>NC_084663.1:36411182-37069354 GCF_028389875.1 Rhea pennata
TTAGTTTTACACATCAGCTTTCTTTCCATTTTTGGTGGTGTTTTGTTTGTTTGTTTGTTTTTTAATTTAGGTACTGATCACTTTGAATTCAGTCACATTTTCTGATGGTTGAAGAACAATTTTTTTCATTACCTTGAAATGCATAAGGGGAAAAATTTAATGCTTTCATAAGTGTTCTTATACAAACCTCTATATGAAGTGAGCTTTCAAAAATAATTGTAGGTTCTTTTGTGGTTCTAGCTATACATATTCCGAAACAGAAAATAGAAAAGCTCCATAAGAGCTACTGTATTCTGACAGCTTAATTTGTCTTACTGTTCTGTATCTGTGTACATTACACAACTCCTTGAAAGAAGAGAGAAAAATGAAAATGTAACTGAGGAACTTTATTTTGACTATTCTTTCTCTCTATTCATTCCCTTTAAAAAGGGAGTGTAATTGTAAATTATCGTCTTTATGCTGCTGATAGGGTAAGATGATACTTAAGCCCTCTTAGATAAAAGTAAAAAACTGAGATTATGACTCATAGCAGTAATAGATTTTCTGTTGTTAAGTGTCAAATGTCAAGTGGGGCTAACTAGCAACTGACTGTAGTAAATCTCTGAAGGTGCAAAGTCCTTAGTCATTGCACTTTTTCTTTCTAATCTAGATACTGCTTTTGCAAAAAATAAGGATGATGGAAAATGGTACTACTTTGATGACAGTAGCGTGTCAACTGCATGTGAGGACCAAATAGTGGTAAGTACCTTTTGCATTTCTAAAACTGTGTCTATTGACGATACTAACCTGAGGAAAGGAAAATAAGGGTAAATCTTGAAAGCATAAATTTGTAACTAGGATTTTGTTGTCTTTTAAAGGGCAGTAAAAAGCCAAAAAAGAAAAAGAAAAAAAAATAAGAAAAACTTATTTACATGAAACTTTTGGATCTCTATGTAATTTTACCTAATGAAGCAAGTTGTCAGAGGGTACTGTTTTGGTATTTTCTTATTACTTCAGAGCTAGATAAACAATCATGAAACTGTGCTTTTGAAGGTTTTTTCTAAATCATATTTTTTGTGAAGTAGAAGTTGGAAAAGCGTACAAGCTTTTAAGTTAGGAAAAACAGAAAAAGTACAAACTTATAGGAGCACTGCAAAATTAAAAAAAAATGAAAAGCATCAAAGAAATGTTAGGAACATTAAAAATTAGTAAGGTACTGCAATATATTTCAATAAACAACTCTACTTTGAGTGATATTTCATTTTTAGTAAGGTTTTGGGGGGTCTTTCTGAAAATTTATTTTAAAAAATACTTCTCTATAATATTTATTTAGTGAATCTTTAATTTTACAATCTGCCAAGTGCAATTAAATCTGGAGTCCTTGGCTTTACTAAAAAAAAAAAGAAAAAAAAAATTATGGCCATAACATTGGGAAGAGCTCAAGGTGCAGGAATTGCTATGAGTTGTTTCTTCAGGGCAGGTAGCTTGGAACTATACGCTGTACTGAAAAATGAACCTGTTGTGTTGTGTTTGTATTAGTGGCTTCTATTACAGTTGAACAGCAATGTTTTCCGTAAAATATAATAATTAACTGTCCAGGGCTTTTTATTTTCACAGAGATTAAGCACTTTCTGGTCTTAAATCCATTCTCATCCTTAACTGTATCACCTTCCAATTCATTTGTAAGAAGTGAAAGGCTATTAAAAAGAAAAAATATTGAAATCACACCCACTTCTATTGTGAATGTTTTGTTTGGACTGTCATCAGCATTTGTATCTTTTTTATTATTATTATTATTTTTATATATTTTTTTTTATTTTTTTTACAGTCCAAAGCAGCATATGTGCTCTTCTACCAGAGACAGGACACAATCAGTGGAACTGGCTTTTTTCCTCTTGACCGGGAAACTAAACAAGGTGCTTCAGCTGCCACAGGCATCCCATTAGAAAGTGATGAAGACAGTAATGAAAATGATAATGATATAGAAAATGAAAATTGTATGCATACTAACTAATGGAAGAACTAGAAGCCATAAAAGAGACTTTCTTACTGGGGATACCTATTGAAAGGAAGAGTGAGATTGCCCACCAAATTAAAAACAAAAAATCTGAGACAAGGAATTTCAGATAATAGAATGTAAATCTTTATTACATTTTAACATGTGCAGTACTTGAAGTGAAACAATAAAAACTTTAACAAAAATTGTCTCTAATGCATTTACAGTCTTGTATTCACAAGCTATATATAGGAAATCACAAATAAACCCCTTTTAAGTTTTCTGCTGCTGTTCTGATGGATTATGTTTTCTTTTGTTTTGGATGTGAGTTGATAACTAAAATGTTAAATTTGTGGACTTCTGACATTTATTTTCTTAGTACTGCAAGAATACTACTGCCAAATCTTAATTTCTGGATGAATATATTCATGTTCATTAGGCTGTCACACTGGCTACAAATAAAAATGTCAAAAATATAAAAGCAGTAGTTTTCTTGAAACATCAATTTTTTGTTCCCCCCCCCCAAAAAAAAAATAATATTAATTTAAAATAAATCAATCACTGTAGAAGAAAATAGATTGAAAAGGTGTTTTAACCTTTTGTGGTATAGTTGAGCATCCAGAATAATATGTTCATCTTACTGCTGCTGTGGAACAGGTTCTGGATTTCATGCTGCATTAACAAAAAGTTTTCAATTAAATGTAAGTATTCTTTGTTGCTTGTTGGATCTACTATGCGGACATAATTCCTGATATCTTGCTTATAAGACATGCATAATTTTAATCTGGTGTCAGTCCAAAATTTAAAATTGTGCTTTAAGTTCTCTCTCCCCAGTTTTGGTAGTTTGACAGACTACAAACTACTCTAATAGAGTCAGAGATAATAGTATTCTGTATCCATAGTAATGACTATGTATCAGGCTTAGATGAGGGGGTTTTTTTCCATATAACTTGCCTTTAAATTGTTAATGAATGAATTGGTTTTAAAAGTAGGCTTGTTAATTGTCTTTGTGTGTTCCTGGTGGACTCACTATAGCCTTACAGCATATCTAAAAAGGTAATTCATTAAGAAAATTGGCATTTGCATGTTCAAGTCAGAACCTGTACAGTATATAAGGCATACAAACTTTGAATTGGATTTTTAGTTAACTACGTTCAGGGGTCCAGGATGCCAAAATAAGTGTGACAGTTTGAAACATTTTTTTTTAATTTGCTGCTTTCCCTTTGATCTAGTTGGAAGAATGTATTGTTGATTCGTATACAATACTGCCTTTGAGAGGAACTCTAGTATGGGGGCACACTTCACATATCTGCTACCTGGAAAGTTGCTTTGTGTCCCACTGTTAAAACAAATAATTAAAAAATAAAAATAAAAGCAAAAAGTATGATGTTCTTCACTTGAACTAATCAAATACAATAGGTTATAAATTGTGTATTGTAAATAAAAGTTCACTCTGTGAGTGCACATTTTGGTAAATTATTTATTTATGTTAGCATTTAAAAGTTTAAAATGCATTTGACCAGGATATAAATGAGGTATGTTGGACATGGCTTTGCTTTATACCTTGATATTAAAACTGGTGTTTCATCCTGGTATTTTAAAGCTGCTTTGAATTTTTTTTTAATGTAAACTAACCTCCTGCATGACAGAGGTTAAAATTTTGTCTGCACTTGAGTTCACTTGGGTTTACATTTGAAATGCGCATGTTTATTTATACAGATTTCAATAAAGCTATTCAAGGCCTTATTCAGTCTTTCAGTTTCTTCCAAATTCTTTTCCTATAGCATTGTGAATTGTGTAGTCTTTATTTAATCAGAAGACTTATCATTGGTTACAGAATGGTTATTTAATGACCAACGTCATGATTTACATTATTTGCAGAAGATAGAATGTGTAAAATGGGTTCTCTTCTATCATTATCTGGCTCTGAAACATAAGGCAGCAGAAAAATTATTCCATGTCAAGAAAGCCAAGATTACTTAAAAAAAAAGATACAGTGATAATTAATGGTCAAGTAGAAAGATACTAGCCTTTGGGCATGGACCCTCTTATCCAGTTCTGAAATACAAACCCCCAATACAGAGCTAAATGCAGAACAAAAATAGAGCTTCTGAGTTTAATTTGGTTGTTATTCAGACCACTTGAGAGAAAAATTATCTGTGAACTGGAGAAAGTAACTCTAGAGAGTTACACTCAATCACGTATTTGAGTACTGCATACAAATTATCTTTCCTACACAGAGAGCGCCTTACATTCATACCCCTGTTGGTTTTCCCATATCGTGTTAGCCTAGAATTTGGGAAATAACTAAACAGTTTGGATCCTCCTTTTATAGAGATTGTTATTTAAATGAAATTTTCCTAAAAGCTGCATTACTGATTGTCATAGAGCTCCTCCAACTTGTATTCATCAAAAGCAAGCTCTTTGCATGTCAACATACACCAAATAGTACCAGACTATGCTTGAGCAACAGAGGTAAAACTTGTTCACACATCTCCTCAAGTACCACTGTAAATTTTTCCTTAAAAAAATAATCAGAACTTCAGCCCTAACATATAGATTTCCCAGAATTTGAGTTACTTTGTCCAGAAGAACAGATCTCATAGAAACTGTGACTTTATGAGAAGTCTTTTGGTATAGGTTTTTAAGTCTTTAAACAACCAGAGCTATAATATTTCTGCTGCTTATCTGAAGACTGTCAAAAGTTTAAGACAAAACTCTGGCTTTGTTTTTAAAAATAATCTTGATTTTTTTTTCGGGGGGGGGGAAGAGGGGAGCATGGTCAAGCTATTTCATGTAAATAGTACATAAACATACTGCTTGTTACTGAACATCATGATTAAGATCCTATATTTGTAGCTCTCAATTCATTTTTCCCTCAGTCTTCTAGTCAAAAATTCTGCTAGTATATAGTATTAGTATTTTCCACAAAAGTCTTTAAAACCCAGTCTGACGTCAGTAACTACAGTAATCAGGCTTGGCCTCTTGAAATAGGGTTCTACATTTAGCTCTTACTGCACTGTTCAGTTTGCTTCACTGGTCTGAAGCTTTTTGTTGCAGTTTGCCTTGGAAGTTTCATCAACATTCTGAAAAAAAGTTTGTTTTTTTTTTAATAGAATATCACTGGAAATATATGACTGAGGCCACATCTGTTATAGGCTATGATTGCTTGAAATATTATATCTTTTTGCATTTATTGGAAGTATATGAGAACAGCTTTATGCCTTGAATGTATGAGAAGCCTTCTTTAGCCACAGAGCAGCATGTTCAATAGAGCTTGAAGCATTTCTACAGGCAGTTGATTAGTTTGTGTAAGTTTGGGGAACATTTAGATTTTGAGCCAGAAGAAGTAAGATGACCAAATAAGAAGCTTATATAAGGTAAATGCATAGAGGGATAACATCTACAGCTGAGGCTAGATGAGATGAGTTACAGTGATTTCAATTATTTTTCCTTTTCATGTTGCCAGTGAGATCATATTAAACTCGGGGACATGTTAATCATCAAAATTGCCAGCTTTGTATTTGGATCCTGTCACAAACATGAATGATGTTCATCCATATTAAACTAAACATCTTCTATTGTGATTTTCATTGTTAGTTCTAACATCATAACTACTTACATTTATTTTACTGTGAATACTTTTGCAGATGCTACAATCTGTCAATTTTCAAAATAAGATTAAAATTTGGAGTATTTTACTGTTTTCAAAGTAAAGGCAAAGAAGATATGTTAATATCTTACTATACATACTTCATGATTTAGCTCCTTTTAAATGCAAGATTAAATATAAAAGAAACTTGGCACTGATGTGTAGAATTACAATGCTAGTGTTAAGCATACAAGTCCATACAGATGCATATTTCCCTGAATATCTAGCTATGTGCTAAATAGCTCTGATTTGGAAACTAAGCTTTTTAATAGTGTGTTCCACCTCAGGCAAGTGATGAGGAGTAACTGTAGCACCACAAGCACAACACCGCTCTAACGCAGCTGTTGTTCCCAGATTATTGTTTTGAGATTGCTTGGCCCAGGATAGAGAAACTCAGTTTTCCTGCATTTGGTTTCATGACGCTCCCCAAATGATTCATATTGTCTAGGAAGACGATAGGATGCGCACTGGCATGTATACATTAGTGGTTAATCTATCTGGTTAATTTGCTGAGTGCAAAGAAGTTTCCTGCAAGTTCTCCAGAGCTGAACTAATTTTCCTACGTCAGTAAGGACAGTGAAACTGGGATTCATTACTAAGAATCTTTTTCTGGGTTTAGATAGTAGAGGGTCCTTTTGGAAATGAAGGATTGTTTCACTTTTTTAATTATTACTTCTTTAGCAGTGTTTATGGAGGAAGAAAGATAAGAGATTTGCCCAGATGAGGTTTGGACTCCATTACCCTGTATAATCACATTGTCATTCAGGGAATTGATCCGTCTTCAGCTGCCCTTTTTGCATTTTTTGCATTTTTTGCATTTTGCTGTGCAGAAGCAAATGCTGCAGTTCTAGGACGGAGAAAACAGGAGAGTTGTGGTCCAGGCCCAGGGGTGCTTACATGAGAGCACAGTCCTGGGTTCCTCTTCCACCTACAGCTATTTATGCATTATATGCAATAATAAACAGAGTTTGTGGATCTGAGCTTTAATATCTGATAACTCAGTTTCCATGTAGACTTCATTCCCCCTTTGAAAATGAAGATCTATATATGTGATCTTATATCTGAAGGAATATATTTATTCACTAATAGCTGGATCTGGCTAATGTTTAAAGGATGTTGCTAAAAGTAAAGTTTGTTTAATCAGCTGATACCTAGCAGAATCTGCCCCTTGCTAAATGGTACACCAGGGACTGACGAGACTCTCAACACAATCTACGTTTCAAATAGACTTACAGTCTAATAGTGATAATTCAGTATGATAACAGAAAACAGGTAATCTCAAAAAGCAAAATTAGTAAAATTCCCTACCCGTTTTTTGTGATGACTTTGTTATTACAGCACTATCTAATCCAAAGCTGACTTCTAGAGCCTATTTCCAGTAAGAGTTCTCAAGAATGCTACTTTCATATTTTGGGCAAAGGAGATAGAATTTTGATCAGGTCTCTTAAGGATGATCTTTATAATTTGTCCAAGCCAACTTTTGGAAGTTCTTGGAAAATATCAGAAAAAAATTACATAGCTATTTTGGTTTCTAAAATACATTATTTTGTTGTTGATTTGGCTTCCTAGACTATACATACTGTGTATTAGCTTCCTAATCAGATATAAAAATTATTAACTTTTCTATATGACTCTCAAAGATCATAGGGAGTGCACAGAATTCTGGGAATTTAGTTAAATTGTCAGTTTAGTTAATAATTATGTGTTCATACATAAGATATGGTAATTCATTCAGTGCAGATATTCTTAAGTTTAAAACTACAGACAGTATATAATTCCAGTTTTTTATGATTCCTGTCAAAATTTTTGTCACTCAGTTTATGTTGTGAAGAAAAGAGGTTTCTGCAGTCTCTTTTTCAGAATCATTCCTGACAAAAAAACATTAAATTTCTTTTTTTCAGTTATATTGACAGCATACTTTTTGATCATTATAAGTAGCAGAATAAAGACAAAAATGGTAAAATACAGTTAACCTTGTTAATGAGAGATTTACAGAAACAAAACAGAGTAGGAGACAGGAGACAGCTTGCAAGCCCCATTATTCCGCCTAATTTTGCATCAGCAATATTTACATTATTTAAGATCTGACTTGGGTGCTGAAGAGGTCGGAGGTATATTGCCTGCGCCCTCTCGCTCTCGTTGCCTTCAATCTGGATGCTGCTGTGCAGATCAGTGCCTTGATCTTTTTTACCATCCATTACTTTAGACTTCTGCCTGCCTTCCTGACACACTACAAATATGAGGAAACAGCAAATACTGAGACTATAGGTGCTGGAATAAGTACATTCTTAATCTGCAGGCAAGATGCTTGGTTTTTTTCTTCTTCAGATTTTTTAATCTTTTTTGTCTCCTTGTATACAAACTGTGAGAACAGCTCCACTTACTCAGCTGCAGCACTGCATGCTCAGGTCACATCAGATACTCCTGAGGCGGCTAAAGAGATCTGTCTCATTGGAAAACCAGCAAATCTTGGAATAGCATGAAACACCAGAACAGTCCAAGTGTGACAAATTTCTGGCAATTCTTCCCCTTAACTGTGGAGCGAACAGGGTTCGTTCTGTTTGCCAGATAGCATTAACAGCCCTCTTGGGCCAAACGATGGAAAAGCTGATGCAGGACTAAATTTGATAAAAAAACTCATGTCAGTCATTCTGACTTTATGAAATATAAGTTTGTTAGATTATAAAGGAGTTTTATTGTTACGGAATAGACTTGATAAAGATAATAATGTAGGTGCACTTAGAACAATTTAAGTGCTGAGCACAGTACTGCATAACTCTCATCAAAACATTAGTAATATGCAGTTTCACTCGATACATTTCCAGAGATTAGGAACTGATCAACAATCTTAAAATGGTTTTCATTAGGAACTTACCGTGGAATAGGCATGCTGTTAGCATGTCTGTGGAACTTGGGCTTAAATTAATTCAGTTTTATTCAGTGTATAAAATAACTGCTCACTAAGTTTGTGGATGGCAGTTTTAGAAATAATTTTAAGGGAATGAAGTATCATCTGACTCATTTAGTAAATTAGGTCAATCAATCAAAATTAAATTGCTTAATAATGCCAATGCAGTATAGTGAAGGAATTAGGAACTCATAGCTACAGGATGATGGGTCATATACCAGAAAGTAGCAAGTGTTCCTGTATCTTGTGCAGCCCTAGCAGCTAGGCAATCCTGCGCAAGTTCCCGGTAAAACAGTGGCACAAGGATTTGTCCTGGAATGCATAAGCAGAAATAAGAAATTAATTTAATCTTCCAAGATCAGCAGTAAGGAGGATGCTGGAAAAATACACCATTTGAGTTAATGCCTTTTGAAAGTTCAGATGAAAACTGGAAGGCATTTTGGAAAAAAGTTACCACTCCCAAGTAAATGCATTCACACTAACACACAAAGAACAGTTGTTTTATCAGGAAGATGAGTCAGAAGTGACTAGATTTGTTCCCATCACTTTGTGGGGGCAGGGGAATAATCGCAGCCAGAAGGGGTCTTGGAAGGGAGAGTAATACTTAAAGAATTAATGGTTCAAAATTGAAACTGGACAAACTGAAAATAGAGATAAGTGTACTGGCGTTTAATGCAATTATTTGTTAACAGTGAGACGAAGATACCAGTGCAACAGCCAGCAAAGGAAAGAGGTGGATTCTGTTATACTCAGGCTGAACATCTTTTCTGGACTAAATATTTGAAACGTAATACCCTTCTACTGCCTGAATGGAGACAAAATCTGAATTATCATCTGCTGCAGCTTTAAAATCTATGACTTTTTAAATACTGCATTCTCTTCAGAGAAATGTTCTTGCCTGTTCAGACCAAATGACACCATTTAATAAATCAATTAAATGTTTAGTTGAATTATAATATCCTCTGAGCTCAGTGTGTTTGGAGTCAAGGTCTTTGCTCACTAGTGTTACTACAATTTGCCAGTATGTGAATAAAACCCAGGCTGTTGTTTCATGGCAGAAGAAGGAAGGATTTTTTTTTTTTTTTTTTCCTTTCAGCGCCATCGCTACTGACTTACAAGATCGCATTCATGAAGCAACACCAAACACGGTTGGAATGACCTCTTTGATTTACTGTCGTTTCCTCAAAGTAACTCTTCTTCCAGGTCACTTCCTAAACTCAAACACATTTCTCTTCATCCTTTCTTGTAATGCCAGGTAAGCATTGCTGCTGCTTTATGCAAATTCCTGCTAATGAATAATGCAGGTTCAGACATGTCTCTGTTGAAAAATGCACAGTTCCTTGAAAATGAAAATTAAAAGCTACAAATCATGCAAATGAAGAGCAGCCTGCTGCAAGTTCTGAGGGCAGGAAATAGTTGTCCGGAACACAATGAAAAAGTGTGTGGAAAGAAGAATTTAGATGAGTTGTACTAATTTTTAACATCTGTCCATGTTGCAAAATATGTACTTCTCTATAGGTGTTTTGCGAGTGTGTCTCTCAACTGAGAAGAAAATCTGCTAATAGAAGGGATGGTAATTTGTAATTCTGTATCAGCTATACTTATTAAGAGCAAATACAATCAAAACTATCTTCTGCCAGTTAAGTTGTATGTTCTCAGTGGTATTCAAGAAACATACAGTTTAAGACAGTTTATATAATATTATTTTTCTTGTGCAAATTGCCAAATAAGATAAAAAGATATTAAAGTCCCATTTTAGTTCTGCTCCTCCCATTCCAAAGGTGAAACATCAGTTTCCATAAACCTTAACGTAATTCTGCTACATGCGAACATGTCAATAGAAGTTGCAAAACAGTTTTATTTCCAAATCAAATGTGTAAGTCATGCAGATTAATTTGGTATTACTTAATAGCTGCTCAGTGAAGTAAATGCAGTGTCCACATGAACCTGTTTATTTGGTGAGTTTAATATACTGTCTAATTTTGTCATGAATGGCATGTAAGCAGTACGTTGAAACAGTCCCATGTTTAGTCCTTGGCCTTCTGGTTCTTAAGTGCATATATAGATGAATGTTTTTGCATGTTTTAATTTGTGCCGGCTGCTATCTAAACTTTGCTTTGGAAGTCACAGGCCACATATGCCACATGTCTCATAGCAGACATGCTGCTCTGCTTCCTTGGCATGTATTTCCCTGACGCTTCCTCATTCGCAGTACACGGGGATTTGCTCCAGATTTTTCCGTGCCAGTCAGTACCACCCTGCACATTTGACTCAAAGCAATTATTTAGAGCAAGGATTTCTAATGCACTCGTGACTACAGTGCTTGAGCAGCAATAGCATATTTAAAGATGCTGAAGGGATTTTGACATGGTAGAAGCTGGGGAGGGGGGAGCAGGCATGAAGCAATTTCACTTTCAGCTTTTGTTAATTCTCTTTGCATTTGGGATAACGTGATAATATAGTATCTTTAATGATAGCTTCTTCTTTAATGATAGAACAACCAAGCTTCACTATCTATAGGATCCTACAGAGATTTACTGTGCAAAACACCATTCTTTTCGTATTAAGATCATTTCAGTATCACAAGTTTCTTATGTCAGAAAAAAATAAAAAAAAAAAACTACGAAGAAGCACTTGGTTTTTAGTAAAAAGGAATAAGCATGATGGGTCTCTGAAGATGATCAAAACTTGGCTGAATATGACCCTGACCAACATGTCTGAAATCTGAAATTCTAACTTTGAAGTTGACCCTTCTTTGAGCAGGAGGCAGGACCAGAGGACGTCCTGAGGTCCTTTCTAACCTGAATAATTTCTATCATTCTTGACATGAATTCTGCTCAGGCTCACCTATTAGCAGATTAGATTAACAAAAAAAAAAAAAAAAAAAAAAAAAAAAAAACAATACTTCTGAATGGATTTTAAAGTCTATTAGCACACAGGAGTTTTTAATCCCTCAAGCAATGATATAGCAGTAACTTAAGCACAAATATTCTCATGCATAAGCATTTGTAGAACTCAAACCTGGATTCATACATATCTTTCAAACGTGTATTTGGATTGTCAGTAATGACTGATTTTCCCTTTAAAAAATTCAGTATCATCAATGTGTTTCTGAATATGTGGATGCTTTTATTTTTAACTGTAAAAGAAAAACATTTATATACTAAAGAAGGTTTTGTTTTCCAAATTCTTAATGAAAGAAATGTTGCAAACATTTTAGATTAATCAAGCTAATTTCTGTGCAGTAAAGTCAATAGAAATGTTTTGAACTAGTACATAATTAATCAGAGTTCTGATGCCCATAATACACAATAATCATAATCAGCTGATGGGATAGAGACAATAGAATTTTCTATAAAATATTTATTCAGAATTGTTGAATTAACTGACTTTTACAAAGTTCGATATTAGGTGTACATGTTGGTTTTTAGTATAGGAAATAATGCCTTAGAAGTTGTCTTCAAGAAATGTAATCTTAGAGATTTCTGTAATATTTTTGCGATAAGGTGGCCAAGATTAAGAGATAAATCAAACAAATCTGTAGAACCACCTAGCAAGCATTTGGTTATCTTGTCTATATAATCTTTGGATTTCTGTTTGGTTAACTTCATGCTCAGACAGAGACTGTCATATAGAAAACTCATTTTTTTATTACGTAAATTGCTCCCTCAATATCAAGTGTGATGGATTATAGTGTCTAAGTTTTCCCAGTAGCTTTTGACAATATTATTAGGACTTGACTGACATGATATTCTTTTCTTGAAATAAAACGCCCACACAGAAATATCAACTTAATTTATTTACCCAATAAAGTTCTATGAGAAGAAATGTACAGTAAAAAGAAAGCAAAGTAGATTTAAAATTTAAATTAAATATACACGATCCATTCCAGAACAAACACATCAAGTATTCTAATATGATTATACACTAGGACGAGACAAAAGCAAAACAACTCATGGCAAAGAGAAAGAAATTGGGGAGAGCTGTGAATTTATGTGAAAACAATGAATCAAAACTAAGAAGACAAGGTCAGGAACATGGAAAAGCCTATACAGCATGAATATAAAAGATGAATATAACTAGAAAGTAGCTGTAAAATACTAATAAGGATGTGGTATAGCCTTTCAAATACATAGTAAGAAAGCAAAAGCCTGTGATTAAAAAAGCAGATACTGCAAAAGTGACTAACAGGAGGCTGAGAACTGAAATTATTAATAGATGTACATTGTCCTGTAGGGAAATAAAACAAAAGTAATGTGGTTCCCAGCAGTGGATTTAACTTCTTAGCGAAGATACAGGAAACCACTAGAAAGGAAACAATTGTCAGGCAACTCAAGCACATTATGAGGACATTTTGAAATAAGGCAGTAATAGAAAAAGCCCACTGTTTTTTAACATGTGCCTTCACTATTTGTTATCTAGAAAACTGTAGTTTATGTGTTCTAGCACTGGATGACATACTGAGGAGAGCAGTAGCTGTGTTAATAATTTGAGGGAACAGATTTACAAGGGAAGGTCCCAAATGTCTTGAAGGGAAAAAAAAATCGAGAGCCATGGTTTCTGAAACACTACTGTAACTTTACCAATAATGCTGGTTCAGCTTTTACAATCTTTTCTCCATCAAAATAAGACCTTCAAGTTCACCACACATTTGTGTCCTGCATACCCAAGTGTGATTGACCTGAACCAGAGCAAAGCCATTTGTTGAAGTTTTAGTAGAACTTGTCAATACTTAGTATATATTAGCTACTAATTTTATAATCAAATTGCTTATCAGATCTTCTTGGCTTATGGTATGGTTTTGTTACATAGGACAAGGGCAGGCGAGTCCAAGCCTCCTAAAAAGATAAATGGCCACAGGAATCTACTGACGATCATGTTGTCAGAAGGAAGCCAGGTCTAACTGGTATCCCCAAGCTTCCTGCACATGCCACCTAATGACTCGTTCAGTTGCTCCTGGGCTTGGCTTTTGGCAGGAATGAGGAATAGTCAGAACTGGAATTTCCTACGCTTAAGTTAGTGTTAGGCTAAGAATGCATCCACATACTGCTGCAAGGAGGCAGGTAAGTTCATCCACAATTCCCTGTGAACTAACTCCTAAAAAGGGCTCCAAACTGTGCAATACTTAATACAACTAGAAATTCTCCTAAAATTCTAGAAGTAATTGTGAAATTGCAGTATGTATGCATAGCTGGATGTAGGTGTACCTGCTTCTATATAACCTAGGACATAAATATGTACTGTAGTATAGTCCTACTTTATTTGGGAAGATATATATTTATATGTGGAGGTAATCCATAGAATCATTCTACTACAAAGAAAAGCCTGTGGCTCATTACTGGATTTTTTGGATGTCTTCCAAATTCTCTGGGAAGTATGTTCATTTTGTTTATCTGTTTCGACCCAACCTGCGTAACAAAATTCTTTCAGGTTGCTGCTTATAAACACAACCACACGTGCAGCCAAGCAAATATTTATACAAATGGTAAAGTCCTTTGAGCGAAATGAAGAGACCGGAGTGTTTCAAGGAGTCTGTAAACCTTACAAACCACAAAAGACAATCACAATATAAAAAAGTAAATCAAGGCTGCTATACAAAGAAGTCCTTGATAAAGATCTCTACGTTAAGAATCCTCTAATCCAAATAGTTTAGAGAAAGATCTGAACATAAAATAACTGAGTGGTCACAAAAATAACTGAGTGGTCACACTTCAGTGAGTTGTGGGGACAGTTATGCTGGAGGTGCTCAGAAGTAAACATAATGAGTCTTACCTAGACTTACCTGAGTTTGCTATAGACTAAGTTGGTCATGTTAGCAGCGTAGCAGTGGAAGTGTGAGAAAAAAAGAAAAACCTAAGTAGTGTGCTGGCCTCCATGCTACTTACATGGTTAGGTGTGTGCAACACAGACAGAGACCTGGCAAGCACTCATAACACAAAGGACCTAACAATTCATTCAGTAAATGGAAACTCCTCTGTCTGATAGTATCAACCATCTGCCACACTGAGACTTCAATCTGCTACTGCTTTCTTAAGGATTCATAAATGCCTGGTGAAAGCATACAGTGGCTTCTTGTCTCTGCTACAGCAGCCAGAAATGTTATTTTTACATATAGGAACACCCTTCTCTTACTTGTTGCTTTGTGATCAGTAGATTTTGTTGGCTACTGGGTGTCTGGAAATATTGCCACACTTTCATACAAGCTGAAGAAGAGATAAAATGAAAAAGATCAAAAATACATGGAGAATTATTTTGGTAAATACTTAGGAGAGTAGCAAAATAAAGAGCCTACAGCACACACACACATTTCTGACATTCTTGACAGGAATTTTATGTTCGTGTTCTGCAGTCAGAATAAGATATTCAGGGAAAGACTTCTCCAGGCAGTGCAGCTGAATCCACTGTCTGTAGCAAGAGGTCTAGATCAAAAAAGAGCACCTAGAATCAGAATTATTTTGCTTCAACAAATCTCCAGCTTCATTTCTAAACCTATCTTCTTAACTATAGACATGAAGATTCCAGTAAATCCTGAACCAAAGTGCCGCATTACTGAAGGCTCTCCATCCTCTAATGGTGCTCTCCTGCTGTGCTGTTAATGTAGCAGCACAGATGTTCAGCAGGGGATTTTTCAATGTAAGCAATCGTCATGTCACCTTTATCATAGTTTCCTCTATTCCTACACTTGGCAGAAAAAACATATTGTGTACCTACCATGTTACAGGCTATGGTGACTAATGCTTCTCTTTGTTTGTTTGCAGAGAAAATTCACAGGTGCTGCCTGAACAGCTAATAGTTCAGTTACCTAGTCAATAAGATAATACTTATGTAAGGGAATGAAAGACAATTTCAGTTTCATGCACACAGTGTGGTTTCTCTGCCAAGCCACATATTTCCTGTGTGAGTGGGAAAAGTTATTTTATCTATTCTCACTCATCCTCAGTTGTAAAATAAGGACAAAGAATATGGGACCTGCTGCTAACTTTTTCTGAATATCATATATCTGTCGATCTTTTATTACACTATTAGCTCCATCAACAAATTAATTCAAGTGGTGGATAACACTGCTTTCTCAGAAAAGATGTTAACAGGTTCAGCTGATTCAATTAGTAATAAGTATTCAAAAGGACAACAAACAAATAAAACAAAAAAAAAAAAAAAAACGCATACAGATCAGTTTGGATGAGATTCAAGCAGGAGAGAGGGAAGAACCACTCTGCTGGCTGTATACATGGGAGTGGTAAAAGCACCTAAGCCTCCAGTTGAGAGATTTGCGTGTAGGACTTGAAGCAATTGTACTGTAACCTAATAGGGAATCATTGCTGAGTATCCAATACATGTCATAGGTCTAACATTTTGGGCATCTGCTACTTAAAATTTTTGTCAGTGATTGTAAAGATAACATGAGATAATTACTGATAACTCACAAATGACCAAGAGGATGAATCACTGATAGCAATGGGAACTGGTCTTGTAGTTGATTTTAAAGAATCTGTACTAAAATCTAAGCATACAAACAAAACTTGTAAAGACTTGTACTAACATTTAAATATATACTGATATCTAAACAAAAAGGAACATGGGTTAAGTGCACAAGGGGAGTTCATGCTGGAATATTACATTTTTTAAAAATCCCAGAGGAGCTGGTAGATATAAATCTCCAATCCAGCCACATCTGAAAGGAATGAGGGCTCATACTGGATAAAAGAAATAAAACTAGGTATTAGTGGAAGGGTCATTAACTCTGCTTTTACCCATTAGTGGCCAGAAGAATAGTCTTGCCCAATTTCTTGTGTCCATAACTTAAGAAGGTGCTTATGAAGTGCTCGCATAGTAAAGGGTGTCTACCAGGCTTGTCTGCGCTTGCACAGACCAATGCAAGGCATACCTTTTTTAAATGAAGAATTACAGGAAGACTTTGCATTAAGCTGTTCCTCACATTTCTCTCTTTTAAACTATAATTTCACAGTCTTTTGATAGATATCAGTGTCCATTTCTAATCTACTATAAGGCAAAACTCTTTCCATTCTGATTCTTAACTCCGCAGGGGAGAAAACATCCGAGACAATTGCAAACCTCTTTACTTGACCATGCAGTTGATGCTATTTCACATCCTGAAGTTTATTTAGTATTGTTTCCATACACAGATGCATACCAGTTACAGAAGTGTACTGGAGCGTAAGTAAAATGAAAGGAGGAACTCAGAAGAAAAAAAATACAGTACTTCCAACCAGCCTGAGTCCAATTTCGTTGCCACAGTGAAATCTCATAGTTTTGCCTCTGTGTACAGTGGCAACAGAACCATGTTCTCATAGTTAAAGTCTGAGTCTGTATACGTCTATTAGGATGGATTACAGCTATGAGTTTACACCTGAAACTAATACAGCTAAGTGCTATCTCATTTTTAATATAATAAAAAGGGCTGATACATATCATTTGGAATGATCATGAACAGTGGTTCCAGGAGGTAACTGCATGAATCATAAGTCTCATGAGCATTTTCATTGGTAATTAGGGTCATAAAGCTACTGTGAATGATTCCAATCACTCACTGTCCATCACAAAATAACATATGATTTAATAATAAAGCAAACAATATAATAACCGTAGCACAATACAAAACTTAATAGCTAACTAGAATTTTTAACATGCTAGTCAAAAATGTGCCCTCAGAAACATCCACACAAACTGTTCCATTTACTCACCCAAAAGCAGCTTGAAATGAAATTGAGGAATTTAAAAAAAAAAGAAAAATTAAAAAGAATACCTACAACAGCAATGTAAATATTTATTATATTATAGAGTGAGTAGAAGGAATGAATTTCCAAATGAGATAAATTAAATAGACTTTCATGACACTGTCAGGGAAAAGTTCAAAGACCGGGAGAGGGGAAAAAATGCTCAACAACTCTACAGATTTTAAGAATCAAAAATATGAATAATTTTTGCAGATGACGTAGCATCTGGTCCTTTCTTTCCTGATCTGCAGAACTTAGCCATATTATGACTAGCCAAAAGGGTGTGATAGCAACAAAAGACATCTTTAAAAAATTTTAGATGTTAAATGTAACAGAGGTGACAAGGTTCCTATCAAGCCATTGCAAGTACAGAGGGCCTATATCATGTTCTGATTCTATGCCATTACATATCCAGAATAAGAAAACACAGTTCAGTAGCAAGCATTATAAAACATAAGCTAATACGATAAAAATAATTAACAATCATGAAATAATCTGTTTTAGATTAAGAAATCATCCCTGTACACAAATAGTATTAAAACACAAATTAATACAAAAAGTATTATTTCTAAGAGAGTTGTAATTGTTTTCAAAGTATTCCAAAGTATTAACCATTACTGTTTCTAATTTTTTAACACAACTGTCAGAGTACAATATTCTCTGATCAAGTTCTTTTATATATATAAATTAAATATATATTTATATACATAAATATATATTAAATATAAATATATTAATCTATGGAGGTTTTAATGTTTAATAACAAGTTTACTTATTTGTAGATATTTGATGACACATGGTATTTGGATTTAGCAGAATGATACAGCAATGTACTGAAATCATAATACAAGTGCAAGTTACACTTTGTGGAATATAGCAATTGCAATATACAGTTGAGTCACAGTACTAATCTGATTCTCATTACAGGTCTGTATAATATGTTTACCATCACAATGCCAGGCATCTCCAGTCACTGGAAAGTAATACCTGAGTTGAAACCAGCCTGAGCCCATTACCCTCTTCAAATTTCTTTTTGTTGGTTATTTTTTTATACTGTATGTTAGGCTGAGCCACTGCCCCCATGCTGGTCTGGCTAACTCAAGAAGACATTCACATTCTTTGTAGTAATTCAGGAAAAAAAAATTTACACAACCAGTTGATCCACTCAACTGATATAGCTGTTTATCTAAAACAAAGACCTCCCTCTAGTCCTCCTTTTCTGATATAAATCCAACTTACTTTGCAACAGGTGTGGTCAGTCACTCTCTACATTTTTCCCTGAGCTTCATGGGCACGTCACCCCTGCCCATCTCCTCTGAGCATATACCTTCAGTAGTCTTTAATTTCAGAAATACAGCATTTCTCTGTGAGGAAAGATGGGAAAAATCTAAGGCTGTGGCTTTGACTGAAGAAAGTCATCTATCTTTCATAGAAGTTAATCTATGAGACATTCACAACGTAAGAGTAGTCCCCTGCCTAAATTGACTGTTTATGATTTTTTTTTTGTTAAACAAAAGAGTAAAACACACGCAAAATTACAATACATATATATTCTAATACCCACCAAATTACTGGTTTTAAATACACTTGATTTCAGTTCTTCTCACTTGTCTCACCATTGTGAATAGGCAAATATGGCCATATGACAGTCTTCCTCATCTTCTCATTTGATTATAGGGATAATAATGACAGTGAGAAACTTTAATTCAAGATGTCACATTCCAAAAGAATTCTTAGTCCCTTGTCATTACAAAAGCTCCTAGTGTTATTGAACAGTTTTATGGCCCTCACTCCACAAGTTACGCTTGTTTTAAGAAGACAAGCAGACTCAGTAAGTACTGACGTGCTGACAGCTAATCATGTACAGTGAATTGTACAAGAGGCATGTGAACAAGCTCCAAACAAGAGAAAGGAATTAAGTAGTTAAAGCTTACTTTAGAAATAAGTATACATAGGCATAAATTGCCGTAATTCCCTCATTCTCCTAGCAAGTCATCCATGTTTCTTATCAGGATAGTACTTGGATTGGCCAAGGAACTACTGTCAAGACTAAAGACCAGCACTAGGATGTGAAAACCCTTAGAAGTGCTTCTTAGCAAAGCATACCAATGCCTCCACTGGAGACAAAATAATACAACTTTTTTTTTTCTTTTTTTTAATGAAGCATATAAAAATCAAAACCTTTGGAAATACACAGAACAATGCATTTTGGAATGTTAATGATGTCACAGAACCCTATTTTCCTTTTCAGTGAATGTATGGGTGAAATCCTAAATTCCTTATCTGAAGGCACAGTAATTGCGACCTCCTAATTCAACTGTGCCAGTATCTCACTCGGTTTTAAAATGTGCAACCATTTATCCAGTTTTGTCATTTCAAAAGCCACATAATCCAATAGCTTGAAAATGATGTAAAAAAATCTTTAAAGAATAAATAAACTAATTCTGTACTCTGTGCCTTGTAAAGCATACCTAAATATGTTTGTCCATAGATAAACATGCTTAGTAGAAACAACACTGTGCCAATAAATTACATTTGGAGACTATTCTTCCCTGATTTACTATGTGATTTGCAAGGTTTTATAGTAAACCAACCCCCAAAACAATGCTCAAATTTATGACTTTTTTTTTAACGGGACAATGTATAAAATGAATCCTCAGAGTCATCTCTGAGTAAAACCTGGACTTTCGGGGAAGACGAAGAAAATCCATTATTGGAAACAAAATTGTTTCAAGCAATCCAGTAAAAATTTGTTCTCCATTTTGTTCTCGTTTCCAAGTTCTCTGGGATTACGGAGTTAGTGCAGAGCCGCTGGGCACTGCGGCAGACGAGGCCCCGCAGCGCAGCCAGGACACGCGGAAGAACTACCTCGGCGACGACCGCGGTCTCCGCGGGACGTTACCTGCCCGACGGCGGCCGCGGCCCTCCACAGAGCAGCTCCGCGGAGGCGCGCGGCCCGCGGCGCGGGGCGGCGCCGCCACGAAACGCCGCGTTTCCAGCGGGCAGCGCCGCCCCGTGATGGCGGCGGCGGCTCCCCGCGGCGCGGCGCGGCGCCCCGAGCCGCCTCCCGCCCCTGCCCCCGCGGCCCTTCCCGAGCGGCAGAGCTGAGGACGAGCGGCTCGTCGTGAACACGCGCCGCCGCGGCCGCAACCGGAGGCGCCGCCCGCCGCCGAGGCGCAGCGCAGCGCAGCGCCCGGCATTGTGGGAGCCGAGGGGGCGGCGGCGGCGGCGGCGGCGCGGGGGAGGGGCCGGCGCCGGGGCCGCGGCCGCCGTGACGGGTTCCGGTGCTGGGGCGCAGACGTGTCGGGCCGCGTCGGTGGGGCCGGAGGCGCCGCCGTCCCGTCCCGTCCCGTCCCGTCCCGTCGCAGCAGCTGCCGCTGCGGCCTGGGGCCGGCCCGGCGGCGCCATGTCCGGGACGAGCAGCCCTGAAGCCGTGAAGAAGCTGCTGGAAAACATGCAGGGCGACCTGCGGGGCCTGAGCCTGGAGTGCCGCAAGAAATTCCCCCCCGTGAAGGAGGTGAGGGGCCGGGCGCCGCCGCGGGGGGCGGCCCCCGCTTCCCAGGCGGCTCCTCCCGTGGCGGCGGCGCTGCCGGCGGCGCGGGAGGGGAGCGGCGAGGCCGCGGGGAGCGCGGGCCGGCGCGGCGCTGGCAGCGGCAGCGGTGGCCGGCGAGGGGGCGGCCGCGGGGCTGCGGCCCGGGATGTCTCACCTGCGCCGCGGCGGTTACTGGCCTTATGGTACTTGCGGCTTCAGTTATCTTGGTGACTAGAATCACCCTAACTGAAGGGAAATTAGAATATTCTCTCTCGTTAAAAGTATGCATTTTGTCAGTGGGGTTTTTTAGTCTATATATGCACAGTGAATTTAACTTTCCCTGTCAGTAGTCTGTGAGTTGCCATTTCTTAAAACATATGTTCCACACTACAGTGGAAGGAAAAACAGATCAAGTTGCAGAACCGGAAAGGTACTTGTGAAGATACGAAAGAGACGCTGCCAGTTTGGAAGAAAGGGATTGCCTATGTAGTATGACTTTAGTTTTAATTAAGTGATAGTATAGTCAAAGTCATACAAAGCATTAAACACTTTAACAGGTGAATTGAAGCTAATGACTGTGCTGTTTTGAAAGGCATGAAGTGCTGTGCTTTAGCAGAGCGTGCTACGTATGTTTATAGTTTGCGGAAGAGTATCAATGTGTTTGCGAAGTTGTGTGTGATCGCATATAATCGAGGAAAGGTTGTGATCGCTTGAACAGAAGGCCGGGCATGTATTTTAGAGGGAGGCTGAGGTTCTGTTTCCACACTTTCTGGTGTATTAATGTGTGACTTTGTAAGTTACTAGGTTGCTGAACCACTTTTCCCCACTGTAATAATGTTTATCTTCTTCAAGATCTACCAAGGAGATGGGCACTGTAATTCTCAAGTTAGTCTTTTTAATAATGCTTCCTTATATCTGCCATGCTGAAGGTTAAAGTAACCTCTGCACAAACAATTTTTGATGTTTGCTTGTTTTCCATGTTTAGCATGTTCTTATGCGTGACTCTTTGTATTCCCTTTTGCATCTTGACAGCAGTTTATATAGTTTGCTTTACTAATAAAATGTTTTGAGTTAAGTTCTTCACAGTTTTGTGGAGTTTGGATAGCTATGGATGTTTATGGAGTAGTACTGGAAGGTGTTAACAGAGAGGTGGGACTTTTTTTCCGTAGTGAGTTGTGGGTCCATATATAGAAGTCTGAGGTGAGTAGCAGTCCTGTAATAGGATATATGATACGGTTGCGAGGAAGTAAGACTGTTTCCTGCTTCTGGAAGCCTTCCCTACCCCCCACTAATTTTAAAGGAAACTGGTATCCTGTGTTACTGTCTATCAGATCTCAACTGATGAATTGGTATTTGAATCGTATGCATTTGTTCTAATCATGATTGGATCTGAATAGTGATCAGAGGAGTTGAATGTTCTTAGTGATTTGGAACAGGGCAAGTTTTTGAACTACTTTTAATCGTGGACTTCTTTAAACTGATTCCTAACGCTTATAATCTCGTATACTTGTGATATAACTAGATGTTCTCATTACCACCTCATGCAATGTAATTTATATGCTTATCTTGCAGCTGATATACGTGCCCCTGTGTCACTTTTTAATGCTATCATAGTGTGGCAGAGCTACTGAAAAATAGAGTCTAAAATTAGTAGTTATGAGCTCTCTTATAATATTTGGATTTGGTAAGTACTGTGTGCAGGTAAACTGCTTCTAATCCTTTCAGTTTCTGAGGGAAGCTTTGCTTACGGCTGTTCGTTATCATCAGCTCTTTCCAAAATTGTTTCTGTCTACTCTGCTCTTTTGGACTTTTATTTCTTTTGGACTGCAGATAAAGAAAGTAGTATAGTTCTCGGTTCTGCTGGTTGCTCAACTGATTAACTCCCTACAGTACTGATCCAGAAAGGTTTTGTTCACATTAAAATGGCACGATCAGAAAAATAATGCCTGTTTTAATTAAACAGGTCTTAGTTTTCACCTTTTAAATATGTTTGTAATGTGCATGTATATAATAACATGTGCATACATATATATACACATATATATATACATACACACACGTATGTTACAACTACTGCTACAAAGGGCAAAACAGTGTTAAATGATTCTTTGAACAGACAGGTAGATGGCACAGAAGTTTTATCAGATGTTTAGGGGTCAGCAGAAAAAGGATCAGCTGGCTGTCTTTTGAAATCTGTGAGACTTAGAACTTCTCAGACAGGTGCCTGAATTAAGGTCTTGAGACCTTGCTGGGAATGGAACTTGAACTCTTCAGTGTTTTAAGCAACTTCATCTCATATAATTTCAATTACTTAAGAGTCTGTGAAGTTTTCGTAGTAAGTCATTTCTGTGGAGATCCTGTAGTTTTTCAGTCCAGTCACTTTTAACAGTGGATTTTCAGGTTTCTGCTAATGCTCTGATAATCTGTTAAGAAATCTTGAAACTGTTGAATATCTCCCAATGTTAAACTTACAAGTGTGTGGCAAACCCTGAAACTTCCTTCCCCTTGCAAGCAAAAAGAAATTCTGCCTAAGAAATAACAGGATGTATTTTTGCCCCCAAAGCAGTCAGCACTTCATCTCTGCTGTGTATGACAGATTATGCACATGAGTAGAACCATTTGTTTTGCTGGGTCATGTCACTTAATACTGTGCGAAATGGGAACTGCAGAAAGAATTTGTGGACTTGACATTATGTTGTTGGCAGTATTTTGGGATTAACCACGTGTTAGACTTTTCTCCATACCTTAAAAAAAAATACTGGTTACTGTTAGATTTCAGACTGACATCTATTTGTTGTTAGAATTTTCTTGTCTGTTTCTGTATGATTAGGGTATGTATCCTATATGTTACTTAAGATTGTCTACAGAAATACTCTAAACATGAAAGCTATATACTGTGACCAAGAGTGATTTGGTGATTGCATCTCTATGATACGCCAAAACTGTTTATATTGGCAGATGCACAACTAATTACACTGCTGAAAAATGTACTTTTGTTTTCACAGTGTCTTTTCATATCCTTGTGTCTGTTACAAGTTACAGAAACAGACACTAACGAGGGAGATGATAAATTAAAATGGATCTTTGGAGTTTAAAATAGAGGAGAATGAAGCAGTCTTTGGTATCAGCAGCAGTTGTGCTTGTGTTGTATTAAGTAATATGATGTTTGTCCAAGAATAAAGTATTACTTGGCCATAATTTTCTGTCTTTAATATGGTGGGCTTTAGGCTTTGTTCTTTATTAATACATATAGTAATGCTTAACTTCTGACTCTGGGTTGACCTGCACAGAACACGTAACAGAGCTCAGTGCAGTATTTTAACCTACTAGACCACAGTTTGAATATCCTGTGCTGAGTGTGTGCCAAAGCAGATAGTACTGTTTTTAACCATCATCTTGAGTAATTGTTGTGCCATAATCTTGAATAATTTAGCAGAAGTGCTTCAGATCTGCTTTTTAAACAACAAATCCTTAATTAAAAAAAAGCTTAGAAAATAGAGTATAAACTTTGTCTTATAATAATGAAAATAATTTAGTGTGCTAAATCAATTGTCTACTGCTTCTTACTCTTGTTGAAAATTCTGTTCTGTAAGTAACACCTGATTTGGTTAGATGATCTCTTCGGGTAAGGAACCTTAGAAGTACCGTGGAAGTATTTATATTTAACAGAAATAATAGAATTAAAAGGAGGAGGAGAAAGCATACCAAAAAATTCTTCTCAACCTGAATGTCAAACTTGTTTCAATCTTGTAACTCCATGTTGTTTACATACATCCAGTCCAGCCATTTGAGTTCTCTAAGTAGGCTTATAGCCTCTAGGTTGACATAGGACTTTTGTTTTTCAAACAGCCAGTTAAAACCAATGGAGCTTAAAAAGCACAGAAAAAGTTTAACTCTGGTCCAGCTCACTGCACAGTTACAGGAATATTTGTGCAGGTAGAAGAGGGGTAAGGAAAGAGCAGGTAGGGTTGGGGAAGAACAGGAACCCTGTGCTTGGGTGACTGCGTCAGCTTGCATGGCCTAAACCAGTTATGGAACAGAGGTGTGTTTTTCACTTAGCAGCCCTTTAATTGGTTGGAAGACATAGTGTCTTTATGTTTTAGGGCGTTTGCTGCTAGACTAACTTGGAACAGTGGGTGTGGAAGTATTTGGAGTATTTCAGTGAAAGTGCTCTCTAGAGATTCTTGAAAGGCATTTTTTGTTATCCTTTCCATACTGTTTCTTTCTCAGAGCTTTGACAAGCAGCAGAATTGCTTTTGTGAAACTATTTATTGAGTTGTGTATGTCTTTGGCATACTGAAGTGTTTTTGAAACAATGTAGTAAATCGATTCACTATATCAAGGAGAAATAATAGGATCTGATTTTGCAGTCTTATTTTTCCTTCTTTTATTAGAACTTTACCTGTGGGCAAGTGGCTTTAAGTTATTTGAGTAAAGCTTGAAGAGTCCAGATCTGAGCAGCTTCTGGATAAGTAAGAAATTGTTTCTCAAATTGTTTCATTATACTATTTATATGGCCCCTTCTTAGGGACTCCCTGTTGTGTACTGTGAACACAGTTTTATTCATATGTTTCTTCCTATGAAGTCCACGGCAGTCTGTGTGGAGATGTACGTGACAGTTGCATCCACTTAATTAAATCATTCTAGTTCTGGAATGATTTACTGATACTGAACACATCTTAGTACTAATGCTGAAAAAATTAATTTGGAAGCTTATTCTTTTAAGGTATCACTCTGATATCATTGGGTAGCAACATGAAACCAAATGTAAGGATATATTGCAATATTTGAACATATTACAAAGGTTAATTAAGTTCATAGTTTAAGTGATCTCCAGATATTCATATTGATAAATCTTGACTTTGATATTCCTAGTGCAACTGCAATGAATAGTTAAAAAAAAAAAAAAGATTAAGTATGGTGTGTCAATATTAGCTGTTTGTTTTGCAATAGTAACAGTATTTAAGACAGTCTGTTGAGTGTAGTCCAGTAGACAAATCAGAGAGAGACTAAGAAAGAAAAAGATGTGCTGAAATGCTTTATGTTTTGGCCCTTTCAGTCACTCGAGGTACTACTAGTATTGAAGGGTTTGAGAGCGCTGTGTTCATGCTACTGTCACAGTGAAAAAACAGGAAAGTAATGGACCTGGCATAGAACAAAACTTAGTACATAAATTGTTCTCTGTAGAGGTAATCAAGTGTGGGGTTTTTTTTTGCTTTATTTTTCTCTTAAAAATGTATGAAGTAATCCTGAAGCTATAGCCTATAGGAAACTTAACCTGCAGTGAGCTTTCGAAGTTGATTAATTTTCAGGTCTTCACAGCATTACTTCAGAAGGATGCAAATACTGTAGAGTTTGTTTGCTTTAATGATTCAACACTTAACTAATGTTTTGAAAATTCTTTTGAGGTGGAGAAATTGTGATCTGTAAAAATGCATATTTTTGTAATTAGGCAGCTTCCGCTCAAGCAAGTGCCTTGCACATGTTGCTGGAAATTACTCTATAGTGTTTTCTGGTTGTCAGCCAGTAGCTGAGCTAGTAACTTGAAACAGGTGAGTCCTAATATTTCCTACAGTCTCTTTCTTATTGCTAATCTTCACCAGTTGCCAAGTCTGCTAGCTTCATGTTTGGAATCAATTTTGCTGTGTTTTTATTTTTAAAATAACTTATTGAAAAAAATATTACTGTACACAGATTATTTTTGAATATACTGTTACATTTCTGGGGGACTATCACCTTCTATTCAAATGTCTTCTAAGTTTCAAGCCTTACTATAATCTTAAATTTCATGTGACCTTTTGTTCTTTCTTCTGTGTTTTAGTCTTTAATAAAAAATGCCATGTGTTCAAGAATAGCTGACATGCATGTAGGCCAAATTACTGTATCATACAGTATTTTAAAACTTTAATGTATCATTCTTACTATCCTAAAAGATATAATAGTGTACTTATAGAACTGTTTTGAAAAACTTTCCTTACCTCCGTCTATCTGCAAACTTTTAAAGGCAGAATTCAGTGCAGGACTAAGGTGCTTGTTCGTTGCCCCTTCATTGATCATGTATTCTCTGTTCATGATGGGAATACAGTCAATGGAACGGCTTTTCAGAGGACCTTGCAGTAGATGCCAAGGGAGTTAATTCAGTCCACACATAGGTATCTTTGCTAGCTGAGATGCCTTAATGTATTTCGCTTGGCTTGCAGCAGCTAGTCCAGGAAAGCATGGGTCTTCCATACATCCTGCACGATGTCCTGCTGTCCCTATGTAGATGTCTCAGACGTGGAGGCCCAAGCTTAGACAACTGTATTGAGCCTCTGCTGGTAGGTCAGCTGAATTAGTTTAAGGAGGAGTTTAAAGAACTAAGGAGCATTCAATAAGGACTAAATTTCCTTTGTAATGGGAGTCTAGATAGTTAAGTTCATGTGTCTTAATCTCAGATTGAATTCTCTTCCACTCTCATGGCTTCCTGAAGATTGTACAGGAAAATAGATTTTGGAGACCCAGATTCTAAACTAGTGTCCAAACTATTGACAATGGAGCTTGTTTGTTTGTTTTAACCAGGTGCCAGGCAAACAGCCATCACTGTCGTGGGTTTGCAGACTCTGACTAGGTGGCTCTGAATATGGTATCTGTGGTAATGCCTTAAAAAGTTTTCTGGTCCTATCTGTTCTAATTAACAAGCTGAACACAAAATTAGTTTGAACTGCAAGTGCAAATCTCCTGAAGCTCTGAAACAGATTTTTATATAGAATTATGATTATTATGGCAAAAATATGTCATGAAAATTAAAATTATCTATTTCAGTGATTTTTATAGTCAGTTGTGTTGTACTTGATGGATTATTCAAAAATACGTTAATGCTTGACATGGACTTTTAAGATATACCTACATTCTGTGCACACGCAGGCATGTGTGCACATGCATGCACACACACATATAAATATAAAAGAAATATTGCATAATCCTGACTCTATCTTACTATGCAAGATTTGACTAAGAAATCTTCACTAAATGGTTGTTTCTTCTGTATCAACTTCCAGTTAACATTTTTCTTTACATTTCCATCAGTGCTGCTCAGTAATGAGTTCTTGGTTATTCTCTCTGATTCGATCTCTTGATTTATGTGATGGTTTTCCAACTGAAGCGTAGTGTTTTGATTGTCAAATGAAAATTCTTGATATTAAATGTTTGTACTTCATTATCTTTACCTAAACATTCATGTCAGGTGACACAACAGCTCTGAAGCAATTTAGATAACACTGGCACCTCTTCTGGTATTATTGACAATTAACCTTCATGTTTCTGAATTGGTTGCTGATTCTGCAAGCTGACAATTTCAGAAGATTAGTAGACTAGAAGAGTAATTGCTCCTGTCAAGAGAAATAGCACTTTTAACATCAGGGCAACTAATATAGTTGCACTAAAGCTGGAAATGAACAAGGTTCTCTGTAAAACATATGGAATATCATAAATCTTGAGATGATGGAGAAATTGTGTAATAGAATTAATTAGCACATCTATATTTTTTTTTCTCATAGTATTGGAGTGTCAGTGTTTGAGAATTGTACTGATCTTGAATAGAATCTAGCAGGGATTAGAGTTTAGTATCTTTAACTGTAGTCCCTGTTGTTGGGATGTACATTATTTTTTTTCTTCCATTGACCACTACTGGACCGTGATTTAGAATAAACCACAGTAATTTTGTTTCTGTCTTGGGGTAGAGCGTAACAGTTAGAGAAACTGTCTTCTGGATGAAAAGAGAATGACCATCTCTTTGCATTTTCTTGCATTTAGCATTTATATGCTAAATGAAGATAACAGGAATAAAAAAAGGCAAATGTATTAATTTTTTGATTAAATAAGTGAGGCTGTTCAATTTATGTAAATTGCACATTCCATGCTTAAAACAATGGGAAAGTTATAGTTGCTGCTACTTTTCCATTGAAAATGTGATGATGAAAACAGCTTACTGAAATATAATTTTCAATTTTAGGAAAATTAATAATTTTAATTTTACTATCATTGCTAAGATTCTGTGAAAGAAAAATTATGGTAGGAAACTTGAGCAAGAATTGTAGAATTGCAAGTGATACAAAAGAAGAATTATTGCATTTCTTTTTCCTTACAGTCTTTCCTCAACATGTATACATATCCAGGATGTGATATGCATCTGAACAGTGATTGCAAAGCAGTCCACATTCTCTGTGGCCCCACAGTAGGTACATGTAGACAGCAACAAGCTCTCTCCTGAGCCATTCAGGAGAGGCTCAGGCTGAACTAACATAGCTCTCAGCCTCCCCCTGTACGTTGTTCTCCAGCCGTTGACTGTCCTAGTGGCTGCCTGCTGGATTCAGTCTAGTATGTTGAGGTCTGTCTTGTACCTGGGAGCTCAAAACTGGACAAAGTACTCCGGCGGTGGCCTCACAAGTGCCAAACAAAGGAAGATTCAATTCCCTCAGTGCACTGGCTATGCTCTTACTAGTACAGCCCAGCATGCTGGCCACTTGCTGTAAGGGTGTAGTGCTGTCCAGCAGGACCAATAGGTCACTTTCTGCAAAGCCACTTTCTAGCCAGTCAGTCCACAGCCTGTGCTGGTGCATGACCTTAAACTATCTCAAGCACATGATTTTGTGCGTGCCTTTGAACTTCATGGATTCCTATCAGTCCACTTTTTTAGCCTGTGTGGGTTCCTTTGAACAGCAGCTCTGCCCTCTAGCATGTTGAAACCCCAGTTTGATATCTGTCCACAGACTCTATCTCATTATCTAGGTTGCTAAGCTGTTAAATGGTATTTGCCCTAGTGTTGATCTCTGAAGAACACTGCTAGTAACTGGGTGCCAGATGGACTTCATTGTGTTTGTCTTCGTCCTTTGAGCCTGACAGTTTAGCTAGGTTTTCACCCACTTTATTGTCTGCTTGTCTCACCAATATCTCGCCAATCTAACTTTAAGCATGCTGTTGGAGATGGTGTCAAAGGCCTTTCTGTAGTCAACATATACGATATGCACTGTTCTCCCCTTAGCTGTACAGCCAGTCTTCTGATTGTAGAAGGCAACCAACTTGGTCAAGTCCATGGTAAATTCCTGTTGGCTGTTCCCAGTCTTCATCTTGCCTTGCATGTGCGTGGAAGTGGCTTCCAAGCATATTTGCGCTATAACTGCCCCAGGAACTGATGTGAAGCTGACTGGCCTGTAGTTCCCTTAATGTTCTTCCCTGCCCTTCTTGAAGATATATATGGCATTTACCATGTAAATCAGTAACCTATCAGTAACCTTCCCCAGTTGCTATGACCATGATAGAGAATGGTCTTTCACTGACCTTGGCCTTTGGATGCCTCTTCTCTGGTTCCATGGACTTGACTGTGGCCAGTTGGCTTAAGTATTTACCTTACGTACTCTGTAACTGTGTTTTCCTTTACAGTGCTTCCCAGAGGCTCTGCTAGTTGACTTTTGGCTGAGCCACTAGGATGTGAGCAAGCTCTAACCCAAAAGCAATAAGTCATCTAATATAATAAATTCCTGTCAGTACCCAGTTCCATGAGATCAGAACCAGCATTTCACCATTTTAAATACAGAGAGCACGAACATAGATCTGTATACAAGAGAAGTGTATGAGTAGGGGTTATGCTTCTAATGAGGAAGATAAAAATATAACCCTTTTTCACACTAATGTGTTATACTTGAGTACTTCTATGGGACTGATTTAGTGTGGATTTTTTTTCACGTATGTGGCCTTTTCCAAATAATAGTCTGTAGTACAGTAATAGTTTGCAGTGTGCTTTTGCAAAGCACACCAGTGAAGTACAGTGAAACTGTACTTTAGAGTATCTCATGTCTAAACTGTTGGATATAGGTTCAGTGTTCCAGTTAGAAAGGCATTTAAAGTTGAATAGAAGCAATTTTAATATTTCTGGAGGTAGCAATTTGCTCTGAGCTTTCAGCTGAGATGCAAATAGTCATTTAAAATATTAGTGGTGGAAGTTTTTGATTTTATTTTTGATAACAGTTCTGTCCGATTTAGAAGATCATACACCAGAATATTTTTAAAATTAGAACAATCTGTAGTATAAATTTCAGCTCAGGCCTATTGTTCTGTTCAATATCTCTTGGTGTTTTTTTAAAAAAATGCCGATTTCTGGTCCTAATTGCAAGGTACCAGTCCCTTTGAAGATCGGTAAATTCAGCAGCTTTTAAAAATGGTGGTTATGGTAAAGATAATGGATGTTTTTTATCTTCCTGAAAAGGGTCACTTGTAAATGACGTTTTCTAGATTAGAATTTTGAGTCATCTTTCCCTTTTGAAAAGCTAGTAACTATATTATTATTTTTCAGTGAAAAAAAGGTTAGCTCTTTCACATTTACCCCAGAGTAAGAGAAATTACTGTGGGGCAGCTGACATGCTGTCAGATCATATTGCAGTCGAGACTGTTGCACCTTGCTCGCATGTCCATATGCGTTGCAACGTTGCGCTCGGGGGTCCATGATGTCTTTGCCCTAAATGATACGCGATTACATATTCAAGTATATGCCATGCCATAATTCCTTCTAGCCGTTCTTTTCTTGAGCTGCCAAGTGACATTATCATTGCTGTGGTGTTAGCTACAGTGGTATCTTTTGATAATGCAGACAGATCCACTGCAGTTCAGTTTGAGAGCTTTCACAGCTTTTTCCTGAAGGACAGATTGGTACACTTCAGGTGCAGTTGTCACTGTGCTACTGATATTGGTAGGTTACCGTTAGATCATCCTGAACAGTAACCAGTAGAATTGAGTACTCTAATTGTCCTAATGCTTAAATACAATATTTATAAGTTATATGTGCATGTTTTTTTTTTTTTTTTTAAAAAAAAAAAAAGATTCTAGGTAGGGAAATTTAACTTTGGGACTTGAATGTAACCTAGTTGTTGGAAAATGTTGATTCTGCTGGATGATGGGTTAATTCTTTGCTTAGAGTTAGCTGAGTGTCTGGGCAGTCTGTGTTTCCTGGTTGGTGGTTTTGGCCCTACACAAGCGTTTACACCTCTTACGATTGGAAGATGTACACAGAGGTCTAATGACAGGAAGACTAAAGTTCGTTTCCATTTGGACTAAGAAGTTAATGTGAAGAGGAAGAGTTTTGGATCTGAGAAACTATTAAAGGTGGGGTAAAAAACATGAGATCTAGATGTGGGAATTCATATTTTGAGAAGACGACGTGTATAATGTAGCTTTAGCTTGAAATTCTCAAAGCTATGAATGTTTTCACCATCAGACTGTATACTGGAAGAGGAATTTTGGCTCTAAGAGGTAGATATTATACATAACTTCAAGTTTACTTTTTCTACAAGTATTACACCTGCACTGTGTGTATCAGGATTTTTGTAAATAAATTCTTTCTTTACTTTGGCTTCTCTTTAGAGTGATTTCCATGTAATAAGTAAATACCTAGGAAGTTCTGTGGAAGCAGAAAGATAATGAGGCAAGTGCTTGAACCCAGAGGGCTACGATGAAGTTTCGTACAAGATTATTGGGTGTTTCATTACCGCTATCCAGAAGATTGATTTGTATATGAGCAATCACTGAGAATCAGTGTGTTCTCCATAAAGATTCCCCCTCCCCAAACTGAAGGCTGCAGTCACTTCAGCAGAAATGTGGATAAACCAGTGATGGCTAGTGTATGTTCAGGGCATTTTATTTCAGTTCAGTACACAGATACTAAAGTAGCAGACTGAAAAATATAACTGACTGAAGGTTTCAAGGTACACTTTGAGCTTTGTAATTCCATAGGAATTATGTATGTTTGCCTCTTTTTAAAAACGAAGAGCTCCAACTTGCTCATTGGACTATTCCTATTTACTGTGGTGCTAACTGAAACTCTGATAACACTACTTTTAAAAGTGGTAATTGCTTTAAAAACATGATGCCTTATATTATTTATGTGAAAGTAGATTATCATATTTATACCAGTAAATGTACACTATGATACTGGCCATCTGGATTAGTATTCTAATAAGATCCTTTTATAATAGACCAATGTCTTGAAGAGTGTTGCAGTAATTTGAAAATTCATGAAACTTGTAAATGTGATGCCCATTTTAACTTGCCAAGTTAAACTGAAGCTATCTAAATACACTTTTATATTGATGTCAGTAGGATAACCAGATAACTATTTATAGTCTCATTTTCTTTCTGTTGGTTATTTTTTTCAACTAAAGTCATTTTTTGGAAAAGGTTCTTATGTAGTTTTTTTTTTTTTTTTACATACGTAGTTGAGTGCTGGATTTTTTTCTAGAATATGTGCAGTATAATTGATTTTTAATTGCAAACATTTTGATTGAGAATGCTAAACAGAAACCAAAGCAAAATCCAGATAATCATAGAACTTCCTGTGTCTTGTAAGAAAAAAAAAAATTTTGTATTCAGAATGATAGTAAAATGTCTAATAGTTGTTCTTTTATTTCACCTTAGTTTTAAAAAAGAATGCTATTTTACATAAAGCCAATGTAGAAACAGCTAACTGGGGTATGTGTTAGAATTTTTTTCCTTCATCCAGAGAGGCCACAGTATATGTGAATAGCATGTGTGTGTGGGCAGGCTTAAAATTTATTTGAAGATTGATTTGCACTATGGCAAGAAAGAAATTAATTGCCAGTAGATGTGATGAGGCTTAGTTTAAAGATAATTGAACTTGGACTTTGACAAATCCTTCACATTCATTAATGGGAATAATTTGTTTTGACAATACCCCCCCCCCCCAATTAGCTTACAGTTTATAACTGAAGCAGAACAGGGATTGACTTAGACACCTCAACACTTTAACTTAACGTAATTAAAATAAATGAGCTGCATTCAGCACTTCTCGTTTTAATTATGCAGGAGAAAGATTTGCATGTCAATCTGTGTTCATTTCAGCGTGTTGTATGTCAGTTCGGGCACGATATGCATTGCACCGTTTTGTAAGTAGAAACTCTGTGTTCGGGGGGGAAAACTGTGTCTGCGAAGCCGCACGGCACCCACAGTCAGTCAGGTGGCCGGCTGAGAGGGCGCCCACGGGGGAGGCGGACGGTGCTGTTGCTGGTGACTCCGGTGGCCCTTTTGGGGCCGGGGCAGGAACTGTTGCTGTGGATGATGCGGCAGGTCAGGAGGAACCGAGGCTGAGGGCAGGGAATGCTTGTGGAGCTTATACGGAGCACTTGCACTTACAACGCTGGGATAATTTGCATATGGAAATTAGGATACAAAATCCAGAGGAAAATGGGTTTCGGACTCACTGTTAGCAGAGGCCTTTGTTTTAGAACTGAAAATACTACTAGGTGACTGGAAGAAACATGATGAATTTCAAGTGTTGAGTACCACATCTAGTTTATTAACTAGATTTCATTGCTTAAGTGATTGTATAATTACTGATATTCACAAGGTCTTCAGAATTTTGACCTGGTAAATGTGACAGATAGTATGATACGTAATGGTAATTGTTTCACTGTTTAAAGGCATGTAAAAATTACATATCACTTTTTATGTTTACTAGTGATTTTTCTTTGCATTTGTAGGACTGGAAAGTAATAAAATATATTTTTTTTTGTTTTCTATAAATTCTGAACCACAGAATAAATGCCTTTCTGTATAATTCTGGAAACTAATTTCAGAAACTACAAAGACTTCACTACTGCATTAACTTTGCTAACTGAAAACACTATGAAAGTGTTTTTGCTCTGAGATTATACATTTTTATTCTTAATAGATGTATTTATTTCTTTTCTATAATGATAAATGAAATAGCATCTAAACTGATTGTTCTGTTTCTCTTCCAGGCTGCAGAATCAGGAATAATAAAAGTGAAAACCATAGCTGCACGAAATAGTGATATCTTGGCAGGTAATTATTTCAGTATCAATGCAATGGGAAATGTAAATTTGGATTTTGGATCGGAAAAAAGATTTATCATTAAAAAGATATTTTGAGTTTATTTAATAATCCTACAGACTTTTTAGTGTGCGTTGTATAAATGATATTTTACTTTCTGACACCTAGCAAAAAATTAAGTAATACAAAGATCCTTTATGCTGTTCCTGTTTCATGTTAGTGCTATACTGATGCTGAGGAAAGTCTCTGTTTTCAGTTATGGTTCTACAAAAGTAGTCATCAACATAGAGGAAAGAAAAAGAAATTCATAAGCTTCAGATTCTCACCATCTTGTTCACTGCCCACATTGACTAGAGCTGTTGCTGAGTGCTCTATATAGAGTTCTGCAGTGTGATCCTCATCTGGATGTTTAGCGTGAGAATCTAGCCTGTGGAAACTTGTACTTGACAGGCAAAAATCCATCTCAATCTGAGACAAGGTCATTCAATTTAAGATGTACCATTGCCTTGAGGGACAAGAGATCTCTTGTGTGTTGCAGCTTTGTAAGCACTTAATACAGTATCTTTAACTTCCTTCATCTTCCTTAAATTGCGTGTAAAGTGAAGGCTTCTTGCCAGTTGCTGTTTAAGCCTTTGGCCAAATTTATATGTCCCTGTATTAATACATGAGTGTCTACACTAGCTGCAGTCAAAATCCTTACAATGCTAAATTACAGGAAAGGTCAAAATAAAACCTAATGAAATGTTAATCTATTTCTTGTTTTGAGATATGTAAGTTAAATATTGTTAAGGAGGCACTTTCTAGAATTATTTGAAATAGCAGCCCCCCCCCCAATATTTCACTTTAATACCTCGTTTTTTATTTGTTTATTTTCTTTGTTTTTACTGCTGTCATGAATGCTGACATAAGTGGGAAAACTATGCCAGGTAATGTCAGCTATGCATCAACATACACAAACGTACTAGACGAATCTCCAGTAAGCCATTTGGGAACTTAGCAACATTCTTTGGAATATTCCTGTGTTAAGATTTTTACATTTTTTTAAAAAAAGCTAGTTTGTGATCCTGCAAGATTTTTTTTTCTCTTTATTTCAAAGTGAGGCGATGTGAAAGATCATTGATTCTATAGACAGTCTTTCTTTTTATCCTTTTGAAGGGGCACTTTCTGGTAGTTTGTGAAATTTTGTAAGTATTTTCATTTGAAAGATTTAAACTAAGGTATCTAGTATTTGTTTCACCCCAGAACTGCACAGATTTGTTGGTATGAGGTTTGAAATAACCTCAGGCCATAAAAATTACTTCGATTTGTTGATGTTTGCTAGTAGGACGGTAACTTTTTTCCAGTTTGATACTGAGGGGCAGAAGGGAGCATGTCATGTGCCTGCATCTTCTCCTGATGCTTTACAGCTTAAATGTAATGCCATTGAACACTCCCAAATCTTTATTTATTCTTGTTTTTTTATTTATTTTTTTTAAGCTGTCAGTTGTAACCTAGTCTTGTAGATAAGGCAGTATCCAGATCTCTGTCTCCTACATGCTGTTTAATGTGCTATTTCTGGAAGAGGATGGTATATATACTTTAAGAGTAGCCGCCGCCTTTTTTTTTTTTTCTTTTAATTACTAATTGGGAGATCTAGTGACGCGTATGCAGCTGCTAAATAATTTAGGAGCAACTAATGGACTTTGTAAAAAAAAAAAAAAAAAATCAAAAATATATTTTGATCAGGATATGATTTTTCTTTACGTTTTGATGGAAACACTGTCATTTCACATAAATAGAACAATTATATTCTGTTCTTTTAAATAAACTGAACTGTTGCTTTCTTCAAGCATCGCGCTGTGTAAGAGTAATTATTTTAAGATTGCATCTATTTTCCAAATAATGTTACTTCTGTAATATATGTTTGTAATATCTGGTGAGATGTTTTTAACTTGCCAGAACTTTGAGGTCATTGATCTAGCTTCTTTCTTTCTCTTGGAAAAGTTGCATTGAGCAGTTTCAAAAATTTCACTCTTGGCAGTCTATATGTGCTTTTAAATTTATTTACGAAGATTTCAGTACTTCTAAAAGAGCAGTTACCTCCTGTGATCTGAAATTCAAGCTAGATGTGAGAAGTTATTTCCACATGGCTCTAAGATGTGCCATTTTTAGGTAGTTCATACTTTTGCTGAAGAAGTTCTGTTGATAGAATGAAATTCTAAGTCTTTTTTTTTTTTTTAGCAAAAATTTCTTTTGTGGTGTGGTTCATCATAGAAGATTTATTTTTAGTATAATTTCTTTTTCTATATAATTTTGGAATAGTAAAATGGAAGCAGACCTTGATATAAGCAAATTCTTGTGTGTATTTTAAGACTGAAACTAATATAGTAGCCACTAGTACAGATTTCCAAGCATGTAAACTGTTCAGCTTAATGAAATTGCGTGTATAGATGCTGTTATAAGATTGTTTTTAATTGATTACAGGAACAATACTGTAAAAAGTCATTATTTTTATTTATTCCATTATTTATTATTTCCTTTGTCATTTTTGCCTTTCAGAACTCTATCATGAGCCTTATGCTAAGTCCTATGTTAAGGATAAATGTTTTGTGGTATCTTTTTTAGTTTAGTTCTTGATGATTGGAATTTGGTGGCAATTTGGAAATCTATATGAGTAAGGTGCATCCTTTAGGACGAGGTCTCTAGGCTCTGTTGACTCTGTGTAGTAGATATTCATAGACTATAAAGGGAGCTTAGAAATCTAGCTCACATATAAACATTGACAGATACATAAATTACATATTTTAAAGGGGAAATCACTTCCACTATTTGATTTACTTTTTTTTTATTATTATTTTTAATGAGAAAATCATGGATTGGTCAATTGAAGAATAATTATAGTGGATACAGTTTAAAAGGAAGTTTATTTGCTTGATAGTGTTTTTTTTGTTGTTTTTAAAAAGACACAACAGTAGATATCAAAGCAGAGAGTTAAAGAGGCAGTGACTTGTATTTGTTACCATTAATGGAGACATTTTTTTTGTCTTTGATTAGGCATTTGGTCCTCAATCAGCTTCTGTCAACTTAACTGCTGCCTTGTACTGTCTCTAAAGAGACTGACATAACTATGGACTGTCTGTGTGTTAATAACTGTTACCCTATGTATTAACAACTATTTCTCTATAAAAATTGGCATTTGTAATGGGAATGAATAGCTAAAATCATAAAACCTTGCACAAATCAACAGTCTTGCACACAATCAAAAAATTACTCAGTTGATTTGAATCATGCTTTGCTTTGATCTTTTAGATTTTTTTTTCTTCTTTAATTCTATGATGTTTAGCTTGGATATCTTGAATTACTTTTATGGGGAAAAGTTTTTGAAATATCACTGTGGAATGTATTAATTGTGATTTTTTTTTCTTTTTTTTAAAAAAAATTAGATCTTCATGAAACTTGTCACTTCTCATAGAAAGCTTTTGTCTTAATAAGCTGCTATTTCTCACAAAAACCCTGTTTGAAAAAATCACAGCCTGGTATACGAATCCAGGATTCAAATAACCCAGTTTCTTTCTCCTGTTTTTTTGGTGGTGGCATTTAGCTTAGCTGCTTCCCCTCATGCTACATGCTTTGGTCTCTTTATACCACACTTTGTGTCACTTTTGAATTCAGTTCAGAGGTGAAATAGAGCGGAAAGAAAAGGATGCCCATCTAAGATATCACTAAGGCTAGAAAGAGTTTTAAGAAAGTCACTCAGTGAGAAGCAGGTCGTTGAGGAAGGAAAGTGTAATGCAAGTGCAAGTGTGTATAATGGAGAAGGTGTTTTGGATTAGATCAATTATTAGAGTGAGCTCTGGCAATCCGTTATATTTTTTTTCAGTTAGCTTTTCTTGTGCAAAAAATAACTCCCAAATTTCTACAACTGGAGATTGCTTTTTGTTGTTCTTAGTGGATATGAGTGACAATTTTTGCATTGTATTCTCCAAAGTATTGAAAATTGACTGCTTCCATATCTCTTTTTCAAAAGCATTGAAAGAAAACAGCTCAGAGGTAGTCCAGCCTTTTCTAATGGGTTGTGGAACAAAAGAACCAAAGATCACTCAGCTATGTCTAGCAGCTATACAAAGGCTCATGTCCCATGAAGTTGTTTCAGAGGTAAGATAAAGGTTCGTATGAATATTTCGGTGTGGGCAATACAGGCCTGTAAGTGAATGTGAACACCCTTTTGAGGAGGCTGTTATTAATATAATGAACATAGCCGTCAAAATTTTACTTTTGTCTACTTTCAGAAAAATAGCGATTTAAAATAAAACCTTCTTTTTAAGTATTAAAAAAAATGGTGAGTAAAAACAGTAACTTCAACAGGGAAATCTATGACATTCAAAACATCTCATTTGATTTGCATACTTGGACTACAGGAGTGAAACATATGTAGTCTGTGATAAACTTATTAAATGTTGCAGCCAGAAAATTTAGTGTTTAGTGTGATGCACTTGTTATATGTTTCTATTTTACGTTATTTCTTAGAAGTAACATATTTTCTGCAAGATTTCCTCCTTAACTACCATGTGATCTGTTCTGGTACTTTATATACAGCATGTTAAGAAGCTTGTGAAAGTTGTATTATTAACATACCTTCAATTGTGCTTACATAATGTAAAATTACAACATTTTCTGTATCATGAATGAATTGAGGGTAAAATGTCTTTGTACTATCTCTTCTGCCTGTTCAAGTTTAAAAATAAAATGTATCGAATTTTATTTGGACTGCATGTTAAGAGATTTCTCAACTTTAGAAAAATCAGCTCTTAAAGCTGAAAAATCAATCTTTAAAAATATTTAGAGATGCTTGTGACAATGAATTTAATTTTATATTCAAAATGTAATCCAGTAGTATAGAAAAACAATCAAATTCGGTTATATTCAATTGAAAGAATGCTATTCTTACATGCATGCACGTAACTTAGCAGTATATAAATATCTTAATTGAATGCACATAATTTCTTTATAGGCTGCAGCAGGAAACATTATTAATATGCTTTGGCAACTGATGGAAAATAGTCTTGAAGAACTTAAATTGCTTCAGACAGTTCTTGTACTTCTGACAACAAATACAGTTGTGCATGATGAAGCACTGTCCAAGGTAAGAATTTGTTAGAGCCAATGATAGTACACATAATGTGCTAATTCAGTTACATCAGTCATACCAAAGAATGGGGGCAACTTTTAGAAAAAAGGCTGGCATTAAAGGCTGTTGGTGAATATCTGTCATTCATAAATGGTGCCCTTGCTGAAGAAATTTTCAGTAAGGTTCATTTTTTTTTTCTGTATTAGCTTAAGTCTATATACTGATGTGCGTACTATGCATCTAATAGTAATTATCTTTATAATATTTAAAATCATTTGAAATGTGAAAAGAGTAGTACTGGACCTTTAAAATTACTGGCTCAACACATTTGGGGCTTGTTTTCTCTTACCATATAGTAACAGGCATGATGTAACAACAAATATCTTTCTGTATAAAATATATTCATAAGGAGATAGAAAATAATATTATTTTTGACACTTACATTGTAGTTTTAGGAAAAACAGTGAAACTCAATATGCAGTAGCAACTACTTTCTGTTTTTCCCCTATGAAGTTAGTAAAAAAAGTTTTATGTATGAAGCTTTTGGAAATAATGGAGGAGGGGGAGTTTCTTGATTCTGTTATGTCAGTATTATCTTCATATCTAGACTCTGAGAACAGAATTTCTTTTATCTTCCATGTTAATCTCTCTTTTAATTCCTCCACAGTAATCAAATTTTGACTTAATGAGCATTTTAAGTTAAAATGCTGAGCAATTGCTTCTCTTTCTGACATACTAAATTCATCTTATGTATGATTTCAAATCAAAGAAATCGGTGTATGTAGCTCAGTGTAACCTAGGCAAGGACATGTTTGGAGAAGCAACACCCCACCCTACACTGAATCTGTTTCCTAGGTAGTGTTACACAACCTCAACTTGATTAATATTATTCCATTATTTGCTATCGTATTTGCAGGTTTTTCCATCATTCTCTAATGAATGGATGAAAGGCAATGGGTTTCCAGTTTCAGGAACTTTTTCTATCTTCAGCCTTATTTCCCTTTCCTTTGGAAAGTTGTGAGAAAGCCTGAAATTCTGTGGTTTTTATTCTCATGTAAAATATTCAGCCTTATATAGTAACTTTTCGTGTAGTAGGTATTCTGAAGCAGAACTGTAAATTTTGATGAAGAAAATGGAAATACTTTAGAAAGTAGGATTCTCAGTCTTTAACTGGATAGCAGGTATTCTCTAATCACTTGCAACATTGTAGTTTTATCAGATTTTAATCTAGGCTCTGGAAAGAGGCTGTCTGTTGAAGTCCACTTTTAAGTTTCTGGTCTATGTATCTCGTATCTTTTACAGCAGTGTGCTTCTTACCTCTTCCCTTGTTTATTCTGCTTTCCTGCCTCCGTGTACCCCCTCTCTCCCTATTATTCTTTGGTCCTTAATATCTACATCCTATTTCATTTGCCCCTTTTAAATGCTTTCTCCAAGTGCCTTTATTTTTTAGCATCCCTCATTTCTTCCTCTCTTTCATATCCTGAAATTTTCTCCTGTTGAACACTGTACATAAAATAACTAGGAAAGGTCTTTCCCAGCACTTTTCTCCTCTCCTATAGGACAGGATATCTTGTCTTGATACATCTTACTAGGATATATCCCGATCCAGAAGCATATTTGTGTGATGGAATTACTGGAATATCTAATTGCTGGACTTTTAACAAATCCCTTAGAGTACATTAAAAACTAGTGTTTTTCAGAAATTTATAGTCAAATTTGGGCAGATTTTGACAGGAGGAAGAAAAAAAGCTTAATTCCTGTCATAGAGTGTTATACTTATAAAAATGTCTACAGTGGAATGCTAGGGTTTCTCAGTGAATCAAATGTAAACCTTAACATGGGTAAATGATGGTAATGATGGATTATTTGTTTCCTATCGGAGATAGGTAGAAACATCTTTTAGAAATATCTGAAAGGTTTGTCTTGTTGAAAAGTTCCTGGAAAAAGTCAATTTGAGGCAGACATGTATGTTGCTTCTGTAGTTTTTCACTTGACTGATAGAAGTGAAGAAAATTATCAGTAAACATTCTTGAAAAGGCCCTTAAAATAGGCATTGTTGTTAGAATATGCTTCATGAGGCTGTAGGTTAACCTGAAAGTCCAGAAGTGGATGATGTATTTTAAAATTTCAGACTAATATGGAGATAACATCTGAGCAGAGTCCACAAATCATTTATAAGAAAAGGAAGCAAAAGAAAAGTTAAAACTTGTATGGCTCAGGGCATGTAGCACTATGGCTTGGTGTGATTGAGGTTCATCAAAAGCAAGAAAATGCAATAAGGACAAAAGAACATGAAGTACAGGAATCACCAAGCATACCGATATTACTTATTTTACAATAAACAGAAAATTAATTATTATGTGTTGGAGGTCATATCAAATCCAATGGGAAACAGCATTTAGCCAGCCCCGTGACACAGGAAAACATGTACCTTAGAGCAGAATAGTTGCTGCAGAGGCTACATGGTTGTGAAAGTACAGTGATGTAACACAGAGAGGAAGCAATAGGTTTTGTGCATCTTAGCTTTGCAATTGCCTGACCTTTCTGTGATTAACCGTATAATTCTAAATCCTTTTTGACATTAATATTAATACAAGTTATTTTATATGATTGATTACTGTATAGTTTCTGTAGGATAATTATAATTTTATTGGTGCATCGTGATGTCTTCATAAGTACCTTTTCTAGCTTACCTTTAGGGGGGATCTGTAAAAAGAGACATTTTCTTCTGTGAGACAGTCCACAAAACTACTCTGTTTTTTTTCAAATTTACAATGATTAAATAAATTTTTTTAGATAATTTTTGCCAAACTACAATGGAAAATGTTCTCCAGTCAGCTGTCTTGACTCTGGGCTAAAAGATAGATCTATTGTTGTAAGGTTAAATTCTTTTCTTTCAGGCAATAGTACTTTGTTTTCGATTGCACTTCACGAAAGATAACATCACAAATAACACAGCAGCAGCTACAGTGCGACAGGTAGTTACTGTTGTATTTGAGAGAGTGGTTGCTGAAGATGAACGATACAAAGGTGGGTATATTCCTTTGCTCTCTCGTGGTAACCTGGTTCTTGGGCACACATCAAATGCTTATCTTTTTCAGATAGACAGTAAAAAATATATAAAGAAAACAGACAATATTAATTTTTATTGTCTTTTATACACTTACTTGTATATAAAGGAGATGAAATCCTCAGCCGTTCCATAGGTCCAAATGATCAATATATCAAATAGATTTTTCTTAATGTGGGAGCTGGTCTTAAGGCTAGTATTGCAAAGGAATTTGGAGCAAGAGAGTCATTTAAGGTGCAGGTAATTTAGATCACTTAGTATGAAATAACTTAGTGATAGTTGTGAAGAGAACACTTTTTAAAATAAGTACCTGGTATTCATGATCTTTGATATTCAATCTAATCTTTATTTCTATAGAAATCATAAATTACAGAAGAATTACCACAGATTAAAATCTGTGTTTGTTAGAACACTCAACATGTACTTGATTTTGGACAGTTCTTTTGTTCACAAAACTCATTTCTGTTTTTGCATAGATGCTACTGAACAGCCAGTTGCAGTACAAGGAAATAGTAACAGAAGATCTGTCAGTACACTAAAGCCATGTGCTAAAGATGCATATATGCTTTTTCAGGTAATTGCAGAGTATATACTTATATATTTGCAGTTATGATTGGATGCTTCTCTACCACTGTATAGAATTTCAGAAATCTTCTGTCAGCATATTGATAAGGTCCTTAATCAGAGCCTCAGGTTTTCTTTTGCATAGTTACTGTAATTGTCAATGGAATGTTACATCCCAGAGGAATGATTGGAAAATGAAGACAAAGTGGCTTAGGAAAGGTTTTTAAAATAAATGTTAGCTAATAACTAAGTGAGCATGTCTGCATTAATGTCAAGGTGGTTCTTTGTTTTAGCCAGACACTGCACCATAGTGCAGTCTTGTTTCTTGTATTTGGTATGACGTTGTAATGTGGAATGTATAATGAAAGTAATGATTGTATTCATTATACCAACAAAATTTTTTTTTACTTACCAATTTCGCTCTTGATGTTTTTGAGAGCAGAACGAACATGAGCACTGTGCAAGGATACAGCAGAGTTCAAAATTTGTTTAAAAGGTTTTTTGCTTGATTATGTTTTGTAAAAGATGTATCTGAGAAAAATGAACTTTAAAGTGGACAATTATTCATCACAAAGGAGGGTTTACACAAAGAGTTTAGATTTTGTTGTAAACTCAGAAAGCTTGGAAACTTCATCCCAATAAAGGATTGTGAAGAGACTGTAAAAGCTAATGTATTTCTTTCTAAGGATCTTTGCCAGTTGGTTAATGCTGATGCTCCCTACTGGCTCGTGGGCATGACAGAAATGACCCGGACATTTGGACTTGAACTTCTTGAGTCAGTCCTCAATGACTTTCCACAAGTGTTTTTACAGGTAAGTAATTGTTGGAAGGAAATTAGGGTTTTTCCTGATGCGTAGTAAAATTAAATCCTCATTAGTTTAGTGAGAATATGTCAACACTCCTTTTAAGAGGAGGTGTAACTTTTGCATGTTTTTTTTTCCTAATAGAAATGAACCACATACTTAGCCCACATTTTTCTGTTCCGTACACTTCATTTATTCACCTCTGTGTGTTTCTGCCTTTCATAGAATGTGTGGTACTTTGTAAGTAAGGTCTGTTTCACTTTATATTTTGCCAGTTATATCTCTTCCAAAGATGCATTTCCTTATCTTGCATGATTTATGAAACTGTTGATGATATAGCTGTGTAACTTAGTTTGTGGCAACATTATTTCCGCAGAAACAGTAACTTCTCCCCACCTGCAAAACAATAGGAATTGTAACTTAGAACTGTATGAATCTGTTCCGTGTGAATATACCATGACTTTTCAGTAACCCGTTTTAATAAGCAGTAGCTAAATTCAGAAGTTACTTATATAATACATGATGTATTAGCACCTTATTATAATTTGAAAAATACAAGAGAAGTGTGTGGTATGAACCTGACGGTGTCATTTCATTGTGCTTTTTGGTAGCTTTTTAATGGTGTCTGCTGTTCTTGCTTTTCATTTCCTGAGCATGTAATTTATACAAAGATTTACGTGACTTCAGAGTACTTGGTCTTAACACTAAATGTAAATAAGATGTTTAATCAGAACTATGGGTACTAATTGAAGAAGATCTATTTTTAAGCTGTGATTTTCATTTGTGTAATTTGTTCCTAATGTGAATTTTTCTTTTTTTCTCTTTCAGCATCAAGAGTTCAGTTTTCTCCTTAAAGAAAGGGTATGCCCGCTTGTTATAAAGCTCTTCTCTCCAAATATCAAATTCAGACAAGGTTCCAGCACATCATCTTCCCCAGCACCAGTGGAAAAACCATATTTCCCCATTTGTATGCGTTTGCTGAGAGTAGTTTCCGTTTTGATTAAGCAGTTTTACAGTTTGCTGGTAAGAACATATTCAAATTTTGTTTATACAGATCTGTTTTTCTGTGTACATACTAGTATTGAGTTCAACAAAGTATTAGCTGTGGGGAACAGTTGACTTATGAGGGAAGGAAAGTCTGAATTGTATGTTCCTTTTGTGTGTATTTGTGTTTACTTGTATACTACAAGTAAGCATTCTACATTCTACTTGTATCATTGCTTGGAGTAGATTATTAACTGTCTTCGGATTTGTGCTTGCCGAGAAGTTAGTTCATTTACTTGACTGTCTTTCAGTTAAGTTTTTAGGAACCTTTTAATCCTTTTATATTGTTTGTGTTGATTGTGGTGTTAATAGTCGCTAAGAGGATTTTGACTTCTGCTGCTTAAATAAAGTGTTGGCAAAAAGTTTAAAAAAGATATTTGTAAGTTTAAAACCTTCTTTGTTTATTATACCACTAACATTTCAGCTTTTCAGCTGTTTTTTTACTTCTCAAGTTTTAGATATTTACTAAAAAAAAACATTTTTTTATTGTTTTATTGTAGAACATTTTAGAATTTTGTTGAAATGTATGTAAGGAGTTTTACTTCTTGAATACAATCACATATGTCATGTTAACTTGGCAAAATGATATCATGATTATTAGGCATATATTTTACATTACTTTAAGTGAGTGCTTGTTAAAGCTTTTTAGATCCTGTGTAAAACTTGCTAGCATAGGTGTCCTGATCTGGAACAGCACTTTTTGGAGAAAATAATTTGCAAGAGGCTTTTTCTTCTATTTTAATGGTTGTAAACTGTATCTTTTAGGTAACAGAATGTGAAATCTTTCTGTCATTGCTGGTTAAGTTTTTGGATGCAGACAAACCACAGTGGCTAAGAGCTGTTGCAGTAGAATCTATTCACAGGCTTTGTGTGCAGCCTCAGCTATTAAGGTACAACATATCAAACTTAAAGTGAAGAAATCTTTTTATTTTTCTCTGGTGGAAAGGACTTCCTAAAATATTGTAAATATTTAGAAACTTCAATAAACTCTTCAAGATAATTTTTTTGGAAGCATTTAACAATGCTTATTACCCAGGAATAGCTGAATTATAGTGATGTGATTATCCCAAATTCCCTGTATCTCACCAGTATTGAGGAAGCATTTACCCAAACCAAAATGTTGTTATTCACCTGAATATTTGCAGTTAAAATGTGCTTTTATTCTCTAATTTGTCAAATACTTACTATAATTTAAAAAAACGTTTTACAGGTCCTTTTGTCAGTCCTACGATATGAAGCAACATTCCACTAAAGTTTTCCGTGATATTGTGAATGCACTGGGGTCCTTCATCCAGTCACTGTTTCTTGTCACAAGCACAGGGAATACATCAGCAACACCAAACCAAGCTGGTAAAGCCTTGTTCTTACGATCATTTTAATTTTCCGATATTTTCCTATAATAATAATTTAGAATTGTTCCAGTTTATACATTTGGTTTAGTACAAATCTGTAATTTAGTGTTTATTTAGGTGAAAAGCTAACTTTGAGATAAAGTGATGTTTTCAGGTGTGTTACAATGGATGAGTATCTACCTGTAGCGTGGGGTAGGTTTAGCCCCCAGTCAGCAGAGCATTGCCCATGCAGCTGCATCCACTTCTAAAGCAAGCTCCTGATTAAGAAGTTTTCTGAAGGAAACTGGGGGAATTGTTTCTGATTTGACTGCTACAAATTTGACTACTGGCCTAATCTTTCTTGAGGTGTTGTAAGGGCTGTGTACAAGGGAGGTAGTAAGACTGTGTGCACGTTTGCTTCCACTTTTGAGAGACAGAAGCTAACTTGTTTTTTTAGGGCCAGAACTGAATTAAGAAAGCCAAGGGCAGAAAGGAAGATCTGTATTTTACAGATGATCTTTGCTTTTTCTGTGGGCAGAAAATAGTTCATTACTGAAACTTGATTATATTTCCTTGCAGCTAGGATTTTGGCATTTCACTAGGTATATTTTTATTTTTTGTAAGAAGGATTTGTCTTACTGTTAATCCCTTTGCAGGCAGTCAGAGCTGAGTTATGGCGCTCTGCTTCTTCACGTGGCTCTGAAAGCAGAAGCCAAGCAACAAACAAAATTATAATAATTTCTAAGTGTTTGTGTTGACATGCTTTCTTAAACAAGATAATTTGATAATAGTTCTGATAATATATCAGTAATAAAAATATAAGTATATAATATTAAGAGAGTTACCCTAGCAGCTTAAAAATTGTGTATTGTATGTGTTAGTCCTTCAAAGAGAACGAAATGGAAATCTTTGTTGTTAAGCTTTGAATACTTTCTCACTGAAGTCACGAACAGTTTCCAGCCTCTATAAGTGTGAAACTTTGCAGAAAAGGCAGGCTGAGGCTACAGCTTTATCAGGAAAGTAGATTTGTGTGGATGTATTTATTTATGCTTTCATGAATGCTTTTTTTGTTCAGTCTGGGAACCATGACTCAGACCGCTCTGGAGGTAAATGGATTATTTGGTACTGAGGTATATAGAAAAGTATAGTGTAAAATTTTTTTTTTTTTTTTTTTTTTTTTTTTTTTTTTTGTAGATGTGAAAATGAATCGCCTTGTCTTCAAAATGTTGTTGTATTAAGGGGAAATAAAATGCTCAGTATATTTCCCTGCTGCTGATTGCTTTTTGACAGGCAGATAGGCATCTAAAGAGATAGGCATCAGATTGCCTAAGCGAGTGCCTCAGAAATGAGCACAAATATTTTCCTATTCTTCACTGCAGAAATCTGTGCATCACCAGCACTATTCAACTTTTTATCAAAGTAGTTAGCCAAGTATACATAGTTATGCCAAATCATGTGCATGAATGAGGAAAGAATGAAACTGCCTGATCATGTGTGGTGTTTTTTAAGAAATTTGTCCAGTAAGAACTGAATCAGTTTTGTCACTTTTTCTCGTAGTCATTTATTCTTGCATTAGCAGTCAAAGCAGTATCAAAGTTAGCAGGTCTTTCCTTTTCCTTCTAGGACATTAGAGAGAATTCTGTTTTTCTATAGTTTAAGGGAAATGTAGAGATAAATTATGCTTTAATTAATAAACATTGACAAATCTGTTGTCATACATGACTCATACATGTCAATACTCACTCATCAAGGTTAGTGTTCAGAATTCCAAATTGGTGTTAGCCTCATTTATGTGGAGGAATTTATCACAGTAGCTGTTGTTCAGTAGCTATCTGTATGGAAGCTAATAGAGCAATTTTATTATTTCTATGTTAGTTTAACCCCCTTATGGTAAATCAGACAAGCAGTTTTCATCATGTAATACATGCATAAGAAGTTATTCTTAAATATTCGCTCTCCAAATTTACGTTTTTTTCCTAGTCTGAAACAGCACTGCAATACAGTGTCGTCCTTAGCTCTATCGCTATTTCTCTGGCTTATCTTTCCAATTCATTTTCTCTGTTAACTTTTTTACCTTTTTCCTTCCTGTCTGCATGTTTCTTATGCATTTCTCTTTCTGTTTCTTCTCTTATGGTCATGTATAACAGACAATGACCAAATCAGTGCAACTTAATTTTCTCTCAATCTTCCATTTCCTGTGATAACATTGTGGTGACTGTATATGCCTTATGAGCACGTGGTTGTCTTTTGGACTTCAATTTTACAACAAGGTGGCCTTTTCCTGGAAAAAAATAAAGCTGCATCTACCTAAGCTTTGTAACATCTTTATTATACAGGTGTAAACATTTTACCATTTGCTGTAAGAAGTTCTGTTGGTACAAAGATAGTTTTACATGATTAACCCCACAGTGGGGTGACAAATAACTACACCTGTGTATTTTGTTAGTGGCAGTATTTGGACCATTTTGGTTTAGCGATACGATTTTTGTTGTTCTAATCTGATAAGCTTTACTGTAGTAAAGTGCATAGGCTTCTGCATGCACTTGTTTTGCCTAAATTAGTAAAAGTGTATAGTGATTATAGCCTCTTTATACCCTTAAAAGAGAACATACCAAAATGAAAGTTGTTAGACTGATGCAAACAGGTGCTTTGAGGTACCTTATTGCGGACTCTGCTCTTCTCACTGTCCTTTGTCTATACAGAGAGACAGTCTGAGCAGCTTGTGACAGCTACTCCTAATAAGTATAGACTTTTGTCTGTAAAGTCCTTGTGGCAGCTTTTTTTCTTTTCTTTTTTTTTTTTTCTACTTGGATTGGGATCGAAATTTGTTCCCTTTTGGCTAATGATTGACATGTTGTTGACTCTTCCGTGATGTTTATTCTTCTCTAGCTTGGAGTGGAACAGATGCAAACCCTGCAGTTCTTAAGCAACTTGAGTTTCTTCATGTGGCTTTTGCGTTTTTTAAGTCTTTCAAGTTTGTGGTATTTTTTGTTCTTGGAGTGACTAACTTGTATTCCCTATAATTTCATGAGTTCTAGATGAAGCTATTCAGAAAATCCGTGACTTTGTTTAAATGTCTGTCTGATGCTACACACACACATATGTATGTAAAATATAATTTTTTTTTCATCAAGGTCATTTAAGTTTAGTTTGCTCATAGGGTGTTATGAATGCTGCTGCTGCTGTACCTTTCACAAAAACATTTTAATGTGACTGAAAACAGAGCAATTGGTATTGACAGTGCCTTTTAAATTAATTACTGTGCATGTAATACTGTGTTTTAGACAACAGGGGGAGCACAAATATAGTAGTTCCACTTCCCCCCACAGAGCTGGTGGTCTTAGATTGATCCATATATCTCGACATAAAAATTAAGTATTGAGAAAGGCTGTTTGGTGATAACTAATATTAGATTGTGAGAATGGTGATTTTGTCGCTTTGTTTCCCTGGACAGGAGGCAGTGCATCAGGAAGCACTGGCTCAGCACAAGCCACCCCAGGAGTGCTTGGAATGGGAGGGGGTGCAACTGTGCTACCTGCATTTGAGTACAGAGGTACCTGGATACCTATCCTGAACGTAACAGTGCAAGGAAGTGCTAAAGCTACTTAGTAAGTACCACTATCCATTTTAAAAATATATATAATAAAGATCTTTATTTACAACTTGATTATATAAGGATTTTTAAATTAGTTGATATGGATGTGTTGTTTCACTGCACTGACAAAGACAGAATCTGTAATACATCTTAACTGCAGTGTAATCAATCTATTTTTTTTTTATTTTGTTAATGTTTGGGATTCTAATTCAAATACCCTGTATGACTTTAGCATCTGTTGGATTTTTCTTTACTATTCCATCATAGTGTTTACTCTTTAAGTTTTAGGCCTTGTTATATATAGTAAATAATAATTTAATAATATCTTTTAAAGGTTTCTGTGATGGCAAATGAGAGACACATTAAACTAGGGGGACATTAGTGTGAGTAGAAAATAGCTTTCCCTGGTGCTTCTACTGTATGTCAGTTATTATGGAACAATATATTTTGATAGATGTGTGAAAATAAGAGTATATGACTTCTACCTCACACATCTTAACTATAAAATCCATTAATGCTTTTTAATTATTTATATGTATAAATATTCTCTTCAAGGTTGTAGGAGCTAAAACTGTTATGTTTTAAAAAATATTTGTAGAATAAAATCTCACCTTGAAGAACATTTCTTTAATATGAATAATTTTTAGCAAATGCAAGCATATAGTTATATTCCATATATAAAATTCCATATTTATATTAATTTATAATTTTATTTTATATATATGTTTTTGTGTGTTTATACACATACACCATATGTTAGGGTTCTGGTCCCAGAATTAAGAACCTTTTGAGAAATATTTTCAAACACTAGTTAACTAAGTCCACTAGTATAATTCCTTCAAAAGTTAGACCTCCTTGTCAAAAATGGGTAAAATGACAATGTTATCAGCATAAGTCTTCAGAATGGAAAGAAGAAATATAAAATAAAATTATAGTAATTTTGAAAAAGACAAATTTTCATAGGCTTCTTAAATTATTGTATTATCAAGACATAATATGATTTTTTTTTCCAAGTATCCTCTTCATCTTTAGCACTTTAGTACACAGTAGGACAGAGACATTGTATGATTTTGTACAGTATAATGCACACAGCTTGTCAAAAGTTATTTTTAAATTCCATGAAATGTGGTGACGAGATTAAAAATACGACTCCTTTTGTTTACAGTTTTACTCTACTTCAAGTCAATTAGAATTAAAAAAAAAATGATGATGAAGACCTAAAGGAAAGAATGCAGCATTACTACGTTTTTGTTACTTAACCAACTTGCTTATTAATCTCTGTATAAAGGCTTGTAAATCATGATGAAAATTTTTCTAACCATTCTGCAATCCGTGAGGCTGCTAATGGAAAAGTACATGCTTGTAATAAAGGAAAGAGTGTAGCCTGTTGGCTATAGTCTGTTTCAATTTCATTATTGGTCAGGTGATTGTAGATGAGCAATGATGGTTTTAGGCAATCTGTTTTTCTGCATAATCTGAAAGGCTACCTCGATTTGACTGAGCTACATACCACAAGTTTTGGAATAACTAGAGAGGGTTTAAGCAAAAGTAGAAAGTTTGCATGCATCAAATAGTTTGACTGCTTCTGGGATTTAGCAGCACTTCTTAGATAAAGTGCCACATTCTCCAAAGTAGTCACATGATAGCTTACTACAATATAGAAGTCTTGTGGTAGCATGGCACTGAGCTGAGGCTCAAGTGTACCTTTCGAATCAGTACTTACTTGAATGTCAAATTGAGTTGATGTAGCTGTGTGTTTCATGACTACACATTTTCTTTTTTACGGAGTCATTGTGCTTCACTTAATTGTTAGTCTGGTTTTGCTGTCCCTGTTACCTAACATTTTTTGTTGTTACTGTTCCTGCATAGAATGAGCGTTGGTCTCTGCTTCCTCCACCACTTTGTGTCTGCCTTGTCCCACTCTAGATCTGATAGTAGAAACAAAAAGTTGAACATTTGATCTACCTGTACTTCCTAGGTCTTCAGATATCCCAGGCTACTTCCTATAGGAAAGTAGAAGGTAGAAATAATACCTGAAGTGTTATTTGTTTGGGAGAAAGAAAGAAAAGCCTTTGAGAAGAAAGGACTGGTGATAAGGTGGTATAAAAGTGTCTTTAAATTGTAGCTGGTGTGCCTGCCCTTACGAGTGGTTTGCAGATCAAATCATGAAAAATAGTTTTTGATTTTTGGGTTAATAGGTAGTTTCTGTAGGACTGTCTCTCCTTGGGCAGACACTGGTGCTGTAGCAGCTACAATCTGTTTTCTGTAGGGTTTATAACTGAGTGGTTCTTTACATGCTTTTAAGGTAAAAAATGAAGAAAAGTGGCAATGAGGCAATAGCTCTCGAATAGTGATATTTTAATTGTAGGGCATTCAGAATGAATAATGTCAGCAATTCCTCTTTGTACAAATAACTTCCATTGTTTACATGTGTATTTAACATAGTTGATGGCAGGTGATGAATATTTGGTCATATATTATCTTCCAGTGGCAGGGTTTTCCGGTTTTATGGTCTCAGTGGTAATGATCATTGAACATCTGACCTGTTCTCAGTTTGTCATAATAATATTCACATTGTCACACTGCCTTGTTTCTTCTCTGCAGATTCTTCTGAAAAGCTTCTTTTGCAGTAGCTTTAAGTAGAATGAGAATACAAGTAGCATAATTAATTCAGTGACACTTCCTTATATGTGTTAATATTTTAATATTTATTTGCAGATCGACATACTGTATTTGGAGTTTCTACTCTTTTGTTTACTGTTTTGTTTAGTGACTTGTTTACTATTTTAAGTAATAACTTAATTTGTGAAGTAGTTTATTTTCTGAAGTTTCTATAACACTTCAAGGATGATATTTGGGGCCTGTTTGTAGTTATCAGGTGTCTGGAAACTTTTTTTTTTTTTTTTTTTATTATTGTTTTTAGTCACAGTTATACTGTTACACACTTATTTGTAATGCTTTCCAATTTTTAGTTTGGAAATGCTGGACAAAGTAGAGCCACCTACAATTCCTGAAGGCTATGCCATGTCAGTGGCATTTCACTGTTTACTGGATCTTGTCCGGGGTATCACTACCATGATTGAAGGAGAGTTGGGAGAGGCTGAAACAGTCAGTCAAATCACAACAGAGGCAACCTCATCACCAGCACAGTCTTCAGAGCAGCAAGATTTGCAGTCTCTATCTGACCAATCAGACAAAGACCTAGGTATTTGAAAATGCAAATAACACAAATTGCAACACAAGAAACAAAACCTTATTAGTACAATTGTATGTTTAATATATGTACTTTTCTATTATTTATTTTTTTATGGAGACATTCTAGCATCTGCATCATTAAGATTATTTAGAGTTTTATGCAAAGGAGGGTTAAAATAATTCATGCTTTGTTGTTGTTTAAGTTCATTATTTTGAAATATGTTAAAAATCAATTAAATAGTAATTTGTAGGGTTTTTTTAATCATTTCTAATTGCATTTGAGCAAATATTTGGAAATAGCTTTTGAAGTTTCTCTGAAATAACTTCTAATTTTGGGACTTATTTTAGGGTTTGTTTTTTTAACAGAACTACAGTAGATTACAAAAAGATACTTGACTTTTACATACGGTATGTGTGTGGTTGGGACAGCAGTGGAGTGATAATAGGTGTCTGTTCTCCAGGACTATTACTCTGCCTTCCTATAGTCCTAACTTTGCTTAGCACTGAGATCCAAGAAGGCCACCAAGAGGTATCCTGACTAAAAGAAATGTGGCAGTTGCCAAGGACATTACAAAATTCTTTTTCTAGTGACAAGATGAGAGGACAGATGTTTTAATGGAGAGATGTTAAATAAGGATTCAGGGAAGAACTTACCTTCTTTAGGAGCAGAAGTAGGAGGCTTGTATTTTTACAGTATGTGAGGAGTCAGTATATGTACATGCAGAAAGATTTGGCTCCCTGGAGCGTTTTTACATTGCATATGAGAAAGATGAGCTTGTAGCAGTGAGGTTGGTACCAAGGCATCAGCGCTGCAGAGGGCCGGGGAAGTGCGTCGGTGCTGGGCTTAGGCCCTCGCTGAACGCAACTGGGGAGCTCTCCATGGTGCTGAGGCGAGCAGGCCCTGTGCAGCAACATGGCAAGTCAAGGCAAAGGGAGGCAGGGGTGGGAATCATAAAGGCAAATTACAAGTCTATGAGACCTATAGTTTTTTCCTGTTAGGATAGAGAAATGAAAAACTGTTCCAGGAACCTGGAGAATTAAAAATGCCACGGAAGAGATGTCTTTCCATCACTGCAAAATAGTGTTTCTTGTCTACCCCATGTACCCAATTTATGCACTTCTGCATGCTTGTTTTTCTATAAAAAGCCTTAAAACAGTTGTATATACCTTTGTAGGTTTTTTTGTGTAATTTAGTGTAAGCATTGTGTTCAGTACAATTAATTTTATGTGGTAAACACAAGGGAGTTGATTAGATTTGGTGACGCATTGAGAAATGTAAATGAAAAGTACCTTTACTATGTAGTTTCCTTATTAGGAGTTGTGTTGATGACACTTTTTTTGCTTCAGCAATGTTACTTGAAATGCAGGTGTTTAGATAGTACATGTGTGTGTTTATACATTTTTTTGATACATACATTAAAAAAAAACACTTTAAAAATCCAGCAGTGAGCATTGTCCATTGATGTCAGTATTTTATTTAATAACTTTCAATTATGTTTTTCTGCTACAAACATGTATATACATTTCTTTCAAGTTAGCAGAGCTGTCTGGGAAGAAATGGTGAATGCATGTTGGTGTGGTCTTCTTGCTGCATTATCCCTCCTACTTGATGCCAGGTATTTCATCTTCTGTATCTATTTTCTTTCATAGATAGTATTCCCAGTTATATCTTGAACTGAGTTTTGAAGCTCAGGACTAGAGCATCTGCCCTATGAGGAATGGCTGCGAGAGCTGGGCCTCTTCAGCCTGGGGAAGAGAAGACTGAGGGGGGATCTTGTCAATGTGTATAAGTACCTGAAGGGAGGGTGTCAAGGGGACGGGGACAAACTCTTTTCAGTTGTCCCATGTGACAGGACAAGGGGCAATGGGCAGAAGTTGAACCACAGAAAGTTCCGCCTGACTGTGAGGGGGAATTTCTTCACTGTGAGAGTGACGGAGCACTGGACCAGGTTGCCCAGAGAGGTTGTGGAGTCTCCTTCTCTGGAGATCTTTAAGGCCCGCCTGGATGCAACCCTGTCTAACATGCTCTAGGTGATCCTGCTGAGCAGGGAGGTTGGACTAGGTGATCTCCAGAGGTCCCTTCCAACCTTACCGATTCTGTGATTCTGTGAAAATACTCAAATTGACAGAGAGACTATGGGACAGATCTCTTCATAGTACGTAAGCAGACAATACCAGAGAAGTTTGTGTACTAGTGATGGATAGATTGAGTGAAGATCTGTTAGGAGTAAACTACATGCAAGTCCCTGAAAGTGTAGCATAAAACCCTAATGTATATAAAGCAGTTTTACATACTTGTGATGTACGTGGAGCTCTAACATATAGAGAGCAGTTAATTATATTTTCAAAGACTTACATTTAAATTTTAATATTTTTATTCTTTCTTTATTTTAACTGAATATTTTATCACACTGAAGTGATTCAGTCTTAATTAATGTTGGTAAAGTAACCAAATAATTTTTTTAATACTCATTAGCATATACAATCTTTCCATTGAAGTGGAGTAGCTGTTCAGTAGGTAACAACTTTGGCAATTTAACTACCTCTTTCAAGGAGTTTTTAGTTATCAGACCCCCTTTTTCTGAAATCAGCATTAAATATCTCCTTGTAGGCTCCTTTATGCTAAATCATTCAGAACTAAAGACCAATTTTATAGGAAGTGGTTCTAAAGAATTGTGTTGATTGGTTGTGCTTGCTCTTCAGCATTTATAGTGTTGCTTAGTTTTAAACTGAGTTCACATTGCTTTCATGTTTGGTTAGCTGATTTTTCTGTATGTAGATTAATTCCTATTAAATGATACATGCTCTTTCAGCACTGATGAAGCTGCCACTGAAAATATTTTAAAAGCAGAATTGACCATGGCTGCACTTTGTGGAAGATTAGGTCTTGTCACGTCAAGAGATGCCTTTATTACTGCCATTTGCAAAGGGTCCTTGCCTCCTCACTATGCCCTTACTGTATTAAACAGCACAACTGCAGCTCTGTCCAGCAAATGTAAGTATATTCATTTCCTTTATTGTATGTTCAAATATGTTTAATTTTTTTACATGTATTGTCCATGCTAAAATAACTATAAACCCAACTTTTTTTCTCAGGATGTAGTTCCAAACATAAACAAGTGTAGTGTTCTTTGGCATAAATGATTTAGTTACATTAAATTAGTCAAAATACTCAGGCAGGATTTAGGCTGCCTGCCTTTCAGATCTTAGTCTTGCAGCATACTAAGCCTGCTAGGTAGTGTTCTTCTCAACTTAAAACTTCCTTCAGTGCTTAGCATATATCTAAATTTCCTATTATAAGAAGATCTACTATCCTAAAGCTCTGTTATGATGTGTAATTAAGACACTCAAACTCTTGCGAAGTCCCTGGGCAAAAATCGCAGATACTCCAGAGTTGGATAGCACTTGCTTCATTTGTGTGTACTGCAATCTTTTCTATAGTTGTCTAGTGACTATATCACTTACTGATTATTACTTACTATATTACTTACTGAGTAAATGGCAAATCTTAAATTCTGGACTCTGTTCAGCTTACAAAACAATGAACTGATGCTTCCAACATCCTGAGAGTGTGCTACAGGCACCAAGTTATGGGATATGCTAGATAGTAGTGTATTCTGTTTCTGATTTTGAAATTGAATTATTATGTAGCCAGAAATGGAGTTACCTGGAGAGTATGCACATGCATCTAGCAGTAGACCTCTAATATTATATAAAAATACCCTTTTTGGGAATGAGTGCGAGAACTTCGTCTTCAGCCCGCCAGCTAAGTATATTACTAGATTGCAAGCCTGTGAAACACTGAGGTGCTGATTTCTGCTAAAGTGCAGTACTTTTGCAAGTTGCAAATATAGGTTAGAAACATAAAATAAGTTGAGTCTGAATATTTTTATAATACACTTAGATTTTTCTGAGGGGAGAGGAACAGTGAGCTTCACCTTCTTATATTTAGATTGGTATGTTACTCTTCTTTCTACAACTGAATTACAAAAGGGATCACTTACAGTCCTGTATTGGAAAAACATTACAACATAGCAGATATAACACCTTTATTTTCAGATTGCACAAGTACAACAGTAACACAGAGTGATTTTAGATAGATAACTGAATTGAGGCATATACACAACCTGTATGTGCTTGCACAAATATTTAATTTCAGATATAAATGCATATATTAACAGGTTGCAAGCCGTACCTTGTAGTTAATGAAGGACAAATTAATACCAGTTCCTTTAACCCTGTAAAACAGTGCTGTAATAATCTAAATATATCTGAAGATCAGATTGTAGTGAGCTGCCTTTAGTACTGTGATAAAATTAACAGAAATTTGTTTGTCAGAAGGTAGTGGTTGTTACTACAGTGAGTATTGACTTTTAAGTTCGGATTTTTTTCATTTTCCTCTAGCATATTCTATTCAGGGACAGAATGTTCAAATGATCAGTCCCTCAAGTGAGTCTCATCAGCAAGTTGTAGCAGTAGGTCAGCCCTTAGCCCTTCAGCCACAGGGAACAGTGATGGTAAGTACAATTTGTAAATGATCTCTGTCTTGCTTAACAGACTTTTTCTGCATCTTACTATGTCTCAAAAGAGACAACAGATAAACAGCACTCTTACAAACAAAGATTATCTGAAATATTCTGCTAAGCTCTTAATTTAGGCAGAAAGTTCTGTAAAGAAGGTTTGCTCCAGGCTTTTATCTGAATTTTAGTTCAATTCCTACCTATTTGATTTGAAAGCCCTTGGATCTCAGCTCTGTTATGTGTTTGCATGCAAAGATTAGCTTAAAGTGTTCTTGTAAGATAGACTCTGATTTTGTAGAGAAGATACAGTTAAAGCTGGAGTACTTGAACTTGTGTTTTTGATCTTTCAGTTCCCCTGTGAGTTCAGTTCTGTGTACTGTGCTTGTCTTGCTTACCACCCACTCTTCAGTCAGGAGCTTCTATTGCTTTTGTTTTACCTGGTTTGACCTTTATTACCTGTAGCCTGTTCTCTGCTTAGGTCAGTGAAGTAATGTCACAACATGTCTCAGTCTCAGTCTGTCTCCTTGTTAGAAAAGCGCACTGGGTTTCTGATTAATCTCTAATGTGATTTACATCTCAGAATGTGATTAAAGGAGAATTATTCAAATCATCATTGATATTTTAAAATACATTTTAAGAAATGGTCAGGGCTAACTATTAAAGCCGAGAATAATAAAACTCTGAAGTCCTCTTGCTGCAAAATAAAGCATAGCGGTTTAAAATTCGTTATTTCCATGCTTTCCTGTCTCAGCTGCAGGGAACTTGAGTGTGTGATCTTACATAATAAAGGGAACTAAAATGATTCATGTTCATGAGCTGAAGAAATTTTTGTTAGGACAGTCTCATTTTTGAAGTGCAGAAAGAGGATCTGGATGATGCAGGAAAAGAAACTGGTGCTCAGATAGCAAACTTCAGAGTCAGTCTTAAAACACACAAGTAGCAGGATGACATAAAATGCAAGAGGCTATTTTCTAATACCACACAGGAAGTCAACAACCTATTTTCTACTATGTTGTGTTTGCCAGGTATATTTTAGCATACACTGTTTTTTGAAAATTAGACAAATCCATTGAAATGGCATTTACATGGATAGATTATTATTCCAGAGGATCTAAATGGTAAAACTTAGTGGCAAGTTTAGTGAAAAGCTCCCTTAGGAACAGCAGTGTTTGGCCTCTCGGTATTCACAGCCTTGAGATAGTAATATAGAGGGCAAGTAATCATTTTCATTGTAAGGACGCATCTCTATCCTTGTTAATATTTATTTGATTTTTTTTTTCCCTTCCTTCCTGGAAGGTGATGATTGACTTTCCCTGTATGGAAAAAAATCTAGTTCAGTCTAGTTGGTGAGATTCACAGAATTGTGGAATCACAGAGTAGCTGAGGTTGGAAGGAACCTATAAATACCATCTAGTCCAACACCGCTGCTCAAGCAGGGTTGCCTACAGCAGGCTCCCCAGGACCATGTCTGGATGGTTTTTGAATATCTGCAAGGATGGAGACTCTACAGCATCTCTGGGCAACCCGTTCAGGTGCTCAGTAACCCTTAAAATAGCTAAGTTCTTCCTTAGTTTCAGATGAACTTTTGTGTTTCAGTTGTGCCCTTTGCCTCTTGTCCTGTTGCTGGGCGCCACTGAAAAGAGTCTGGCTCCATACTCTTTACACCCTCCTTTCAGATATTTATATGTACTGGTAAGATCTCCCTCAGTCTTCTGTTCTCCAGGGTAAACGGTCCCAACTCTCTCAGGCTTTCATCATACAAGAGATGCTTGGGGGTGCACCTACTCAGTACTGTCCTCCAATTAGACTTTGGGCCACTGATCACAATCCTCTGAGCTCTACTGTTCATGCAGTTTTTCTCCACTTTACTGTCAGCTCATCTAGCCCATACTTCATCAGCTTAAGGATGTTATGAGAGATAGCGTCGAAAGCTTTACTGAAGTCAAGGTGGAGAACATCCGCTGTTCTCCCCTCATCTACCCAGCCAGTCATTCCATCATAGAGGGCTATCAGATTGGTTAAGCATGATCTCTAATTTGTGAATCCATGCTAACTTCTGCTCTACCTTCTTGTCCTTCCTTGATTCCATTTCCAGACACATGATTAGTTGCTCCATCACCTTTGCAGGGATGGAAGTGAGGCTGACTGGCCTGTATTTCCCTGCGTCGTCCTTCTTTGCCCTTTTTGAAGACTGGAGTGACATTAGTCTTCTTCCAGTCCTCAGGCCCCTCTCCTGATCACCACGACCTTTCAAAGATGGTTGACAATGGCTTAATAGTGACAGCAGCTAGCCTCCCCAGCACTCGTGAGTGTATCCCATCAGGTCCCGGGTACTTATGTGTGTCCAATTTGCTTAAGTCATCTCGAACCTGATCCTCTTCCACCAAGTGAAAGTCTTCAGGTTTTTAAACTTTGCATACTTTCACCAGTGTTTGCCACACAGTTTACAAGTCCCTTACTTTGTTGGATATACTCTTCATTATCACCTTAAGATATGACAAAACAAAGGAGAAGTGTTTTTCTTTTAATGGAAACAGGAACACATAGAATATGCTCATTAAATATGTTGAACTAAAAATAACTTTTGCACAAGTGTTTGAGGCACATTCAGTTACGCCACTGTTTTTTCCACTACGAAACAATTACTAAAGCAAACCAAGTTTGCCAAGTGTGTGAAACTCTGGGATTTAGTTTGAAAATTCTTCAAAACTTAGGGGAAGCTTCTGCTGTGAGTGTTCTGAATTTGCATAAGCCGAGTGTTCTGCAGTCTCAGAGCTCAGAGGTGGTCTTGTACAAAATGGCTATGTATGCCTGGGAAGCAGCGTTCTCCAACCCTTTGTAGGGCAGCCTTTGCCTTAGGGTATTACTGCTCTTTTCTTATGCTCATAATAGAGACTTAATGTTGGCAACATTTATTAACATCTTTGTACTCCTTTTCTGTCCTGAACCAGTGCTTAAAGACTGTAATAATAGGGCCATATGACCCATATAACCATTTCATTCAAAATATGTTGGACACCTGTATGAAAACGTACATAATTTCTGTAACACTGAAAATAATGTAACTTTCTGTGAGGAAAGTGCTCAACCCCAGAAAGATAAGACTGAGGGATGGAGAGCTGTTGAATTACTTATCTAAAATAGATGCATTGCACCAATGCTAAAAATAAATAAGATTGCACATTTCCTAGAAACGTTGTTATTGTAGAACAACATAATTTTTTTTTAGCTGACTTCAAAAAATATCCAGTGTATGAGGACATTACTCAACTTAGCCCACTGCCATGGAGCTGTTCTTGGTACATCGTGGCAACTTGTCCTGGCTACTCTTCAGGTATGGTATAAGAAATAATTGTATGGTTTTGATGCCTTGTTTTTTGGTTATAGATTGGCTTTGGGTGTTTATGTGAGCAAGAAAAAGCTTTAATGCTACTCATGGTGTACTTTGAGTTGCCTTGAATGGGTGCTATAGCATTTCCTTTGAATTCTGTTTGGCTGGCTGGCTGCTTGCTAACTCAGTGTTAGTTTCATTTCTGCCTGAAGAGGTTTCTCTGCTGAAATGCTAATATCTGAGATCTAAATATTTCTGTGTAAATAAATATAAAATAACATGTTTAAATATTTCTACTACTTTATAAAAATCTCTGTTAGAAAATCACCGTCTTGTATTTCAGCATCTTGTGTGGATTCTGGGATTGAAGCCAGGTATTGGGGGTGCCTTAAAACCTGGAAGAGCTGCAGAAGGGCCCAGTACAGTAAGCGTGATTGTTTTGTAGCTTAATGATTATGCAGTGTTTTTTGTTGCAATCTATAAGACAAATTTCTATTTCATTTTAAGGTTCTGACAACAGCAGTTATGACTGACCTGCCAGTTATATCCAACATACTTTCAAGGCTTTTTGAAAGCTCACAGTAAGAGACTTCATCTTTTAATTAAAATAATGGGTATTTATCAAACTTGGCAGTGCTTTGATAGCAGTTATTTTTCAGGTATCTTGATGATGTGTCCTTACATCACTTAATAAATGCGCTTTGCTCCTTGTCTCTGGAAGCTATGGATATGGCATATGGAAACAACAAGGTAGAAGGAGTTCTTTATTTTCCTTTTAGATGTGTTTGTGAGACAAGCAGAAGATTTGTCTATTTGTTTTTTAAGCTAACTACTTCTAATATTAAGCCAGTAATACATTTGATGCTCTAGACTGTAAAATAAGAACCAGGAAACATCTTGTTACTTGTTCCTTGTTACCAGAAAACATATGATTACTAAATCCTCTGAGCATGTTCATTGTATTCTTTTGTTTTTTATTAACAGAAATACATGAAATTACTTAGTTAATTAGGTTACAGATAAACAACTTTTGGCCCAGAATGCTTAAAGACCCTTTGATTGAAGAGAATTGAATGTATGTTCTCTTAGTCATAATCTAATCCCAGAGGAGGGTTTCTGAACATCCTATTGTTTTTTTTTTTAAAAAAAAAAAAATAAAAAAAAAAAAAAACGTAATGATGACAGAAAATAAGTAAATAGAAATTTAAAGTGTTTACATCAGAATATCTGACAATTATATCATCAGTTCAATTCTTTACGGCAGAGAGAGAAAAATAAAGTAATAGGTATTTAAAATTGGTTGAAAAAGAGAATAAAAAATCAGCATAAACGGGAACAGTGAAGAACAGAATAATTTCAGTGTAGCAGTAACTTTGAATATGCATTGTTTTTCTATTATTGTTTTTCTTTTTATAAATCTATTGTAAATATTTACATATATATTTGATAAATGGAAATTTACATATTCCTGCAGGGCATTTATGAAGGTGAGAGAAAATAAAGCAAAAGGGGATCCTTAAATGGAATAACCTATAATGTTCATTTATATATAATTTCTGACTTTTAAAAATCATGATGACAAGTCTGTTTTGTTAGTAAAATATGTTATGCAGTCCTGCGTTATACCAGTTTTATAAAAATGAGAATTTGAAAGGAATATTAGGACTCAACTCCGTGTTCAAACTAGGAGAAAACTACATGAAAAATTACGAAAAGAATGTTCTTCATGGTACTCTGTTGCTACCCCCTTGTGGCTTCTCTTGAAGTACTGCAGATGCTTTGGAAGCTTCCTGGTCCCGCTACTGATGCTGTAAATATTATCACAGCAGTTTATGAACTATAGTACTCCCATGCCGACTAGCTACATCCTAATTTATAAAATATAATGTAGAGAAAAGCTCTAACATTATTTCAGTTACCTCAGAGTCATGTGTTCAAATTCCATTTTACAAAGGAACCATCACTTTTCGCTGTTGCTAAATTACTGGAAACGGGACTAGTTAACATGCATAGGATTGAGATTCTTTGGAGACCTCTGACGGGTCATCTTCTGGAGGTAACTGATTTCTTTTATCAGTCATAATAGTAGTTAATTTATGATAATGAACATCTTGTGGAAATGTGTTTCTACAAGGGTAATTTTTTTTTTAAATCTAAACCCACTTTAGATGTTTTATATGCTTTGCTTGTACAACTTGAATACATTAGTTTGAATTTAAAGGTGAATTTAAATACTTAAATTTCAGTATTTTATAGCTATAAGTGCTATTATAAGTCAGTGCTATGTCTTATAAACAGTGATAAATACCAGTTTACAATACTCCACGTATGATTCATACTCAGTAAAGCACAAGAAGGTTTTATATTGGGTTCCCATAGAACAAATAGCTAGGAAGACTTTAAGATACATTTTTTTTACTTGTACCAGATAGATTCGCACATTAGATTCACACAACCTTTTTGTTGTTTTGTGGGGGGAAGGGGTTGTTAATAGTAAATGTAAACTAATGTTTTGTGTGATCTCATAGAAGAAAACCTTGTATAAATAACAAAATAATTGTCATTACTGTATATCGGTTTCTTGAGTAAGTATTTTACCTTCTATATGAAAAAATGTGCTTCATCAAGGAAAAAAATCGTAGTTTTTGAGTTTGAATTTGAAACTAGAAACAAGTGAGGGTCTGTAGCTGTTAAGTTTTTATCTTGCTCAATGATATGTAGAAGAGATTTTCCTCCTCATTTTCCAGAAAGTATTGGATACTTTTATAGTATTAGGGATTGGCCATCTCTAACCTTCTTTATGCAGATCAGCTCACCTTCGTGTAATCTTATCTTTTCTTCAGGAGAGAGAATTTGGATACTTTAAAGAGTCTAAAGGCTTAAAGCAAAAGCATCTCTTCTTTCTCTTGCTTCCTCTTTTACTCCCCTCGCTGCCCACCATCACCACCACCAAGCCAATAATGTTCACCATCCGCATCCTGGGAGTTCGTGATTTTCTCATAAGCAGTCTACATCAGTGTCTTATCCATTATGGATATTTGCCACTGCTTTGGAGAAACACATTTGGAGAAAATACACATTTTCAAGCATCGTCTGATTGCCTTTTAAATCTAAGTCTTCAAGAAGCAATGAGAAAGCACCATCTGCAAATTAGATTTAATGCAACCTAAGGGAAAAATTCCTTCCTTGTCTCTCAATCTGATGATCTGGTCAGATCCGCAGCATCGTGAAGCAGTTCAAATTTTATCTTTTTTTTTTTTTGTTTTATTTTTTCACATGAAGTTACCTATTCTGTCCCTGCCTCCTTTCCAGTTTTGCTAGTGGCTAATAAGGAGGCAGTCCACCATCCAAAGCCATCTGCCTTATGAACCTGCCTTGGACCTTGAAGGGTTCTGAATTTTCATGTCACTGCACTAGGGCTAGAAGGGTGGGTGGAAATAATCATTTAGAGGTCAAGGAAACCATAGATCTCTTATCTTGTTTGACAGACACAAATCAGGTGCATGAGTACAGTTCATAGTATGTCTATGTATGTGGAATAGATTTTCACGGTATTTTTATTTTGCTGTTCTACAAAAAGCAACTAGCAAAATCATTAGGTTTAGATAATTAGGATGCAAAGAACAAAAAGAAACAAGTACATTTTGAAATTTAGGCAGATACTCAGTGTTCACTATTGTTTTGTCAAGCTTTTGAAATAATGGTTCGTAAGCCTTGCTTTACATTCACCATGTAGTTACTTTTTGTATTTGAGTATGTAAAAGAGCAGATGCTTGGATTGTGTTGATTACTATTGTGCTTCCACACTTGATTATGTTACACTGAATATGGAAGATGAAACTTAGGTTTAGTTTGGCCTTGTGATACTATAAAATCCAAGAGCTTCAGGCATACATTAGAGTTGTTCGGTGCTTTTTAATCTATTATTATCTGATTTGGCAATTAGTACATTGACGTTAGAGAATGTTTTGAATTGAACTGCTGTGATTTTCATTTTTTCTTCTGTCTTTCGCTGCTTCCTATTGCTTCCTTATTCAGAAGGTATGTCTGTCCAAAAGATAAGTTTTTCTTTTTGACTGTCAGACTTAATTTTTATCCTTTTAGAGTTGCTGTATTTGCTCTATTATTGTATAAGATTTATTATTGTAGTTTGTGAAAAGTCTACTGTACTTGAAATATCCAATTTTTATATATAAAATATATTCAAATCTTGGTTAAATAAAAATGGCCTTGAACAAAACTCTGTTGTGTTTTCAGGTCTGTCAGCATCCAAACTCCAGAATGAGAGAATGGGGAGCAGAGGCTTTAACTTCTCTCATTAAAGCAGGACTGACATTCAACCATGATCCTCCTTTATCACAAAATCAGGTAAAGTAAGTTTATGAAGAGCTGCTTTACTTTTCTGGAACTTACAATGAACACGAAATCAAAATCTTCCCTAGAGGAGGTTTTCTACAGTTCAGTGAGTAAGTGATATCCATAAAGTAATTTTACCATTGAGTTTATAAAGCCTAAAGCCGTAACATTCAGATACAACTATTGAGAATCACCTCATGCATTCTAATGAACTCTCTCCCCCTCCCTTTTGCAAGGGCATGGCAAAGAATGGTGTTGCTTACACATTGTGTCCGCTCATTAGAAGGAATTGTGGATCACCCTCATGAGCACAAAACAATTTCAGAACGTTTAGAAGCATATATATGATTTAGTGGCAGGCAAAAAATAAATTTTCTTTCTTTGTAAATTACAGCTATTCAATACATTTTTGAATAAAGCATTCTAATATTTTTACTGAGATTCAATGGATATTATTTCCAAGGTGTATTTAGTAGAACGCTTAGTCTAGCCCTGCAGGGTCACCATAAAGCAGCATATGACAGCATGCTGTAGTTGGCATTTAGCTGGTCCCTCCCTGAAGGACCTGGATAACAGGTGAAAAAAGAAAAAAAAAGAAATGCGAGTGTCCTGCTGAGATGCTTTATGAACAGTTTTTTAGAAGGGCCAGTCTGCCAGTGAATTTCAGCTTTTTAGGTAACTAGAAAACTCTTAAGAATCTTAGGTTGATACTATATGATGTTAAATATTGTATATGAAAATAATTAAAGATCTGTTAATTTTTAGCATCTTTAATATGCTTTATTGTTTACTTTTAGAGACTGCAGCTGCTTTTATTAAATCCACTAAAGGAGCTGTCAAACATTAGTCATCCTGATATCAGGATTAAGCAATTGGAGTGTGTGCTGCAGATTTTGCAAAGTCAGGGTGACAGCTTGGGACCTGGTTGGCCATTGGTGCTTGGAGTCATGGGGGCAATCCGAAGTGATCAGGGGTAAGTGATGTTTAAAAAAAAAAAATTAATCAGTAGAAAACAGCAGAAAGAATTCAGCTTTTACTTTTTGACCTTAACTACTTTGTTAATAGTCATGATTTTTATTGTCATTTTTAGCTTATGAACAATTTTACTCAACAGAAATCCATTTTCGGTATTTTTTTCTGTAATGTGTTTTCTGTAATGTTTCAAAGTATCGTTACGTTCTACTTTCTCCCATGGTCAGCATGTAGTGTGCACTGAGGAATACTGAATACTTTTTGTGCCAATTCAGTTTATGTCAGCCATCTGGTGGACACATCTCTGATGCCACCAAAGAATTCTGCATGGCTTAACTTTACTTGCGATTCTTCTCTTGTTTTTTAATCTTTAGCCTCTAGGATGTTTCTTCCTCTGAACTTTCTCTTTTTTTAAAGATTTTCTTTCCCAGTGGCTGCTGCTACAACGAAGTTGGAGGATTATTTAGTTGCAGTGGGTAAAGCCCTTGACTGAGTAACACAGCTGATTCCTATATAGCTAGGATGAGGAGCATGAACTGGACTGATGTTTGGTACTTGAAATCCTCTTGCCCACAGGGGAAAACAAGAACTGAAGATGCAAGAAGTTCTTTTGAAATTAGCAGTTGACTCTGACCCTGGAGCTGTAAGCACCAAGAACTGTACCATACACTTAGACCATATCATCCCTTCTTTGGTACTAGTCAACACTGTGTGTACGAGGACAGGTCATCAAATAACTGTCAGAATTCATCTTGCTTCATCTCTCCCTTCTCGCTGCCATAGTTTGTCTTCTGGCCCTCTGAAGACCTTCTAACTGCCTCCCAAGTGCTTGAGAGTTTTTTGCTCTTGCACCAGCATTGCTTGCTCTAGCAGCAGTCCTCACAAAACATCCCCCAAGGATGTTGGTGCCCTTGGCTGTCAGCTAACTTTTTTTAAAAATACAAATGCCATTTTAACTATGCTTCCTTTGTACCTGCTGCTTCCACATTTGGTACGGTGTGTTCTGGGGTTCCGAGATGATGTCTTATTTTCACTGTTGTTGTTGATGGATGGGAACCTGCACTGGCCTATTCTCAAGATAGGCTTCAGGTCCCTTTAGACCTCAGGTCCGTACTTTGCTGGCAAATGTTTCAAGCTGAAAGATTTTGTGTTATACCTTAGTATCATAGTACAAAGATGATAGAATTACTGTCCTTCAACTACGTAGCACTGTTTTTCCAAATCATGTCAGCTGCAGTAAGAAAAAAAAAATTAAGCAAACCACCAATTTTTCTTGTGAAACAACTGAATGTCTTGCCTTGCTTATAGTTGTGATCATGAGATGTGGGCACTATTGCTGTACTTCAGGCTTGTTGATCATTAGACTTTCTTCTCAAGTGTTTTCCATCTGGTCAGTGAACATCTTGGCTTCCAGGGTAGAGATTCATTTATCTTCTAGAAACTCTTCCAGGCTGCTATAAATACAGAAGATGCTGTTTTGAGCAACTGTGATATTTCAGTCATTTTTTGATTTCACCAGACTAGCCTGCCAAGCAAAAAAAAATCTTCTTTTGAAGAATTTCTTTTCAATGGGATATTCCTGTCTATTCTAAGGTTGAATAAAGCTGTAAACAATCTTAAAGATTTCTAGAGCTAGGCTTAGGCTTCTTGCATTTGTATTTCCTTTTTGGATGTTCATTCATAGCATTAAGAGCAATCTAGCATTTTGAAGAGCTGTCTTGCAGCTGCCATTTACGTGAAGGACTTTGAAACCTTCCTCCAAATACGTAGTACTGCAGGGAACTTAATTGGGAAATTAACTGTTTTGAATTTATTCCAGTGGCCTCGTATTTGAAGATAAAAAAAGAAATTGCTTTCCCATTAACTCAGTTCTTCAAAATGAGTAGTGTAAACATACTTTCATTTCCTGCTTCCCTTCCTTCTCTCTTAGCGTCCTTGGAGGTCACATACCCCTGGAATTTTGTAGCTAAGAAGGAACTAAAACAGTTTTGGGAGTGTTTGACGTTATAAACTCATGTAATGAATATGAGGGAAGGTAGTTTGCCATACTCAAGTAGTATACTCATAAAGATGAAGCCTTTGGTCTTCTATGTTAGGATGGGTGTCCATCTGTAGTACACATTTTTCTAATAGAGATTAGGTGCACCGGTATTGTCTGTGTGAAACTTCTTGTGCATTCCTCTCGCTTCCATCTTGTATTGGCTGTTACAATACAATAGAAACTGGTGATCCAGAATACAGAACCACTGGTGATTTTTATTTTGAATTACACAAAAAGAAAAAGTGGTTCTTTTATTTAGCATTCTAAAAAACACAACTAACAGACCTGTGTTCTAGATCTTTTTTTCCTGCAATATATATTCTGAAAGACACGTAGTTTCTATATTACAAACCTTTTGGATTTTTTTTTAGGTTAAATATTAAACATTTAAAAAATTCTGTAGTAGAATTTAAATGCAGCTGCAGCAGTTTGCCTTACCTATTTTGTATTATCTGTACTCCACCAGTCCTTTTTGATTTCTTCATTTCCTCTCTTACCAAGCAAGTTTTTGGTTATAGATGACTATGCTCCTTGTGAGAGCTTCTCTCATAAACCTTTTCCAGTCTGTAGTGTTATTTTGTGTTCATATTCAGAATCCAATTCTGAAAGTGAAATATTTATCAAGACTATGTTTAGTAGCAGAGATTTTCAAAAGATACTGTCTAACATAATACTGTATTGAAGCAAGTAAGATGTTATATACAAGCAGCCATTAAGTTGGCACACATTTTTGCTAAAAAGTAAAAAGACATTTTGCCTTTCGATCTGGCTGGCATACTTTAAGTAATTACTCTTTGTAACTCCTGAAACAAGAAACTGTTCGTAATAACTTAGTTTTGGAAGTTTATAATGCTTAAACTGAACCTTTGTTTTGCCTATTGCGGCTTTTTTAGAATGTCCTACCTTACACATTCAAATTAACAAGTCCTAGAACTTTAGAATAGAGAATCAGACCTTTCTTTAGCAAATAAAACTAGCTGAGGACTATTGGAGAGTCTAAATTTCAACTTCACTAGTGAACATGGACTAAAATTATTTATCAGAATTGGAAGCTTCAGCTTAATGTTATATTTCAAAAAAATACTTGTTGAAATGTTTTAGGTGTTTCAAATTTATCATGGAAACTTTAAATGGATTTTTTTTTAATAGTACTGTCTCCTGAGGTATTGTATTCAAAAGTTTCTGTGCTCTTGAAGAAATTTGAAATGAGTGTGTGTGTGTGTGTTTTTTGTTTTGTTTTCTTAAGAGAGTCCTTAATACGGACTGCATTCCAGTGTCTTCAGTTGGTTGTGACAGACTTTCTTCCAACAATGCCATGTACTTGTCTACAGATAGTTGTTGAAGTTGCAGGAAGCTTTGGACTTCACAATCAAGAGCTAAATATTAGCTTAACTTCAATTGGTTTGTTGGTGAGTTTTATGTTAACCTACAGTGATGCTGCTTCTGGCTTTCATTTTCTTCTTTTTTTTTAATGAAAATTTAATTTGTAGTCTGTTCTACAAATGAAAGCCAAAACCCATTTTTTGAATTATTACAGAACTCCCATGCAGTCATTTGGAATCGTATGTAAACTGTGCTCACTCAGTTCAATGCTGTGTAACACCATGGTTATGTAAAACAAATAGCGCTGTGTTGCGTACATGTTCACCAACATATTATTTTTAATATGTTATTTTCCTTTCTAGTAGTTCATGTGTAATGATGTCCTAAAAGCTACAGCTAAGAAATATGCTTTCTGCATCTTGCAGTATTAACATGCTGATCTTCTTCCATCAGTGTATTTGATGTACTTTGTAAAATTCTCCTAAACATGAAAATCATAAATGATTTATTTCATGAACATTAAGAACATTAGAATATCTTTGTTGTCCAACAATGTATTTTATTTATTTTGTAGTGGAATATTTCGGATTATTTTTTCCAAAGAGGCGAAATAATTGAAAAGGAGCTAAACAAAGAAGAAGCAGTGTTACAGAAGCAGGCAGAAGAAAAGGGGGTGATGCTACATAGACCATTTCATCCTGCACCACCATTTGACTGTCTTTGGTTATGTCTCTATGCCAAGCTTGGAGAACTGTGTGTGGATCCTCGACCTGCAGTTAGAAAAAGTGCTGGACAGACATTGTTTTCTACTATTGCTGCTCATGGAACTTTATTGCAGCATTCAACATGGCACACTGTAATATGGAAGGTATAACATGACCTTCTACTAAAAGGTTTTTAATATTGCATTCGTGTTTTAAAACAGCATGCCTGTAAAAGGTTACATCAACTATTTTGTTTAAGAGTTTTTAGAGACAATGTATTGTAGCAGAAGTTGCCTCTCTGCTTCTTTTTTTTTATTATTATTGTTTTATTTTTAACAACACTTTCTTTTTTCTGGCTCCTAAAGCCTCTTATAAAACTTCATTTTTGTACCTTGATCATTTCTTTCTTGTACTAGTATAGTATAAAAAGGGTGTTCCTTTCTGGCACAGATAAATTACTCCTTTCTTTGTGTGAAAATCTGGTGACATTTCAGGGTCATGTGATTGGACTCATTTGTTCTGTCTAATGTCCTGTTCTGGATTATGGTTGTGTTAGTAGTGCCTTATAGAGAAATTGGGCTGCGGTTGAGTCGGTTGTTACCTGTTGTATCTGAGCAGTGTTTGATACAGAATCAGTAGGGTTGGAAGGGACCTCTGGAGATCATCTAGTCTGGAGATCACCTATATCCATAGATGTTGGGCTTTTGTTAGTACTAACACTGTTCTCAGTGATTCTGATCGTGCTATTTCTAACCCTTCTCAAGTGAATATCTGTAAAATACTTTACTAATTGTTCTGCTGATTGTTGTTGCAGAGGCTGTTTAGAATAAGGGAGCTCTCCAGGTTCCATAATGATATAAAGGATAACGGAAAATAAATTTCGTATTTCTTTGTTGTTCTAGCACAAACACAAATATCTTATTCCAAGAGTTACTTTTTCCCCTTTTCCCTTTTTCTGACTATTACAGGTTTTATTTCACCTATTGGATAGGGTTCGAGAATCTTCTACCACAGCTGACAAAGAGAAGATTGAATCTGGAGGAGGCAACATCCTCATCCATCATTCAAGGGATACAGCTGAGAAGCAGTGGGCAGAAACATGGGTATTAACACTGGCTGGAGTTGCAAGAATATTTAACACCAGGAGATATTTATTGCAGCCTTTAGGTAAAATTATAGTTTTAAATTATTGAAAGATACAGTAATGTACTTTCAGCTTCGCATATTTTTTTCAATTAGAGTACTGGGCAAGAATCTTAACTTAGAGCTGTGTCCTGTTATATTTCACCTCAAATACAATGAAAATCACGAAGTTTTTAATTCATAATCCTTAGAGCCAAAAATCTTAAGTATCAAATTCATCTTCTATATCATGGTAGCTGAGATTAAATCTCACTGTTCACAATTCTAGATACCAAATAATTTTTGTTTATTGTAGCTTGGTAACGGTAATAACCAAAAGATCAGAAAAACTATCAGAACCTATTTTTCCTCTCGTCTTTTTAAGGCCACAGAATATATGCCTAGAACTCCTGTATAATATCAGTGTGTCAAGTTTTACAGTATTATTAAAATGTAAGGAGAACTCCCGTAAAGTCAATGGAGTAAAACAAGTCAAAACTGTCAAAAAGAAGTCAACTGTTTGAGAAGGAAGAAAGGGAATTTCTTAAAGTGACATTCACTATGCCGTGAAAGTTAAGGTTATGCTCTTTCAAGTGATTCTTTTTTTTTTCCTTCTCACTCTTCATCTATCCACTGTTTCAATCTTAGACAAAGGTGTTAGTTTGAGTTACTTTACTGTTGTCCATTCCCCAGCTAAAGCTCGCTTCTACTTCTTCCTTAAAAATCTTCTCTCTCTCTCCTTTTGAGTTTTTATTTTCTCTTGGTACTGTTATTTCCTTCTCTTGACTTTTTTCATATTCTGATTTTTCCTTTTTTCTTTTTTTCTTTCTTATTATAAAAATTAAGCATTAAGTTATTTATGAGATATTGTACAATTAAAAAATGTAAATGTATTGAATTAAATGAATGAATATAGTGCATCATGACCGTGAGGTAGTTTTGCATAGAACAAATGTTTTGCCTCAGTTTAGACTGATCAGAGATGTCTTGGTATAATTTTAAAACGACTTTTCATTTCTTAACTAAATTAATTAGGATTACTTGACATACATTACTTTTAAAAATGTGATATAACTAATCTGTAGTTTGCACAAGGAATTCAAAATTTCGTTAATGTATCTTCACCATGTCATAGTGTGTAGTTAATATATGCATAGCTAAGTTGTTTTACTTATTTTCATTTATTCATGTGTGTGTATATATATATATTCATTCATTTATTCATTTTCATTGTAGTCTTTGGCTATTTGTGATATAGATACCAACATATTAACAACTGTCAAGAATATCTGTTATCTGAAGAAATGCAGTGGATTTGAAACTGTATTAAACTTGAGATAAACTGAATGAATAATAAACGTTACAGGGATGCAGTAATTATTGAAAACCAGTAATTAGTAGTATAGACAATTTAAGACTAAATTTAATGAAAATCTTAAGTGATCTTAAAATGATGAAAATCTTATGCTCCAAAATGAAATCCTACTATAGAGTATAATTATCATAGTATTTTAAAATCAAATCCTTATAAATTGCATGACTGTAAGCTTGACTCTTTATTTCTTGTATATGCTTAACTCTTTCTGAAATTAATAGGCATCTGGTATCCATAAGAAAAATCTGTTCCACTCTCTGGAGTAAAGAAAATTTATTTCCTTCAGTGGTATGTGATGTATTGCTAGCAAATTTTGGTATAAGGAGTGATCTACTATTTCAGTCCTTATATTTGTGTATTTGCCTATTGCATTCATTCTTTTTGGTTACTGTTGAACTGATATAGTGTGAAAACCAAAGGTGCGATCAGTTGACCTTGTGAAATTTTTCTGAATTAGAGTAACGTGTATATCAATAGCCTTTCAGAGAGAAAGGGAAAAAGTAACAAGCCAGCCTCAAGTTCATTTTTGTTTCCTCTTTTTTAAATAGGAGACTTTTCCCAAGCCTGGGATGTTCTTCTTGATCATATCCAATCAGCAGCACTCAGCAAAAATAATGAAGTTTCCTTGGCTGCTCTGAAAAGCTTCCAGGAAATCTTACAGATTGTTTCTCCTGTCCGAGACTCGGAGAAACCTGACACACCACCCACTATCAATGTTTCTGTACCTGTGGTTGTGGGGACAACAACTGCCACTAGTCTTGGCAGATCGTTCATGAGAACTGACTCTATAGGAGAAAGAATTGGAAGATACAATGGATCTGAACCACCTGTAGTAACAGATGAGATTGAAGATTTGAATCTTTGGTGGGCAGCCTGGAACAGCTGGTATAGGATTGGCTCAGAAAGTACAAAGCCTCCAATTACCTGTGATAAATTGACTTTTATTCCCAGCCAGCCTTTTCTTACAGCTTTAATTCAAATATTCCCAGCTCTTTATCAACACATCAAAACTGGTTTCAGCATGGATGATCTCCAAAAGCTGGGTGTCATTTTACATGGTGCTGTTTCAGTTCCAATCAGTTCTGATGCTTCGCCTTTCATCCTTCCATCTTATACTGAAGCAGTTTTGACAAGTTTACAGGAAGCAGTGCTTACAGCTTTAGATGTTTTACAAAAGGTAATAATGTGACTTCAAACCTGTGGTGAAAGGTGAACTATACTGTGTCTCAGCTTGGAACTACAGTGTAGTGACTTAAAAGTTAATTGTTTAATTACTTACAGTTGCACGGAATACTGTTTTAGAGCGATCAGAACTCCATTGCTGGTAAAACCCAGCTGCTCTACCTAAAAAGGAACAGCGTAATCTACCAAAAGCACATTTGCTTGACTGCAGAAGTACCTTAAACATTGTGATGTGTTTTTATTGTTTTACTTGTCTATCTATTAAAGTATTGTATTTTTCTGAGAATCTCAAAGTGGAGGTGGGGCAATATTCCCCTCTAAAAGTGTTCCTTACGTTGCCCAGGTCATGCCATACACAAAATGTAGAAGAATGATGATCTTGATTTTTGAGAACTTGGAGTTCATGCAAAACAATCTGAAAAGGTCTTTGGCAGACCACCTGCTTACCTCTTATTAATCTGTAGTTTACAGAAAATGCAGCATCTTGCTATGGGAGTTCTTACTATAGAACTCATCCTCAAAGAGTACCCGTACTGCAAGTGAATCAGAAAAGAGAAAATTAGGGTATCTTATGACAAGACAATAAAAGACATTATTTTTTCTGGAATTTTAAAGCATCTTTGCAAAAGTGACTGTTCTTTCAGAAAATGCATTTATTCTAAAGAAATAACATTGTTAATAAGTGAGAGTGTATATTTAGTATAAGCATTATTTCTAAATATATACATATATACATACATACATATATATATATATATATTCAGACTACCCAGGTATCCTGACTTCATCCCCTTAGGGCTGTCATGTAATCTATTTAACTATACAACCATATTTTTTCCCTGCCGCCCCCTTCTTCCTCAGACAGGATCCTGCCTCATGCAGCTCATAGCATGTGTGGTGTCTACTTAATAAGCATTAATTCAATATCATTTTTTTTGTGCTTGGTGTGGGTTGGCTTATCTCAAGCAAGGCAGAATCATTATCTTGCAGTCATTCATGTAGTCTGCATGTTTAACAAATATTCCTAAATGTATTTTGAGAATAGAGCTAGAAGTAGTGTAGTATCACATCACTGGTAGGTGGGGATAGAAATAAGAGTTTTATGATCAGTCATACTCACTAAATTCTAGTCCTATTCCAGTAGTCTTGAGCCTTTACCTGCAGGTCAGCCCTGCCCAGATCCTGTTCTGTCCCCTCCTTCACTTTCATTTCTGTCCGTTTTTTCTCACCTAATCACTCCTCAGTTTACTGTGTTTCTTTTCTGGTCTCCTTGTCTAGATGTTTTTAGCTCCCAAAGCCTGCAAGCATTAGCACTTAAAAAAGAATTGAAGGGGATAACAGAGCTTTTAGCATGAGGAGAAACTATATTTTTTTCCCCTCTAGTCTTGTTCTTATCAAGATCTTAACTTCAACTAAACTAAAAAGTTTTTCTTGAAAAATAAATACAACCGACCAACCAAAAACTTGAAAAACTGATGTACCCACACACAATCGAAATGGGTAGCACAGCACTTTGAAAATATGGACTTAAAATTGGAAGTCTTAGGTACTCTAAGCTTATTCAGTATTGCCTGCCCCACTATAGTTCTACTACTTACAGAACAGCACTAATGCTATTAAAAAATAAATTGTATTTTGGTCTGGTCAGTTCTGTAAAGTCAGGTTATCTTTTCCCTAGGTCATGTAAAACAGCAGAATTCACGTGACAAGGCAGCTAGCCAGGGCTAAGGAGGAGCAAAGACCATCTGTTAATTAGTTTTGCTGAATGCAACAGTATCTTTCTTTTCCTCTGCTGAAATAAATAAATACTCCAAGGCATACACACAGAAGCTACTCAAATAGTTAGAGAAGATTATGTTAATATTTACCCTCTTCTTTTAAACAAAATGTTTATTATGTGTTTGCATATGGGTTCAGATTAAGTTTTATTCTTTGCTGTTACAGGCAGATTTGGGTCAATTCTGATTTTCTAAGTAGTTCTGGAACAACTTTGCAATGAGACTAGCAGGAAAAAATGCATCTTTTTTAAGATGAAGTCTGGTTTAATAAGGAGATTTTATGATGTGATTGTCTGCACTAGGACTTCATAACTCTGCAAAGGACTTTATAGCTCAAGAATATAGAATTAGAAAGGAACTTTTGCTCTCTTTCCAGATTTCTTTGTATTGAGCCCATTTTAGACCTTTTGTCTTGTTCTTTGTTTTCTTCGTATTCCTCATTTGAACTTTTCCTATTCGTTCTTTTGAAGAGGGTTTTCATTGCTGTAGCCCCTAATTTTCTATCCATCTTGGAAAAATATGAATGAAAGCTAGAGAAAAGCATCATTGCTCAATCTGTATTGTCTTATTAACTCAGTTAACATTTTTATTCAAGCCCAAATTCTCTGATTATTTTCACTGCCTACCTGCATTCAGTCTGTGTCAACTCTGAAGTGAGCCAGCTGGCTCATCAAACAGAGGAACACATGTTTAGTTGGGGACCAGATAAGATTGAATTCTGTCACTTTCAGCAGTATGGATGCAACTCTTTTGAGCTACCTGGTGTGGTAAACTCAAGGCTATATTTACACACACCAGCAGAGACAGTATAGAATTAGCTATTGACGTCTGTAAAAATACCAGTAGTTTCATCAGTTGCCACTGATCTGAAATAACAATAAAGCAGAAAAGTAGAATGAATGACAAATATATTTTGAAATTTTGCCATTATAGATATTAAGATAGCCTTCTGTAGGTGCTGTCATGGTAATATTAAAGATCTGCTTAAGTAAGTTAAATTTATGTGAGACTTTATAGGGGTTTGTGGATGCTCGTTTTTTATCCATGTGTCTGTGGAATCGTTTTTTTTTCTTTATATATGTAATCTTACATTAACCTCTCAAAATTTAGTTCAGTGACTTCAGTGCAGCAGCGTGTCAACTGAACTTGTTTTACAGTGCATCAAACATGTTAGCTCAGCAGTTACCCTTTTAGCCTTCTGCCACAGAGATGAGTGGGGTTTTTTGATGTTTTTTTTGTTGTTGTTTTTTGTTAGAAGAGTGTTGGCTCAAGCGCTGAAAAAGCAGTCTAGTCTTTTAGGAGGAGGAGCGTTCCACTATATCTATAACGTTGGCTAAGACTGCTGAACCTCAGGCTGCCAAAAATCACACGTTTCATATTGCAGAAAGCTGAGGAAAGGAGGGAGGCTATTAACAATTCAAAGAACACTCTGCCACAGGCTGTAGATTGCCTAAATGTGCAGCTTGGTCTCGCAAGGATAGCTTCTGTGCTGCTGCTGCTTGCTCCCTCTCGTGGCTTGGGCCTTGGGTTATTCACTAGCCTTCTGCTGCTGTAGCTCATGTAGCGTAGCCCCAGCGTGCCATCTGCGCTCAGACATCTTTGCACTGTGACTGAGTTCGGCCACACCAGGTCATGGGCGACCTTTAGTTAAAGAGAAAAGATTTTGATGTCTCTTCAGAGAAAAATAACAGCACAAGCCTAAGGCTTTTTTTTTTGTGGAGCAATAAATGGATGGGTTTTGTAGCTTTGAGAGGAAAGACTTTGGAAGGAAGTGCAAAGCATTTAATATGAAAGAAAATAATTGGAATAACTTCATAGAATTATTGTATCTGGCTTTGAAAATAAATGCTCTTGTTTTGCCTAGGGATTTGCATTGCAGCAGGAAATCATTAGTCTATGACAACATGATACTCCATTGACACCTCCTAAAAAGTTTTCCATTTTAAAGTAAGATTATGAGTTTCAGTTATGCATATATCATTCTCATTTGATTTATGTTTCTTTCTGTAAGATACAATTTTGACCACTTAGGAAAACCTTGTATGAATTACATCTGAGATTTAAATATTCCTTGAGGTAGAACTTAAAAGAAGATGCAGCTGAGATCAGCTGACAAAACTTTTCTGTGAAAGACTCGCATTCTGCTGTTATGTTATAGCAGAGTTTGCAAGGAAAAGATAACTTATTAGACCAAATGAGATAGTTTTATTTGCTAAACTATATATGGCTAGGTATCTTGCAACATAATTTAGTTTAATAAAATAACAAAATTCATTTTCCTTAAACTGTTTTATACACTGTTTTATAGAGCATGACTTTTGCATAGTCAAGTTTCTACATGGTAACATAGTTCTCATCTTGTATTTATACAGTCAGTTTATTTTCATATCAATTGTGTTGTCACAGCTTTAGAATTATGTTGGCATTGTAAAATGAATCATGAGCTAAAAAAGTAGTAGGTTTCATAGTTAACAAAGATAGCTAAGAAACTGATAATCTGTCTTTTTTGTAACATATTCCTTTTTGTGATGCTGGGAATTTCTGTTTAGAAGGTCCTAGTATTGAGGCAGATTCTTGAATGGTGAAGCTCCAGATGCATATTAAGCTTCTCTATTTTTCTGTTTTGGTATAGGCTATATGTGTGGGCTCCGAAAACATGCAGATAATGTATCCTGCAATCTTTGACCAGCTATTGGCATTTGTAGAATTTTCCTGTAAGCCCCCACAGTATGGACAGCTGGAAACCAAACATATCGCAAATGCGAAGTATAATCAGGTAATTTATTAGAAATCTCATTTGTTTCATTTGGCTGGTGAACACAATTCAGCATAAGATAGAGGTTGTTTAGCAAGATGCATTTATTCCATCTGTAAAAACCTTGCTATGTGTGGTATGCAATGAGTTAATTTATTAGTTTTTTAGATTTGTTTTTTTTAACATGCTTGTCTTACTCTCTTTTGTTCCCTTTGAATTCTACTTTCCCTTTATACTTTGTATTCCTCCCTGTAGGAAAAGTCTTGGATGGACACCAGATATACTGAATGTTTCTGAATTTGTCCAATGAATTTATCTAAAATAACTTGTCCTGTATTTGGTGACAAATTTAATAGAAAGATGCAAAAACTTTGAATGGAGAAAATTCCTTCGAGTTACCAATTTTTGTATTGCATGTGCTGTAGAGAAGCAGAACATGTTCAGTTGTTCTTTAAATCTGTGTACTCTGCTGTTCGCTAAGCATGACAATCTGATTCAGTGTGATCTAAGAGGTAACTGTTATGTATGTATTAATTCTTCTTATTCTGTTTGTCCTGCAACACAATGGAATCACACTAGATACAACTATTTGCACCGGTGAGTTAAATTTCCTTAAAGATTGCCCTAATGTAGTTGTCTTGCATAGATTGCGACATTACTCCTACTTAAATGTACTTTACTTTATTGTAGAGTACATTATCAAAGTCAGACTACATTGTATTTGTAATTCTGTTGCTTGGACCATACTCTTAGCAAACTTTGCATGCATTAAACGGAGAGTTCAATGCAAAATATACGTTTTTTATTCCTTAATTAGTATGTTTTCTTACACAGGTCATTAATTTACTATTTTTTTCATAGGCGGAATGGGTAGCATTGAATTATGTACCGTTTGCTGAGAGATCATTGGAAGTTGTTGTGGACTTGTATCAGAAGACCGCTTGCCACAAAGCTGTGGTAAATGAGAAAGTTCTTCAGAACATTATTAAGGTAAAAGTTTGTGTCATGCTTATGCTGTGAATTAATGAATTTATTTTGAAACCTCTGAATTTTATATGGGGAAAATGTTGATGAATGCTTTCAGTGAAGCTTAAAGCTTTAATAAACAAATGGATATTTTTACAACATTGGGCAGGGACTGTTATTTTGATGTTGTTATTGATTAGGCTGTATATTTTGTTCTTTAGCTGGATGATATGATGTCAGCAGCGGTATTCAAAGTTGAGGCAAAATTTAAAAGATATTTTAAGCCACAAAATAACAGTTTTTTACTTTGAAAGTCTTAAGTGCCTGCAACTAAAAAGCAGGTGTCTTGATTTGATCCTGTAAATATGGCATTGAAGACTAGACTTACCCTTTTTTTTTTTTTCCTTTAAAGAAGTCTATCTACTGTGGCATATATTTATGAGCATGTGTTCTAGCTGTTAATTTTGATGTGCACTTAATGCCCTTGTGTGTGGTTGAAGTACGTACAGAATTTTATGGGCACACAGGTGAGCTTTTAAGGGGGAATCACCAAACTCTGTCAACCTTTTTTGACCTTATTTCCATTTTCAGAAATTATTTTGACAAATAATCGAAGTAGCAACAAATGTTTGGTTTTTTAAAAAAAAAGTAGCATATGGGGCCTTGATTTGTTTGCGATAATTTTTGGCTGGCTTCAGGTAGTACCTAAATTTGAAAACACTAGTATGGTCAAAATAATTATGTGGTATTATTTATACTCTATTTTGAATTAAATTTTTGTATTTCAATATAATTGTTTTCCACTTTTATTGGAATAGGTTGATATAAATGCAACTTCTCTGTAAAATTCAGAAAGTTGATGATAATATATTCCAGTAGAGGATAATACTTTGAAAATAATTATCCATTTTTCTAAAGCCTGTGTTGACATTGGAATAAGATTTTGACTCCTCTGAACAACAATATCAGAAGAAGAATATTCTGTTTTCCTCTAGCGTTAATTCCAAGCTTTCGTAACTCCCCATTCCCAAAATTATTTCCAGTTGCCTCACTCTTGAGAGTGAGTTCTTGGTTTGCTTTCCTTAAATCAGAGATCTTCTTAAACTCATTAGACATATGTATGACCAGAATGTAATCAATATATATTTGAAACGTAAATTAAGAATTAGATTCTTAATTAGATTAGATTCCAAGATAACTTAGTATCAGTTCCTAGTTAGTTAATTGTTGCTTGACTAATAATGTTAAAAGGAGTAAATACAGTGCAAACAGTACGTGTGATAAATGCGTTACCATTAATGAATTTCTTCTATAGATATTAAAGCAATCTAACAGATTTTTAAGATTTCTTATGTTTTTATCTGCTATGTATTTAAGTTATACTGCAGACCTAATGTTTAGAATTTCACTAATTCTTGTTACTTATAAACTTCATGTGATTTTACATACTGAATGATCTTTGGTCATTACTGAATACGGTTTACCTTTTGCATTTTATAGAAAGTTTAATTTCAGTGGGAATATTTTTTCTTTATTTTGGAAGAATTTGATATACCTTTCTACAACTGCCTTCAATCTGTTAGATGCTATGACCTGTAGATGACCTATAACCTACCTGTTTATCAGGTTAGGAGAAACAGTAGATGAAAATTACCTGCAAAATCTTGCTTTTCTGTATTACCAATGTAATTAGTGATGAATCAACACTGGCTCCTAATCTTGTGCTTGGTAACAGATCTGTGCCTTAGCAAGACAGCATACAGCAAATAATCTTTATAATTATGTTTTTAAAAGAGGAAAGATAGGGGTATGTACTGTCATCTATGGAAAATACCTACAGAGATCCTCTACAGGATCTGTCTTATTCTTAGATTTCTCGAGCAACTATAAGTCTTGTTTGAACTTTCTCTTTGCAGACACTGAGAATACCTCTTAGTCTGAAATATTCTTGTCCTTCTGAAAGCACATGGAAACTAGCAGTGTCCTCTCTTCTCAAAGTTCTCTCTATTGGACTACCAGTTGCAAGGCAGCATGCATCTTCTGGAAAATTTGACAGTATGTGGCCAGAGCTAGCCAATACTTTTGAAGATTTTTTATTCACTAAAAGGTAAATACAGATTCCTCTTCTTTTTTTTTTTTTTCCTTTCCTTTCTTTCTTTCTTTTTTTTTAATTGGCAAATATTCTCAAGTAATTTCTTTACTAAAGAAGCAGAATAATATGCCAATAGGGTTCAGTAAAAGTAGCCATATCTTTGGGGTATTTGATTTCTGGAAGTGGTTTCAATGAATGAAAGAAAAAGGTAAGCACTTTCTCTACTTCAAAAAAGTTCATTCAGAAGATGAGCAAGAAATGGCTCAACTGAGCTCTCAATGCAAGGCATAAGCTTTCTAATCAGGCCATGGAATTCTGTATGGACTCCCAAGAATGTTTGCTGTAGATTTGACAAAGAATTATTAATGTGTATTCACTTCTCTTTTTTTCCAATTTGAAGAACTACAACAAATTTTTTTTTCCAGTTAAGGTGAGCACTGTCAACTATATGCATTTCTCTTGAGGAGTTTTTGAAATTTTCCACTTACTAGGTGTTCTGATTTTTTTTTCTAATATTATTGTTCACTTAGAAACTTAAGAGTTATCTTTTATTTATATTTCTAGCCAAGGTAGACTGATGAAAAGTTATTTATAACTATGTTTTTTATTTATTTTTTTAATTTATTTTTATATTTTTGAAAAAAGATAGTTGAAAATTTGAATTTATAATTAGACAGCTAAATAGGTACATGCATAATTTCTTAAGAATAGAGCACTTTGAGCTGAGTTGAGTAGGTTGAAAAAGTCCAGAAGTGAACAGTAATGGGTCAGCCTGTCCTAGGAGTCTGTTCACACAAAAGAATATATCTTTAGGAAGACGTGGTAAGTCTATAGAATATGGTAAAAGGTTGCTATAGAGCAATTTTCACTGTCCCTTGAAGATGAGCAAAAAATGGATTTCAGTACAGCAAAGATTATCTGGGGTAAACATTAAGAAAAGCTTTTATTGTAAGGAAGGTTAGGTGTTGTAGAAGATTGCTTAGGACAGATGTGGAATTGTTATTGCAAGTTTCTGTGAACACCTGTGGATAAAAACCGTTGAGGGATAGCTTATCTAATTGTGCCTCAAATTAAAGGAGGATGTGGAGTATGAAAAATCAAATTCCCTTGCATCCTGATTTTCTCTCTCTCTCTCTCTCTCTCTCTCTCTCTCTCTCTCTCTCTCTCTCTGTGTGTGTGTGAATGTTGATTTCAGTAACAAATTAATCTCTCTTTCTTTTCAGTATAAAACAGTAGAGCGATTTTGTACCTAAAAATAATAGGCTGTGTGGAGGGGTGTGTATATACTTTTCAAACACACAAAAATTCAACAACCAAACACATACTTACAAACAATAGTTAAATAGCAGCTTGTCCAAAAACATAGCCAAAAATGAAACTGAATTTCAGAGGTGCATTCATTATTGAAAATGTTGTAATATGAGTAGATTTAAAATCTAGTTAATAGGTTTATAGACTAATTCAGTGAAAAAATTTTTTCTTTGTGTATACATTAAAGAAGTATTATTAAGTAGGAGGAACTTTAAAGAGTTCGTTAAGACCAATTTAATTATCCAGACTTTTGTTTTGATGCGATTTTTTTTACTTTAAAATAGTCTTTGCAATAATTTGGGGTTTTGGCTGCTGTTACTAGCACTGCTTCCGTTCTGAGATAAGCAAATCATCTAACAGCTCCAATATCGATAAATCCAATATCGTTATTGGATTTAGATTATTACAGTGAAGATTTCTGAGATTACTTTAGAAGAATGTATGTTCAGTTAGATGCTACTTTGTGAATAGGTCTACTATTTGCTGTAAATGAATTATTCCTAAATATTTGCAAAACAGAGGAAACATATCCATTTTGCATGCTTTTAATTCACCTGGACTGGTCTTGCTGCAGTTTGGGGTATTAAATATTCAGAAGTCCAGGGGAGTAGGATTACCATGGTTCTTAAATGTATTTCAAGGTAATCTACTGCTATCTGCTTGAGCTTTTTGGCCAGATATGTTGTAGGTTTTTCTTAGTTTACACTGAGTGCTTCATATTTTTCTTGAAAGTTGTTCCAAACACAGAAGTTCCATCTTAACACGTTGCTTACTGAAAACAATCTTTGCTGATGTTAATTTTGGCAGTTTTTGGCAGCTCTCCTGCATGGCAGGATATTCTCTGGAGATATAGGAGAAACAGTGCTTCTGTGAATATTTATGATGCCCTGAAATTTATCTGTCTTCACTTAAGGTTCTGTTTTTGCCTTTTGAAGACCAGGGTATGTTCTATAGTTTCTACATGCAAGATGAGTTTTAAGGATCAACATTTCATCAGAATTAAATAACTTCTTACAAAAGTTGTATAAAATATTTCTACTCTCTCACTTAGAAGCATTAAGGTTCTAAAGAATTTAAAATATTAATGATAGACTGGTGGTTTATAGAACCATGTGTGTATAGCTGGAAAACTTCCTGGTTATCTAGGCTTTGCTGTTACAGACCACTAATTTTACTCCTGCCATGGTATTTACCAGTAGATGCTTTTTTGCATGTTTAGTTGTCTGTTGTATGGCTATCGAGACTTTTTTTTTTCTTTTGTTAATATCTGTCTTTTTCTAACTGTTAAAGAGCATTTTATCTCCCAAGTGCATGCTCCTCTTTCTCATAGTGAGTGGCCGTATCGCTTTGTAGGCTTTTACCTTCTGTTATAGAGTAGCCTTTCTGTGCCATCTCTCAGCCTGAACCATCTGGTCCTAGTATGAGTTAAAGAAGGGAGTATGTCTGCCTTCTGCCAGGACAGTTAGCAACAGCAGTCTTTTTCTTCCTCCTCCTCGTTCCCCACAACGCTACTGAAGTTTGCTCCCCTCACTGTGATGAAAAGAGTGTTCTAGAGATAGCTGTGGACGTTCCCCACGTTGAAGGAATGCTCTTCAGAGCACCTCTGTGCAAGATGCTCTGAAATGAGCCTTGGCGAATAGACTAACATCCCTTTTGTTGTGGAAATTTCTAAATTATTGTGTCTTGGAGTGAGTTGTAACTACAGTATAGTCAATGTCTTACATCTGTAGTTGTTCTGTTTCAAAGTAAATTGAATTCACAATTTTCAAATTTACTTTCAATTTTTTTCTTGGTTATGGTTCTAAAAAAAATATATATATTATGCATAGTGGTGTCCTGTTCAAGGATAATTTGACAGAATTTAACCACTGTTTTGAAAGTAACTAATAGCTAAAATTTATCTGTTGAACTGAGACGCATGTCAACCTTTAAATTATAGGAAAAGGCAGTGGGAAAAATACTTTGATCTTTTAAGCCAGCTAGGTGATACAGAAACTATTGTTCAGTGTATCCAGTGATGTATTTATATTAACAATGAGTTGTGCTTTTTAAAACTTTGAGTATGTACTCAATTTTTGTCAATATTACCAAAATCAGTTAGCTAAGGCACAGATGAGAAGCACTCCCTATGCTCTTAGTCAGATTTATGACTTGTAAATTTGAATTAGTTTTAGTTACTCTGTTGAATGCAGTGCTGTCTGTCATTTACTGTGATTCAGTTATCTCTTGATGGCTTTTGAACTTGCAAATATGTCATGCAAAGTGAGCTTTGGTCCAACAGGGTTGATAAGTCAGGTGCAGAAGTACACAAATCTGGCCTCTTCTGAAGACCAGCATGCATCGAAAGGACTCAAAGAATTTGGAAAAGGCAATTCAGAGACTACTGGGAGGCTCTCAGTGAGACAGACTTAGTAGCATTACTGCAGTGTCTGTTTTTTTAACATTATACAATGTATCCAGTTGTTTCTACCTCTTGTAATGAAGAACTGAAGAACTGAATACAGTTAGAACCAAAAATTAACTTTTTCACATTGCCATTATCTATTTTTTCTGATTTCTCTGCTTCAAGGAGAGTAAAATGTTGTTTGTCAGAAAGAAGCTTAATTTTCCTCCTTTACTTCTGTACACCTTTTCATATTCCATACTTTAGGCTATTTAAGGTTCTACATATTCCATGCTATTATCTGCCTAAACCTTACTCAAAACTAGGTAAACATCTTCCTTTTTTATCTGACCTTCAAATCCATGTTCTTCAGAGCTGACTTGGCACTGCTGGTGTAGTTATGAATATGAAATGTCTACATCTCTGTAAAACTTAAAAATATCTTATTTCAGCCAGTCCTCCTGACAATGTTGTGTAACACATTTAGCTAGTTTTTTCCTTTAACTTTGTACATTAAAATAGCCCCATGTAAATTTTCTCATTTTTGTATCCTCAGAGTCCCCATCTGGCTGAGGAACCGACAATTTTCCTAGAGTAGATACAGCTGTTTCTTTCACTGATACTTTCATTTTTTAACCAACATTTTAAACACTTTTGTGTGTGTGTGTATGTGTCTAACTTAGCTTATAATTCCTCTAATCATTATACTTCCAGAAATCACATGTGTGGAGATGGGCTACCACCAGTGAAACTGAATTGGCACTGGTTAGGCATAAGGCCTCTGTGAATAATAGCCCTTAATACCCTGTGAACCTAAACCCTAAAATAGTGAACTTTGTCTGCATGGTCTTGCCTTTGTCTTTTGGGCTAGAATAGGTTGTCAAGCCAGGCATAGTGGGGAAGGAGAGGAGATATTCATGTTTGAAATGTACAAAGCACAGCAGAAATGGTGCCTGCAGCTTTGTGCATCAAGAAGTTTAAAGTACAGCAAAAGGAGCTAAGGTAAATAAAGTGAAATGTTACTGTCAGAGAATTAACAACTTCCAAGCACCAAACTTCAACTTTATTATTATTTTTTTTCTAGCAAGCTACATCTGAGTCAGCTCAATGATCTTGATTTTTATTGTTATCCAAAATGACATTTTAAAATTAATACATTTCATGTAACTTAATTTATGCAAAATTTTCTTCTAGTAACAGACTTGTCTGCTTATTATTTCATAGACTACTTCCCTCCCAGAGGGTTTTGTAGAAAGATGACAAGCCATTATATAAAATAAAATTCAACAAACGTGTATGTATATGATTTATTAGAGCAGAAGTCTGTGCTCACATTAGGGAATTAAATCAACACTTTCCAGAAGAACGCTTGAGAACAAGGCACTGCTGTGCACAACAGGTCTCACAGTACCTGTTAGCAATTTGTTGTTATGCTTTAAAGCTTTCCCTAGCCAGCATGGGCAGTGGCTCGAAGGAATGCCCAAGCAGAGCAGCGGTGTGCATGGCACTGCTTCTTGTGTTCGCCTGCTCTTGATCCTTCTGGCCCCTAGATTGGTGTTTCATATTGACACCTTACAAAAATCTATTTACTTGAAAGAAACTTGCTACATGAGAGTTTAGCATCATCTGTAGCATATATAGCAAACGAAATGTGGTGACTGGACTGGTAAGTCATATATGGCAGATTAAATAGGGACGACTGGACAGATAGACCATAAAACCACTTTAAAGTAAACCTTAGCTCAGAAAGTCAGGCATCCTTAAATTAGGAGATGTCAGAATGCAAGTTTTTCATGTAATTCAGCCTCTTACATGCATGTGTCATAATAGTTATATAAACTATTTAAAGGGTTTGCATGGTCACCTTCTTTATTGTTTATATGTTACGCAAGGTACTGAATGAACAGCTACTTTATATTTTCTTCATTTTCAGCATGTAGCCCTAAACTGGCTGGCTGCCTAACATCCAAACCAGTATTAAATATTTTCTTTTTGGCTTTTTCTGTCTCTAGTCATATACACAGTACTTGAATGCTTGAATGTTTCATAGGCAGTTGTGAAGTTATTTATAAAATATCCCTGTGAGGTAGAGAGAGACCTTTGTTTTCAAGGAGGAACACTGGTACATACTGTCGCAATTGTCAAAATGGTAGCTGTAGCTGTGCAGACTGAACTCCAGGTGTCTCGTGCTGAGCATCCAGAAGATGAAAAGAGCTCTCTTGGAAAAATCTCTGAATTGACATGGTCGGCATCATATAGGAACACTGGGGGGAAAAATGTTAGCCAAACTAACCAGATTTAGAAGACTTGTAAAAAGTTCTCAAGCCTTTCATAAAATTGGCAGTGGGACAGAGGAGGCAGCCCCAGACTACTGCCCACTGTGAGGAAAAGGCTGGCACAGGTCCACCATCGTATATTTGGCAGCTGCCTTGACAATCAGCACAAGCCCAGTTCTGAACTACTGCTGCACATGTGGGCTGTTGCCTGTGGAGGAGTGTGAAGGCAGGGGAAAAGACAGGATTTGGGGGATGGAGTTTGGAAATGAGCCAAATGATGCTGATTTGCCTACCACTACTATGTTTCACTGATTCTGCTGCTTATAAAACAGCTTGGTTCTTTGTTCAGTCCAGAACTCTGTTTTCTTTGCATCTGCCTATTCTGCCGTAAATCAGGCAGGGAATGTGGCAGACTGACTACATAATTTTCCTTCCCTTGTAGGAGTGGCATTCTGTGTACTTAATCGGATGGTTTCTCCAGAAAAAATAAAAGTTCATTTAACTTAAGATTCATCATAACACACAAAAATATACACAACAGCAGTAAGTTGAAGTACCACAGGCAGTCTAAATTCTAGTATTTCTATCTATGCCTTTCAAGTGGTAGAATTTCCAAGCTGTTCCTTAGCTTTGAGATCTTATATGTGGTTGTTTATAAAAGATAAACATAAAATTGAGGGAGAAGGAAGGGAATTTACTATTTGGAATCATATTGACCTTTTATAAATCTTTGTCTCAGATCTTATTGTTAATGTTACTAGTTATTACATTAATTCTGACAGGATATTATCTTCTATACAAACTAATGTTTATGCAAGACATGATGGAGAAGTAGAACCTATAATTTATAATGGATTTCACAATTGACTTTGTATTTCAAGGGAACATGGGCATGAGGATTCTGGCTTCTGCTCTATGTCAGGAAAACAGGAACAGCCTAACTAGATCAGAACAGCTAGGTATCTAGACTTACTATATGTTGTTTCTGATAGATTAGTGAATACCAGAGGAAGTATGCAAGTAGGTAGTGATGATTTCTTGAAATGCTCTTTCAACCTCCCAATTTATGCAGCTTGAAAACTTCCTGTACCAAATGTTGTCATTAGCTCATAACAGATTTTTATTTTTATAATTTGGCCAAGCTGATTTTGAATCTGTGTATGTTTTAACATCTAATCTCATGATGTGGGATCATTAAACAAGGAATTCCACAGTTTAACTGTCCATTGAGTGAAATACCTTCTTTGATTTCTACTCCCCATTCTTCCCCTCCTCTCCCAACCTGCCACTTGGTTCCCTACTTTCAAACTCTTATTTAGGGGCAGAAGTTATACATTAAGTACTGCATCTCAATTAGCAAAAACAATACTGTGCAGCAGGAACGGATCTGTAGAACAGCGCATAGGGTCTACCATCCATACAGTGCTCGCTTTAGGAGTTTTGTTTCAGAGTAGCTCTAATCTGGCTTTCTCTAGTGTGAACAGCTACTAGAGCTTGGAGTAAATCTTTCGGTTAGTTTCATTGAAAAGGAATCCAGTTCTGTGCACTCTGAGACCAGAGGTGAGCCAAGGTTTAGTAAATGTTTAGTAAATGTATTTTCAAATGTAATGCTGAAAATCAAAAATCTTTCATAGTCTTTGAAAGACTATGAGAAAATTAGGGGAAAAGTAAGAAATAACAAACTGTGAACCCTTGACATTACATTCATGCATTAAGCTAGGTGGGTAAGACAAAGGAGATTAATATTTATACAAATATGAAAAGTGATGGTGTTGGTATTGCAAGTCCTTAATCCAGTTCCTCAGTTTTAACTATTAAATCCTACTAACTATACTTTTTTCTTTCAAACCATTTTCTGCATCATTATTCATAAAATATTTTATTCAAAGCTGTTAATCATTATCATATACAGTACAAACTTGATGCATGTAATAACTTTTCTTTGAATGTAATGTATTTCCCCCCATATTTATCTCCTGACACATATTGTGAATTTTAAAGCATAATACGGTGTGTTTATTTTTAGTACACCTCCTGATAATCTCTCAATTCAAGAATTTCAGAAGAATGAGAGTATTGATGTTGAGGTAAGGAGACTATAGAAAATAATGTTATACTATCAAACATACAAGGTAGTGACATTAACAGATTACATATACTCCTGAAATACTTTTTGCAAATCATCCATTTGGTATTTCTTGGTAATATTTTTTTCTTTCTGAAAACAAGATGGACAACAAATACGTAAGCCCAGAACTTGCAAAAAGTAGGAAGATGCATGCTAAAAAAAAAATATTGTTGTCATCTGGAGTTCAGGATAGCCTAAAGTGGATAAATAGAATGTGTTTCTGCCCCAATCCATTATCTGATTCTTACTCTTTGTTATTGTCAAGCAATTACACATGTAATTATAAATGAATGGAAGAAGCTGACAATCAAACCTAAAGCAAATTCTGTTTATGTCAAGGGGTGGTATTCAATCAGTGATGATGTTTACCCTCTAAATATATTTTATACACCAAAAAGCATGTGCGTAAATGGAGAAATGAAGTCATGTTTGTACTGTACAGAGACTGCTGTGATTATAAAGAAAATATTATTTAGTTGGATAATACTGAAGAAAATTTAGAGATGATGATGTTTGGAATGAAGAGGGGCTGGTCCTCTTTTGCTCCTGGACAGAGAGATGCAGCAGACCAGGGAATAGAGTACACAGGGAAGGGAGTTGCAGAGAAGAGCGGGTGGTATCTGTGGATTTGTTCTCCTGTCATCTCTCCAGAGTGGCAGATGGACCATAAAAGCTTCAAGATAAAAAGTAGAAGTCGTGCTGTCTGCAGAGAGCAGGACTGTGAGATCTGGTACATTAATGTACAGGGATCTAAACTCATTTTGTTCCTGACTGGAAACACCAAGGCCAAGGATTTAAAGCATTTGGGTTAATGTGTGCTGCCTTAAAATGTTTAGGGTAGTTACTTCCTTGCTCTGCTTTGCAGATGTCACATTGTAAGCACGTGACATATGTCTTAATGTCTTAGTGGGGATGTTGAACTGAATGGAGAGAGAAAGATGGAGCTTAGTTCTGAATGTCTGATAGTCTCTTTTCAAAACTGTAAATTCAGTTTGAAGAACATATTTCAAATGTCAGTGGAAATCTGAGTGATAACTGCTTCAGAAAATCAGTCAGAAGCCTCCCAAAAATAGTAGCTTAGTTAAACCTGTTACACAAAGTCCACAACTTCTAGATGTATTTACAAATTTGTAAAAGCTAGTGTTGGACGATTTAAAAAAAAATCATTAGGCATGGATATTCCAATTTTTCTTGAACTTTGTATTTTGTTTAATGCATCTCTTTAGTGTACTAAAATTGTAAACTGTAATTTTCAGAAAATCAGTGTAAATATATTTATATTATTTTAGGTGGTGCAGCTTATCAGCACAGAGATACTGCCATATGCTAATTTTATTCCTAAGGAATTTGTTGGTCAAATAATGACTATGCTCAATAAAGGCTCGATACATTCTCAGTCATCCTCGTTTACAGGTATGGTACCTGAATGACAGAAGATATGGAAAACAGTATTTAAAACTATTAGAAAATAAAGAAAATGATGGCAGTGCTTATTCTTATAAAAACTTGAAGATTCATAACACTGGCTTTATAAGTTATATTTTATCTCATGGAAGTTGCAGAGCATTCCATTCAGAGATTCCCCCCCCCCCCCACTAATTATTTCTCTACTTCTTTGTCAGTACTATGTTCAGTATTGTATTTCTTTATAGCCTTTTCTGGACTCCTTTCATAGTTTATTTTCTTTCTGCCAGTTGAAATAGTCCTGATAATAATTTCAGACAATTTTAAGACAGACGTAAAATCCTATTCTTAAAAATTAAATGATCTTAGCTTAGCTCTGTGGTGTAACTAGGGAGGTATATTCTCTCCCTTCAAGAAAAAACACAGCTTTTGGAGAAGGATGAAGAAATTGTACATAAACCATTACAGAGAAAAACATTTGCATTGTACAGTACCAAATATTAGCACTTAAGCTACAGAGTCAGTGTTACTGTCTTTTAAGTGATTGTATGCATTTTATCATTAAAGCAATGTAACTGGGTGACACATGTTAATAATCGTGTTGCATATTTTATCTTTTTTTGGGGGGACTATTATGATTATTGTCCAGTCACCTTTTCTTAGAATGTGTTCTTAGTATTTGTTCAAATCGACCTTTTCTTAGAATGTGTTCTTAATATTTGTTCAAATCTGTGTTCATCTTTTATAATTCTATAGGAGTGATATTTTAATAGTATTTTGCGAAAAAGTTAACTGATTGAAATGCAGCATTCAGTGTATTAGCATGCATATTGCACAATTAAATAAAACATTTTACTTTGACAGAAGCAGAAATAGATATTCGAATGAGAGAGGAATTTTCTAAAGTGTGTTTTGAAACACTGCTCCAGTTTTCATTCAGTAATAAAGTCACAACACCTCAGGAAGGCTACATCTCTAGAATGGCACTTTCTGTGCTCTTAAAAAGGTCACAGGATGTATTGCATCGCTACATAGAAGATGAGAGATTGAGTGGCAAATGTCCTCTTCCACGGTATGTCCAACATCTTTAGGAAATCAAGGGTTGTATTCTCTAAATTGAGAAGTGGAGAGTCTCCTCCAAGTAAGATAAAACATCCAATAGCACTGTTGTGAATCATTATTCAAGCAATTGTTCAAAGAAAAATTTTGACCTAAATATAGGTCAAATACAGTAAATTCTTTAAAATGTGAAACTTAAATTAAGTTTTAACTCAAGCAGAAATGTTTTTGATGGTTTAAAATCTCAAAGAATTTCAATAAATGACTGATGGAATTGATTTTCATTTTAAAGTTAATCACATATATCAGTATTTTCAGATTGAGATATGTATGCTGTTACTGTTTCTAATATTAAATTTGAAACTATCCTAGCCAGCAACAGCTATCATGATGGAAAAGTTAAAGACCAATGATAACCCTAATAACCTGTTATCCTTTCAGTAGGCATCATTGCAGCTGTTTTAATACATTTTTGTCTTTTTAATGTTATGCAAGTTTCAAAGAAAATGTGTATTCTTGAGATTAAATTGTATAAATAATTATTTGCATTTTTCCCTTTGTAGGCAACAAGTAACAGAAATCATATTTGTTTTGAAAGCTGTCAGTACTCTCATAGACTCACTTAAAAAAACTCAACCTGAAAATGGTAAGTTGCATTTAAACAACATGGTTCTAAGAAAGATAAAATTATATCTGCCTCATAGACATGTCATTCTTTCCTGTAATAATTTTCACATGAATTGGAAAAAGTATAATTTGTAAGATTTAGTATTTTGCAATTGCATGTGTATGTAGATGCTAGGTAGACTGGCTGTGGAGAGAGTTTTTCCAGTTTATTTAACAGTATAAAATCCTAAGATATGCTTAATAAAGTAGAAAGCTCCCGTTTCTGATATCTTCTATTAAAAAGAGCTTGGTAACTTCTTAAAAAAAAAAAAAAAAAAAAAAAAAAAAAAAAAAAAAAAAGAAGAAGAAAGAAAGAAGAAAGAAAACCTAGAAAATACTATAGAATTCTTAAACATATATGTACTTATATGTGTATATATAAGTATATATACATAATTTTATTTGCCATTCTTACTAGATCCTTTTTCTCCTTATGGTGTCCTTTTCAGTTGCTTTGTATCCCATTCCTGTTGGTGCAGCCTGCAGTTAAAGGGGGTGTACGAGTTAAATGAATGGGTGGACTAGCCATACTTAAGTCTTGCCTTCCCTCCCTTTCTATTGTAGTACTTCATGCCCCCATACCCAGTATAATAATTTGTAGCAATAATAAAGCAAAAAAATTTTAGTCAAGCCTTTCTGATGAATGAGCAACAGTTTTGCTCAAACCACTGCACATAACAACTGTGAGTCTCATTAATTATTTTTAATGGAATGATGTTAATTTTTTCGTGAAGATCCTTTCTTTTTATTCAAGCTAACAGTCTTTTATTTGAAGCTCTGGAGTAACACAAATGTGAATATTTTGCTTTAATTCTTCTTTTGAGACTTTGTGATATTTTATAATAACTCATTGGCATTTTGATTAGTTTAAACATCATTTTGCTTTGTTCCAGTGATCCCAGAGAGAAGAAACTCCTGGAAAGCATTTTAATGCAGCATTGTCAAGGCCTTTTAAAGTTAAAATGTATTAGATATTTTTGATAAATCTTTAAAATGTGCCTTTCCTCCCCTAATAAAGCAAAATATATATTCCTTGATTTGGAAGAAGAGCATTATTTTGACTGACTGATTAGGAGCTTAGCTTATTTGTTGGGGGGTTTATTATTTATTTGTTTAAGCCTATAAGAATGAAGAGATGCCTCACTCACAGCATCAGTGAATAGGCAGATTTATTGATAATGTGGTTTTTAAGTTTGATGACAAAAAGGTGAAGGCAGAACTGTGCCAGAACAGGTAAAGCTGTTTGGCACACCCTGAAGGCAGCTCAAGTGCTACTTCGAGCCTTTTCCTTAGAGGGCTAGACTAGCCAGTTCAGTTCAGCTGGACTGTTGCCCACATCTCTCTTCTTGGGACAAGAGAAATGTTTTTTCTTGATCAGTATATGACAGTGATTGCCAAGACTGCTGCTGGCTTTCTCATAAAGAGAGCTATTAGAAACATCAGAGAATTGGTTTACTCTCACTTCTTCTAGCTTTTAGTGTTTTTTTTTTTTCTTTCTATAATAAATATGTTAATATTGCATGAAATCAGCAAGTGATTTAATTTGTTCTTTTTTTTAATTACAGTTGATGCTAACACATGGGCACAAGTTATTGCGTTGTACCCAACTTTAGTAGAGTGCATCACCTGCTCATCGTCAGAAGTGTGTTCTGCTCTGAAAGAGGCACTGGTTCCCTTTAAGGACTTCATGCATCCGCCAGCATCCAAGGTACAGAATGGAGAGTCTTGACCCCGTAAAACTTTAAAAAAAAAAATTTTGAAAGAAAAAAGTACCCCAAAATGTTTGTTCCCAGGTGATCTTTCTCTGAGGAAATCTCTTGTGGCTAGTACTTGGCAACCAGTGTTGACTGCCTTTTAACTGCACTAACAAGAGCTCAGTAATTCATGAATGCAAACTATATTTCAAAGGTTCCAGAGTGAGTAGCAGTGCAAACCTTTAATAAATTTAACTGAATAGTGGAATCATTTATAATCTAATGTACTTGCTACAGTATCTTGAAGTGGTGATTGAAAAGTGGGCTTATGTACAGCTTGTTGTGTATGTGTTAATGATGTAATTAAAAATATTTCAATTCAGTCAGATTTATTAGGCTGGTGTTTTGCACCCTTTTTTTGAAGTACGAATTGTACTAAAATTTTATGCAAGATGGTACTGTAACATTCCATATTATCTGTAACCAGCCTTTGTAAACAAAGGGAACGGATATACTTGTGTGTATAATAAATGGTACAGTTCTGTATAAAATAGTTGCATTTATTATTTAAATTCTTTTAAAAATATTGATAATGTTACATGCTTGAAAATGTATTTATTATGAATAAGTTGTATGCTTGCATTTTTACTTACGGTTTGCCTTCTAATTGCCGGATATGCTTGTTCATATCTGATCGTGTTGTTAGTTTTTGCTAATTTGAATGTATCTTCTCTGTGGCCATTAGACATTTTTAAAAAGAGGTCATGTGACAAAAGATTGCAGAAAACAGTCAATGATCAGCTGATTTCAAACTTCAGAATAGTTGACCTGAAATAAGTTTGAATATGCAGAAATCCACTGTAGCACTTCAACACTACCATACCTCACTTCATAAAATACGTGTTTCAAGATTTGTTTGATTCAGCCTTGTCCGTTTTTGTAGTTGCAGCTTTACTTAAAAAAAAAAAAAATCCATGAAGTTTCTCTGCCTCTTTTGCCCATATTGACAGGTGTCACTGGCTTTGAATTATGACTTAAGAAAGATAATTTCAAATATCAGAAATACTTGTCTGTATTTTTTTCAATAATTAAGTGCTTTGTTTTGTAATGTCTTTTCAACCCAAACAAATTGTTCTAACCTTTTAATTATAAATTATGTCTGATACAAAATCATGAGAAGTGTATTTTTGAAGATAGTTAATCATATAGAGTACACTAAAATTTGGTATTAAGTAAATATGTGTTTTGTTTCATTTTCACATAAGACACTATTTGAAACAAAATACTTTTAACAGTATTCTTTTTAAAGCTTGAATTGTGGCTTAGCACATTAAACTTTTATTTAATGAATTATGATTTCAATATTTCACCTGTATTCACATATTTTCAAGCCGTGATGTGAAAGCACAAAGGCCACATTAAAAAAAGCAAAAAAAAAGTTAAAAAAATAAAAAAAAAAAAAAGAGAGAGATAGGTGCCTTTCTATGGATTTCAGAGTTTTTTTAGGTTCTTGTTCCTTAAAGTCGTCTGCAGATATTAAAAGCAATTATCGTGCATAAGAGAATGGTATTATGTCTGTTTGCTTTATGCTTTTCTGGCTAAAGGGGCATTCATTGCTACATGTGAACAGATGTAAAAGTTGTAGGAGCCTCAGCTGAAAGTGTGACTAGCTGGTCAGGGTTAGAAGTACCATGTGTGAATAATGCTATGCAAGTACAGCTTTGAACAGCTTGCTCCCACAAGCCTCGAGTTTGTTCCTTTTGAAAAGTTCTCTTTTTGAAAGTACAATAAATACTAAAGGGGCTCTAAGACCCTGTGTATTCCTCTGTGAGCAAAGTTGCATGGAACTTGATCTTTAAGCATGGGTAGTTTTCAGAGAAACACACATTTTACATTAAGGAAACAAATAGTTCCTGTTAATGGAGTTTGTGCCAGAACAGCTTGTTTGGAGAAGCAGTTCCAGTATATTGCAGAATTGTGTCCCACAGACAGCTAACAACCTTATTAGTGCTGGAGAAGTGAAAACTTTGCAACTGCAGTACTAACTAATGGAAGATAAACCAAGCTGTAAAAGATCACTTGAACAGAGAGAATCTTAATTTTGTTTATGCCATCTTAACCAGAATTTCTGGAAAGTGACATGCAGACCAAATTGTGGATGAGCTTGTTTCTAATTAGTCTGTTTTTTCACTGATACCACAGATATATTGTAATGAAGCAAATCTTCAGTAAATACTTTTCAGTTTTATCTGTATTTAAAAAGCAGAGTATACTAGCATAAAAGTGTGTATTTGTTTTTCTCTAAGCCTCTAGACTTTAGTACACTTTATCACTTTTGGGCATTAATCTTTTAAAGGTTGTGAAATAACAATCTACCAATCACCTACATTCACTTCTTTCCCCTTTAATGATCAAATGAATGATACCTGTGCTCTCTGAGGCAAGTTTGGGATGTACAAGGTAATGTTGACCATATTTAAATTTTCTCATATTTTTGTATAAAGTTTGATAACTACAGAGTCACTTTGTTTAAAAAAGAGGCTTTTCACTAATTTTCTCTATAAATAAGAATTACCCCTTTACTGTGCCTTCTTGTTCAGCACTCAAATATTACTTGTAACTGCAAGTATTAGTTTCTTTTTTTATTTATAGCTTTTACTAAATATTTTTGATGCCAACAGCTTTTCTTAAATTTGTAAAATGTCACATTTTTACATCTATTTTTAGCAAGGCAAATCTGGTACATGTCCTTGAAGAAATGTAAGTAGGAAGAACATTGGCCATCATGTAAATCCATGTCCAAGTTGTTCTTCTCAAATCAGTAGACTGCTTAGGCATATGAGGCAAAACACATGAACTTTTTCAGACACAGCCTGCACTGTGTCACTGAAATTAGCTAGAAAGGGGTACAGTTGACTGTATAGAAATACATAAATTGGAAGCTAGAAGACAAACATAAATTGCTGAATGTAACCATCTCCCTTACCTATTATGTTTTCTTCTTCTTCCCAACCTTAAAAAAATAAAAGAAAAGAAAGAAAGAAAAAGTCCTGGATTGGGAATTCAAAGTGAAAATTTGAGAGGCCTAAAGATTATCAGGAAAGTCGTTCCAAGGTTTTTCAAGATTCCAAGATTTCAAGGTTCCAAGATTTTTCAGAAAAACTTGTCTGTCTCCATGCTATGACCATTGCATGAATGTAAGCAAGAGTTTAAGCTTGTATAATGTCCTAATTTTAGGATTAGGAAAAAGGAGCAGATGGTTTAAGCTGGGAAGTTTGTAGGAAAAGTTTTATTCTTAAAGATAACATAGTCACTTGCATATCATCAGGGATGCTTATGTAACAGGTAATTTATTTTTTGTACATATGCTTGCTCCTCCGTTTATTGATGAATTGTGGAGTATTACTGGACATTAATCCACATGTACATAAGGCCAGCATTACACTTCCGCAGGAGCAAGTAACAATATGTCTATGCAACTGCAATAGTTTTATCACAGTGTTCTTGAGATAGGCTTTTTTTTCCACCAACAGATAGTAGAGTTGTTTCTTTTTGTGAAACAGCAAACCATGTCATAGTTGACCTTGAATTGTTCAGGCAAGATATTTTGATATTTTTAGTGAGGTTAATGCTTTTTTTTTTTCCTTAACATATGGGAAACACAAGTTCAGTCATCAGCGTGTTTTACAGAAGTTCATTTAAAAGCTCAAGACACTTCTTACTGAAAAAAAAAACATATTTTATCCTCTTCTGTTTCTATAAGCCTCAATTCTGTGTCTTTCACTGCATGTTCACCTTGAATTTGCAGCCGGCTACTCCTTTCATTTGTGGCCAGACATCTCCAACCTTCTGCCTGAATCCCACTAAGTTGAGGCTCTATAGGTGAAAGAAAGAAGTGCTACACAGTAGCCCTGCACATCTTGATTACAGAGATTAGCACATGCCTGTAAGGCTGTTCAGGATTGGAGCGTATCAGTTTTGAAAGTGTCATACTGAATGTCAGAAAAATTACAAAAAGATAACTGCAGTGTGGGTTTTGTTTAAAGTCTGGGGTCTAAAGTATAGCCTATATTGTGCATGTAGAATATTTATTTTCCATCAGCAAAGTATTAATAGAATATTTGCATTCCTTGAGAAAATCACAATTTCAAAAAGTAGTTAATTGAACACAGATGAAAACACTTTCCTCCTAAAATGTAGACTGACAATGTCCAATAATTTCTTGTCCTTTGAAACTTTGATAAATTAATACACTTTACTGTGTCTTCAGAAGCAGTGAGTTAGCGTAATTCACGCTTCACTGTGGTCAGTGCAGGTTCTAATGTTTGCCTTCACAGAGGAAAAAAAAAATTGATCAATGCTGACTGCCTCAAAAGACCGAAGCATACCATGTCCAATTCTTTGGAAAATCTTCCATTACATAGCCTCAGATTCAACATCTCAGAGTACATCCAGAATTCTTGTAAGTTAATATTGGATTACATGATGACAATGCTAGGTTATTGCAGTAATGTCCTTACCTATATTAGTGAGTTCTGTTGTCATCTTCTTTTGTTTTCCTATTGAGTTGTTTCGTTTTTTTTGTTTCGGATACTGCAAGAAAAAATTGGAATTATCTCATTGGAGTTGAGACAAAAATGTTCTTTTGTAGAATCTTTATATGCCACTGTACTCAAAATACCTCTCCATGTTTATTAAGTTTACTTGTTCTGACGAAGGAATATGTAGATCTGCATTTATAGTACACTACATATGCCCTGATGCTCATATAAATTGAAGTGAGACCTGCTTACTGTAAACTGTAACAACTCTAGACAGGTTCTTCCATCTGTTCTCTTCTCCCCCCCCCCCCCTTAAGAAATTGTAATGTGCATTGTAGAATACTGTTTAGCCATGTTTCTGATGTTTTTATTTAGATATAGCTATAAGAGATCTACAGAAATTCTAGTTTGTTTTTCTTGAAAATAGTATTTTCTAAGTTTACTGTATGTGAAACTAATTGTATATTGGAATAAATCAAGTAAACATGTTAACAGTGTTTAAGTTTATAAAGTCACCTTTTAGAGTCATGGGGGAGGGGGCAAAAAAAGTAAATTCCTTGTAATTCCTATTTCATTTAGATGTTGGGTCACAAAAGCAATGAGCTCCATAAAGGTACTCCTCTGTTTATGTGAGCACTTAGCTGTCCTGTAGGACTGGGTATCCAGTGGAAGACAAAGGAATTGGGAAAGCAGGGTAAGACAGGTAGTAAGAAAGCTGAGCTGAAGCATGAACTTCGTCTTTTGTTCAAGAGAGAAAAAAAGGTATTATTCCTTTGGATTTTGAGACCATTTTCAACTGCTCCCAATACAGCAGTATAAAGCTGTTTCTTTGCGGTTTGTTCATTTTGCTCTTCAGCTCAGAACTTCCTGAGCCATACACATAAGTAGGAATTCATTCTAACAAAATAGTTGCTATTTTCTCCTTAATTTCTTAAGGCTAAATTTATAGTTGTGTGGTGTATTTTTTATTTTACTTTATTTTTTATTTTATTTATTCAGAGAGAAAGCAGTCAGTTACTATTTAGTCATGAAGGTTGCTTGAGTTGTACAAAACAGGTATGCACTTTTACCGCTAGGAAGCAATCTGGTAAATATTTTATTTCCTTTGTTTCCCTGAACTAGTTAGTTACAGGCAATGGTTAAAGATAAGAATTGCTTCGTGGACATTTTATCTGATGTTTTTAAAAGACTTACCTGTAAGTGCTGACTAACTCACTGCTTTAACACATACTGTTTTGCTATGTGATGTGCTTCTTTGTGATATTGCTCATTGAGGAATGATCAGGTATAACAGGATTGTTTCTTTTTTCCCTGGGTTTTCCACCCCTGTTTTTCTGACAATACTTTTCTGGTCTGTGCTTTTCTTTAGTTGTATGTTTTTGGGGTAGGGACACCTATCTGTCCATTCAGTACATTGCACATCAGGGCAAGTGCAAGTCAAATAAAAATGATTGTAATAGTTATGTAGAACAGTGGTTTCGTTTTGGAAGTAAATACTCTTCAGGGTTCACAAGTATGTTTCAGTAAAAATGTGTGTTTTGCTGTACTGACATAAGCATATACAGTTTGAGTATTATGCTGCTGAATGTTGGAATGCATATCAGACAAAGCTACTTTTTTCTTATAAACTGTAATGGAACTCACTTCTGTTTCTTACAATCTTTTAAATTTATTTAGTTGAGAATATAAAGGTAGAGATGTGCAAAAAATCTCTTTAGATACCAAGAACTATATGGAAGTCTTTCTCTAAAAATGGTGAAAATGCCTGAAGAGCAGGGAGAAGAAGCAGCTATTGCTAGATGAGTATAGAAATGGGCAGGAAGAAGCTTCATCTGGTAGGTGAAGCAAGACTACAGGGGATTTTTTTAGAAATGAATTAAGCAAATTATATGAATCTTAAAATTGAATCTGAACCAGATGTTTGAGTACTGCCTCTTTGCACTTATGCGTGGAATAGCCAGCATGTGCAGAAAGAAGTCTGCAAAGGACTTAAAGAATATAAAATAATTCCTTCCTCTTTCTGTCCCTTAAGGTCACTAAGGATTAATATGGATATTTCCCCTTGCAGAGAACTGTTTTCAAAATGAGCATTTTCATTCTGTTTTTTAGCTTTATTTTTAATTTTTATTTTATTTTATATTCTAATGTTCATTAGGATCATCTAGGAGATAGAACACTTGGCTATTACTATTTAATATCATCAATATAAAAATATGAGTTTGGAATCAGTGTTGTCCTAGAGAATGCTAAGATTTGTGTGTGAGATATGGTGGTTCATCATGGGAAGAAAAAATGCTTCTGGAAGCCACTGCAGCTTATTACAAATTTAGCTAAGAAAGGGGTGGGGGAAAGCTAGAATGCAAAAAGTGTTGCAGCTAAAGTTAATGGATGAGAACCTGAAGAGTCTAAACTGATGCAAAAGCTAAGCTGATGCAAAAGTCTGACTTCCCAGGCTCTATGCAAGAGCATAGGTCTCCCCTGGAAAGGAATCTGAAAAGACCAGGGTAAGAATTCTAGATGCTTAAGAATGTCTTTTTCTAAAAACAAATCTGAGTTAAAAAGTACTGTTAGTAGAAATTGCCCTACTTTTGAGAGGTACGTAAACTTCAGAAAATACAGTATTTTTTCTGTACATCCATTTGGATCATTCATATGTCATTGTTCTCCATGTCACTTTTCTTGGGAAGGAGGGGGAGATTACAAAATGTTGCAGTTTGTGTAAATGTGTATAGTATGCATGTATCAACTATGCGAAACTGGACATTTGTGTAGTACCAATGGATCATGTTGAGTTTTTTCCTCTTTGGCTTAGTGAACTGTGTCTTGCTCCCAAGAACTTTCAAATTGCCTTTGACTTACATCAACAAAATATTCTAAGCAACTGAGGGGTTCTCACTGTGAACCTTGTTCTGCACACAAGAGCACTCAAGAGCACTCTCTCGTAATGATTAGTGTTTTCACATGTAGCTGAGATTAAGGATTTTCATCTCCAGCATCTTCAGGTAAAACTGCTTACACAGGTATGTAAACTGCTTGAAGACATCACTGATTGCTGCAGTTTACTAAATAATTTTGTCCATTACAAGGCTAATAGGACATGGCTACTTTTTGTTCTGATTGTAGTTTATGGGTAAACTTAATGAGGAAGGCCTGTGCAATATGTAGTTCATCTAAAGTCTCAGGAGAGCACTCTTCAAATAGAAAGCTTCAGTACAACTTGATGCAAGCATCTATGCATATTTCCTTGGTGAGAACACCTTCCTTAAGTGAAGGTTGCATCATATTCTAGGAACTCATAAAATATAAATCTCATTTCATAGCTGAGCTGTAGTGTTCAGATTTATATCAGGTTCCAAATATCTGCTGTCTCCTTTATAGACAGACTGTGTTACACACTCTAGGAGCCACTTGCTGGGATCAAGAATGACTACACCACCAGCATATGAGGAAATAAATCTGATGCTTTAAGACAACTTGGGTGAGAAAGACTGTGGAGTTAAATGATCACGATCCTTAAAAAGGGAGAGGAGAATAAAATCAGTGGACTTCAAGAAGGCAGTCCTTGGAAAAGTGATAGGTAGGATGTCACAGAAGGCAAGTCTCTGCAGTAACAGGGAAACTGAGGATGTAATACAATTCCTTGCAGATGGAAAGGTCACAACCGGAAATATATCCCATTGCAGCAGAGAGGGAGGAACTGTCATAAGAGATCAGTTTAGTTACATCAGAAACTCTGTGTAATAGACTTCAAACACAAGGGGGATGCCTAGAGAAGGTGGAAATATAGGTCAGACAAATAAATGCAGATACTACCAAAGAACAGTGTTAACACATGATGAGATTAGAAGGTCAGGGGACAAAATCAGATAAACCCATCAACTGTCAGAATAAAAACATAAGTGTTAAAAGCTTTGCACTAACAAAAGTGCTATTTGAAAGAGAAGTAAGGCTATTTATGTATCAAGTGATCATGTGTTTGGTTCAGTTTTGCAATTTGTGTGTTGGATTATCTTGTTACAGAGATGATTGATTCAAAAAGTCAAAAGTCAACTGCTAGTATGTGGCTCATACAACTGATATCAGTGACAAAGATTGAAGAAGTTGACCTAGAGAAAGGAAAAACAGGAATAGAAAATAGCTGTGTGTTGTCAAATTGATTGGGCCTGATGAATTTAATCTTGAAAGTTAAAGAAAAAGAGCAATTTCATGAGCTTTACAGACTTTCTTTGAAAACTCACATAAAACAAGAGAACTGCTAGAAGACTTAAAGTGTAAACCCAGTGTTTTAGCTTTTTTAAGAGAACAAACAGAAGAGAAGATGGAAATTATAAATCAATTAGCCTTTTTTGCTAATAAGTTAAAAACTCTTTGTTAGCATCAGCAAGATATCCATGAGGTAAGTAACAACTGATAGGAATTTGCTAAGAATGAAATATGTTCACATCTTTTTTGTGTGTTTTCTGATTTAGAATATAAAAGCTCTTATGTCCTATCAGTTTGACAGTAACGTACTAGAAACTGATCTTTCTGAGTTCTTTATTTAAGCATTTACATCTTGATTGTGAAGTGGATTAGATAAAAAGGAAGAGTAATGCATGTTTTGGCCTTCTCTAAGTATGTTTACTATGCTCATTACAGCATATCAGTACTCAGAGGTTAGCATTCATTGCTCAAATTGACTTTACTATCTGCATTTAAAGGAGTTCTCAAATAATCTTAATCTGTATGATATGCTGTTTCTTTTCATGTTAATACATGTTTATTCCCACCAATGATCCAGATGCCTACCTTAAGAACTTCTAAAGAAATCTCATTGCCAGCACCATAATCTTCTTTCTACCTGAAGCATGTTCCTGACAGAAAGGATGAATTACATATAGCTACCATCTTTTCCTTCAAAAGTACTGCAAAGTTGAAACACACTCAAAGGTCTCAGCCTACTGTTGCTGAGTTTTTTGTTTTTCCAGGTGGGCAGGTTACCTATAAATAAAGAGTGAAAGAAAATCCCTTGCGTGCCAAGTGTCTGTTTGGCAACTTGCCAGTCTTGTTTTTGAAGTTCCTGGGTTTCAAGTTGGAATCATAACTTGTTCTCTGTGTCCAGGGTATCTGCCTTAGACTTGGCATGAGTCTCCATGACCAGTGATATTTCTGAAGTTGACAGCTTCTAGATTGCAGAGCCTGGTGAGGATAAGAGATTATTGGGAACTTGAAACTTGACATTGTATTGTCTTGTTTTTGTTGCTAACTATTTCTTACTTGAAGCTATTGAAGTTGCCAAGGAATTTCTTAGGTTTTTTGGCTTCCTTGCTGGTGGATTTGCACTTCTTTCCCTGTCACATCAGACTGTTGCGTAGTCTAGTCACATGAGGGGCTGAGAGGAGAACCAGAAGTAGATTGCCACTAGTAGTATAATTTATACAAGTTGCAGCCTACTCTCTTCTCACTCCCCGCCACCTTTAAGGAGGACACACAAAAGTCTACTTTTGATCATCCTCTTTCATCAGAACACATGGAAGGGGACAGAAATATTATGTGTATAGTACCACTGGCCTGTACATGTACAAAGAATGTATTTCTGCAGTGTATCAGAACTATTACTTGCAGATCTACTTACTGAATATGTTCATTAATCTGTTAATGACTTGGGGTTTCAAGCTGCAGCACTTGGCATGTCCTTGCCACTAGATGAGCCCTAGAGTCTGCACACAGCTCTGCCCTAGAACACCAAATGGGGAAGGATAAATATTTATTTTAGAAAACAAGGATTTAAATTATTTTCTCTGAAAATATGAAACTGATAACTGTGTTAAAGCTACATGCACTGTAATCTCTTAAAATATTAAGCAGTTATGTGCTGCCAAAGTGGTGAACTGATGAATGAAGTAGCAATAAACTTTTTTTTTTTTCCCTCCCCGAATCAGGAAGGAAGCAAGTGCTAAACCATGGTTTGATAGCAGTTGTTTATTCTTGCAGTTTGATTTCACTTTATGCCATCAGCTCAATTCAAGTGACTAGTTCAAACTCGGAAACAGATTGGGAATTGAAAAAAGAGAGCTTGCTTTTTCCCTTCAATAAATAGGATAGATCTGTGAGAATGAGATCATCTGTATCTAAAAGCTGAAGGCAGTGGTAGCCAGAAACAATTAGTTCTGTCCTTGATCTTAACAAGGTATATTTAAAACAGATCAACCTAAGAAAGAATTATTTTGAATATCATTTTTTCATAAAATTCTACTTTGCATCTAAATAGAGCACTATACCAATTATTAAAATACTAAATAAGCAAAACTGTATCCAGTACCATTTTCTGATTTCTTAAAAAAGATCAAAATTCATAAAAGTGATAAGCTATGTAATTGTTAAATTAACTATAATGTATTCCCTAGTTAGAAAAAAAAAACAATATTAGTACGCAGACTGCATTTAATTACAAACGTTTACATAATTGCTAATGAAGTAATTGATTTATCTTTTAGGAAAGAAATACAGATGCAAAACAAGGTTAAAATTGCTTAAACCACAGGTCCCTGCTTATTTAAATCATTATTAAAAACATTTTTAACAGAAATCATTCATCTTGGGATCGAATTTATCAGTGAGGCAATATGAAGTATTCACTTTAAGAGAGACAACAGATTAGATTCTTCTCCTGAAATTCAGGTAATTGAAAGTTTGAGGTCTGCACCAAAATTATATAGCCTGGCTTTCATTTATAATCTGAAAAGACAAATAAGCTGTCCTAGCAGGAGATTCATTCATTCCATGCCTTTGTTTTTTTTGTTTTTTTGTTTTTTTTTTTAACATGTCCTTTCCTGTAGTCTGCTCTGAGGTTTGACTGTGGTGTGTTTGTGTGTATGTGTTGTAAAGTGTATATGCAAGGATAGCATTGTAGTCGTTACATTAGTCTGACTAATCAGGTGAACATTTAAGAGCTGAAAATACACTTTTAATATAGAAAATATGGTCCTGTTTGAGCCTTTAAACTCTCCTGCTTACCATGATCTGCCTTGGTTTTCAATAGGTTCTTAATGAACTCGGTAAGGTGAACTAAACTTTTCAGGTCCTCTTATGTTTTCACACATTCCTTATTGAAGGATTTGTCCTGTTTTTATGCACCATGTTACTGATGCTTTCCACCCAACTGTTTAGGCTAGCAAGGTTACAGTTGCTTCTGTTACCTATGACTTGGTGCTTGAATACTTACTTTTGGCATTTGTCCATTTTGAATTTCTTACCTTCAAGGAAAAATAGAAAAATTTTTGCTACTAAGTATAACTTTGAATGTCTTTGGACATTCATGTTTCAGTAAAGACTTGAATTCCAGAAAGTAATCGAGAGCTGATCCTCTAAGTCCATCAGACCATCCCATGACAAGGTGTGGGAGATTGTGAGGGAAGCAGGGAAGTGAAAAGGACCTGAAAAACATTAGGTTCTGGAGCTTGCAGATTGGTACCTGCATTCATCTTCACCTTTGAATGTGATGCAGTCCTCATAAGCATCCTTTTAGCTCATATTTCATTACTTTTCAGTATCTTAACTTTGCAGATTTCTAATTTTCAAATAAATGTAAATAAAAAAGTGTAGTTTCTGATTTGCCATATAACCACACTTGTGAAGTATGCTGAATATCTGCATCAAGCTTTTAGTGATCTAACAAAAAATGTCTTGCCAATATATGATAGACTACAATAGTTTCTTCTTTATATGAAGGTTTGATATATTTATTATCTGCCCCTGCATATATATCATCCTAATGGAAGTGATTTACATTTACCTTTTACTTTCATTCAGAAGTGCTGATTTTCCTCATATAGAAACTGAAAATATTTTGTCCAAGAAGCTTTCTAAAGGTGCTCATATTGTTAAGATGGATTTTCAGTCTGTTAATTCATTAATGTAAAAAAGGTCTTAGTACACCAAAAGGAGTCATCAAAACATAAGTGTCTTGTCTAAAAGTAGTTTTATACCGAGTTGTTGAAGTAGCCTTAAAAAAAAGTAGTTAAAAAAAAAAAATCCAGAATTAATTATCTTTACCAAGTAGGGAGGATTTTTTCCATTATTACACAGCTTTTGTCATACAATCTACCAAAATCTGGGGATAGGAAAAGAAGTTCTGGAATACTTGGATTTTGCTCACCTCTTTTTTTCTAATTAAATTATTTAATCTTCCCAGTTTTATAGTGTGTTTCTTTTTCAGAATTAGGTTCTTAACTGAGTAAGACTGGAGCCTGCATTTCCTTGCTTCATCCATCTCTTTGTAATACTTCTTCTGAGTTGTCCTCAAATAGAAAAACTATTAGATCTTACTGTTCTTGTGAGAAATACTACTACATGGCTTTTCCTAGGAAAATAGAGGAATGAGGAGAAAGCAGTCTAGAGCAGATTGGGCTCTGTGTTCCAGAACCAGAAGCAAAAGACTGGGTTACTAGATGCTTCTGTTTGCTTATCTGTAGAATGTTCTTTAACTTTCTACTCTGTGTTAAAAACATATGTACTCTGTAAACGTACAGGAACTCTTTTGGTATATATTTTCTGCAACAGCATGTGATTGGTTTGAATGTCTCTTAAGCAATCAGTGATCTAATCTAGTCTGATGCCTAATATAGGCAGCAATTTTAAAAACAAGGAACTAAAAGAGTGACAAAATATTTTGTCTTTTTTTTTTTAAGGTGACTGTTTTGGCTGCTTTATAGTGTGACTTTCTCAGCTATACATTTGCTGCAAGCTGTCACTAAAAGCACTAGATTTTATTCTCAGAGTATAGTCAATTTTGCACTAGAAAGCTGCAAGCCAGATTATTTCTGTATTTTTGGATCACTGCTGTTCATACAGGTTCTATAAGCCAAATTATTCATTTTTTGACCCTTGCAACTTCGTTTCTGTTGTGTAGCAGTAGGGTTGTTTCGTGTGTCCCCTTCTTCCCCCCATCTCCCCCAATTTGTTCACAAGATACCTTGGTGGTGAGGGCCAAAACAACCCTGCTAAAAATGTGTTTGTAGTTCTTTGTGAAATTGTGATAAGGTTCGTAGTCAATGTCTATGAGGTCTAGTTTCTCATATGGAGTAATCTTACTGTGGTCTATTTCCATTTAGAACAGGGAAAGAAAAAAAGCTTCAAAACTTCATTTTTTGGGTAGAAGCGCTTTCTAGAACGCGGAAGTTAATCCATTTTAAAAATTAAAAGACCGCAAACACAGAATGTGATGTGTATGTTGTACTTTTAAAACAATTGCCCTCTTTTTTGCTTAAACCTCTTATTTAGCTTCAGTTATTGCTGTTAGCTGTAGCCCCACCTCCTCAACCTGCACCTTTACGCCTGCAATTAAAGCACGTAATGCTGTCGGACAGGGAACTGCACTTCGGTGCAACTTGCCCTTTTCCGGCGGTTTTTTCAGCTTTGTGTGCGCCCCCAAGCTGCGGCTCCGGCCAGCGGCGAGGCCCTGGGAACCCGGGCGTTTCCCTGCTCCCTCCCCCATCCTGCTCTCCCTTACAGACAGGACTCCGCTCAGTTTAAACTATCTTTTCCGCTGAACATGGTTTGTAAGCCAGCCCCAGCGGCAGTATGAGGACGAGCCTCCGCCCCGGCCGCCACTTTTCCCGCGTCTTCCGTGGGGCCCCGAGTCGAGGGCGGGAGAGCGTCGCCCTCCCGGCATCCCCCAGGACGGACGTAACCCCCCTGCGCAGCCCGCCGGGAATCGCCGGGAGAGCGGCAGCGCAGTGGCGCAGCGTCCGTCTGTGAATAGCAGCCTCCCGCGCGGGCCGCGCCATCTTGAATACGAGCTGGGAGCAGCGTCCCCCCTCCCGCTCCAAGATGGCGCCGGCTGGGTGAGTGACATGTCTAGTCACGTGGGCAGCGGATGAGCCCCTCTCTCCTCCCGCCTTAAATTATCTCTATGGTTCAGCCGGACACACAGGAGGCGGCGGCGGCGAGCGACGGAGCCACGGCAGCAGCGGGGCCGCGGCGGCCGCTCGGCGCCCTTTTGTCTGCGGCCCGCGAAAGGCGAGCGCTTCCCCTGCGTCTCCCTCCGGGCTGCCTTCGGCGCCCGAGGGCTCGGCTCCGCGGCGGCGGGCCTCAGTCCCTCGCCGCACGCGGAGCAGCCGGCGGGGCCGGGGCGCCGCCAGCCCCGCTCTTCCCTTGCCCCCTCCCTCCCCCCGCCGCTGCGCAGGGGACGGCGGAGCCGCGGGCGGCGGCGGCCGCCGCTTCCCGCGCGGGCTGCCCGGCGGCGGGGCCGGGCCGGGGCGGCCGTGCTGCAGTGCGGGGCGGCGCGGGCAGGTCCCGGCGCGGGCGCCGCCGCGGTTCCTGCGCAGGATGGAGAAGGCGAGAGGCTGGAGCGGGCGGGGGGGGGCGGACCGCCGCGTCGCCGCTCTCCCCGGCTCTCGCCTCCCTTTGCACCCCCTTCCCCTCCCCTCCCGGTCCGTTACAGGCTGGTGGGGCTGTGGCGGTTGGAAATTAAACGCGATCCGTACTGTGCTAGCTGGGGTCTGTAATGCATCTGATAAATGAAGCTCTTCCCGTCGGTTTCAGGTCATGCAAGGGAAAGGGCAAAGCTGGGGAGGGAGCTGGGCGGGGTTTCCCTTTGCTTTCCACAGCCGGGCGAGCGGAGTCTGGCTGATGTCTGCAGCAGATAAAGGAGACAAGAGGATCATGAAAAGACCCCAGAGCCCTTTTATCTTTCTGCGCTCCTCTCCGATTTCACTTATCGTTGGCGTGTTGTCCGTCTGCTTACTCTCCCCCTTCAGAAAGGGTCGGGTGCACCAGGGCCCTGGCTGAGGTAGTAGTTTGTGCTGTTGGTCGGGTTGTGACATTGCCCGCTGTGGAGATAACTGCGCAAGCTACTGCCTTGCTAGTGCTGGTGATGATCGGCTGCGGAGGAAGACAATGACAACGGGAATCCCCATTGTTTTCCCGGGATCGCACGCTGCTGGGGTGGCAGCGGTGCCCTCTCCCCCTGCCTCTGCAGGAGCCTGGCCGTGGCCGCCGAGATGCGCGGGGTGCGAGCCCTGTCGCTAGGATGTTGTTTCTTTCGCAGAGCTGGATGAAAAACCACTAGTTTCACAGTTTGGAAGGCACTCGAATTTTGGCTGAAGAGCAAGCGTCTGCGTTTTTTCTAATGCTTAGACCTTATAATTCACACGGCACCCTTGAAAGAGATGGATTTTCTATTTTATGAAGATGGGGATCAGTGACTGTCTTGTATTTTCTGTGTTCTGAATGTGTAAATCTTGTATGTGTGAAGTTAACAGCTTTTGCTTGCATAGTATGAAATCCTGCATGTTTATCTTACAAAAGCCAAAATATGTAACTATCACTTTACTTACATTGATAAAGTAGTCTTTTGACAGTATAGTTGATTGTGCTGCCTGGTGTTAACAATTTATAGGTGAACTTCTGAGATTTTTTTCCTGTGTATTTTGACTTATGTTTACTTATTGCGAGATGCAAACCCGTGAAACTGCTACTATGAATTAATTATACTGCTGATATATTTGTAGTGATGGCTAAGGATATCATTTTGGTATGAATTTTAGTGTGCTGACCATTTGGCATAAACTTGGAATATATTAAAACATTTACAATAAATGTGTATAACTGTCTCCTTTTTTTAAAATTAGAGTTAGTTTTACAGTCCTTGTAAGACCTAAATACAACCAGGCTATGGTCACTCTTCTGAGTTTATGCTGAAAATCAAAGCTAACTAAACACTTTAACAAGTTGGTGGTTTAGTAGCTACTGTAATTCACAGATCTATTACTGGGAGGAGTTGAGCAGACCTACAGACGTTTCAATTCATTTGTCTTTTTTCTTTGTTTTAATGTCTGGTCTAATAATTTGTTTAGAACCCATGTAAAGATTGCTCTTTCACCTTTGCTGAATACAAAGTGTCTAGCAGAACATAGGAGTCATCATAGTGAACAAGTTTAGTAATACTTCATTCATAAACTGCAATGCATTATCTAATAACTTGAGCTCTATCATAAATTTCACTTTTTAAAGTGAATATTCTCATGCTCACTAGTAAACTAACATGTTCATTTTTATTACTGCTATGTATTTTACTCCTTTGGAGTAAAATATCTGTCATAATCGTGTGACTATCTCCAAATCTGAAGTGTGCTCTTGGCCTTTTTTCTATCTTAATTGAAAATGGAAAATGGATGCTGTAGGTGCATGCTTGTCACATCCTAACAAACAGCATTTCCCAAACAGAGCCCTTTAGAAGTTAATGTGGTATTTTTACCACCTAACTTTAGGGGATCAGCCAGCTAAAATAGGTGCCTAGTTCCTCTGCCTCCAGGGGAGGAGGGAAAGGTAGGTCCCTGATGTGAATTGCGCTTTGGAGTACCCCAACATGATTTGATCCTTTGAAGGAGCCTGTCTCTATATGCTGGTTGTAAGGGAGGTGAAGGAGCTGAGTCCCTCAAGATGAGTGGTGTGAGGTTGTCCTCTCTTTTGCTTTCTCTTCCTGTTCTCATGGAACCTGGATCAAAGTAGGACTTCATTCCCTTTGTAGTTCATGGGTTTGGGAGGTTTTGTTTCTTTTGTAGTTGTTGGAAAGATGATCAATGGGAGAAGATTTGTTCCGGTACTACTACCATTAAACATTCGATTAATCGCCTTATATATAAAATATCTCTCTTAAACTTCATTTGCCACCTGACCAATCAGTTCTTCGTGCTCTGGATGGCAATTTCAAATTTCAGGAGAATGTTAAAAGCCTATATTAAAATAAGATAGAGCTACTAAAATTATCAGGTAGGAGGAGGACTGTTCTTGAGCTATTGTGTAATGCATGAGGTGGTTTCTCCTCATGTCTGTGTAGGTCTCAAGTATTGCTTGGTAGATTTTGGGTGCATACACTTGAATTATTTCCTTATGGAGTTATATTCAAGATGCTTAGCTTTACTTCAGAAGTAGTCATACGTTTCTTAGTTTGGAACACCTCTCAGTCTTTGTTCAAAGTACAGAAATAAGAGTCTGGAGAAGTACTATCCCTAGTTTTTGTCACAATCTTAACATTTATTGCTTAACTGTCCAACTTACATTGCTTATTACATGAACAGGGCTGCGGCATCAAGCTTCAAGGCACAAAGATTAGTTCTGTAGTGGGATGGAGAGTCTTATCTTAGGGAAGGCTTTAAAATCAAAGCTGGTGTTCTGAAAATACTGAGAAAACCTAAAATGGAAAGAATGGCTCATATCTTGCAAATTCAATGATCCTTTATTGTGATTTGATGAATTAGTTTGGGGAAAAAAATTGCATCATGCCAATTAAAAAGCTGTACTGCTGGCACATTATTGTCTGTGGCATTGTTTCTTGCTAAATTATTTTTTCCTTTATTCTTCAAAGGTTTCTCTCAGACAAAATTGTGTGAATTTGTTACAGAAACATTAAAATAGGCACATGGCTGAATTCCTAGAATTTCTGCTTAAAGTTATTTAGTTCGTAGTATCTCCATTGTGTATTGTTTGCTGTGCTGGATGAGAAAGTACTGCTGGAAACATTCTTATGTAGCTTTTCTGAGCACTTCTTTTGACTCATGGAATAATAAAAAATGCATTGAGATTCACAGCATAGTCGATTAAGCTTTAGATGCTCTTATTCACTGGTTTGATGTCTTTTTTTGCACTATTGTCTTACCTATTTTGTGCAGAACAGTCACCAGCTGCTCACCCCTCCAGCTACTGTCTGTCAATGCCTGTTTTAAAGATACTGGCACACATCAACCTAAAATCTTAGATTCATGATAGTTGCTTCCCTGCAGGGTGCAGTTGCCCTCTCTGTCACCAAGGAGAATGCTGCGTTTCCAGCTAGCAAAGCTAGTATTTGAGCCCTTGTCATCTCTGGAGGTTGGCCTGGTTCTTCTATTTTAATAGAAGAATATTTTAATAGATCCTGGGTACTACACCTGCTGAGGAAGACCTCCTGCTTGCAATAGGAAACAGTTCAAGACAGTAAGAGGAAGTGTCAATTTCTTGAAAGTTAGGTCTATACATATGTAAGCACTGAATTAAAATATATCGAGTATATTTTTTTGCTTTTCAGTACATTTAATAGAAGCTGTACGTACAATTCTTCATTGGATGCTTTCTTTACTCTGCAAGAATAGGTAAACATTAACATGATAAAATTCTTACATTGGTGATTATAAATGAAAGTGGGCTGCATATTTCACACTTAGTTTACTGGCCCCTTCCACTATCCATGCTTAAGCATTACTCAAAGAAATGATAGAAAATGGTTCTAGAACATTGATCCTAGAGAAGGTTATCCTGATTGCAAGGGGTGTATGTGTGTAGTGAGGTTTCTTCTCCAGTGGCAATAGAAGTGTCATTACTCAAAAAAAGTTTGGATATTTGTTTATTTGGTTCATTCTTTGCAAGAAGTGAGGATTTTACCTTGCATGTGTTTTACTTCTGTAGGATAAAGCTTGAGATAAAAGAAGTGGAAAAATGCTGGCATTGAATGAGGCAAGGTGATACTTACCTTCTGTATGAAGGTATAAAGGTGTGTTGGAGAGGGAGGAGGGGATAGTTTATTGTTGACTTCTGAAGCACCACATCAGGAGGAACTGTTTAAGTGATAGCCCAATGACCTAGTATTATCTGTGGCACATGTTCCTGAAAGGATATATGACTTTGATGCTAAGACTCTTGACCTGAAAGGCAAGAGAATTCTTGGCATGCCACCTGCAAAAAAAAAAAATAATAATAATAAACATGGAAATAAAGAAAAAAAGTATGGTGACAGACTTCCAGCTGCTTTAAAATCAGCCTTTTTATCTGGTTTCTGGTTTATCTGAAAAAAAATCTAGATTTTGTTTTAAGTTTGAAGCAGTTGTTGAGGCCTTGTTTTTCAGGCTGAGGCTTAGTTTTCAGTCTAAAACAGAACTTGTCACATCCCAAAATTTCTGCACCATGCTCTCAAAGGGAAAATTTGCCCCCAAAATGGAAATGGCAGTTTTGAGTCCTGAGATCATAACTTTATACGAAATACATTTTCTGTTTGTTTGCTTTAGGTCTGTACTTCCGTATATTGCAATGCAGAATATGTGTAAAGGTGCAGTTGAGGAAGGAAGCTTCTGGAAGATTAAAATGAACTAAAAACAGTCCATTTTAGTTATCATTAAAAGCTTTGGTTATGATAGTTAAATAAATATTTTTTAGTATTTGAAGTAAGAAGTAGTGTCTTTTTTTCTCTTTATGTAGGTGTGAAAGCTGCGTTGCTCTTAGTCCAAAAAAATAATCTAATATTCTAGTTGAATTGTGTTTCTGTACAGGACCATGAATTTCATCAGTTAGGTTCATCATTGCAGATGGGCAAACACATTCATGTCTCGTGTCGTAGTGAGTGCGATTGTGCTCTTAATGGAAGGAACACAAAGGGGCTAGAAGAGAACTTGAAAACTGGAACTTTTCTTCGAGAGCCTCTGTGGTGTTCCTAGTCCTGGTATCGGTGCGTGGGCCTGTCAGAATCTTCCGAGAAATTTATTGCTACGTGAACGAGCTATTAATAGATACTAATTCAGTAGGAAAGGTAGCCACCGTCAGACTCTGTTCTTCCATTCTGCCTGTGTGGAGTGGATAGAGCCCACTGTTGTATGTTTTCTTGAATGATTTTTAGATGTTGTAGCTGAACTTGTGCGACTGAATGCTGAGTTATGTCTGAAAGAAGGTGGAGCCATGGAAGTAGACATGTAATGACGTGCGTTCTTGTTCTTTCTCTTCCTAAATTGAACACGCGTATTAGAAACGGAAGGAGGTGTAAAGGCCAAAGTGCAGTCCTCTGTGAAGTGGTATGTGTGCGCGTTCACAGGCTAAATTGTGCAGTCTGACCCCTGTTCATGAAGCTGAAGCCTAGGTCTTCTTCCCGATTAAGAGATCACCTCAGTACTGCAAGTCGGCAGCTATGCTTTACAGTATGAAAGCTATTCCTAAGTTTCTTGGCAATGCAGACAGCTGTAGTGTGGGGGTTATTCATCTATTGCATACAAAAGGACTACACTAGCATACATAATTTATATAAAGGTATTACATAAACCACAGACCTTCAGTGTATACAGCAAAGTCAGTTCACTGCTATATTGCATCTGGTTCTTGCTGCTCACCTATAGCAAGACCTACCTCAAGACTATCTGTTTTATGGAATGGAGCAAGGTCATCTACAGCAATTTGGTTGAGGTTTCTATCTTAGATATTCTGTCATCCTGGTTTTCTAAAGCTTTCCAGTCTGAAAAGCTGACTGCACCTCCTTAGAGGTCTGGGTCAAACTATAATTTGCCTCTCATCAAGGACAGATTTTGGCTTAGATAAATACTGGGGAAATTGCCAGCAGATCCAGGACTACTGCATGAGTAGGACTGTCTTCAGAACTATTGGTAAGGAGATGTGACTTGCCTAATTGCACCAGCACACCTCTTCTCAAGCTGAAGAGGGCAGCTGTCCTCTATAGAGCTTTGCAGCATTCAATTCTGATCACTTGTTGGACAGTTACTTAAGAATGGATAAATCTAACACCCAAATCTACATTACTGAGTGGCTTGTATCACAGCAGTGGTTCAGAAACTAATTAGTTTTTGGAGATTACAAATGAGATCTTTTTCTCCATATAATGCCTTCTCTAGAGATCTCACAGTTGGGCTAAGCAGCCCAGAAAGCGCTTCCTTACCTGCAGGGGCAAGTTGCTTATAGTGGCCAATATCTACACATGCAATAGGCTGTACTGAGTATGTGATGCCTCTGCTTCCTGAGGCCTGCTTTCCCAAGATAATATGGTGACAATCATCATCATTACAGTATTACACATGCATCCTGACTATCCATATCTATCTTCTGCTGCTGTGTGTCGTGCGGCCTTATCTGATTTATGTCTGACTTCAGATGCCGAGATTCTGTAGCCTGCAGATCTAGTGTGACAGTGGAATAGTAACCCTTTGAGCAAGGCTCGTTGCAAATGCCATCAGTATCATCGTGGTCTCTCACAGTGCAAAACCTGAATATGGACTAGAGAAATACTTGATTTTTTTTTTTTTTTTTTTTTTTGAAAAAAATGATCTAGTGAGGCAACAAGATGCAAGGCTTAAAGTAGATAAGAAGTTGTGCTACTAATTAAAACCCAAACAAAATGATCGCTGCAAGGTCTGGAGAGACCAAAAGCCCTGAAATATTAATGTACTATGTTCTGCTTCTCTCCCCTCCCCCAGGCATGTACTACCTGTGGTTCTGTTGCTGGGATTGTGTGATGCTCGAGGATTTAAGACCTTACACAGTTTATGACAACTCCCAACAGCCACCATGTGAGCTGCAGCTAAGTGAGCTAGAAGTTAGAGGCAGTGTTCAAACAGATCAGGTGCTTTTAAGGTCTTCTGCTTCAGAAAGCTTGAGTGCTTGTGGCTCAGCTGGCCAATGCTCATGCATAAACCTGGCCACGTGGCTGTGGTTAGCTCGTACCAAGCTTGGAGTTACTGCCTACTCCAAAACTCGTTTTTTGGTAATTCTGAGGTCCTTGTAGTATCCTCCCCAGCCTTCTATTCACTTATGTTGGAAGAGGAGTTGCAAGCTGCTTTGGAGCAGTAGAGCCTGCCTTCAGAAGAATCAAAAAGTGAACTGTTAGAACTGAATGATGTATGGGGGCTGTTTCCTGGGACCTGTCTGCACTTGCATCTGCACACCAAGGCCAAAATTTGCAATTCAGTATACAGATGCCAGTATTAAACTAGTTGTCAATGATCTAGAAGGTAAAATACTATCTGTAGCTGCAGTGATTGATAGGACACTGTAATTGATAGGACAGTAAGTGTGGATCATTTACAGAGCAATCCAATATGTCTTATTAGTCACTGTCCAACATATTTGAATACTGTCAAATATAAAATAACATATCTAGTAGCAAAAAAGTAGGCTATATCCACAGGATGTGTTGTGTAAAGACCTAAAAGTAGTTCTAGGAAACAGATGGCAACTCCGCTACATAAAATCATTTGTAAACGTCAAAAAAAATAGAATTAATTCAGTCAAAAATTCTTGATGATTTAAAGAGCATAGTGAGATTATATCTGATGGATAATTGGGATATTTGACAGGAAGACAATACAGTGGAGCTGATGTTTTCAAAGTTGGGCCTAAACTGTGAAATAAGGGGGCTTTCCCCCTACGTCTTCTTTGGAATTTATTATTTGAGTAAAAAGATGGGTTAACGTAAGGTATAAGGTGCACAAATATGGTCATCTCAGTTGCAGTCTTTAGGTTCTACCATGATTCATCAAAATCATAACCTGCTCAGACCAAACGAAGACAGCAAACAGGACTGAAGTGATCGTGTTGTCATTACTGATTTGGCACTAATCCCAAACACCACCTGGAATACCAGGCTTGGCTACTTCTGGTTGCCCTTTTGTGCCTCAGTTTTCTTCCTCTTTCTTTTCCAGCTTTTCTGGTTTTGCTTTTATGCTAGTCAAGTCTCCTTTAATTAGTCAAAAGCTTATCTTCTCAGCATTGAACCAGGTTAAAAGCAATGTCTGTGATGTGATACAAATTTTACTAGAGCTTGAAGTGACTGAACGATAACAACTAGATAGTTGTTTGTAGTATGAAAGTTTCAAAGTAGTATGATAGTTTTCATTAGTAGTATGAAAGAACTAGCAATATCAGAATAGCATTTTCTTGGCTGTTTAGGGTTTGGATTTTTTCCCTCTTTCTCTCTTGTTGTGTTTGTGCCTCCCTTCTGGCTTCATGCTCTTGAATCTATCCTATTTCAATTTGTCTTCCACTCCCTAAGAACAGATTTAACAACATTTTGGTCTATCAAGACTGTCAAAATGTGTGTTTTTTCCATTCTGCATGTTATACATCCAAAATATCAGGGAAGGAATACAATGAAGCCTTAGGTCACCCTTCAAATGATTTAATAGTGCTGGTGTCTTTCACCTCCCCTTTCCTCTATAAAAGGCTCCTACCTTTCTAATATCATTGACTGTGATAGAATTAAGCAGATTAAGCAGAAGATAGTGAGATGTTGGACTCATAACTTGCCATTTAATACTGTACAAGGCAGCATGTTGATGCTTTACAACATAGAGACTATATCTCATTATGCAAAGATTCAGAAAAGGGACTAGGGTCATCATAGATAAGTAACTTGCTGTGGACTTTTGCTTCAGTGCTTCATTATACAGAAAGAAGTCTATTGAGCTGAAGTTAGTGATCTTTCCTTCATACACTACTTGATTATTGTACACTGTAAGTGGTGTTTTTAATTCAAGAAGAAAATGAGACTACTGGGGAGAACTCAAGGGAATGAAGTTTTTGGAAAAAAGTCTCAGGATTCAAACCATATATATTTAGCTGGTCAAAGAAAACAACAGGAAGTGGTAGCACTTACATATAGCAAAGTAACCTGAATGTAGGGACTTCTAATCTTACATAGAGGCACAGAAGATCAAGTGGTTTCTTACATCACTGGTTTCTACATTTAAGAGTGCTAGTGCAGATTGAACAATTGAACAGTGTGGTTCTACCACCTTTGGGAAAGGTGGTAGAACTGAAACATGCTAAAGATCTTAAAACTTCCTCTTTAAACAGCTTACATACCTTGAAAAAAATACATGGCTATTGTGTTGATTAACTCGTGACATTGATACTGCCAAGGCTGAAGCTGTACCTGGAACTGGATGTTTTCAGGATTAAACTCCGTATCTACTCGATGGCTAAGCTTTGGGAATAATTTCTAAGTGAAGTTCAAAGCTTGGTCATAAATAGTCAGCACTTTTTACTTGGGGCTTTGGACGCCAGACCTTTCTTTGTTGATGTCTTAGCAAAAGCTTCCCTCACAATTTTTGTCTGTAGGAATCAGTAATCCTGCCATCCTTACTGTTCTTAAATTCCTCATTCATTTTGGCTCCACTGAATCCAAAAGACGCAGTCATGGCAATATTTGGCCTTCTCTTCTGTAGTGCAAAAATCTGCAGAACGCCTATGTCTGTTAACTGAAAATTCAAAGTCAGCATTTTCCTTTGACTCTTCCGGTGGTCAAGAAAAATAAATAATATGGTATTGAAAGCCACATTATTTTCTATGAAATAGAATTTTATTGCATGCCTTTCACTAGTGTTTCATTGGCTTCATATCCTGCTGACTTTACTGTTCATAGAAATTATGCTGAGTTTGTGTTCCTGATTCTGGTTCCTAAGGCACATGTCCACCTTCAGCTTCTTTGTCCTTTGGAATGGACTCTTTTGTCCTCTATGTCTTTTGGATAGAGTGTTTTATACTTCGGAGCAAGTTGCTTCTTTCTAGGGCTACAAGGAGTTGTGTTTAGTGTTGATAAGCTAAGGACTTAAGCTATATTCTTAGTGCTGGATATAGCTCTTCTGATGGTCATCTTCATGTATCTAACAAGTACATTGATCGTGCAGTATGTCCAGAGCAGTGTAATAACCAGATCAACTTTTAGGTCCTGTCTTCCTTCCCTTCATCTGCGCAGCCTTCTACCCTTGCACTGGCAACAGCATCAAGCTTTGTCCCCCAGAACACAGGGTCCTTTGATCTCCTTTTCTTCTAGCTGCAGCAACTTCACATCCCCTGTGTGTTGCCCATCACAACCCCTACAGAGATAGACATTCTCTTTCTTCCCCTTCTCTGAACAGCTGCTGAACTCACTTTACTTGTCATCAAAAGACAGATTTCTACCATTCAGATGGGGAGGTAGTAAAACATGCTTGGCCAGCAAGCCTACCGAAAGGGTCAGACAGCTACTGCTGCAGTGGGCTGGAAGCGTGAGGAGCTGTGGCTGTTGCTGAAAGGCAGCAATCCTATGCATTTTTACTCTAGCAATAGTAGCAGCTCTTTCTCCCTGGCTTTCTATGTTGGACAGGGAATGGACTCAGGAGGAGGTATCCTGCCATCCTATAAAAAAACAAAACAAAACAGGTGAGTCAGAAAAGTTCTGTAAGTCACTTCCAGTCTTTCGACACTAGTTGGATTGTAATCTTATATATATATATGCATATATATTTTTAAGCTGTCAGTGACAAATAATACTGTATTGTAATTTCATTGTAATTTCTAGTTGATGTTGAAATCAGAATTTAAAAACACTTATAAATGAGAAGTCTGTATGCTGTAGAAAAAACAATTGGCAGACAGCAAGACTGCTTTGGCACAGTAGTTTTGGATGCATGAATTAAAGTTATCTTAGTGTTATGGCATGGCTGTACAGGCACTAAGACAGATTCCTTTGCTTTCACCATTATATCAAAAAAAGTTTTGATAAACATTGTTAGTTTTGATTGCAGGTAGCACATTATTTCTGCTTGGATACCTATTCAACTATTGCTACTGCTAGTATTTGTGGTTTCTAAATTTTTAAAAAACTTTACTAAAAAAAAAAATCCATGTTACCTATGCAAGAAAAGTTTGTCTTCTCAAACTTTTTTTTTCTCCATTTGCAGCAGATTGCTTTCCAGGCTAGTGAAGGTATTAGAAATATCCTTCATTCAGCAATGTATTTCATGCAAGCCCTTTTTGTAAGGATGTCTTATGTAAGGCCACTCGGGAAGCGTTGGATCTGCTGCTGTGTATGCTCCATATCCCTTGAAGTAATGCACAGAATATGCACCATTTAAAGAAGCATCTGAGTTGCTGCTAAGGCAAGAAACCATCACTTAACCTAAACAGTTAGATCAGAATCTAAATTGTGGTCTGCTTCTTACAAAGGATACCATAAAGGTATGAAAGGATGAAGGCTAATTTCTGTAGATCCTCATTCTTTTCTACAGGAATGATACATTCATTTTTAAGCATCTGTGTATGTGCCAACAGCTTGTTCTCTTAAGCGACTTCTGGGAAATTGCTCTTCCTCTCCAAGAATTCTGCTCTGTGTCGTACTGCAGCATAACCAGCTAAGTTTCACTTCTGTCTTGTTAACACGTGAAAGGGTCCATTTACCGAACTGTTCAGGAAACATGGAACAAGATTTTTCAGCTGCCCCAAGTGCACTCGGGCAATCAGTGAGGGAGCTAAGACTCAAACCAGACCGGACACAGATGAGTCTGCTTGTTTGGAAGAAGTGGCCTGAAGTTACAGCAGAAATAACTAACCTTTTCTATTGAAACTTTACAATTTACAATTGTAAATATTCTTTTTAGGAGTCTGCTGCCACATTATTGTCACCTACAGCACAGACTGGTGCCGTAAGTGTATTGTTAGGTTGTGCTTTAAACAATCCTGAGCCTGAGCCTGACCCAGAGCGCAGACTCCTGTTTGTAATTTGGATGCCTGGCTGCATAACTTTCTTGGCTGCCCTTGTATTTCTGGGGCAAGTGTACATGTCCTAAAACATGGATGAACAAGTTACCTACCTCTCTCTGTCTCCCCATCATAGCTGAGAGTCTCAGAGACACCTGTGCATGGTAACTACAAAAATAAAAGAAGAAACTGCTAGAAGAGCAACATGTGCAATTACATTTCTCCCTCTCTCACTCTCCTGTTTATCCAATAAATCAGAATTCGGCAGTCTTCAGGATACTCTGCAAGTCTTTGCACTTATTTTAAGTTACTTGCAAATGATAGAAAATTGAGTTCTTATTTGACAGTGAATGAATACGGTTCCATGTAAGAACATACTGCTTTATATCAAGAACTAAGTACGTAAGCAAGTCTTTATTACTTGCACAAGTATTAAATGGAAATATGATAATTTTCTCCAGCAATAACTCAAATTCTTTCTTGAGTTTCCTTTTTTTCTTGCTTTTTCCTTTTTTTCCTGCTTTTTCTCTTTTATTTACAAAATAACTAATGTTCTCCTTCAAGTGATTAAGCTGTTTGAGGGAGAAAAGAAAAAGAAAATAAGGATACATCTTTTCATTCATGTGGAAAATACTTTTCTTAACATGAATGCATCTATTCAAGCACAAGCACATTTTCACAACTTTGCCTGATGGATCCTATTTTCCAATTTTTGTTCTGATTTTGACCATTGCCATGTGACCATTTTCATTACCCTTTTCAAAAATGTACTATACCAGAGAGAATCTTAAGTCTATGGCTGAAATCAGACCAGTTTCAAACATAAACTAATGACCTCATTTGTCTTGCATAAAATACGTGTTTTTTATTTTTGTTGGAACAGTATTACCTTACTATGTAATTAATGTAAAATACATCTCCTAATTCAATGTTACTATTAACTCTTTCCCCCTGTTCTGAATTCAATTACTTCTTTGAAGCAGGACTGCTTTACGTTCTTATGATGCTTGTGTTTATTTCAACTATTTATCAAGATGATACTGAATTTAATTCTACAGTGAATGGATTTGTGATTTTTTTTATCTTAGATAATGTCAATAAGAATGATATTTTCCCTATACCATCCTGCAAATTTTAGTGAAGACATAAAGCGGTGTTCTTCGTGAATGAATTCTGGTAGAATATGTTTCTAAATCCTCTTCCAATTAGTACTGTAACCAGTGCATTTCTTTTCTCCATTAAGTTTATTTTCCTATCAAACAAAGCAAGTTTAGTTATTTTCACTTGAATTCTGATGACCAAGTTGGCTGTTGTTTAGTTATTGTACTCCTGGTGCTTGAAATTGTTTACTTTGTCATTTTTCTGGCACTAAGCTTAGTATTTCACTAGAAATACTGAATTATAAGCCCCTGTACACTGATATATTGAAGTAGTTCATGAGTTGCCATTTTCTAAATCTCTCTGACCTCACCTAACAGTGATTATGTAGAAATAATACTACATAATCCCAGCTAAATGTTGCTATTTCCTTACTTCTCTATAAACACATCTCTCAGAAGATAAATTCTGCAGCTTATGACAACAACATAAGTTTAGATGGATTCAAAAAAAAAAAAAAAAACTAAAAAATTCCAGCAAAATGGGATGAAGGAGGAGAAGATTAGATAGATGACTTAATATTTGCAGGCATATACCAAAAGAGAACACTTGAAACAAAGGCAAGCAAATATAGAAAGTGATCTTTTGAGTAATTGATGCACAATTCAGATTGACAAGACCGGCTAGTGAAGCAAAAATAAAGTTGAGGAATAAGTTTCCTCTACTGAAGATGAGAAAAGAGAGAAAGAAGGCAGAAAATGGAGTAACGGGTAAGCAGAAGAAAGGCAGCAGTATCAGCAGAAAGGAAAAAATTATGACGGTAAGAGTTTGGAGCCCAAGGAAAATCAACATGACAGAGAACATGTTTAAGAGAACAGAGGACAGAATGGTCTGCAGACAGAAGAGAGAGAAGATGGGAAGTCTAAGGAAGACACAACTAGCACCAGAAATTAGCATCAGAAAAATAGTATATACATAACTGGAACTTCCTTTTGGAGCAAAGGCTGTCCTGAGAACAAATCCAAAAGTGTGTTCACTAAGATCAAAATTACAAGATTTAAACCTGACAACTATAATGATGCAGTGAACAGAAGTATACAGATTTCCTAGGAACTTCAGTGGAGTTCTGCCATGTCTGAAGAAGTAATGGCAAAGGCACGATTATTAACAGATCACTCAAGTGTATGTGCTAGGAAGGAGACTGAGAAATATTCTTTATGTAGTGTTCCCAAGGATTCAGCAATGGATACGTTAATATTCTGGCTACCCATTGAAATTCAACTTAAGATCATGTTGGAGGGAGAGGCAGTTAATTTGAGATAGAGCTATATTTACTTACAATTCATGCCTACATAAACAGAGGGATGGTATAAGGTAAAGGGCATGTGATACATTCATTGCAGGCTATGGCATGTAGAAAAAGGGGCAGTGCTGTTAGAGTAATAGTCATCCTAGAAAAGACTTCTGGGATTCAGAAAAAAAAAAAACCTCCAGATTTAAGAAAACATTTACTAATCTTATGAGAAGGCTTGTGTGAGACAGTTGCAGAGTAGCAGAGAATAATATCTGGGTTTCCAAAAGCCCCTTTCCATTGCATTCTTTTAAATACTTATCTAGATGTTCTCCAACTGTTTAGCTTGATGCTGCCTTACAACAGCTCCTTTTTATTCACCATTATTGTGTTGTGTCATGCCACTGTTACGCACTTAACGTTGCAGCCAAGTAGTTCTTAAGCATTTCAGCCTTCCCCATGTCTCCTGAAACAAGAAGATAAAACAAGTCCTCAGTCCTGTGCTGTTTTATTGTTCCTTCTTTCTCAGAAGTTTGTTCTGCTTTATGAGGTAATTTCACTTGCCTTTTTATCAATTACTTCACTAAGACTGTGAACGTTTTTAACCTAAGAAAACAAAATTTTTGTGATTGCATATCTGTTAATCTCTTACAAACTTTGAATTCCTTAGCTTATTTCCTCCAAATTTGACCATCTAGAAGAGAAATATTAAGTTTCTTAAAAGTTTATGTTTTTGTCTATGCAGCTGGATGGAGAGCTGCTAACAGAAAGACTGTGAGTTTCAACTCTTTATTAGATACATGAAAATACAAATTAGAACTCATCCTATAGACACAAATCCAGAGGAAACCAGCTGTTACTGGTTCAGCTGCTCAAATCCTTCGAGCTTCCCAGCCTTTGCCATGCAGCTGCACCAGGTAGTGGCGTTCCCAGAACTTTAGCCTGGGAGAACTGGTCTCTTGACATGAGTGAGACACTCAGCTGACAGTCAGATGACTGATTGAACTGTTACTGTAATGCTACCATAGATCAGTGGGACAGAATGAGACATTTAGAGAGAACTACTAAGAGAAATGAAGTCTTTGCGATGCTTTTCTGCATCTGTTACCTTCTTCAGCTGTCCTACAATTTAAAGTACCTTTTAAAGTACCATGCCCATCCCCCACCAAAAAAAGTATCTAAAGAAAGTGTGCTAAAAATCAGCATAGGGTTTCTCAGCAATATTGAATGATGCTGTTAAATATATATCCAACAGTCTCAAACAGTTCAAAACTACAGATCCTGCCTTTAATAGAACAGAGAACATGGCAAGAACAAGAATATTTTGCAGTGCTTCTTACATAAATTGTGAATTTTAAGCAGATAGGGTAGTAATGTATGTGGCAGTTATGATTTGGGGAATGTTGGTCTTATGAGTAATTTGTTGAAAACCTGTGTGTCAACCTTTGCCCATCAGTGCAGATGATAGATGATGGCCTAATGCTAGCCCCAAGAAATAGTTATGAATGCAGTGATGGTAGGAATAATGACTTTACAAATTAAACATTTTTCCATTATACATTGAAATTTAAGTTAAATAGCTCTGACTGTATATACAAATCATAATAACCAGCCATTAGTTTCTTTCCATAGGAAGGAGATTGAAAGCAGGAAATGCAGTATTCAGCATTTTTCTGTTATATAAATTTATTCCATATAAACAATCCATATCCTCCTCCTGATCTGAAAGCCTGCTTTTGTGCATAACTCAGACATTTGTGTATGCAACACAGATTTGTATCTATAGGTAATAGCTGTAATCCAGAGCATTGCTCTTTGCGTGGGGACATGAAATGAGGACAATGCCTTCGTTCTGAAGATAAACAAGACTCATGAGACATCTTTGATCTTTCAACCCCTCACTTTGTTTGCTAGGCCCCACGCAATTAGGTACTTACTGCTTTTGCAGTAATATACATTTTGCATCTGTTGCAACATCATGCATTTCTACTGTAGGAATGGATCATTTCTAAATATTCACTCTTATGGAGCACAGTCACCCCCACCTCCCTTGCACCTACTGATGGAATCACTCAGGACTGAACACAATTTTTGCCATTTTTTTTGCATTGTTCATTTTTGTGGAAGCAAAAGTAGGATTCATAAATCACTTTCCAGATTGCAGTCCTGCAGCTTCAAGACTCTACATGGAGGCTTCCTCTTACCCATTTTTTGTAAGGAATGTGCTGTATGCATAACTAATAATTAAAACAGCTTTGTTTTTCTTTAAGTCTCATTAAACTGCTGAGAGCAAGCAGGTACAAGTACGTCCCTTACAGAATGAAAAATCCAGTTAGCACCTCTCTAGGTCCAGTTTCATATACAAGTAGGTGTGTCTGGCGAGCAGGACGTTGTAGAAGTTGTCATCAATTGATGCTAGCTCCATGCCTGCCACCGGGGCCAGGCCACCGCACGGACGGGGACCACAGGCTCCTGGGACCAGAGCTGTGCCCGGGTGCCACCTCGATGCCGCCTCGAAGAGGGGCCCTACGAATGCCCTGCAGAGACCATCCCTATGCACCCCTGCACCCCTGCCCTCTGCTAAGGGAGAAGTTTTTTAAAAAGGGGATCAGAACAGAGCACTTACTTACTTAATTTCAACTTTCTCAGACTGTTTTATGGGTTTCTTTGGACAATATACTTTGTCATAAATGAATATACATTTTGTTATAAATTTATATAACATTTTGACTGGATTTTGGGGAAACCTTCACTAAGCCTATTGTATTTTGTTCACTCCTCGGGCAGAACTATGCTTTCAAACCCAGTCACACTACACAGAGGAGTCCAGCAAACCCCAAGGCAGTGTCTTTTCATAAGCTATGGGTGCATCCAGGGGACTTGTACCACCATTTGTGTTGTGTTCTTCGTGAAAAGTGAAAAAGAGGATGAAGTATGAACGGTTACCTCACTGGGCTTGTCAATGATTAGAATTTCCTTCAAAGTTCTTTAAACCTTCTCTCTGGTTCTTGCTAAAGCAGAAATATTTTTTGCCAATATAGTAATTGAGAATTTTAAAAAACAGTCAGAAGCCACATGTGATTCTGTATATTCTAGTCTTGAATACAGTATTTCAGTAGTAAATAAAAGTCACTTACTTACTTCAGACCCTGAGATGCTAATTAAGCCATTTGTAGGAAATTTAAACATGAGACAAACAATTACATGTCCCAGGATGTCATGTAAAATATAGTCTTTAAAAGAAAAAAGTCTTTTAGGTTGTTGTTCAGTGATGATAAATGAAGAGTATTTGTACTTTGAAAGGAAAGATTACTTTTTAGCATATGCCTTTTTTTTCCATTTTTTTCTTTTGATTCCTCAATTTGCCACTTCATTCTAGCACTTTACAACATTACATACATAGAGGTAACTGAGTGAGTCTTACAGTTTAGTTTAAAAGTTTTCCTTACTTCTCTGCTGTTGAGTGTGTTTCCTTGTAACATTTCAGCATTAAATCTGAGCCCATCCAGAGCAGGCTTTAAGTGTGAAGAAAAATCTATTTGTATTTGGAGAGGAACGCAGAGTTGCTGGTATTTATTGGTATGCCAGTCAGTGATCTGAAGAGAAGCTGTTCAGGATTTACTTATGAGAATATATGCTCTTGTCCTGGGTAAAAACAGTTTGTAGAAAGTTTTTTAATTGACCCCCTCACCTTACTGATCACTTAATTTCTGGTTTATGGGAAAAAATTAGTACTGGACATCATAATTTATCAGATTCTCCTAATGTCGCTGTAGTGTGCTATGGGGAACAACACAACGATGCTTTAATGGCAAGAAGATGATGCATAGGTTTTTTCTGTACTCTTCAGGTCTGTAATGAGGGCATCAGCTTTGTTTTTATGGGTTTGGGGATTAGTCTTGTGGTTATCATTGGCCTCCCAGTCTTTTTAGTGAGATAGTTGTGTACACATTTATTCTTCAATCTCTTGACAACAAGTATTAAAATATTTGGGCTTTTCTGTACATTTGATAATTTATTCTATTGTCTTATATCACCTTTTCATTGTTTAAAATAACCATTATTGTTTCATATTTTGGAGGATTCAAATATTGTTTTCTACTTTTTCCCCTCTGTCGTGTGGGGATTAAGCGGACCACCTTAGTTTCAGGTCAGATAGCATTTAATCAGAATAGTGAAATGACTGTAAGCATTCATTCCCCGCGGATGAAATTCTAGCCTGCAGGATTTCTGTTTGCCACCTTGAAAGGTGGCAAGACAATTACTGAGATCCTCGTAGATGTGCTTTAAAGCTGGGCATAACGCAGCGGTGAATGAAAAGCATAACCTTCCAGATCGGTGACATTTAACCCAAGCACACGTCAGTCCAGGTGCCAAGATAAATTGGTACTCAGCTGCTCCCAGTCTATTTTCCTGGGTAGTGCTCTAAATACAAGAAATGATCTCGGCTCCTCCTATATGCACATGCATGTGTGAACATGCTTTCTGTATTTAGATTTTCTGGTGTGGATAAACTTTTAAAGCATCTGTATTTCATTTCATGCTCCTCTTAAGAACACTTGTTCTTTCTTCTTGAGAGAGCACTCACCTTTCCCTTTGCCTTTCATCCTTTCTCTTCTTATTTGTGCAATGAAATTGCATCACTCAGTTGTGACATTTTAGTAGTGGAGGCTACACTCATTTTAGCCAAAAGAATATTCTCCTGAAACAAAACCTAGATACATGGTCTATAACTGTATAAAGAAGACTGAATGATAAAAACAGTAAAATATGTGAAGCATTTAGGTGTTTCTGAAATCTTAAGAAGGGCAAGAGCCAACAGTGCCTTGTGCCAACCTCCTTTTTTATTGCTTGTTTCCGATAATGTTTAATAACTCTCTTTCACAGGTGCCTTAGATTCCCACCAACGGCAAAAAATTATTTAAAAAATATCCCAACAACTTACAAATCCAAGACCGGGCGGTTGTTTGTGTGCAGTTCTAAATGAAGCTTTACCATTTCTTAGCTAATGAGGATCTTTTCCACGTGGAATAAATTCTTAGTACTTAGCAGCATTAGTAATGCTTCAAAAAAAAAAAAAGTATTTAAAATGGTTCAGTTGCCAACTGTCTTTTTGACTGTCTCAGTAAGACATTGTAACAGCCCTTCTGCTCTAAATTAATAAGGCCAATCACAAACACACAAAGCCCAGAATGACCCATCATTCTTCTGGTGTCTTCGCTATCTTTACTGAGGTCAGATAAATCACTTTCAAGCTGTTAAATCAATGATCATAAATTAAGGCTCTGTTTTTACAGCGCCTTGTGGGAAATTCTCCTGGTTAAATTAATCTAACAGCTGCAGGGAAGAGCACCTCCCACAAGATCATGTCAAAAGTTCTCCCCCCCCCCCCACACACACCACTTTTTCTTTAAAGGGGAAACATGCCTGAATTATTTGTTTTTACCTAATGCACAAAATGGAATCCCTCAGTCTATCCCTGCTAATTCATGTTTCAATTGTACCCAGCTGTTTAAATTGCACTGCGCAGAGATTGCCTTGATCCCCAGGTGCTGGTACTCCATCTGTGCTACTCGCAGAGACTATTTACAGCAGAGGTTAGGCCAGCGATTGCTGGGATGGAAAACTCATTTCTCAGCCTGGCTTTTATTTACACTCTTATTAAAGATCCTTTCACTCATGTTGGAATGGCAGCTAGTGGCTGCAGTGAGCACTTGGCATTGAGCCAAGCAGCAAAATTACCATGTTGATGAAAGATAGCCTGCTTCCATTTTAACCTTTCGCTGTTCTCCCCTTTCCATCTATATTTGCATGAAGAAGGATGATTATTGAAAGAGATAGGGGGACAAAGGGATGAGAGCATCCCCGTCAGCTGAGCTATTCAGGGCCTAAACCAATGGTTTGTGACCAATTTGGAAAAATCTTTACTGCCCTATTAATTTCCTACTCCTTTCCCTTAATTGCTATTAGTGTTTATTTTCATGTGAAGCAACAGAGCTGCTCATGCCCTGGTCTTCTCCTTCCTCCACCGCTTCTCTGTGCCTTGTGAACACAACGCTGGGATATGACTGCACTATTGAAATTTCTACTTCATCCCCAATGCAGGTCACACAGAGCCACAGCAACACCCTCAAAAGGTTTTTCTACAAACGTGCCTGTTGTTAGAAATGAATCACCTTCTCGGGAGCAAGTGCCTCATCATGCATGCTGTGTTATCGCACTGGGGTGGGGGGGGCAAGGGAGAGTACTGAAGTTGCGGGAGGAGGCTTACATTCAATCGTAGTACTATGGACCCGGTTGTTCTTAAAAATAGTAAGTTTTTCTCCAGAAACCTCAGCACATCTGTTTTTAGGAGCAACACAAGATTGCTGAAAAGCAGCAAAATCCAGCTCAGCTGTTGTGAGACAACGACCAACATTTCTGAGTGCTGACTATAAGACAGCCAAATGCAAAGCACAGCGAGGTGGAGACCCCTAAACCTCAAGCATCACTACGAAGCTCCATTTAGCAGGTAGACCATGGCCCAAGACAAGTCCCTAAGTGCAGCAGTTGTGCAGGTTTTTGACTGCCAGCAAGGTAGCACTGTTCTTTCTCTTTGCTTGCTTCCAGGACAGAAGGAAAGAAGAGTCCTTTTATTTTCCATTTCTGTGAGTGGAGGAGCAGTAACTCTATTGAGACGTTTACAACATTTGATATTCATGCTGTGTGCAAATATTAGCTTTCATGCAAAAAACTTGGGGTAGATACTGAATAAGGGGAATTAACCCCTCATTTGGTTAGATGTCTGTGTCCTTTTCTTTAGTCACTGCCCAACCTTGCATGTCCTCAGGAATCTTGGTCTCCACTGCTCTCTGGGTAGCTCAAACATCTGCCGTTGGCCTGGCGCAGGCAGTGTCACAGGACCAAGCCGTCTGATGGCCGCATCCCAGCACATTCCCAGCAGGACTTGCTGTCCAAGGAAGCTTTTGAATACAGACTTACTTAGATACTGAATCCGCCAAATAATAAACAAAATTTGAGTCACTCACAGTTCATTTATTAAAAAAAAAAAAAATAGTTCTGTCACTTTGAAGATGAGGTACCTGGAGAAAGTGGTGTCTTGCTATCTGCCCCCTCCCCCTCCTTAGCCTGTCTAAAAGGTAGAGGGCTAGTTTACCAAAGCACAAACATATACTCAGTTAATTTCTAGGTAACTAACAGCTAAAATGTGTATATTTACAGACCACTGCTTTTTTTTCTGCTCCTGGAACATGCACAAGCAGATCATGATTTCCAACATCCTAGCTGTTCCAAGTTCCTTGACAATTTTTTCATATATCGCTACTTAAAAAACTGAATTTTCTACAAATGCTTATTTATCAAAACTCAGTCTGTGCCATTTAGCTAATTTCAGGTTGGTTAGTTATTGTCCTTCCCATTTCCTAATTGAATAAGTCTCACTCTTCTGCTTTCCCAGTGAAGCAATCACCAGGGAAATCTTGAAGGAGAGGCAGCAGAGAAAGCAGAGGAACACTACTAGGAAATTTTACAAAAGCCTAGATCTTTTTTTTTCTTTCTTTCTTTTTAGCTAAACAGACCTTCCCTAAAAGAAAGACCATTCTTAGAAAAATGTAACCACAGAAAGATTTACTGGCTAGGCATCATATTTAATATTTTTCCCATTCATAAAATACTTGTGTGTCTGGACACAAGACTTAGCTTGAAGGGTGTGTTTTTATTCTTGTCTGGCTCATATAAACTGGTTATGTGCTAGTGCTCAAGTGGAGAAGGGGTAAGAATGATGTTCCATCGCTTACATTCCAAATACTCCAAATCCCCAGATGTAAAATTCAATTGCATGACTGGGGTGGAAAACAAGTACTGAGAGGGGTGAAAAGACCTGCCAAGTATTTTTTTTTTTTTTAATTGGGAGCAAACTGTACTCATTCCTTACAAAATGCAGCATGTGTATTAGTAACATGTTCTTGTAGTACCTTGAGCTCAGCTGCGTAAGATGCCATTGATGTTTGGCTGCAAACCTCTAGGGAAACTTGGAGGATGATGAGAAAAGAGACATTTAGTGCAATAAGCTATGGCACCAAGCCAGGAGGGAACGTAAACAGGCACAACATGGGGACAAGAGTATTTCTCCTTTCAGTCAGAATCAAGGTCTAAATTGCTTTTTTTTAAAAAAAAAAAAAAATCCCTGCTCTTTATATGTTCTTTGGCAATTTCCTATTTGAGTAATTGGTTTGTCTGTGTCTAGATCCTGGAGAACTGCAACTGGATTTGGCTTCCTGTCATCCCCTCTCCCATTCCAGTACATGCTGTGATATTGCACTGTACTGGGAAACAGCTGCCAGAGCCTATATCCGCTAAGGCTCTCCAGCTGCGAAGGGGTGGTCAGGATTAAAAAAAATATACATATAAGAGATACAAATGGGCAGACCCAGTCTGAATTTTTTGATGTGACTAAAATGACTGCAGGTGTGTCAGCTGCTTTTACATATCCATCTCTTAATGTTATCTTGCACAGAGAAATGGTCTCTACTTAGGAACAAGTTGTGCTACCTGATGAGGTGGCAATCTAGTCACTTGTCTCCAGCCCACTGCTACTTTCATGGGAAACCATATCTTTTCTTGCAATTCAATTTCAGGGAGATCTTGCAGAAATTCCATATACTTATTTCTTCTGAAAGCAAAAACAGCAAAATTTCAATAGCATTTGTTTGCTTAGTACCTGAAAAGTTGGAACAATACAGAAATAAGTATTACCTGTCCCATCACAAGCTAAATGCAACATCTGAGCTTGTGTGACAAACTCTGGCTCTTACAATCAGCTCTTAATTTACTGAGAAATGGTTTCTTTAGAAAAAAAATAGGGCCAAACAAACTGGGGAAACAATGGCTCAAAAGGTAGAACCCACTCAAATATAACTTACAATATAAAATTTTCCCCTTTTAAATAGCAGAAGCCGCATACATACACACAAGTTTTTCTTCTGAGGGACCATGTTTTAAGTTAAAAAAAAAATCATCTCCCCTTCTGCTCAGCTTCCCTTTGGCTACCAGTGATTCTTTCTTTGCTGAGCTATGTTGGGGTAGAGCCTGTTGGGAAGGATGTTGGTTGACAAGACAAGAAAAAAAAATAGCCTGGGTAAATTCAGGGATGACTTTTACATTCAGAGATGATACCAAGTCATTGCACCTGGTTGTACTGTTGTCCTTGCAGAAGGATTGTGTTCTCTTTCTTAAGGGAATAAATGCCCAGGAGTAAAGATCAGCCACATTTGGGCTATTTAGAGCCTGGGAAATTATGCACTACTGCACCCAGGAAACAAGATGTTAATCCTAAGCTTAGGTGGCCTAAAATATATAAAGATTTAGCTCTCATCTGTCTACGCATCTAAATAATTAGTCTCATTTAAATTAGCTGCAGTAAAGATCTAATTATTTCTCTACTGCAGCTTCCTCCCTCTCCCCTAAGTATTTTGTGGCAGAGTGCTGCAGACTCATTCGGCAGCTTCACATTTATGATTAATTGTTCTTAAATTATTAAATGGAGTCTCTAAATCATCTGTTCTTTATCCACCTGTAGACACAGTTTGTCTACCCTGACTGTAATCCTTTTATTATCCTTGTCTTCAAAGTACAATTTCTCCTGAACTCATTTTATGTATGTCCCTAAAAAGTTATGTCATCCTTTGCTTTGCAAAGTGGAAGGATTTTTAAAAAAATCCTTCGTCTTTCCTTCTAACAAGAACAGGATGTGCAATAACTTTGGTTTATATAAGCCTTCCTGGGCAGCACTAAAGTAACTCTGGAATCAATAAAAGTTGCAGTGTAATATTATAAGGAAGTAAACTTTTGGTGAAGGTATGTTGTTGTATAAAGATACATTAAGAAGAAAATACTTCAGACCTCTACTTTACAGTAACTATACAAAATACAATAAAATATGTGGATTGTTCCTTTATGCAGCTTTAGTTAACTGAGTGCATTCAGTAGAAAAACATGAGTGTATTACGTCACTAAGCCTCAATTTATTGCATACAAGAATTACAGAAACTGATAGTCCAGAATTAGAGTGATACCTATTACCTAGAAAATGAAAATAAACAAACCTTACTCGACCTACAATCTTACAGAATTTTGGCTAGAAGAGATGGAAAAGTGTTTGCACGCCTTGGGGTACGCTCCTTTAGGTTTGTTTGACTTGCAGCAGCACCCTGTCGTTGCACACTACCAACTTACTTATTCAGCTTCCACCCGTGAGTTAGGTTACATTACCACACCGTTGCACTGTGATTTTAAGCTTTACTCCCTGGTCCGACTGCAGTAATAAACTGTAGGACATACTGAAGAGTAAGGAGAACCAGAGTTAAAGTAACAGATCACTCACCTTCCCAGTCTCCGTTATGCTCAGTGAACACAACGGGCACGTGTAGTGCTTTAAAAGCTGCAGAAACAATAGTGAGACAGAACAAAGGTGCTTTAATTTCTCTTCTACTAAATCTAAAGGCAAATTAAAATCAGAACTGCTTGCGTTACATTTGCAAATATATAAACAGCGGACACACGCCTAACTCTCACTCTTCCATTTGTAGACTTGTTGAAAATGAACATGAAGGATACCGGGGATACTACGTTTATGTACTGAATAGTTTGATCCTTAAATTCAGTGTATTCTACTTTATACAAAGAAACCAGAGCCACATTTCAGTGTAGAGCAGGCAATACCTTGGAGAATAAGGATGGATATGAAACCGCTCCAACTATTAAGGCAGATGTTGGAGTTTGCCCCTTCTCCTGTCTCTGCTGTTCCAGGGTAAGCAGCCTTGCTTTGCTTTAGTACTTCCCAATAGTACTTTGCAATAGTACTTTGCTATTCACACCTGGCATATCATCCATCATTTCAGCTGTGTTAGTAACGTCGATGGATATTGCCCTTGGCTCTGTGCTAGTATAATGCAAAGAGGTAGGTGTTACTGCGTCTTTGGCACCTCCAAACACGTCTTTGGTTATTAAATACCCTGACAACTTGCTTTGGTAGAATCAATGAATTCACCCTTGATTTTACTTGCATTTTGCTCTGAGTTTACAATAATTCTTAGGTTACTTTTAGGACAATAATTCCTAAGTAACTGCGGAAGATGGAAAAACCTACTGCAACTCTTGTTGTCATTTCAAAAATTATACACGCTTTTTCTTGTGGGTAGTTGTTGACATAGTGTTGACAGCTGATCACTTTGCATTGCCGTTCACTGGGTCAGCTGAGTGATGAACCTTAATCTCACTGCAGCATACAGCTCACAGGGTTACGCAGAATGATGTAGGCTTGCAGATAAACTCTTCCAGATAACACGTAACCTCATGCACTTTGAAGGGCTTCACTTCATTAAAGCTAGAGTGAGACCATTTGTCAGGGATTCATCCCATTCCCCAGTAAAACACTGTGCTAACTCTCCACATATTGCACAATTATTAATACACACACAGACTTAGGTATACACCAGGAACAAAGCCATAATAATAATATTTATAGATACAGATGGAGGTGTATATATATATATATATATAATTTAAAATTTTATTTTAAAACTTCTTTGTGCATACACTTCTTCAGCATCTTCCTCTTTTTTTCATTGCACTGAAAAGTTTCAAAAAACATAAAATATATCCCTTTACTAAACATTTTTTGTTCTTAGGTTACAAAAAGATTAACATTTCACAGTCACAAAGCATAAGTACATTGGTCCAAAACAGCTTCCTCCAACAGGCCTCCATTCTTCAGGTCATACAAAACCTAGATAGCTGTACAGATCTCAAAATAAAATTACTTGTCCAATGAAGGAAAGAACAAAGTGGCAGCTGTTAAAAAAAATCTCAAAACAAAATAGTATACCTATGGAAGAACACTACCAGCAACAGCTTAAAAAAATAAAGAAAGAAAGAGAGAGAGAGAGAGAGAGAGAGAGAGAGAGAGAGAGAGAGAGAAAAGAGCAAATGTGGAGGTGGACAAGAGCACCCTCCTTCAAGTACATCATGGGTAGAAATACAGCAGCACGGTTACAGCATCGTTTGGTCAATCTATATGGTAATCACATTACTATAACTTCATCTAAGACACACAGAGGAAAAATATTTACACACCAAGAATGTCAGAGGAAAACAATTCCACATAGTTTGCAATTCACATTTGATACAAAAGTGTTGAAACTATTTGTACAGAAAATGCAAAATAAAAGCAAAACATTGAGGCAAGAACAAACACAGCAGATCCGTTTGGAGCATGTAGTGTCCTTAAAAAACAAAGAGAAGTTCAGAGCCAAAACAGGCCCAAATATGAAGTGTAGTTCTTCAGAAGTATCTTGGAGGCACAGATTCTACCATACTTCAGAGACCTCTCTGGTCACATTTTAACATGGATTTAATTTTAACATTGAAATCCACTGCAAATCCAGCAGACTAAGACTACTTTTCCTTTAGGTTGTTACTCTGTTGCTTTTTAACATTTCTTTTATTAAAAACACTCTCTCTGCAGCATGAAGCTATTGAAAATTAGTCTTCTCAGACAATAGGCTTTTGTGTTCATAAAGGATGCAGTAGTTTAACAAAAGGTGGTTGCGTGCCCCAGAAACTTCTGATTTCTTCATCAAATTAAGCTAAGAATATTTTAGTCTGTAGTGTGAGTGAAAAGGACTGAACTAACTTCTGCAAGAATATTCATGGGAGACTGGTAGAAGCTACTTGTTTTTGTGTTGCTAAAATTTGGATTGGACCAGGCACCAGAAGACAACGGTGTATGAGCAACACTGCCAGCTAATCTGAACTATATGGCAAACTGGTTCCTTTCCTTGCTAATGTCTAAAGAATAATAACTTGCCTAACTTTGTAGCAATGTCAATGTATTGGCAAGGATCCAGCATAGTGCAACAGCAGTATTAATAAAGAGGTAATTTAGGACTGAGATTCTTTGCTGCAAGGGCATAACAGTTTCGGATATGAAGGAAACTTCACCAGCAAAACCATCGTGCTGTCAACATCAGGCAGTAATGTTCCAAGGCTATAAAATTTGGACTTACTGCCTAACTTGCTCCTGCTTGATTAGGTAAGCTATCTGTTCCTACCTCGGGTTAGGAGCTTCACGGAGCAGTAGAGGAGCTGCAAGTTCGAGCAGGCAAAACCCATGCCTTGTTGAAAAATGGTGTTGTGCAACACAGATCATAGCAACTCTTCCTCTCTGCCATCAGTGACTTGTAATGCTGCAACTCCTAAAATAACTCAACTTCGAAAGGGAAATGGAAATGTTTTCAATTCTCCTTGCTTCACACACAATACCTCCCCAGCAAATGACTCCTGTCTCCTACAATACCGTGCTTTGATATATGTATATATTTACAGCATACTTTGAAGCAGAGCACAGGCCTCAGTACAGGCACAGTAAGCAGCTCCTAATGAAAGCAGATAGAAGCGAAAGCCCAAGTACTTAAGTAGTGCATCAGAGACACTCTAGGGAGGTAAGCATGTACAAATGTAACAGGCTATGAAAAAAGCAAAACAAACAAAAAAATCACAGTACACAACTTCAGCCACCTACATCTGACTGGGAAGCTTTTTATTACTCTGGAACGTTCTCAAGAATTTATTAATATAGGGGACTGAGTGGAGTTTATACTAGCTGAATTACAATCTCATTCAGGTTCACAGTATGGGTACTGTACTTCTGCCACTTCCTCTCATAGCTAACACAACCTTACCTAGGCACAGCAACTTTACCTAGGCACCTAACGGCAATACTTCAGATGAAGAGCAAACGTACTGGAGGCTAATTCGCAAAGCCATACCAGTGCCCACACGATTTTGCTCTGAGAACTGACCAGTCACTTTGTTCCCACTGAGCTATCCACTCTCCTAATCCCTCCAAGGTTGCACTTAAAAACACCACTGAATGAGAAGGTACATCTTCCTCTGCCTTGAAATTTAAGTTTTATACTTTGGTGAATGTAATATTGGAAATTAATTTCCACCACATTGTATTCAATGGTTTTACGACAACTGTGGGTGCGCTGACACCATGTTTCTAAAGAACGAAGACTAACGCACGGGCACTGAAACGTTTGACTCGGGCCTGCAGTTGGTGACTGCATGTGCTGCCTTCCCTCCCGCTCACCCGACTCAGCAGGAACTGCCGGCTTTAGTTTCTTCATTAAAGAGGATCTAAGGACTACACAACGGCAGTTGCAAAGAGACAACAGGAGTTACACAGACCATGAAAAGCATGTTTATAAGTTTATTAGGCAAAAAAAAAAAAAAAAAAAGAAAAGTGCAAGAGAAAGATCTCTTGCTTGACCTTTAAAACATATCAGGGGCCATGAGAAAAGTATTTTAGACATCAAGCCTGCAGATCTGTTTTCATTCAGTTGCACACAGAGGAAGAGGTAAAGGGGAAGGAGAAAAAAAACAAAAGGAAAGAAAAGACAAAGCATGACAATACAGAATCAGATATGTCATTGATTTATGCAGAAGCTTCAAAATATAAAATGTTGCCGTTCTGAGCACAACTTCATCACATGCAGGCACTGTGGAACCCATGGAACAGTCTTCAGGCCAAAATCACGCAGTTTGCTGCATGTTTGAGCCGTTATGCACTCTGCACTGCCTCACCTCAGGCTGCAACTCCTACCCAGTCTGCAGATTTAGAGAACGGGAATTCTGAATTCACTGCAATTGCTGAACATGTACGCAGGATGCAACGGAATAAAACATCCGGTGAGCTACACCGAACACGCACTCTGCTTTGCTTACATAGCACATTATAAATTACAAAACTGGCAAGCTCTTGGACACTGCTGTTCAGGAGAAATTCTGCGCACCGCAGGGAATGCAAAGGGCAGCACCCTCTGGTGCAGCTGGCACTCTCCCCTCCAGCAGACCCCGCATGTGTGAGATGCCTAGGCAGTGCTCTACGGTGAGGTCAACTCCATGTCTTTTGGCTACCCCTGAAGTCGCTTTTATGTACAAGCAGGATTAGCAGCTCCAGAAGAACGTGGTCTGGGGGCAACTCAGGCTGAATTTGGCTCCCCAGCCAATATACCTGTCTATACATGAGAACCTTCTGATTTCCTCATTTAATTCCTGCCCACAAAGTGAAGAGCTATCTGCTTGAAAAATAGGTAGCTAGGATGATCTATAAATTTGCTCAGCTGGTTCCTTCTTGTACTATTGCTTTTACTCTGATAAAGCTTTACTTGTTTTTTCTTTATTTTAAATTGATTAAGCACTGCTAGGAAAGAGCTGATGAAGTTAGCCAAGGGCTTGTTAACTATCACAGTGATCTTCTGATCCTGAACTCCAGTCCTCAATATCAAAAGGACATAAAAGTTATAAGCTGTTACTTTCTGATCACGTCAAGCAGGCAGGTTACACTGAATAATAGGTGAGGCAAGAAGAAGAGGCTTTTTTTTTTTTTGTTAAATAGATCACTATCTGGGCATTCAAACTGATAATCAGAACAATACCATCCCTTCAAGTAGAAATTCAACTGAAAATACACTCATGAGCCCATATAAATTTATTGAATCCCAACTGATGCAAAAGCTGTATGTTCAGGGATCCTTTCAACAGGATAAAGCAGACAGAACCATTCAATGAATGAAAATCTCTGATCCCAAAGAAACCACGGCTTCCAGGTAAACAGCACACAGAGCAGGGTTTGCTCGCTCTGTATAATCACGGTATACAGGCAACAAGGGAATCTTGACAAATAATTCCTGATACCAGAATAAATATTGCAGCACAAGACTGTGATCTATTCTCCTGGACAATTTTGCAGATGGCTGTTTTAGTTGGTGTACAACATAGTCCCAGTGAAAACAATTTCAGTTTTCCCACTAACACACACAAAATACAGGAGGTGCAGAGTTCCAGAACGCTACTGAAGAAGAGACAAGAGGGAAAAATGGGGATTCAAAGGAGTACACAAGTTTGAAGTTGTCCATAGATAAGTCATGAAAGCAACTTTTTGAAAGACCAAAACTTTGAGTGAGTATCTCATATACCTCTGTATGCTTTTTTAAATGAGATGTGGCCTGAGTCACTGCTCTGAATATTTGAGGGTGGATTTCAGGAGTCTCCTTGGCTTCTGATACCCATTTCTACTTTCACAACTAAAACGGCTCTTCCAAGCTACATGGTAAACTCAAAAAAATTAATTCTTATTTCAGGTCTTTACCTGGAGGGACCACAGAATCCATAATACACTAGCAGCATGTAAATCCCATTCCTGTTAAGCACCAAAACCATTTCTATAGGGGAACTGTAATCTTAAGAGATATCTTTAGTCATATACAGTGTATGTGCGGAGCTCACCTTCTGGGCAGAAAAAATGCCCCTCCAGCATTAGTTTAGAATAGGTTATATCAATTGGAAAAGTCCTGGTCAGGTTGTCACAAAGATATTGTCTCTTACAGACCCTTCCTAAAAAGATCCCCTTCCTACAACCACTCTTGATGCTACTTTCATGACTGTTTGTTCCCGTGTATTAGGGGAATGACGTAGACAGAAATGTCGTCTCCGGAGCCCAGTCTGTCGTTGGATATCCTCCAGCCCCTGTCCTTGAGCACTCCCCTGGCTCGCATGACCAGGTCCTGCGCCGCTAGCGTGTATCTGCGGAGAAGGCAGTGCACAGTCAGCGTGGGTACTGCTGCACGGCGGCGCTCGCAGCCGGCGGGATTTACACTTGCAAAGCACAAGGACAAGTTACCCAGGGCTTCTGAAGTGGCAAAGAGGAAAGTTAAGGGCACCCCAAAGGCGAAGCACTTATTCGGAGCTCAGTACGAGCTTTTATCTGAGAACCTCCAGGCATTTTGTAGATGTTGATCAATCAAAAAACGACTGGTCGTCTTGTGGGCCCAGCCTCGCAGGTTTTCAGAAAATATTAAAACACTAGCCTTAACAAATTGGGTTTCTAGAAAAAAAATCTGAAAAATCTGAGGACCCAAAACGACACTATTTGCTTTCGAAAACTGCACCTTTGTGAACTGAAACTCCTCTTGAATGAAAATAAATATAGGCCTGCTCATTTCAGAGAGAAACTATTGCAAAGGAAATGATGTGAGAACAATTAATACAACTAAAAATAAAATCCAAATTGCATTTTTAACCATGTAGATAAATTATCTGTTTCCCTTGAAGATAAGAATGATTTTTAAATCTCTTTATTCTGAAACTGGAAAAGGAAACTTAATGCAGCCAGATTAACAGAGCCCACAGTCCCTTCACAGTCATGAGTTCAATGAAAACGAGGTGAACATGAGTTGTCAAGTGTTTAATTTAATGAAATACTCACCAATAGTTTCACGATGCTTCAAAACTCCCACAATATAGTGTGCAGAATGGCACTGCACTGATGAGAGTTATTTCCTGCCCTTAAAAACAACAGTGTGCTACTCGGGGGCAGAAGGGCGTCAGAGTGCAAGGGGTGGTGCACAGAGTACGCTCTGCCCTGCACCGGCTGCAACGAGGAACCGGTGCTTTACAAGCTGAATTATTTCTGTGTGAGGCCTTATTCAACAATCCTTCTGATGCAGTATTGATCAGAAATGTTCTCCCTTATCATTTTGTCCGCTGTTACTAGATCAGCATATCTTGGTGCAAATTTAGAAATTTCTTCTGAAAAAAAAATCTCATTATGGGGGAGCAACTCCTGTCATGCATTCTTCCTCACCAGCTCAACACCTGGCTGAGTTCTTTTGAATTTGTTTCTGTGGAGGAAAGCCGTTCCATCCTTTGCCAATTAAAAATTAATTTAACAGTTTAAAGATTCACAAGGAAAAATACTGTGTCTGCCTAGACTTTATTTAAAGCTTAAACATCAGCCTCTATAAAGCCGAACACACGTGCAAGCAGAAGCAGAGCGTCCTTCGTAATTAACAGAAGCCAGGAAGGGCAAGTAGGTTCTGCACTTCAAGACTCCCCTTTTCTAGGGGAGGCTCCTAGGCCAGAAAAGATCTGTGCATATCACATCTGAGGAGGAAGAAAGAACAGACAGTATAACTCCACTGATCAGAAGTAGAGAAAAGGGGGTTTATTAAGTGAGTCTCCAGGATTGTTCTAAACCCAGAAATTTTAATCAGAGAATGAATTATTCAACGGTAATTTATTTCAAAAGAGACTCTATTGACTCTCTTGGGATAAAAACAAATTGTTGTTATGTTCTATTTCTACTGTTTTGGTGCCTTAAATCAAATGACTCCTTTGAACCAGGAGCAAAAAGATTTATTCGCTTTCCTGGAAAGTTACCTTCACTGTAAATAAACCAACCAATATTTTACTATAGGAAAGCTTTGATGTTAAATCCACATAATGTTCTACATAAGCAATGCAATTCCTCCTCCTAATGGTACTGAGGAAGTGGTAAAATTTCTAGGCCTCTCTAGCTTTGACACAAGATTTACTTATAGCGGTAAGAGAAGGGCCTGCGGGTCATTTTACACTAGGCAAGGCATGAACACGCACACACGCCTGCATGCTCTGTATATTCCAAAGTCTGTTTGGTACCAAAGACCTTGAGGTATAAGAGCAGGATGTAACAAAAAGCAGTATGTTTATTGTCCTAACGCAGTATGAAATTTTATTTTCCATGTGCGAAAGAAAATCCAAACATACATACTTGCATTCCTCAGTTTCCAAATCCCAAATCAGATGCCGGGCTAAAGAACAGAAGTACTTCACAGGGCAAGCAAGAAACTAGAATATTTATTCACAGCGTGTCTGATGCCGAGAGAATTTTGGCTGAGAACATATTTTCAAGTATTTCTCAGCTATTGTCAGAATTTAAGAGAAGAAATCACCCATTTTTCTTGGAGAAGAAAAAATTCGCCTTCCTCCCTTTTCTAATTAACAAAGGCTCCCCACATCTAAAGAATGGAAAGGAGTAAGTATTGCCCTTTATTGTGCAAAGGCTTTGTTGCTCAGTGTTTGGAGAGTACAAGATTAAAAAATAAAAGTATTTAATAAACCAGAAATTCCCTCATAGACAGACTGTGAAATACACAGGAAAAACAGCACACTGAAGCTAAGGAAAAGGAACAGGTGAAGGCAGCTGCAAAGTAACGTACTCCTCTCCTAGTGTAGAGCTGAACTGGAGCAACGCTGTTCAACCTGGCGCTACAGGAGATAGGGCAAGCTTCTTGTTCGTAGAGATAAAGAGCAGCAGCAGTCCATTATTGAATGTTGTATTCTCTAACACTGTGAACTTGGGATTCAGCTGCTCAGATAGCATTAGAGAACTGCTGAAGTAGTTTTAGAGTATCCACTTCCTCCTAATGAACAGCCTCACGGGAATACAACTTCTGTGTTTTAAGAATAAATACATATTTTTTCTCCTGCTGAAGCTTTCAGTATTGATCAGTGAAATCAGCTGCAGGAGAAATGGTGGCTACAGCGGGAAAGCATGCTCCTGTCTGAGCTGCTTCGCATCCTCTCACGCTCAGCAGAGGTGGAGCAACTTTGCAGCATCCTCAATAGATCTCTATCTAGTGTGCGAGAGGACAGGGAATCAGAAAAGGCAGGAGGGAGGTTGAGAAATAAAAGATTCCTGAAGTCAGTAGGTAAACCTGTATAAGACCAGCTGAAGGAAATGGGCAAGATTCACACTCCTTCTTTATCTTCATACTTTTCCATACAGATTCTGATGTAGGAAAAGCAACACTGCACGGGTACCACCTGTTCTTCACTTGGGTCCCCCTTCATGTTCTTGTCTGCCACAATAGCCACAAGAAATCAGCCGGCTATGAAACCCAGTTCAACCCCAGCTTCTCCAGTCTGCCACCGAATTGCCCAACCCTCACTCAGAAACCACTCTCTGATCAAGTCTGTTCTCATCATCCGTTGCCCAAACCCCCTGGGGTTACGTCTGCATGGCTGGGTGAAGACAGATCTGACTTTGCTCTATTTGCACTTGGAGATGCCCAGGCACATGCTACATTTGACAGGATTTGATGTTTTTCTGTGGGTAACAAACACTCATAGTTCTGACAGTAAATAGCAATAGGAAAGTCTCGAGAGCTTTCAGAGAGCTACAAGCTCTTGTCCATCAGACTATAAAATGACTTCTAATTCAAAAGGGAGATTTATTGTTCCCTCAAAGAGCTGATTATGTAATATAATATCTAATTCCTAATATAATAACTAATTATTCCACAGTCTAAAATCTTTGTCTCTCTTTTCCTTTTTTTTTTTTTTTTTTTTTTTTTTTTAATATAAACTGCTGTCAGGGTATGAGTAGGCTATTAGGTCAGGTGGACCCACGGTCTGCTCCAACAGGTAGGTTCTTCGGAAGAAAGCATCACCAAACCCAAGGGGCAAATCTCTCATATTCTGTCAAGTTTTCAACATCCCTAGAGATTTTACATTTCTAGCTGATCAACTCAAGAGTATGTCACTACACTGCTCATGGAACTTGACACTTAACATTTCCTTTAAACATAACACACTGATAATACTGCAAATACGATTCTTCCTATCACCGGCTAGTGAAAGGCATGAACACTGCTCCACAGCCTGAGCTGCTATGCTGCTGTAAATTCATTAGTTATACCTCATTTGAACCACTGTGAAGTAATTACGTAAAACGTCTCACACAGTACTTTAAAACCTTTAAATGTTCTTTATAACCAAGCAGAAAGATGAATTCCACAAAGGTAATTTTCATAAATATCATTGTAAACTGTACAAGAGACTGTTCTAATTACCTTTTGCAAGCTGGCATGAGAAATATCTTGCCAACACTATTTGTAAGTCTCTAAATGACCTGGCATAAAGTTACTTAAAAGAATAAATTAATATCAAATTTGGATGTCCATTCCTAGACCACTAGATCAAACACTACTAAATGTGTTTGTTCTAATTTAGCATACAGCAGGTCCAGTTCCGGACTCACACTGGTACAAACAGGCACTAATCCCCCACAATTACTGGGGAATTAATCACTAATACAGCATAAATACATCTAAAGGAAACAAAAACTATTCTTCCTTTGGTGTCTTAGTTTTTTGCCTACTGTAAAATACTGACAGAAATCACTCACTTAACAAATCAAGAGGACTGAACAAAGAACTCCCATTCCTACTGCAACAGATGTGTGGTTTATCACCAATTTTGGAATGACCAAGAGATTAAAACTATTTTAATGACTACTTCCCAGACAAGAAGGTAGCACATCGGGGCAGGCTCAGCTGAGAGAAGGGGTAACAGGAAAGACAAGTGCACTCCGACTGCATTAACAACTGCAACAGCAATAAGACCGGCCAAGATGGGAGGAAGGGTTAACCTTTCCCAATTACTAGATGAGAATGCAGACAGAGCAGGGCAGAGGTACCAGATTTTACCAGGTTCCTTTGCAGTAAGAGATTCAGGGGAGCAGACCTCAGAGGAAAAGCTCTCTAGCACTGCTCAGTGGTGCTAGAGAATGCTGAATATATTCATGGGATATGGAAAGTAGATGGTGGTGGTGATGCCCTCCTTAATTCAATGGCATAGCTATATAGCAGATTGCAGAGATGCTCAGGAAACAACCTTCATTAATCATTTCTAACCCTCTCCCAGAGTGAGGGCAGAGAAACTTTCATGTCTTGCTGAAGTAGAGATGACTCCAGCTGTCATTTATACCACATATCCTCTTCAGTGCAAGGAGGTAGGGAAGGTCAAAATATTGCAGTTGCAGCTTCTCACTAATTATCCATTCCCCTGACAATTAGGTGCTTGCAGCAAAATGGTACTTTACATTCCATGTTTGTAAGTGTCAAGAAAATAAAATACTGCTTGCAGTTTACTTTGGAGTGGCTGTCACTTAAAACCCCAGTGGCTGTCATGGTGTCTGTACTCACGGTTATCTTCCTTGTTTGCTGATGGAGAACAGGGCTGACCCCATGAAGATGGCCACTTAGAAATATTAAACACACAAGCATTTCGAGATTGGTTTTCCCCTCGCCCTCAAGAGCTGCCACATCTAAACATCTGTAACTTGAGCTCTCATATAGTCCTTCATGTTTTCACTTGGCTAGTGAGATACCCCAGAGCACATTTCTGAAACTCTACTTTCCCCAGGCCAACTGGGGATGTTTAAAAAGCTCTGTTCTCCACTCTCAGCCAAAGGAGACTGCAGATCGGGAGACAGGGCTGGCCAACCAGGTCTGAATTCAAGAACAACAGACACTTCACTTTCTGAAAGGAAGCTTCTAGAGAAGGATAACGCTATCACAGCCCTCCATTTTACAAGTGAGGGCCTACTGATCTCTAATGTAATGTTTTAATTCACAGTGACATGAAATGCAGCAGTAGGCACACTGACCAACTCAATCAAGGAGACAGTACTCAGTTGTTTGGGAACTTTTTTTCACTAGATGGCATGTTTTAAAGAGAGAAACAACACTGACCAAATAAGAGGAACTAAAGAGAGGGAAATGAAGAGAATAACTTAGGATACAACTGTGGAATGAAAGAGAATCAAACTTTCCATCTAATCTGTCACTGAATCTGTCCTGCTGCTGGTAAGCACTGGACATTCACTTCTGAAGATGAGTTTAAATGTCACAGCATGATCAGAAATGAGTGGCAACCACACTGTGCAGTATATATAGGTATACAGGTACAGAGTGAGAGAGAGGGACACTGATAATATCCTAGGAAGAAAAAAATTCTTTAGTGCAAAACAACTATCCAGAGGAGAGTTAAGTGGAAACCTGTGACTGCTGGAGAAAGAGATCTGCTATCACGTTCCTAAGACTTCAGCCTCCTACAGTTTCCACATGACGCAAACAAAACTGAGCCCATGCCAAGATACTGCGACCCTCACCTTTTCTTGTAAGGTAGGCAATCCTGATGTAGAACATAAAAATATAACAACCTTTTGCTGTACAGGCTCCATCCAAGTTATAAAAACATCTTCTTGTAAGTGCTATGTATTTACTGAGTGTTATTCTTGTACTTCTTTCTACAAAAATGTGTTACCAAAAAGCACTCTCACTTCTATGGAGAAGCTAGAAATGTCAAGGAAATGCACAAACCTGTGGGGATCATCGGGATCACAGTTTGGTAGAAAGTTAGTGACAGCTTCTGCCACTTCTTCATTTAACAGCACATCCCATAGTCCATCAGTTGCTAGGATAAGAACATCATCTGGCCCATGCTCATACTGCAGAAGGTCATAGACTTTCACCTAAAACCAAAAAGCAAGAGACATCCATGAAGGTGGGGAATCATCAAATCCATTTGTGAAAAGCTGCTAAGTTTGGCTCAGAGTTTGCAGGCTCAGCAAGGTCACTGAAATATCTCTCCCACAGCACAGCTGGTGTCTGCCTCCAGTTTAGCCCTTGAGCTGGCAACCCTTCATGGTGGCCTGGCTTGACAAGGCTTGGTGTGGTTCAGGGGGGCACTTCAGCACCAGTGCTCAAGTGCTGACCTCAACTGGGGTGGACTGGGCTGAAGCGATCTTGAAAGCTACTGTAGTGCGTTGCGCTGGCTACTGTGAGCAACAATCAAAGCAACTCCCTTCCCGCCGCCCAAGCCCTCAGGCCTGGTTCTGCACATTAAGCTCTTCCCTATCATTGGCAGGGCTAGTCAAATGGAAGTTGAATTATTTATTTGATGAATCTTTGATAATTTTAAATAAAATATTCACAAATAATTTATTTTTACTATTTGTGCAGATCCTACTAACCCTGCCAAATAAATTGCACGTGCTCTGAAATGATACAGCAGAATGATTAGTTTTCTAGACCTGACCCAACCACTGGACCTAAGCATTATGTCAGAGCAAGTGAAATGTTCCCCTACAAAACTGGGGAACAAACTGCTTACTTGTTCAATTATGCAATCTGTAAGGATTTTCAGTGGGTAGAGATCAATTCAAGACCGGCACTAAAGTGATTCCTCCCGAAAAGCTTATTGGCACTAAGTTATTTCCTTAAAAAGCCCATTGGCTTCACCATTTTTGCTTGTAGTCATGGTCATGCTGACCACTGCTGCTGACATCTCCTCCACTCTGCCTTTGATTTCCACATCCCTCCACTGGACAAGGCTGGCTAAAGCCTGGACTGGATGGGAGTCACGATGGATGTTTGGAGGTCATCAGGCGAGCCACAACATGAGCCAAGGTCATCACGAGCATTTTAAAATGAGCTCTTTGTTAGACATAATCCTTCCTCCAGCCATGCACCTCCTCATGTATCCTGCTCCAACCATGGGCTTCACTCACAGCAGCAGTAATTGGCAAATTTGTCAGGACAAGCGCTTGGCACAGCTAGAAGCTATGAGAACTGTTTATTCTCCCTCCTGGCACACCCTGCCCTTAGGAGCCATGGAGCAGGAAATGCATATAAAACGTCTGAACCTTTTAATGTAATTATGACTTACAGGACTGCAACTAGTACGGACGAAACAATCATCTAGACCTCACTGCTAATCTTTACTTGTTTGCCTTTCACTCAAAAGCACAGGAGGGTCATTTGTAAAATGTAACCTTCACTTCATTATCTAAGGCAGTGGCTGAACAAGAACTCTGAAGAGGATAAAAGTCATAGCAAGATACCCTTTATTTTATGCACGTAGGGAAAAAATAACCCTAGGCACCAATACAAGCTGGGGGCTGACCTTCTGGAGAGCAGCTCTGCAGAGAAGGACCTGGGAGGGCTGGTGGATGACAGATTGACCATGAGCCAGCAAGGTGCCCTTGTGGCCAAGAAAGCCAATGTCTCCTGGGGTGCATTAGGAAGAGTGTTGCCAGCAGGTCAAGGGAGGTGATCCTGCCCCTCTACTCAGCCCTGGGGAGGCCTCATCTCGAGTACTGTGTCCAGTTCTGCGCTCCCCAGTACAGGAGAGACATGGAGCTACTGGAGAGAGTCCAGCGTAGGGCTACGAGGATGATCCGAGGACTGGAGCACCTGCCCTATGAGGAACGGCTGTGAGAGCTGGGCCTCTTCAGCCTGGGGAAGAGAAGACTGAGGTCCTGAAAGGAGGGTGTCAAGGGGATGGGGACAAACTCTTTTCTGCTGCCCCGTGTGACAGGACAAGAGGCAATGGGCAGAAATTGAACCACAGGCAGTTCCGCCTGACCATGAGGGGGAAATTCTTCCCTGTGAGAGTGACGGAGCACTGGCACAGATTGCCCAGAGAGGTTGTGGAGTCTCCTTCTCTGGAGATCTTCAAGGCCCGCCTGGATGCAACCCTGTCTAACATGCTCTAGGTGACCCTGCTTGAGCAGGGAGGTTGGACTAGATGATCTCCGGAGGTCCCTTCCAACCTTACTGATTCTGTGATTCTATGATTTTCTCCTTACTTAGATTGAGTAATAACATTCAATAATATTGAATGTTATTCCAGAAAAGATCCCTGAATGCAGTACAGATCTCCTTTCAAGCCCATTTCAGAGGACAGGGGTTGTAGTTCCCATCTCCCAGAATTTAATTCAACCTATAGCAGCCCAAAGTTTCAATTCAGAAAACACTGGAGTATGCAGGGATAAGCTGGTCAACACAGCAATCAAAACAAGCACTGCTTGTTTTGATCAAATCTCTTGGGTAGAGGCAAATATTTCAGAAAGCATCACAGCTAGTGCTCAAGTATCCACTTATCATCCCATGTCTCATATGAGTAACCAAGCTTCTAGCATTGGCAGGAAGAAAAACACATCTACGACGGCCTTCCCACACAGAGTGCTTAATAAACGCTTATTAAACCAAAAAGAGCCCCCTCCGTTTTTTTTCAGTAGCGGAGTGGGGCGAAGGGCACAGGGAAGGAAGCCAAAAGCATGTATCACAGACCTGAATCGTCCCAAAGTGAACAATCTTATCTGAAGATGAGCACCTTAAGGTGGATGAGAAAACTTAAAACTTTCTGCAATTAATCCATTGGGGTAAAATGGCCCAAATTCCCAGTGTGGCACATCTCTATAGCAACTTTGAGAATAGATAATTTTATCAAGGAGGCAGTTAGGTTTGGGGGAAAAAAATGTATGAAGAGGTGCAGGGAAGTGCAGTGAGATAAGCAATAAGGGATGCTTGGCTGGTACAAGAGCTGAGGGAAAAAGAAAAAGAGTACCAAGGTTACAGAAAACAAGTGTGGGTCAACGTCAGTCAAGATTGTGGTATAAAATGTGATGCTCACTGAAACGTAGTTTTGTCTACCTTACAGTTATTGCAGCAGCAAAACATTAGGGCAGCAGCTATATCCACACGACACTTAAGGGAAGATAAAATTATTTTTCTTTTGTCAGATTTCTAGAATACAGTTGCAGGTGTCTCCAATCCATTGCTGACACAATTGAGTTGATTTAGAGCTGGTCAGTCTATTATAAGTTCAAGTTATACTTACAGGCTGTCTTGCCCAGGTGCAGAAATGAGCCAGCTTCCACCCTTCACTTCCCTGCTGGCAGCTTTGTTCTAATTCTTACTTCTAATGATGGATGACTTGTAACTTCAGCACAGAGTGGCGTGACAGCAGCACTTTCAGAGACACATAGTTTGGACAGGACTAGCACGGTCTGCGTAACACATGCTCAGACCAGCAGGGCTCACTGAGCATCCACTCCACGCTTTCCCAAGCATTCTGTAACATCCTATAACATACTCAACACATACTGTATAGAAAACTCAAAGGATTGAGATATACTAGCATTTTGGAAAGCAGAGGAGAGATCCAAGGAGTCACCTAGATGCCTGCAATGGCAAGTGCCCCACAGCACTGCATAAATCTTTTGGGACTGAAAGCAACTCATGGCCTCCAATGCGTATGACTTGTTTAAGCTCCAGAGCCAGCCTTCCCAGTTACCGCCTCTGTCCCTCAGCTGTATTTCAGGAAATGAAACAATAGTGAGGTTTAACCAATGTTCCATCTGTGACACAGTTTGCACAAATCTGCCTGCACTCCAAAGCAACGTATAGCCCAACTAATGCAGACAACGGCTGGCCAGGCACCAGCCAGCAGCGCAGGGGTTGCCTTAACCTGTCTTGCACCCTTGACAAATTTCCTAGCAGGTCCCTTGAGAATCTTGAATCTTCCCTCATGGCTCATTCCTTCTGCAGCCAGACATCAGTCCCGATAGTGCTCCATGGAGTTCATGACGTCTGCCCCAAACTCCTTGAACTGTGCATGCTCACCCATCTCCCCTGCTCTTCTGAAAGCTTTGCCAAGAATGTCCCTGAGCTTCCCAACCCCCTTCTTACTGCTGTGACAAGTGTTCTCCCTCTTTAACTTCCCTCTGGAGCATCAGGGCATCCTTTGAAAGCCTCTAGTTTGCTCACAGTACTTATACCCTCAACTGCCATCTTGTGTGACATGAGACAGTTGACCTGTTACCTAACTAAACTTGACTCTCATAACCAGCAACCATAAGGAGGAATTATCAGCTGGGTAGCAAAAACATCTGTGACCATAGCAGCTGGGTTAAACTAAATTTTACTCTGACTGGTACTTACAGATCTCTGCTGAGATTTAACAGCAGATATACACTACTAAAGCCCATAGTTGCACATAATTTCTCTCTGAAAATGCATACTGCAGTCCATCACATAATATATTTCTTCAATACAGACAGTTGTTTCTAATATTGCTCACCTATATACACTCAGGAGTGCTGAGAGAAACACTCTGGGCAAGCAATGAATAAACAGGTAGGCCAGTTTTGTATTTACATTTCAAGTGGATCTACCCACCTGACAAAACCTGCATTTGGCTCAGGGAAAGGACCACATCAGCTCTGTGAAAGTGCTAAGACTTGTTTGCCAGTTTTGTTTTTAAGAGGCAGCCAACATGAGTCCCTGTGGCTTGAAAACTGTTTGCAGCAAACCGCCACACGAGCCTGCAGCCATCTGAGGTGTTCCTGAAGCAGCTTGTCCCGGTGGAACTGAAGCCAAACAACCCACAGTGGCAATATTCTGCATTCAGCTGCCTGTACTATTGATCAACTCAGCTACTTCAATAAATTAAACCTTTCTTAATTGTATTGTCCCTTTTTATGTGCAATATTATCCAACGCAGCTTCACTGGCAAACGAGGAGATCTTTCAATACCACCCTCCAAGTAATTTATATGTAAATAATAAAAAGCGGGTCCCAACACTGCTCCCTGCAGCACTCACCAATTAATCTCCTTTTAGCTTTTTACTGCCACTCTTTGTTTCCTGCCCTTTAGCCAATTTCCAGTAGACTGTGCCAACTTTCCACTTACTCTATAGCTTCATATCTTTTGTATTAATAACTTGCGATGCAGAACAGTTTCTCAAATGTTTTCTGAGAAATCAAAATGCTCATGCAAGACCATCTACTACATTTTTTTTTAATTTTCTGGTAGACATAACCCTGAAGGACTTCAAGCTAGTAAAGCGTGATGTTTGCTTCCTGAATCCACCTTGACTCCCTTTGATCAAATGGTATTTCTCTAAGTATTTGCCTTGCTTGTTCCTTTAAACACTGCAGTTCCTAAAGACTTCTCCAGAAGGCAGATGTGAATCTAAAATGGTTCCCTTTGACATATTTGTGAAGTTGTCAGAAAAATTTTACTTAAACATATTGGAAGGGGGAAAATTCTCCATGTCTGCCTTCTGATGACTGACTTTGTGTTTATCACTGGCAAGGGCCAAATTCTGTTGTCAGAGCCACAATTCTTCCACCAAATGGCTGAGTTGCTGTTTGAAAAATTTCAAAATGAAATTTTGCTTTTCACATGCAACAAGGAGGCCCTTGCAGAGTTTTAAAAGGCAGAATTTCCTGCCGAAAGCTTTGAAAGAAACTGTTCCATTATGAAAAATAAATATTTAATTCCATGCCAGAGAGCCTCAGCTATTGCTTGCCTGCTTTGTGCTATTCCAGTTCATTATAAAAGGCTCAATTCTCTAGAGCTCACCAACCTGCAAAAGTCCTCCAAATTTGGTCTCGTAACAGCTGAGCCACTGAATCCTGATTACATTTGTCTGTCTTGGCTACATGACTTCTCCTCCCATAGCCTGGCACTCTGTCAAAGTACAATTTTATACCATTCTCAAGTTACTCAATATCCCTCTTTCTGGTTGTAGTCACAGAGATGCTTACCTTCTTTTCAGATAAATTTTGATGGACATTGCATACCAAAGTTTTGTTGTGCTGGAAGTAAAATATTCTGAAAACTCACCACATTGCCCAACCTGGGAAAGGACATTGTAATTACGACACAGAAATGGGAGCCAGAGGACTTGGATTCGCTCTGTGTCACGACTCACTGTGCAGCTTAATTTCCTGTGCCTTCCCTTTCCCAGGTCTGGAAACCAGACATTGTGCTTCCTTGTACTTTATATAAACAATTCAAAATCCAACGCTACAGAAGGGCCAAATATTACGGCTGCTCGACACTGCTGCATTTACTTCCAAGTGCCAAGGTTCCCAGATGGCAGGATAAAGACATTGTTCCTTCATCTGGGTTTGTGCGTAAGGTGCACTGTCCACATAGGGACAGACCATGTGGGAGAAGAACATTGGAGACAAAGCAATACGGATCTCTCTGGGAAGAGAGGCAGAGACGGTTAAGAAAGCGAGGTGCAATGGAAAGCAAGCTGGAGCATATGTTACCGCCTAGTAAAATTCAAGGGTTTTTTTTGCCAACATTTCTAAATTGAGGTGGCTGGTCCTCTGTCTTTCCTGCTCCTGCTCTACTACATTTCTGCTGGATTTAGCTGTGAAGGAAACATGGAAATAAAGCCATTTTCTGGTTCTTTTTTATGAAGCAGTTAAGAGATCCTGAAACGTGGATAGCATATGAACTGGATGTCACGTTCCAGAATTTGAATACACACACACACGCACACACACAAATCAGAAAAGCCCAAGAGAAGCTTTGGTTTATACACACAGACAAATACTGCAGCAGCAATTGGCAGAGATGATACTGCTGAGATACTGTGCTGCAGCTATTATATACCCCAGAAACATGGGGTCTCAGCATGCCAGAAAGAAAAATAAATAGGTAGAATTGCATCAGTACACTGGCACTAAACAAATCCATCACAGTGATGAGGGCAGAGCTACTGATTGCCTGCCCTCATTTAGGATTAGGAGGACAGAAGCCGGTCCCAAGTGAGGAATACCATACAATTAAAGGGGGGAGAGTGAAGCTATCAGACTGACAGTGAGAAAAAGTGCAGGCAAGAAAAAGCTGTCTCTGGATCTCCTCCTTCTCTTTCAGGTCAAAATCTCTCAGCACCTTCCCCTCGTCTTTTTTTTTCTCCTTTTTTTTTCTCTTTTTTTTCCTTTTAAATAAAGTCATGAAGATGTTCCAGCAAGGTCAATTTAATAATTTGGTTCCTTCCTGGCCGTATGATATCATTTGTGTATTTTTATTTTCTCACACTGCTGTAAGCAAGTAAGCAAATTCAAGGTCACATCCCAGGTATGGTTAAAACACCAGAAAGCCAGTTAGCAGCGAAAGGCTCTCAGCATCTGGTCCATGGCAACAAAGTCTGATTAGAACGTGGTTTGTCTTTTTGTGGTCTCAACGGCTGGTTTGCTCCTGATTAATATTTTATGGAAAATGTGTGTCATCTGTTCCTTGATGTAGGAACAGGAATATAGTTAAGGAGGAAAAAAAAAGTGACGTTTGCATGTTTCTTCTTGATAAACAAGTACATTAAAAGCCCCTCTAGGAAGCCTTTATAACCTGAGCCTGTCCTGATGGATAGTTCACTTTCCCCTATGAAATGCTTCAGTTCATTGCAAGGTCTTTGGCGTTCAAAAACTGAATGGTTTGGAGCAAGACAAGTCATAATGATGGAGGGATTTAAAACAATACTTCCCAAACAGCTGAGTAGCAGGGTCACTACCCCAAGCACAAATACTGTGCCATCTCCTCTTTATGCTACCACATGGGAACCCATACTGCTATTTCTGCCATTATTTGCATATTACATAAAATCATCTTATAGAATTACGAACTGGGTCTGGAAGTGAAGGGGTAGCCAGATAGAAGCATAAAGCTCTCTTCCAATGTGCTCTCAGTATTCTTCTACTTAGCAGTTGATCTGATGTCCTCTGTCTAAAGCAGGATTTCATGCTATCATGGAAGACATCCAACAGGATAGTATCTAGTTCTCCTCCCTTACTTGAGAACAGAGGTTTATGTCAGCTTCTGTGAAGGCAGCATGATCCAGACCTAAAAGCAAACTGGAGCACACGGAGGTGAGGAGAGAGGGGTGTCAGTCACACAGAATGTGGGGCTGCAGGACAATTAGACACAAGCAGAAAAGAAGTATCTGGTATTGTGCAGCAGCAGGAATTTTAGCCATGAAGCGCAGAGAGTGAGAAGGCATCACTGCCCTGCCAGGGATGTGGAGAAACCAGAAGTAGGGCACACAACTCAGGAATTTATAACATTCCTGCTCCGACGTGTATTATTAACTTTTGTCTTCTCCATTACAGAAACCTTTGCGCAGGGCAGTACATTCCCTGGATCAGGTCAGAATCAGAATGGATGAAGAAAAGCCCAGTTAGTGTATTTTCTTCCTCTCCCCCAACTCAGATAATTGAAGCTTGACTGTTTTACCTCAGGAGATGAGGACAGGAAAGGTTTGATGTAGATATTGGAGTCATGCACCTTCAGGTCATGGTCTCCTAGTCCTCGGGTCACCCCAATTGTTGCCATAACACGAGCCTAGAAATAAAGAAAAACAATGCAATCAAATATGGTTCCATGCACTATGCCGATAGAGAAAAAGAACAATCCCCACTCCGTAACTACTATCATTCGGGGTAAATTCCTTTTTTCTCCCAGTAACTCTGGAGTTAACACAGATAACCAACTTCTAAACTTTTAATGCTCACATCATCTGAACTTCTGTGGTTATTCTAAGTTTTATATTTGTCCACATCCCAGACTGCGCATGCATGCCTTAGGCTGTTACCATCCAAAAGGGCCAATGGAGATCTAACCTAGTCCCGTAGCTGTCCAATGCCAGTCAAGGAGAGCATTCCTTTAGCAGATTATGCTATCGGTATGAAGTAAATAGGTTTTACAAAAAGGATGAGGAGCTTAATTAACTCATTTATTCAAGAATCCTGTGGTTTCTTCCTATTGACATATTGCCACATATTTGCTCCACCAAGGAAAGTACCAAGGGCCACCCTTACCTGCTGATGCAGGAGCATAGAGGAGGGTGCCATTGTGTCAGCAGCATCCTACGTGGAACGGGTCCAGAGCAGGTCTGCTGCTGCCTCAGCTCTACCACTTCTTTTCTCTGTAACATTAGTGGTTTCCCAAGAGGTGCCAGGCTCTTCTTCACTAACATTTCCCCAAAGAGCAATCAGGCCGACTATCTCACGGGAAAACTAGATCTCTGCTGTTTATGTATCACTTGCCCAAATTCGAGTGCAGCTGCAGCAGCTTCTGATCAGGACAGCTCACTGCATCAACAGCAGAGTGACTGACTCAGATTGTTTTGCCTCACTAAATCTTAGCTCCATAAAGCAATAAAAGCAAATTAAAAAGTAAGATGTTCATGAAACATTTTGCAATTACAAACCTAACCAACTTAGAGATAAGCTGCAGGTTTGAACCTTCAAAACTTGAGACTAATTTTTGAATGTATTTCTGCATTGAGATAAAAACCTAATGCAGCACGGGAGCACTATTTAGAAACATAGCAAGTATACTAGTATCAGCAAACAGACACTGTTGTGTCCGTATATTGATCCTATTGCTGCATCCAGCTAAGCTTGCTGGGATCAGCACTAACAATCTCACTGTTCTTAATCATGGAATTGGAGACAAAGTGCACCCAAATGAAATGGTTCTTTTCTTCTTTTAAGAAAAGCTATCAGCATTCACATCAGAAAGATTCAACAGCGAGTTCATGTGCTGAAGAAGATACGGTTAAGGGGTATTATATTTCCAAAATCCTACTCTGATCCTTCTCCTTCCTAAATCAGTGTTTTTTATCGCAGAGGTCTACGAAGTGTTATTAAATATCCTCCTACTTTGCTCATCAAACATAGCGTACATTCATCCAGCCTAGTTATATTTTATAATCAAATTAGGAAAATTTAGAATCACTTACTTAAGGTGGTACCATTGTACTCTTATAATTTACAATGAAACCAAACCAAAAGCAAACCGAACTACGTAATGACTAAGTTTGATATAGAACTGCTTTTTAATGTTGAGCTCCTCAACTTCCCCACTCGCCCCAGACACGAGATTGATTTACGACAGATGCAAGATATTCTTTCAAGCTGTCAAAACGATGAAATAAAGATATTGAGTGGAAAACACTGGACTGCCACGGGCTAAATGGAGTGGTAAACAGCACAGAATTCTTTCTTGCTTCGGTCTGAAGAAAGCAAACATTCCCACCTTCTTGCCTTCTCCATATATAAGAGGAAACTTCAAGTCGTCTTCCTCAATGGTTTTGTACGCCCTGTGGGGGGGGGATAAACAACATTTTTAAAGCTTACACTCAATTAGCGACCCAGTGCCCTGAAACAACTGTATGTTTTTTTAATCATTACTCTTCCCAGGGACTCTGCCTTTGAACCAAGATGCCAGTTCCTTTGTCTTTGGAAATTTTCCCTAAAGATTTATGCCACTTGACCAAAAGGAAAAGTAAATGTCAGGAATTTGCCAAGCTGCTCTGATTTCTTACAAGGAAAAAGAAGTGAACTGGAATAACATCCTAATGGGGGAGATACTGTTGGCTATAGCAGCAGCCATACAGTGCCATAAAAAACCCCCCAATGACTAAATCCACATCGTTAACTTGCAGTGGTGAGCAACAGCCGAATGTGAGCACGGTCAAAGCGTGAAGCAGCTCTCAGCTCCTCTTCTCACCTCTCTGAACCAAAGCGAGCTTCACATGGTGAAGAGTTTTAGAGAGATATTTAGTGCCCATTTGACCTTGACTGCAACATTCAAGATTGTCAGAGATTTTACATTTCACAGCAGCTTTCCAGCGCCCGAGAGACAAGAGAAATAAATGCTCATGCTCCGATTCCATTTATCGCATGCCTGCGTACTCTACCTTTTACACATCCAGCTGTTGACGCTGATGAGGTGAGAAGGTGAGCAATTTTGCCAGTGAGGGAAAAAATAGACGGCTGTCACTCTCCTAGCTGCAGAGTCCTTTGGTTTGCACGACACGCGCTCAGGCCCCCGGGCTGGAGAGCCTCTGCGGTTGGAGCGTGTCGCCCCAAAGCCAGAGGCACGCGCTTCCTTCGCACCCCTAAACCGCATCCCCTGCGCGTTCTCCTGCCCCTGCTTCTCGGGGCTGGACCGAAGCCGCCCCCTGGCCGGCACCCCTCGCCGAGGCCAAGGGGACAAGGGCATGGGGAGGAGGGCGGCCCGGCAGCGCGTCCCTTGCCAGGCCCGGCCAGCGCGCCAGCCCCGCAGCTCCGCGCTCCGGCCGCGACGGTGCTTGAGCTCCTGGGAATCGCGTTCAGTCAGGTTTAAGCAACATGAAGGCAGTGACACAAACCAGCAGGAAATTAAAAATTAAGGGTGAAATTCTATATTGTAGTCGAACTCCCCCTTGCTTCACTGAAACACAGCGCAGACCTGGGATCAATAAAGGTGCTGTTTCACGTAGGTACATACGCTGCCTCCTCCAGGCACCAGACGGCCAGCCTCAGACCTGATGACAGTAGCACAGAGGTCGAGTTTAAGCCTCACCTTTACAGTTCCTAATAATTGCAAGTACGGTCCCCACCAGTGGCTCGGCGGGGGGAGGCAGGAAGGAAACAATCCAAAATCCAAAGGAGAAACAGTAGCGAGGTGCTCCACTCCTCCTGTGCCACAAACCATTACTACCTGAGAAACCCCAAAGAGAATCAGGTGAGTTTTCCAAAAACGCAATGGATGCTTCTTGGGAGACCACACGGTCAAGAATATTTATATAGAGTTACACAGATTTGTCAAATATGTTTTGGGGATCTCTACAAGAAACAACAAGGAGAAGGAACTTAAATGGCATTTTTGTGGCAGGAGAGGGAAAACAGATTAATTCTAACAGGAAAAAAAAAAGAAAGTGGAAAAAAGAAAAGGTACAGATCATTACATAGCCAGCAAGAGAAAACTCCACTGATGTTTAAACCCTGGAATAGCATTTTGGGGGAAAGGGCAAGTCAGTCACAGGTTTGTTCTTGTTCCTTCCTTCATTTCCAGCAGGGAATAGCTAATGTCTCTGCCTCACTCACCAGCTTGGATATCCTGGTTGAACAAGGCTAAATTTCACCACAGCTCCATTAAATCCCCAACCACTAACACGTCCCAAAGCTCCCAGCTGGGCCTGCAGAGCAAGGAGCTTTGTGAAACCTCCTTGACAGTCTGAGCTCTTTTCACTCCTCTGCACAGAGCCAGTTGAGCTCTGACTCCAAGAAAAAGGGTGTCAGTCGAGTCCATACAGGGCACTAGAGTCAAATGATTAATCAAACCACAAAGCCAACAAGACAATTCCTACTGGATTTTCAAGCTGCTATACATGTTTATTACAAATAGCAAACATGATTAAGCTAATGTGACTATTTGCAAAACCTGCTTTAAAGCAATAAATGAACCCATTCTTTACCCATAGGTTAGATTAGCTGCAAGATAATTAAAAATACTTGAGAGACTAAGGCTCCCATTTTACACTCTTCTCTAAGTAGCCAAAACCAGGGACTGAGTTTTCTTCCCTTCCTCCCCTCCCTCTTCATGCACAGCACATCACACTGACTGTGCATTAGGAAGAAGAGGAAAAAAAAAAAAAAAAAAAAAAAACCAAGGGCATCGTTTGGCCAGCTGTCTTTGATAAGAATGGTCCCCACAGCTGCATCTCAGCATCTTTTATGGAACCACCATAAGGGCCATCTTCTGTTGGGCCATCAAACCGTGACACATTGAAGCAAGGATGTTGGAAGAGGCCACGCTGCAAGAGATGAAGCTAACTTGTCTCTTCAGGACACTAGGAATGGCAGCTGGCTAGCTTATGACCTCCTCAAGCTATGTGACTAAGTGAGCAGGCCCAGAGGTCTACAGTGATTTGTTTTGCAGTTTCTCAGAAAATCGCCTCTTGGGCTCAGAAATTGTGTGTCAAGACTCATCTCAAACCTACTTTTTTATGTTGACATTGCTATTGCCCCCAAAATTATTCAGCTCTCGAAAAACAATGCATACAACTGTAACTACAGCAGTGGAAATGGCACCGATGCACTGAAAAACAACTTGAGACAGTCTAGAAAAGTACCTAGGTCCTACGTTACTAGCAAAACAGAATTAATAATATATGAGTATGTGGTTTCCTGCAAAAGAATGATGAAGGACAGCTTTTCAGCTAGCAGCTCAGCGACTGCACTGGGGAGAAGGAAGGAAGCAAGCTATGAAGTCCCTTTTGATTTATGCTGTGTGAAACCTCCTGTACTTCATACGTATGTTTATCTCTCACAAACTACAACCTTCTGGACTATTTCACCTGACCTTAAGTAATAAGGTTACATTTATACCTTCCTGTGCTGTTTAGAGAGAGAGAACATACTGTATATAAACATATAATATGGCAATAGGTATATGAAATACAGACATATGGAGAACCTGAGGGGGTTTGGTTGGTTGTTTTGCTTAATGCCAACCCTGCCTCATTCAGACATCTATATAATTCAGCCCAGCTCTCTGTTGTAACAAACACAGACACAGGGTTGCAATCCCTCCACCCTCATCTTCCTCATCTGCATCTCAAAAGAACTCAGTGGCCACCACAATGGGCCAACAAAGGTCATAAAGAGAAGGCTATAGTGTTGCTTGCTGCTCTGAGAGAGCCTAAAGCCTGGCAACCGTTTCTGCCATGTAAAGCTCTATTTTTCCCAAACAGAAAAAAAAGAGGGGGGGGGGGGAAGGAGGGAGGGAAGAAGATAAGGGTAGAGAAGGCAAGCATGTGCCCAGCTAGATCTAGTTGCATTCTTTTTTCCCATTTGACTTCGTTTCTTCTTTTCATTTAAAAAGATCTATGAAACGCTGTCCAAAAATAGTGAACTAGGGCTTGACACATGTACCACCCACAAAGTTACATTTGGACTCGGGATCAACATTTTGGAAAACTGGGCCAAATAGCACCAGGAGCCAAAAGAGATGTCAGAATTAAAGAACTAGGACTGAGATGATGTTACATGGCAATCGCAATCTGTTCTAAATACAAACAATAAATGACTAGAAGCTGCTAAATGCACATAGTAATCTATGGAATAGATTTCCTATGGTTCCCACAATCATTAGCAATGCTCAACATAATGCCCTTTAAATAAAAGATTGCCAAAGTTACCTGCAAATTGCTGGGTGCTGAACTTGAAAAAATTGTCAGCTCCTACATACAGATTTCAGAGCCAAAATCCTAGATAACCTCTCACATATGTTAAGCGTTCTCCTGACACATAATTTGTTCTTAAAATTGGCCATATTAAAGTAAATGCAAATTCATGTAAGAGTTGAAGCTGTTGTTAATACAACAACAACAACATTATATTAAGTTTGCTTTTACAGCAAATAGTGCAAGTTTACTGTTCATGAAAGGTATTGCATTGGCACTCCTAGGCACAACAGATGGTAGCAAAAACACAATCTATCCTGCCCTGGAAGGCTCAATGTGTGAATAACAGGAGACTCCAGGCTTGCGCCCACTGTGTTCTCTGCCTTTCCATAGCACTTGGCTTTAGAAAGTTTGCCTGTGTTTCAGATCAGTGACACCTGATAGTAAACTGCAAATTATACCTGAAGAACAGCAACAGAATTGTCAAAGGGCTTTAGCTTGAAGCACAAAGCATAACCCACTTGGGGCAAGCACAAAGAAAAAGCACTACAGCTTCAGAAATGTCTTACTTTATACTGAATACAACGATGAAGGCTCTCCTTTGAGACCCGTTTGTGGACATGAGATATTTCTAGTACTGCTTTGTTACTAACTGTATAAAAAAAAGTACCTAACAAACCATGCTCTACCCCTCTGCTCAACATTTCCTGGTCATACCAGTAGAAAACCAAATTTTAATCCTGGAGGAACCACAAAACTTGCTAGAAAAATAGGAATTCAACAAGAAATAATCCTTTGTATAACAGGACTCAAATCACCAACCCAGAAAGAACCGGTCATCTCTATTGTCTTTTGCAGAGTCAGGATCCCTTACTCCACGCGCTGACATTAAATACCCTCTGGATAGGCTAGCTGCAACATTTCAGTGCCTCAGTTTCTTTTCTCTATCACTCATCTGACATACAGTTCAATGAGGCAAAGTTGAGATATACAAATATCACAAAAGCACATAAGCCATACTGATGTTAGAGAAAGACTGATAGCAAAACCACATAGATTAAATAAGAAAGATATACACGCACATACGCACAAAACACAGCTTTAGGGTAACATCTATTCTACAAACCAAAACGCTCTAATAGGATTTCTGTCACATAAAGAGAAAAAAAATGAGTCTTAAAACATCCATTTTCCCCAGAAAAGGCAGAACCCCCTTCTTCTGAACCTGGAACTGCAGAATGCTTCATTTTGAAATTTCTAGTTCCGTACATACGGCTGGCTTAGCCCACTTGTGAATTAAAAATATATATAATTTACATATGATCTCTGGCTTGCTCAAATCAGACCACTCTGAGGGCTGGACCTGCAGGCAGTCCTTACCATGCTGCACAATCCTAACACAGAGTCAAGACCTCACCATGACAGGAAGCATCCTCCAAGCACCATGCTCTCCTGGTCAAAAAACTGCAGAAGCTAAACAAACTACACATCTTAGCTACCCAACAAATACCTGCATCTTCTTTCATGCACTTTCCTAAGTGCGGCTGATTTTTTTTTATTTTATTTACCTCTAATAGAGCACTAAAAGAAAGCAGTAGTAGGATGGAAAAGCTGGGGAGAGTGCAGTTCTGGAGAGCTGCTTAGACAGAGAAGGGCAAATCAGGGAAAAACACCATTAAGTGTATTCACAAGCATCTTCGCTTGCTGGTTTTGTGCTCACACCAGGCAGGAGGAACAGAACAAGTACTCTACAAGCTGTTCAACTAGCCTCTTCTGGTGGGGAGAGCTTCCCTCACCCACAACGAGGGACCAAAACTGCATGCACACTCAAGACCAAGTGAATCAATGGTCTGCAAGTTTTACCAGTTCATTTTTCTTTTCCTCCAGAGAACTCAGTGTCTTAAGCACTTCTGAAATTTTACTTTATCTCTTCTACTTTTAAAAGCCAAACAGGAAGGTTTGGCCTCAATTTACCCTGGAGATAGGGGGATAAGGGAAGTGGGCTGTTAACACCCTATGGGGCTTAACGCACTGTGATGGACAGAGGAACCGTTTGGAAATGCACAGTTTACTGTATATTTTGTTAAAAAGACATGGTGCAGCAGATGGGAGAAAGATGGCTTGTTTGCCTTGCAGTGTCTGCTGCACTCTGGCTAGTTGGGATCCTCTGGAAGGAAGGAGATCGTTGGGAAACATCCCTGTAGTGTCGGATGGGGAAGGGAGCGAGAGACACAGCAAGCGACAGCTCATCCTCTCACCGCAGGGCTGGAAACTCCTCTGAGGAGCAAGGGGCCTCCTCTGAGCCGGGAGCAGAGCCATAAGTCAATCTCTGGTGGCAACAGAAAGAAAGAGGATTTCCTAGGGATCCAGAGGAGGTTATGTGGAATGTGTGCAACTCAGAAAAGCCAGAGAAAGCGTCTGGACAAGAAAGCAGGAATGGGAGAAGAGACTTCACCTCACCAGGCAGAAGATGCGTCACTAAGCACATTTCAGTGCTTAGTCTTCCCTTTGCAGATTATCGGTTCAGTTCAGCTTCTGGCCAACAGAACCAGGCTGGGCATCCCTGCCTGCACAGCACTCGAGCGTGGGGCAAGGCAGAGGCCGAGCTCAGGCTCACTTGGCCCCAGCAAGGCCATTTCTGAACAGCCTTTCCCCAGACGCAGTTTTCTCCTTTGTCACAGCAGACAGTTACTTTTTTCTTTGGTTGTTTTTTTGTTTTATCCTGCCCAAAGACACTGGCTCAGCTCCTATGGCATGTGTGCACTTTGGGAAAACAGAGCCATCCATCACTGTCAGGAGATGTGCTGTACACAGTGGGTCAACTCTCGTCTCCCGTTGTTTCTGCAGCTAAGGCTGCAAATCTCAGAAAGATGCATAACATGCGTGTTGCAAACAGCCATTCTTCATGGCAGAGCTGTGTCTCAGACACCCAGGCACGACTGAGCAAACGGCTCCGGCTGCATGCACCCCGGCCCACGCCACGGTGCCTTGCAAAGGGAGCAAAAAGCAAACAGCAAAGCAAGTGGCTGTGGAGCACGGTTTCTGCTGCAAAAAAATGACATCTTCTCTCTCCTCTCTCTACAAAGGCCTAATGCTGCTAAGGTGGCCCATAATCATTAAATTATGAAAATGTAAGTTGCTGGGAGGAAATTAATACCAGGCATGACTGGGGAAAAGGCTGCTTTCTTGTGAAGTAATTATGAAATTAAAATTTGATCTCTCCCTGGTGATTGTACAAAGGATATGGCTGAGGTCTCAAACACAACAATACAGCCAGGATTTCAACAGAAGTAGCACAGAAGGTTTCACTAGACAAAAAAAAAAAAAAAAAAAAAAGAAAAAAAGAAAAAAGAAAAAAGCTCAATTAAAATGGAGGGGGGGAAAAAGATGACTTTCTGTAAATTACTTGAATTTGGCTAAAAGGTGTAATCAAGCAGGTTATGGCACAGGGTTTGCAGACTTCCAATTACTTTTTACAAGTTGGAATCAAGCTGTTAGGAAATGCAGCTTATCTGAATAAGACTAATAATGCTAAGCTAATTAGACCCCCAGGCATTAGCCAGCAGATAAATTCAAGCCAGAAAGAGGGACACTGTCACTTTAAACACTGCCTTGGGATCCGTGGAAAAGCTAATGAGGAGTGTCAGTTGGGGCTGTTTTATTAGGTGGTTCTCTAGAGGATATAGCCTGAGGTTTCTGTAACAGGGCTTCTGCGCTTGATTCAATAAATCAATTTATATTAAACGGAGGGGTGCAGCGCGGGCGCCTGCTTCATAGAGCATTCTGTGGCATTTCTCAATCTGCTTATGCACTCCGCTGTCAGGCTACCTGAATGCGCTGTCAAAGCACATTGAACGGCGCAATAAAGAGGAAGACAGCAGCCACACTGACGATATTTGTTCAAACCGGCTCTCACGTTACCAAGCACAACATGTCCATCGGCTCTCGACGCGGTATTCCAGATCCCCAATAAGTGATTAATGAGACCCTGGTTTTTGTGAGCCGGAGTCTGAGCCGCAGACTGCAAGGCGGGCTGCACAATAAAAGCAGAAGGCAACCATCTCAAACAAAACAAAATGACTCGCAAAGCGAAGTTGCTTTTTTAATCAGATGCTTAGAGGCTGAAAGACATTTCCTGTTGGAAAGAAAAGAGCGAGCACAGAATAGGTTGGCAGCGTGCCACAAAGTGGACAATATTGACTCTAGAATAAAATGTTTTTTGCTCAGCGCTAGCCCCAGGGCACCAGCCGTTCTGGTTTGGAATGAATCACGAGCACGCAGGCGATTCCCCCAGACGAGCCGGTCATTGGGTGGCTAATCGGGTACTACAACAAAACCTCACCAGACACTGAGCTGGTAATAGCTCTGCTGCTAGGAATACAGCGTGCTCAGCCGGATCGTACGGTGTTCCTGCTGGCTGTATCCTGGGATTTTAACCCTTTGAAAGAAGCTGGGACGAGACCTCGTTAAACCTTTTTGGATGGGGTGTAATTCTGTGCAATCTCTGAGGGCAAAGCAAGTCACCAACAAATCAGGTCTAAAAGGGGACTTTTGGTCTGGGGCTCTTCCGTCGCTTCAGACCCTAAAACCTTTTACTTTACTGCAGACGGTAGAAAGGCTTCTGTTTATGTTCCAAGGCGAAACGTAATTTGGAAAACCACAAAAACTGATGCCAAGTGGCAATGCCTTCTGGATGCCTTTGGTGAAATATACTGCTGCAAGGATCCTCCGGCCCTGCAGGGGAACACTGGCAGAAGTAGCTGTGCGTGTGTGCGTGTGCGTGCCAGTAAGGAGCACAATAAACCAGAAAGCCACAGAGCAGGTTTCAGGAAGTGCTCTAAAATACAGTCAGAACAAAACACTCGGAAATACCTGTTTCAAGAAGAAAACCGGAAATTGTTCACACCGGATTTACGCATGGGTGCAGCAAACTTGATCAACTGTGCCTTCAACAAAAGGAGGAGATGGAAAATACTGATTTTGTGCACTCCTTAAAACACACGCGGGTATCTGAAGACAAACGCTAGTTTATTTTATCACCCGGCCTGCTTCTTTTTTATGTGCTTTTACCTCAGATTACCTGCGCCCTTCTTAACACTGGAACATTTTGCTTATGTGGCCAGTTGCCTCTCCCCGACACCTCTGCTGCCGGGACTTGCAAAAGCCACCAGAACGGCCTTCTTTACCGTGAAAGTGTAACCCCTGCCAGCCGTGGGCCTAAAAACCCTAGCCCAGGGATCCAGCTGCGAAAGCCTGTTAGCAACACAGATGTTTGCCAGCAAATTACAGCTCGGAGGCTCGTTCAGCGGGGGACGCAGCTCCTAGACACATTGCCGGCACCTTGCTACGGTCACAACCTCCAATCGCGCGGGGCAGCTCGTGGTCAGCTCCCACCCAAACGCCGCAGCGCGTTTCTGGCCCTGACTCCCACTGCAGAGAAAGGAGAAGGGGCTGAGAGGTGGCAGAGGGAGGAGGGCAAGGCTGGTCTCAGAGCAGTTACAGGCAGCTCGGGCTGGCAATGCAATTGCCGGCTCAGCGGTTGTCCTTAACGCCGTGGGGGAACTCGGCAGCGTTGCTACCACAGCGGGCTGCCGAGACAAAGCCAATGTGGAAACTTCACGGGGAAAAAAATAAATACGTAATAATTTTAAAAAAGCGGGTGTGGGAGGCCAAATGCATGGTGACAGACCCAGAGACAATAACCTTCTGTAAGCCAAACAAGCTGGGCAAGCCAGTCCATTGCTGAGAAGCTGCAAAGCTCCAGAGCACAGGACAAGGGAGGAAGAAAAAAAAAAAGAAAAAAAAAATCATACAGCTTCCAACAGAAACCACAGAAAGCACCCTGAATTTTAAAATGAAAAGTTCTTTTTCCAGAGAAAGCATCAGAGCTGTGTTTTACACCATCTTACTAACGGATCAGTAATTAACTACAAGAGCGACTGCTTTTTGCTAAGATCACCTGGATATCTCTACTCATACACGCGAAAGTCAACATCCAGGGAAGTCATTGACCAAAAAAGATTCTGGCAATTGATCATCTGCAGTAGAAGCGATAAAGGTTTGCCAGCATTTTTGTGTAGCGAGCTCCAGCTGGTTAATACTCTACCCAACTTTTTCTAAAAAGGGAATACATATGCTAATTTATTCTCCATGATAGCTACTGTCCTGAGAAACAAACACATACAGAGATGTACACAGGCCATTCTGTCCTGATGCAGCAATTAATTCTAGAAATTAGAAACGGAAGAAAATAGAAGTGAGAATATTGAAATGGAAAACTATCACTGTGCAACACCAGCCACCCCAGACTATCACCTCTACAGGCCAATCAAGCTGGAAAGCTAACATCTTGGCCACATTCTTAGCCATTAAAATTGATGCAGACTTTATGATAAATAGAAGCAGATTGTTTCTCCTCCACTTAGGAGATCACTGCACACAATTTCATGGAAAACAAGCCTTCCTTGGCAAATGTCCTGACAAAAACCACCAGAACCTTATTTAGAACGACTCTGATTTACCTAAATACTATGGAGATAGAGCGATCCCCTCACCACTTTATTGTCCTGAAGCAAACAACTAAAAGGTAAAATTAACTGTGGGATATGAAATTGGCTAAAAAAAAATCTAGATTCTTTTACTCAGGACATTTTCTATTTCCAGCCAAAATTCAAAATGAACAGCAGGGAGAGAAAGAGCATCATCATGGTCTCCACATGCGTTTGCTTGGAGTAGGCCATCTCTTTCTAGGTCAACACTGAGGCTTGAATACTCAAGTCACAGTTCAAGTATTTGTTCCTGGATATGCGGAGTCATATTTGTGCTAAACTCAGGGCAATCTGTGTACTGACCGTATTGAAATCTGTAACTAGAACAACGTGTGTCCTGAAATTCAGGAAATTCATATAAATCAACAGGAAAATCAACTCGCTTCTCCCCCTTGCCATATGCTAGGAAGAGTTTACATACCAATACTGAAAAACAATACATTGAATTAAATTTGCAATTCATTTAGACTTACCCAATCTCTTCTATCTTACTCATTATTGTACTTCTAAAATTGTGCTCATTTACTTTTCTCCTAATGCAAAATATTAGCTATGCAATAACCATTTTCAATAAGGTGAAAGTGCTATTCACAGACTTACAAACAAGGCTCGAATTGATATACAGAATTATCTCTTCTTTTAATTTTAAATCATTCCAGTCCTGTGTGCATCCTAACATCCTGTTGGTGATTCTGACCGGAACAGTAAACTAAGCAGAAGTTTCACTGAACTCTTTAACATGATTCTCAAGTTCATGGGAACTGCTAACACACACAAATAGTTATTTTTCCCACTTCATGCTTTATTTGGTACTTATCAATACTGAATCTGATCACTGTGATGCCCATTCATGTAAATCATTTCACTCTTTGCAGTTCCTCACAGTCTTCCTGACTTATTAGTAGAAGAGCTGTGTTACTTACACGTGCTGCTACTTCAACCATTCTAACCTCATCTCCCTTCCCGACTGTTATCCAACTGGAAAAAAGCAAAACAACTCCCCATGAATGTGCAAAAATCCTGCTTGTCTTCTGATCACAACGAAAAAAATTCTGCTCTTTTTTTTTTAAGGAGACCTTGGCCCACGATACTTCTGTAGCTCCCCCTAAAATTAGTTTTTTCAGTAGCCTCTCTCGTCTCAAAAAAGAGCTTCTGGAAATCTACATTTTGAACCATTCTTTAGAGATGTCTTCAGAGAGGTCATGAATTCAGTGAGAGAACCCCCTTAGCAGAGGCTGGGCAGACTATCCCACCATCTTCCAAATATTTTCCTATTTAACTGCTCAGTTCAACTAACATACTCTTTTTGTTTCTATCCTTTTGGATCATGCCTGCAGCTTTTTAAAATTAAATTTCACAGAGGAACTGTGTATTTCTACTAGCAGCTGTTCAAGATGACAGACAACGATGGTTATTCTCAGATTAACATGTTCTGTACAATTTAAACACTCCAGATTACAATGATAAACTTAAATAATTATTCTGCCACTAAAATATCATATTTATGGGCAGTGAAGCATGGGACAATCACAAATGTGTGGAGCTGTAGGTGTGTGTGGTCATCCAGATCTTCAAACCTACAAGAGCTCAAGCTTTTTCATCCCTTCCGCCTTTCTCCTTCCTGCATGAACATTTGCTAAGAATGCTAAAACACAACCAGCATGTAACAGAAGACCGTTTGCATATAAAGGACCTTCACATTTATAGGTCGCATATAGAGCACATACAGCTTCTGTAAGTGAGGGGAGTTGCTTGGGAAGGAACCTCTTGAATTGACACAGAACAATGATGACATTTAGCCACAGACAAAAACTCATTGCTCTTCCTGTCTTCAGTACATTAAGTCAAATGCTTTTCATTCAAATCTTTTCATTTTAGGCTGGCTGCAACTTCTACTGAGGTAGGCCTGTGTCTAAAACAATTCCTTAAGATTATCCAAATCAGGCGCCATCTGTACAGGAATATGGGAGGCAGCTCTTCCCTTTGCAATAGTTTTTCATCGTGGGAAGGAAAAACAGCCCACTGATCCAGATTCTATAAAAAGCCACTTCCAAGACAGGAAAGCTGTTCAGCTTTCAGAAAGATCCCCTGGCACGTCTACCCCTTAAGTGCTAACACACTAAAGCAAGCTGATGTCCTCTGGGCATGGAAAGAGGGCTCCAACTTATTTAAAATGTTAGCTTCTAAAAGAAAAATATCCTTGAAAGGAGATACCTATCCTTATAGTACATATACAGGTATACTACCACTTTTGATGCAGACAGGTTTACATTAACCACAAATGCATCCAAAGCAGGTTAGGGTGGGGAGAAGGCTGTGAAGGGGCATGTTCTTACCAGCCGGTCATGTTGAAGTCGCGGTAGAGCATCCTCTTTCCAACCTCCTTGCGCTGCACCCTCCGTGGAAACTCTAAATGTGTGAACTCATTTCCCAGCAAGTGGGGCTGCATGTAAGCCTGTGGGTAAAAACCAAGCCACAGATACCACACAAGTATCATAAAACAGGATATCATCTATTTTTAATGAGCTAATATTACCATCCCTTCCCGCTCACTCCCACACACTTTTTTCACACATTTTTTCTCCTTTCTTTTTTTTCTTTTTTTTTTTTTTTTTAATACATGGAAGATGACAAGCTCTCTTTCAGCAAACAGGGTTTGCGTACAACAATCCTGATGGACTGTCTGGTGTCCAGCAGCAGTTGCAGTATGAGCGATCCTCTCCTGCTCAAAATCTCTCAGTTCTTCTCCCCAGGTCTCAACATTTGGGATTACTAAAGTATACTTCATCCAACAACGCTGAAGGAGTCTGTAGCTAGAGAAAGCAGAGGCATCTCCTTCTGTGGGCTGGAGAGAAGGGAGTGGTTGAAGACCAAAGCCACAGAGCACCCCTCTGGCTGGAGAGGTGCTGGAGCTGTGAAGAAGCTCAAGCCTTCTGATACCCAGTTCAGCTACACTGACAACAGGCACCACCTAGTATTACTACGAGCCTTCACTTAATCTTCACAATCTCAAGGAAAGTGAAAAACTCTGTTCCCTTTTTCCTGTTGAGCATGCTGCACCCTATCACATGCAAAACTGCAAATAAACACGCATTGCACAACACCTTCTTCCCTTGTTTTCTAAAAGCAATTTCTTTCACAGAGAATATAATTTAAGAAAAGTAGAAGCAGTTTCTGGTTACAACTGTAACTAATATTTTTGCCAGTGTTAACATTTGATCCCTGTGGCTATTAACCTTTCTGTTGCGTTGATCTCAAGATGCTGTGAGGCCTCTTTGGCAGTGGCCTACGATCGTATCTGATAACTAAGCACTTTTGAACTGATTCTGCAGAAGGCAAGGTAGCTTAATTTGCTTGCCCAATGCATCTTTTATTTGGGATTTTTGCACAGATCATCTGATATGGTAGGTTAATCCTTTCACATACTGTATTTCTTACTGAAATAACCCTCACTCATTTCTAACATTTGCATAACCAAGACTTTTCCTACTCCTTCCCTCAAAACGCAGTGCGAGCGCGTTCCTCAAGCCAAACTGGTTAGAGAGCACTGGCTGAAAAAGACCTGTGTTTCTTAACCTTTTTGCAGATAACTTTTTTCGTATCCAGACAGTTAAGACAACAAAGTCTGTCTTATCTCCAGTAGCAGCTGCCATTAGGACAGACCAAATGGGCTGGCTTTAGTTTCGGAGTTTGTCATAAATCTAGTACTCATCAAATGTGAGCCGCAGGAAGTACTGCAAGGCCTTATTGATCTACCTGGCAGCCATCACACAGATAGTTCCCAATAAAATATTTCCTGCATTTAAGGGCTGAGCCTGCTCCTGCTAAATTTAATTTAATTAGTTGGAAGAGGCTCAGCACATCATGGCTCGACCCTACTCTCGAGTTGTCACTGCTGCCTTTGCCAGAAACCACCTCCGAGCTCCACCAAGATGCAGTGCCGGGAGACTGCTCTGTGCAGTGGACGAGGCTGGAGGCTGCTTTCGAGAGGCAGCTTTCAAGCATGCAAGCGTGATCTTGACATCGTGATCCCTTTCTGGAACAGGGGCTCCGTCAAATTCTCCCTCCACACACGGTTAAGGGGATTACATTATTTCCTGCAATCTGCAGCCCGCCAAGTTGCCCCCCCCCAGTCTGTTTCTCTCCAGGGCCATCTAATTGGATTCCTGTTCCTCGTTACAGAAATGGCTGTGAAGTACTACTGACTTTTCAAAGGTCTAGCAGTACTCATCCAGATGAGGCTTTTTGCCCTTTCATAACTCTGGATTCTTTTCAAAAGTATATGCAATATTGCATTTATTTTTTTCCAGTTACAATGAAGATGTAACATCCCCAACGATTTGTTTGATGCATTGCTACACACTGATGGGAGAAAGCTGGACTTTCTTTTGTAATATTTATTCTTTGCAGTTGATGGTACTGTAAACAATGACGTCAATAGTCTCCTTAGGAAATGTAATTGAGTTCACTTTTTAAAATGCACAGTTTAGCTTGATTAAATCATTACAAACCACTTCTAGCTGAAGACTAGTGTTATTCACCTATAAAACAGGAAGTCTTATTTAAAGAAAAAGGCTCATACCTGACATCAAAATGGAGTTATTTAACCATCAGATTATCAGCTTACTTATTACGCTGGATCACAAGTCCAGAAGAAACGAAGCTAGAGGCTTTTAGCATTTTTCCCCTTGAAAACAAGAATTGCCCTTATTGAAAAGGGAAAGCTATTGGGAGAGACTGCATTTCATAGAGATTTACTCAGATGGAAAGTCTGAGGTCACAAGTGAAATAAGATTAACAAAGCTGGCAGAGTTACCAGTGGACTGCTAATGTTCAAATAAGATTTCTCTCCCACAGCCAAGCCTCAATGCTTGATTTACAAGCTAGGGATCTTAACTTGATTCTAATATTTTTGGCGTCAGTAGAACAGAGGGAAAAGAGCAATTTGGAAGCTTCTGGTGGCTGTGAGCTGAATTCTTATGTGAACAATTTTTAAGTTATTCTTGATGTTTCACTGGTAATTCTACAGAGAGCGGAATGTTCTACTCTAAACCTCAGCTCTGACTTTTCAGTCTGGTTTGTTGAGCTGTTCTCTATTTACTACAAGACAGAGCTGTTCTCCCTCTGCACCCCAATCAAACTCTGCTGAGCAAGAGAATCAGAAAATAAACAAAAAGTAACACAGTAAAAAGCCACAGATCTTTAAAGCAGACATACAAGCAGACATTAAGAAATCTCTTTAACTGATCAAATGAGAAACAAAAACACTAAGTGAACTAACTGCCAGAATTTCAACAGAAAGGAGGCATCATATTTTCTGTATTCTTTTCATTTGTTTAGACTCAAATTGGAAGAACCTTTGATAACAAATATCATTTAGAGAAACGATACTTACCTCCTTATTAATAAACAGGGTGTTTGTCAAACACTTTATATATTCTTAGGAGGCATGATCAGACGATATTATTCTGTGTTGTGAACCTGGAGTATTTTCCATCAATTTTCTTCTCAAAGCTATTAGATTTTTTTTGGAACAAGACTGGCATATTCTGTATCATATGTTTCTGGTACCCGATCATTTTATGGTAAATTTTATGGTTAGATTTATTACATTCAACATTAGTAACATAAAACAGTCTGCTGAAGGAAATATTAGCCATGTCTGTTTCAAGAGACCACTTATTTCCTGCTGTGTTCTTTTTTTTTTTAATTAATATTGATCAGCAAAGCACATATGGAACAAAGCTAAACATAGACTTGCACATTCGTGTCCTAGATAACTATGTAGCAGGGAATGTTGTGCGTATCTTACTGTACCTTGCAAGTGTCTTTCCCTCATCCCTTTGCCAAGTCCTGTGATACCTTTTCCAGCTATATCTGAAGAAACTGCTCTGGGACATCATTGGCGCTAGTTTTCACTACATTACATGGTATTCTCAGACTTGCTATTTTCACCTACATCAATTATATCTTATATCATCATCTTGTGCCATTTTCTCCCATCGTATTTTCTACTACATGGTACTAAAACTTAAAATAGCATGTATAGCACAATATATCTAGGAGAACTTCTATAAATTAAACCATCCATTATGATATGGCTGCATTCATATTTAAGCAAAACAGAAGTTATGATGTCAAGGATGTGGTAGTAGAGGGAAGTGAAAGCAGAATCCATCTCTGGATTGGTCTTTCCTCTATTATAAAAGGACAGGACCCTTTCCATAAAACCACGCATATCCTTAACCATAGTGCCACATGCTATATCAGATCAGCAAAATAGTTCTACACTGGGTGAGGCATATAATCTATATATCTATCATGTGATCTATAAACTGTAAGAAAATTAAGCAGCAGCTGATTTGTAACTGGAGCACTGAACTGAGATTTGGGAGATCTAGGTTCATTTTCTGTTCTGGCTTGGATTTCCCAGGCATCCTTCAGTAGATAAATTAATAAGTAAATAAATTAGTAAGCAGTAAAATAATTCAGTAGATAATTAATTATCACTTAATCATCCTCACCTGAATAACAAAATAAGAATACACCCTCGGTGAACTCATGTCTGTCTAGGCTTGTGAGTCATTGTTTGCTTGGTGCCAGATGCAGAGTATCAGGGCTCAATACCACCGATGGCTGCCAATCTCTACTGGTATTCTGCCCTGACAGCAGTAGTACACCATCTTTGGTCTGAGCTGTGAACTTTTGGGACACACTCTGGCTGCATGCATGGATACTATACACAATAGCATCATTTTGACCTCAAATGACACCTTTGAAGAACAACTTTGATAACTAGGAGCAATACACTCATCTGCAATACTCTCATTCATCATTCATTTTAAACACATTTTCTGAGGAAAGAAGTAACAATGTTACACCATCTACTGTTACAGTTTAGGCTATCAGGATTGAAATTAATAGCCTCCTTAGAAGGTAAAAAGAAAATTGCATCTCGCAGTCTTTCCCTACATAACTGCAGAATGCACCAGAGCAGTTCCCACTCAACACTGGATTTTGTTTTCTCTCTCAAGACATACCGATACAGAAAGTCAGAGCTTTCCTAGAGTAAGCATTATGTAAGCTTCAAGCACCAGAGTGTTTGAAAATAAATAAACAAAATCATAAAAAAAGCTTGTGAATGCCTGATGATGGAATGGAAGCATTACGTGCACTGAACCTCTTTGGAAGCTGAAGGACCAAGCTGTAACACTTTCATACCTTACATCTTTAAGAAGCACTATTTGATTGAAGGATTGCCTTTTAGCAGAATGTCCTCACAACTTCCCTGATGCACAAGCTTGCCTTGGCCCACCAGCATCCATACAGCCTCCCTGAAATCAGCAGGAAGACCAAGGAGCCAAGGAGCCAGTGCTGAAGCTGTATGTTGTCCTCTCTCTGCAAAGAGCAGAGCACACGTGGAGGCTCAGGAATGAACACACCCAGAGTTACTCTGAAGACTGAATGACTGCCGGTAGAGAGATTGTTGTTTTAAAGCTGCCATGCCAGAGGCCTATGCCCAGGGCCATTCTTGGATATACAGCAATAAAATTGCATTAAAACAGGAGCTGGATATAGAAAACATTTACATTTTTTCCCCCGAGTTATTCAAACAGTACTAGCTGGAACACATCTGTGTCTAAGGCTAGGCTGGAGGGCTTTACACAGTGATACAGCACCTAAACAACTCATTAGCCTGCAGACTTCCTTGTACAAGGAAGTTAGAGCCCCAAAATCATGGCAGGAATACAGAATATGCTAGTTAACCTAAACCAGCTCCCTGCATGGTCAAAGTCGTCAGTAGGCACTAAAGGCAGAATAGTGCTTCTTCACCCTGACTGTTACTAGCAGTATCTGCTAGTATCTGCAGCTGATGTTTAGCATGCTGTAAACTCATGCCCTCCTTTAACCTTTGCAATAACCTCCCCATGTAGACAAGCCATGAGGTGAATAGCATCTGCATTTACTAAGTAAAATATTTATGCTAAAATGATTACGTGAATTTCTTCCTATTGTTCAGAAAGAGCAGCGCAATGTTTCTGGAACAAAGAAAATACGCTTTAATTGCAAGGGACAGAATAAGTCCAAAGAAATTAACTTTCAGATAAGAACTTTGAAAATGATGCATTGATTAATGTAACAGAATGACAGAAAAATCTGGCAACAGTCCAAATGAGTAAGGAAAATTATTTGGACTTTCACTTTATCTAAAGATCTTCTCACCAAGATAGATGCAACCTTTTCAGTTTAATGTTTACGCCAACTTTGTAAGAAATTTGAAGTCTCTTTTTTCTCGCTAGAATAAAAATGTTACTTATGGAATGTTATGTTTGGAATTATCTCTAATTTTGTTTCACGCTCTTGCTGTCTTGCATGTATTTTCTTTGAACATGATACCCATAGCCCTGGCACATTTGTTACATATAGAAATAAAACAAACAAACAAAGGTAAAGAAATTTCCAAAGGAAATGACAGAAATGCTTTTCAGATCAGCTGCTATTTTCAAATACAAGACAGTAAGGACATCAAAAGAGCAAAGAAATCCCTGTAGGCAACGTGTTATCTCTTATTTCCTAGAATTGCTAGACTCTCTAGATACTAAAGATACCTTTTACTTTAAAGGAAAACAAATTATTTTAAATGTAACTGAAGTAGAAATATTTATTACAACTCCTCTGCATTTAGTTTTCTGAATATGAATACCCCCAAAATAGTATTTTCTCTGAAATTTTCAGATGCAAGACAGTGAACCTAAGAATCAAATGTGACAGTTGCATAAACTTGTTTTAAATTTGTCTTTAAAACCTTCCTCCCCACCCGCAACAACCTGCATTTTGCCTAGTTTCAAACCACAGTACTTGGGCCAGGCTGAAGAGAAATAGCACCTTTGCTATTAAATATAACAATAGGGAACACCACCTGCCTTGACCTATGCACCTATGATCAGACAGAGCTAATAAGCCTGTGCTGGCTTAAGCCTGAATTTCTAGAAGATAAAACCAGGAGACCAGAGGAAGCAAAGAAGAAATCTCTCTGCTATGTTAGGAATGATATTTTGATAAACAGTTCTCCAGTAAAATGATTTGACTGTTTTCATGTAAAATAACAAAATCCATTTTGACTACTGTTACATTTCTGGGGCAGTTTGTCAGTCAATATGACTTGGTGTAAAAAGCATCCTATATCTCCTCAGCCATCTCCCTGTCGCAGTTTTAATGGTTCTGCTACACTAAATTAGTCTTTCTTCATCCATCCTACCCTGCAACCATTAACACTGATTGAAATCACCTTAAGCTGGGAATCTTCTCCCTGAGCTGGCTCTGTCAGGATACTATTAGAGCAAAGGAATAAAACCTTGCAATAGAGCTCATGTATGCACAAAGAGCAGTCTGTGATGTTTTATACTGTCACACAGTAAACACCGGGATGGATGGAAATACCTCTGCGGCTTGTTAGTTGTGTGTCTGAGCTCTCATTATCCAACACCAATGAGCTGCCAAAGTCTGCAGCCAAACAAGGTACAGCCAGGCTGACTGATGGCCTCCACTGAAGAGAGAAGCCCACTTTCATTGGGATTTGCAAGTTTTTCCCTTCACATTTGCTGATGGCTAAAGCACATGTGTTCAGCAGGTATGTGGCCCTCCAGTGAGCCACAGTAACTCAGTGGCACGTGTCTGCCCCTCAGGTGTTACTGAACAAAGCTGGTAATCAGCAGCAGCTGATTTGGTCCTCAGGTCTCTTACCAGATACTGAAGTCGCTGGCGTTCGGTCTCTGGAGTGAATTCTGAAGACATTGGAATGACTTCACCATTTCGGATTATTATAGCCCTGTAATTGTAATAAAGCCTCATCAGTATGGAAAAAAGGAAAAGAAAAACAACAGAAAACCATAGGGTATAGTCAGATGCTTATTCTCTGTGGAGCCTCAGTAAAATCAAGTCATTTCTTTTCTACTGAAGTTATCAGTAGAACAGAATAACAATTCTTGTCCTGCATCCTTTAGGCTGGATAACAACACAGTATATTTGTATATGCCAAGTTCATTTCAGAGCTCACAAAAACACAGAAGCAACAAAGACAAGAGTTATTTCAGTTGATGTCTACAGGGTATCCTTATTAGTGGAACCCAGACACCCGGAGGAGATGCTGCAGAATCACTGATTGCAGAACAACTCTTTGCAGGTTTTAATCCCAGTTGTGGCTGACGCTGTCTAAACTATGGCTTCAAATGACTCATGCAAGCCACCTTCCAGTTATTGATTGGTCATATGTCATGTCAGAACGTTTCTAGTCTAACAGCAAATGGAAATGGCAAAGCAAATCCTGTTTAACACAAATCTAACTAGCTACCTGCCAAAAACCGACAAGTAATGAAATGACTATAGATCAGCTAGAAGGTTTCACATACATTTCTGCAAATGGCACAAAGGAAACTCAAACACTTGTCTGTTGCCTCTTAAAAATCTGCTATGTTGCATGCAAAATGTGGTCTGATTCTTCCCTGGTGCAATCCCACTGGCTGAAATGCAGTTTCAAGGGGGAAGAATTTACTCGGTGTTCCTGCTGAATATACTGGTCAGGTATTCACTCACAGAATTTCACTCTGTTGCTTTTCTATTATTTACGCAATTCTGTAAGCACAGCAACACCTGGTGTTTTAGAAGAGCTGGATGAAGCATATACCCTCTTAAAGATTTTAATGCCTAATTTGGAGCTGCTCCCCACCTGTCTGTAGATTAATTCAGCACTTGGATACTAGCAGTGTACCAACTCTCCTCTTGAGTCACCACAGAGCTTGGTTTAGACAAAACAAATAATTGTTCAGATTCAGATTTCTACAAATTTTAACTCTTCTCCTTTCTGTGATCTTGTCCTGTTGTTGTGACTAGATTAGTTCTCTTGATAATTTGATCAATTTGTCAGCATTACTTCTATACCAGTAATCTAAGGCACTGCAACGCAACCAAGAAATATTGTAGACACATTAACATGGAAAACCCTTGTGCAAGCTAGCTTTGCAGAATTAGTGGCACGGCATATCTTCAAACTCATAACTTTCCAAGTGTTCCGGATAGGACACTGGACTAAAATAGTCTCTGAACCACCATCTAATATTGCTAGCATGCAAATGGAAGGAGTATTACTGAAGAGAAATGGAACTGTCCAGGTTTCAGGTAGCAAAAACCAGACTGGTACCTGACCAAGCTGCACAGGGAAAGGTGAGAAAAGAGCCTAGTGATGGGAGAAAACAGTCGTTCTTTGACAGATAGTAAGTTTACTGCTTCTAGGCTTGCAGCATTTCTTTGCAAATGATCTTATGTAGTGATTAGAGGAGGCTCCCACTGGCCTTCCTCAGCTCTAATTAGAGACAATTTTCTGTGCATGAAACAAGACAGACATGGTGGTTATAACTCTAATTTGAGACAAATTGGTGCAGAATTTTTGATGGCTTTTTCCCCCTCTTTATGAGATCTGAATGCATTATAGGTTTCCAAAAAGACCTATTTGATAAAAAATAACAAAGGTTTGCTGAAAACAGGTCTTCAGCCTTAACAGCACACTTGGATGATAGATCATCAATGCCGATGCTTTAAGTCGTTTAAAAATGAATTAAGAACACAACCAGCTTCTTCCTTTGCTTTTATTTTTGCAGCTTTGAACTACAGCCATTTGCTCAACGACAGGGGCTGGGTTTTACGACCTTTTCACGTGCAGTTTGACTCACGGGGTAAGCCTCGGTTTAAGGGACGGGCCTGCGGGGTAAGCACAGAGAGGAGCGCTCTGGCAGCAGTCTCGGCCAGACTGATCGGAGGCGCTGATGAGACGGCGACCAAATTGCCACTGCTAGTTTAAGAAGGTCGTAAGGAGCCGATTGAGCCTGCGGTCGTCTGAAAGAGCTAGCATAAAAACACATGGACATAACATGGATATTTGATAAAATAGAGCCTCTCTCTCTCTCTTTTTTTTTTTTTATGTTTCCCATTACTGGCCTCTGACTCCCCGCGCCAGATATGCAGCGGTCTCGTGACGGCAACAGGCACCTCGGACCGTTCAGGTGACAGAACGGGAGCCACGCGTTGGCAGCCTCACCTGCGAGGCCGGGGGCGAAAGCCCAGCTCTGCCCGGCCGGATTCTCCCCCGGTCCCGCGACTCACGGTTACGCCGAACGAGGCCCAAGCGGGTCTCGGGGACGGCGCTGCATTACAGCATGGCTACGGGGAGACCGCTTCACGGTACCCTGTACCGATCATCAATAAACGATGTCTTCTTTGGTTGGTTTTGGTAGGAGTCGCCAGCCTGCAGCCCCTCAGCACTCTGCCGAAGCCCTCTTCTCCGCCTAACGCCACCCTGGGGAGAGCAAGTGAACCGCACAGGCTCCTCTTAACCCTCGAGGCCACAAAGTCACTTCTTCTGACACCCCTCAGAAACACGATCTGCGAGCTTCACGCCCGTCCTCTCCCCCCTCCTCCAAACCCAACCACTCCGCTCCCCATTAAGGCGCCCACGCGAAGGGAACCGCAGGGCTGCGCTTACTGCGCTCACTGCACGGCCGCGCGGCCTGCGCGCAGCAAGCAAGCTCGCTGGCTTGGAGCTGGCACAGAGTCACAGAAACCAGGACTACATTAGAAAGAAAAGTCAAAGTACAGCTGAAGCAGTTTAATATGGCACAAAACAAATCTGCTTTTGTATCTCTTCTCCTGCCACTTCATTCTGTTACGAGTGTTTCTGATTGTAAAGATCCCAGCCCTGAACAACCAAGTGCCTGCAAGTGATGTGCCAGCACTGCAGATCCTAAGATGGTGCTGACAGCAAAGCAAATTCTGCCATGGGCTACATCCTCTCAGTCACCGCAAACAAAAAGAAACATCCAGAGCCCAAATCTTCATAAAAATACATTTATCTTTTGGATTGACCTAACTGTGTAGACCATAGTGACCAACTAGACTGTTGAATATATTTCGACATTTGCACAGAACCTAAACTACTTGCTTATTTTCTATAATCAGATCTGATGCTTCAAAATCTGGTGTTTGCAGTTATATCCCCTTTTAAAGTATGTAGTGAGTGAGACAACAAAAGGGTAAAAATCTGCTACTGTGCTCCAGTGGTAGTCCCACAATCAAGACACAGCAACCACACGGGCAGAGAGAAAATATCAACATATCAATTACTTTTGTATTTTTAACAGGGATAAAGCATCCACCTTTCCTCAAAGCAAGGAGGGTTTTTTTCTTTTCTTTTCTCTTTTTTTTTTTTTTTTTTTTTTTTTTTGTGTGTGTGTGAACAGAACCAGCTGAGAATTGCACTGCATCCTTTCCGGGTTTCTTATAAGAAACGAGACAGGGAAACCTCATACGTTTTAGAGAAAGCCATTGCTGGTCACTCTCATTTAATCATACAGAGAAAGAAACACTTTAGTGAGCAAGGTCAAAAGTGTAATTTCACTGCTGTCACGAGTCTGTTGGGATTCTGGTGTTCAAAACAAAAAGGCACCTTTTACTCAAGGTAGTAGAAAACAAAAAGGCAGTATTCAGGGGACACCCCAATTCCATTACACCCCTTTTTCAGCCAAAAATGATTTGAAATGCAACATTAAATTCCACATTTCTACAAATGGAGGATAAAAATCTGGCAAAGGTGACAAAGAGACCATTTGGAAAACCCTCTTTGACAGCGTATATCAGTTCCAAGCCACAGGGAAGACGTATCCATTTTGTCAAAAGGTGTTAAGCCCTGTGGACTCTGCACGGATGAAGCAGAAGTGTCTGGCCTGTCTGAAGAGGTATTAGAAATGTGTCAGTGGAAAAGAAAGAGGGATTAAACTGACAGGAAGAATAAGGCAAGGCTTTATAACATTCAAAGGGGAACCAAGCAGTAGATTTTAATTACGTGTGTCACAAAATAACTGAGAAAAAAAAAAAAAAAGCAAGCAAGTCTCAGAACTGTGGAATTAGTCTAGATAGGTACTTGTTTACTGTGGTAACTATATAGATATACTTAAGGAAGCACAATGCTAGTGTCTGGTAGACTTCAAACAATTTTTTTTCCTCATTGTTAAGAAATGAGAAGTGATCATAAAAAGATTCAAAATAATGTTTATTATCACTCTCAATTAACTACTGAACTCCCAGCCATTATGGTTACTGATTACTTTCAATTCATTCAGCCTTGGCACCTTGGCATCACTTGTTACTAACTGGATTACCCTCCTTAATCCCACGCAGACTCATTTCTCCGTGTTTCTTCAGAAGCCAGGTGACAAACACCTCATTATATCAGCAATAACCATGGAACTACAGTGCAAAGCCTTTAAACGATTTCCTTAATTCCATCAATCAAGGCAGACTAGGGATAGTGAAATAAGCCATTATACAAAAATTCAATTGGTATTTAAAACACACCTTACTGATGCCATGTTCATCGCCATAAAATTCAGAGGTGAAAGCTGCAATCCTCAGCAGCACCGACGGCAAACACACCTTAGCTGCTCCCCATCCCCAGCACCCAAGCGATGTTTCATAAATGCCCCACTCAGCATCTCCAGCATGACGGAAACAAGCAACGACATGGGGAGGCGGCAGAGATGATTAGAAGTGCCTCAGCCATTATTTTCCATCTACAGTCATTTAACGGTCCTGTCACTCTGGTTTCTTCACATTTATCAGTGTGAACATCAGGCTGTCCACAAAAACATTATGACAGACTAGAAATACTGCATCATTTTTCTTTCAACTGAACAAAAAGTTGGTATTAACAGGGAATGCGGTTTCCCTGCTAGTGGCTCTTCCATTGACAATTTTGTCCCATCTCATGCACTGTGGCTAAAGTGGACTTAGTGGCTTAGACATGTTCATTAATGGCTTAGGGGAACTTCTGCTCCCTGTGGGCAACAAAAGGTGCAATAACTTGCCTTGGTTGGGTATTGCACAAAGGCAGGGTTAAAATAACTTCCTGCACCAGTGGGCTTTGGTATTTCCCGCATGAACAACAAGGGACTCCCCCAAACTTTCACTAAGGCCTTCTGCAGAGTACTGCCCAGCAGCGAGTGGCATCTGCCCAGGAGAGCATCTGTGAAGTTGTTACCATTAGTAGCATTTGGCTAATTATTAGCAGTTGTATTTACTAACAGTGTTTCATTTTAGGGCTAATTATACCATTTTTTGTACTCCTACCTCATCACAGTAGATTTTCTAATGGGATGGTGTTAATATACTCTAAGGCCACTATTTCAGTCATACTATTCAGAATCATACTATTTTTAACAAAGGATTACAAATAGGCAAGTAGAAGCTATTTCTCATAGCAAAATAATATTCATAGTTTTCCATGGAAGGGCTTACTTCTCATTTATACTAGCACTTCAGCCAATAAGCATCTTCCTTACTGCCAAAAATAATAATCTATGTTTTTAGAACTGTTCTCACATTTCATCTCACGTATTCAGCTAACAACTTAGTAAACAGTAGTTAAAGGGATTTTCTACTCCTAGAGACCTCTCTCTGCCCTATATATCACATCTAATTATTGCAGGCACTTGCCCACCATCAACTCTTCGGGTAAATAAATTGTTTCTATACCACCATCATTTTTTGATTTTAAATTAAATATAATACTGAGTTTATAGGTTGTCCGCAGAGGAGACAGCCTGGAAAAGACCTATCAGCCTGAGAGTTTTGACACCCGGAGCTACATGCTTCCAGGTCTTGGTGTCCCTTTGGCTGGATGCAGGTCCATTCCCACAAGACTCCCTCTTGAATTCCTTGCTCCAGTTTGCTGGTCTGATGTAATTTAAGTACGCAGTTATTACCATTAGTAGCATTTGGCTAATTATTAGCAGTTGGATTTACTAAGTGTTTCATTTTAGGGCTAATTATACCATTTTTTTGTACTCCTACTTCATCACAGTAGATTTTCTAATGGGATGGTGCCAGCTGTCTGTATGCGATATTTAACTGATTCAACAAAGAAAGCAACTTTTGCTACTGAAATATCTGCCAGTGGTGACTTCACATGTTTACATATAATACTTGAAGTATTTTCTACTCTGGTTCAAGTTGTACTAAACTAAAAGCTAACTAACTCAACTAAAACATTCTAGAATGAATTGTGTGTTATAAGACGTAAACCAATTCTGTTAGTCTACATCTGAATATACTGATCTTCAGAGGACCTTGGCAGCCAGGAAGCTATTACAAATCTGTTTACAGAGAGTAGACCCTGCTGGCGCATGAAGAGTGCCTGCCAGTGACTCCAGCATGATTATATGGGAGATTTACAGCCCTCATGGGATATGCTGTGCCCGTCATGGTATCAGTGTATTCTTGGTTTGAATACTGCCAAGGCCAAGGTCACAATGATGATACACCACTGTGCTTCTGCATCATGGCTGAACAAGATGCACCAATTATTTAGGCCATGCCAGGAATATGAACAAGCAGCATAGCCATCTCTGTGGCCTGCTCCAAGCCTCTGGACTGGTATATTTGGAATCAAAGTCTTTCCCCTACCCTGTCCAGGATATCGCACTAATCTCCAGGATCAGTTACCATGGTAACTAAACCTGGGTTTAGTGGATGAAGGAATTGCTGTGCAAGTCAGTGTTTATTGTACCAGTATACAGCTGACCATAGAAGTGTGGCATTTCCCCCTCCCTGATCTTTGGTGATTTACCAGTAAGGAAGAGCCCAGAATGACAGTGGGTACCAAAAGCGTTAAGTCTATATTGATACCAGCTCTTCTGCATACGTAACCAAGTGGCAATTACAGAATATTGGGAGAAGTTGGACTGAAAAATAAAAGCATACTGAAGTCACAGTTTGCTAAATTTGCATCAGTGAATTTTTACCCAAGTCCTGCTTTGTTCATATGTTCAGAGCCAAGAGCGGAAGCCCTCACTAAAAGCCCCAGGTGTGGGGCTCAAGCTGCATTGCCTAGATGCTGATGGGACAGCACTACTTGGCTCCTTGAGTCCAGGGGCTGAGAGGAGCCTTCTGGCACAATGAGGACAGCAGCACTGCAAACATCCACCAAGCGAGTCTGGGGAGCTTCCCCCATTTCCTCTCCTGCTGTCTGAAGCCTAGAAAGATGTTAACACTCCCAGCCTGCTTGGGAGGGCCTCAGCTCTGGCCTTGTAAAACTGAAAGCAAGAATCCACAAGTCTCTCTGCAGTCTGTAAAAAAGGCACAGATGAAAAGATGGTTTTGAGCTTAATGTAGTGCACTGGTAGGTCTGGGTTCTGGTACACTTGCTTATATGTGAGCTGCCTGTACTAGAGATCACAGAGTCTTTATGCATCCATACAGGCAAGAGAGTGATTAAAATGGGGTCTCTCCATTCTTTGCTCATCTTGTCTCACAAACTACAAGCTCTCCAGACTACATATGCAACACATTTGAAGATGTTATAACAATAGGAATTTTTCCTCAATTGGTGCTTACATATACACCAATAAAAATGTGCGGCAAGGGAATGCTTTTATTTGCAGCGTTAGCAACCAACATTTTTGTTTGACTTGGTTAGTTGCTGTTGTGTTCTCCCCATCCCCAAGGGCTGAGCACATATGAGAATGAAAGTTAAAGAATCTACTGGTCTTGGAAACTAGCACCAATTAGCTGTGTTTTTCGAATTTCCTGAGAGCACTTGAATAGTGAAAACTCCTCTCCTTCCTCATGGGTCTGAAAAGTAAGGAGTTCATGGGTAGGAGATGTCTCTGCGGTTAAGACTGAAGACTTAACTGAACGTACCACACATCAGAACTGTTTATAATGGCTCCAACATCTGCTAGATTGCCATAGACTCTGCTGAGGCATGAGCTCTCTCCCAGAAAAAACATGAGTTTGGAGAAGAAGCAGGATATTTGTTTTGTCTTCAAAAGCCTATGATTGCTGACTGCCAAATTAATCATTTCTGCCAAGTCACTGTTAGATATAATGTGCCAGTACTCTGGAACTCATTGTCCACCGGATCAGCAGAAAACATTCCGCTTTCTTACCACTGCACGTTGAATGCAATGACTGATTTCTGATCCAATACCCCCTCCCAACCTTTGCTAAAGTGTTTCCTGAAATGCCTCCAAAAGCTTTAACCAGCACAAAATCCTGCAAGATCTGAGGTCACTGCTATTCCTATGAACTTTATGTTCTTACTCTTCTTGGAAGGAGGACAAATGGTAAGTGAAACAGAAGTGCTTTCTGCAGGGTTGCGAGTCAGGCTTCCAAGAAAGGGAAGCAAGGGAACAAAGCGAGATGGGATTTGACTGTATCTAAGTTGCATCTAAGATGCAACTAAGATGTCACATTCTTTTCCAGCATTTTGTGCTGGGCAGAACCGGCTTCACCTACCAAACCTTAGTCAGTGAATGAGAATGTGTGGGAGAAACTGGCTTTGTTTCGAATCCAGTCTCTCTTCACTTCATGGATTCCTGAGCATATCAGGCTTTATCTATCACCCTGAAACAATCAAGCTTTGAAACAATCAAGATCCCCTCCCCTTTCTTTTCTTTTTCTTTTGAGAGATAATGCCAAAAGAACCAGCATCATCTAACAAGGGTAAATGCACATAGCTTGGCCAAAATACAGTCCAAAAGCGTGGTTCTGCCCTCTTGAGAAAAGGCACCATTTGAGGATTTGGAGAAAATGAGAATTTTCAGAGGAGGAAGAACAGCCACCACAGATTGTGTAGTTACAGGGTGAAAAGGCCCTGTGCACGGTTCAGAAATTTGCTGCTTGTTGCATCTTAGGAGGAGACAGAAATAAAAACACTGTTTTAAATATTATGGACTGAAGAAGCTTCGTAACCAAGTTAGTACTTGAGAGGCCTCTGGAGGAAAGGCTAAGTGCAAAACACAATTATTGTTGTTGTTCATGCAGATACAAGGAAGCAAGAGGCTTAAGAAAGAGGCTACTTATAATATACACAGTTCAGATTAGAAAATAAGTAGTTAAGAAAAAGAAAATTACATTTTTTTAAAAGAAAAATACTATAAACCAAAGAGTAAAGCAAAGGAACTCTACAACAGTAATATACTAGAACATTTTCTTAGTCCCCATCTTCATACAATGTTAAGATCATCCAGCAAAAAATCCCCCCTCTGAACTGCCTTGAAAAGAGGTCAGATACCATGAACTACACAAATAGATGAGAATCTTCAATTATGCCTTTTCAAAAATCCCATCTGAACTACAGAGTCAGGCTTCAGTCAGCAGAAACATGACTATTTCTCTGCCTCTCATTTGGTAAAACCTCATTAATCCCCAATTTCACTCCCTACAATGAGAACTATTAATAGGGAGAGCAGCTGAAAAACATCACAATATAGACAAATAGAAAGTAGAGATTTAGTGAGATTCAACACAAGAAGCAAAGGGGAAAGAAGCAAAACAGTAAACAAGGTAGAATTCAATTTTCAATTCCCTATTTTATTATGTTGCAAGAAGTCAGTGTTATAAACACACTCTCCCATATCAGGGAATCTGAAGCACCAATGAAATTGTTTATCCTGCACCCACAAGGGAGGATCATAAAAGCATTCACTCAAACTGCTATCATCTAACAATCCCAAATCCCTTAGCATTAATTCTACATTTGCAAAAAGGAAGAGAAAATCTTCTCTGGACATGAGGATGCATGTTCAACTAGAGGGTGAATATGCCCTGAAGATGTAAGCATAAGGGAAACAAGGAAGCAAAAAAGATAATTAAAAAAAGTGATGAAGTAAAAATAAATAAATAAAAAAAATAAAAAAATTCACTTATCCTCTAAGTCTGTGAAAGCTTCTGAAAGGTCAGACCACTTATTTTGTCCCATTTTCTGCCAACAAATCAGAAAAGCCTAAAAATCCATTTGCAGATTTAGCAATTGGCTTATGGAAAAATCAAAATAACTTGTGATATTTTGCATCTCATATAGTGATAAAAGCAGAACTAACTTAAATGGCTCTGTAACACCTCCAGGTGTAACACGGCACAACACAGCAGCCTCCGTAATCCCTGAACAACTCCTTGGACAGCCAACATGAAAGTCGGAACTCTTGTGCCAGAGAGACTTAATATGATTATATTGACCTGGAGTCATCAGAATAATATTGGGCAAATGTTATGTTGCATGAGGTTATGCAATAATTGGGCAGTAATCAGTAAAAACATTTAGGTCTTTGATTTACTATGGCTTCATCACTAGCTGTAAAACAATATACAAATAAAGACTGTAAAGCTAAAAAGAACAGAGATTAACAAGGTGTATTATGGCAGTTTAGAGGCAAAAGTCATTTTAGCAATATAAAAATCGAACAATGCTATTTATAAGAGTGAGCAGAGAAGATTTAGTATTCCCTATTAAATAAAATAAAATAAAATAAAATAAAAAGCAAGCTATTCAGAGAGTCTGGCCTAATAGTGTATCTGCCAAATTGGTAAGCAAAGCACAGTGTACCAGGGCTCACCAGAAAAGCATTCTACAGGAGATAGCTGACTACAGCACTGTTAGTCCCTATCTAGACAGCAGCCTTTTTGAACAATGCTAACCACTGAGAGAGACAGAGAGAGAGAGGAACACATTAAAAAAAGCTTTGGTCAATATTTGGACATAAATTTTGATGGTATAAGAAGGTAAATTTATAGCAGAGTCCAAGAATGAGCCAATGGAAGTGGCTCTCTCCAAGTTATTTCAACAATCTCTGAAGACATCGCCTCATTCTTAGCAGGATTCTGGTATCATGTGCAGTTACCATTTAATTATTATAGAACTGTGATTGCATCGTTAGCAGAAGTTTAATTTCATCATTGACATTAGTGATGCCATAACATCAAGCTCCGTAATAGTTCATAACAAAACCTACAATTAGCACAATTTTTCTCCCTTTTACACCAACCAAAAGCGTTCAGCGTGGAGAAGGCTAATAGTCCATACAGAAGTGAGCTAGGGCTGAACCTGAAAGGATTGCTGGCTGGTAATTTAGTAATATGGTAATTAAAGTCTTTTCATGATGTAATTACATATCAACTACAAAAGGACAGCTGCTATACAACAGTGCCAGGGTACGTGGCATGAAATGATTAGATTTGAGAAGCTTTAATGGTTAAACTGAATGCCACAGACATAAGTCTGAGGTATAGCTGGCACAGCACAGCGCATTATTATTCAAGTCTCACGCCTGGTGTTTCTTTAGTCTCATTGTGATAGTAACAGTTTGTTGTATATACCTTGGTCCTGTGATAGCAGTAGCTCTTCAAAGCCTACCTTTATAAGCCTCAAGTGTTTTGAAATTGTCTGGAATTAAAAGACCTAACCCTCTTTTGGGCAACAATCAGTACAAACGAGGTTTGCGCTGATACTTAAACATTTATTTCCCATCACTGCAGCATGAAACCTCCTCTCACAGTCTCCAGTCTGTGGGAAACGTAGCTTGATTTATTTGTAGGTTTTTCACTGGGGGAGCAGAGAGGGGAGAAAGAATGAGAACAGAAGAAGCGTAACCAAGTATGCGAACTCAGAGAAACCAGAGCTCAGCTGAGGAACTGAGGGGGTTTGGCATTCTGTTTGTTGATTTTAAAACTAAAGTTCCCTTTGGGAGGGGGCAGGGAGAGGGATAACAAAAAAAAAAAAACAAAAAAAAAAAAATGCAAAAAGCCTACTCTTCTCAACAGCGGACAAACATTTTGGTGAGTAGTTTCCTTATTATACTTCTCACTGCACTCATATGTAGCTGTACAAAATGCAAAGTTGACCACACAAGGCATGAGACAACAAAAATGAACGTATTTTTCCACTAACTAAGAACTTCTTGGCTACATGATTGGGCTTTTAAAAATACATGACTACAACACTGTGCATCCTGGCAGTAGGCAGACAAACTCAGAGCTGTCTAAAATGTCCTTTTATTGATGAGCATCAACTTGGATGTGTCATAACAACTGTTCTTCTCCCTTTCTGAAACATGGAAAATAGGCATTTGGCAGGAGAGAGCCTATTTTCTAGGCTTTAAAGGTTTTTATTAAATGAATGAGCTAAGAAAATCTAGACATGGGTATACCTGAAAGTTTGAGAATGCATAGGGCCCTTCCCAGCACAAGTTAAATTTTCCTTGAAAGCCTGTTTAGAAAGAGCAAAACCAAAGTCGTTTGGATCTGGAAACCCCGTTACCTGTAGGATCTGAGGAATGTATAGAAAAGCTTCAGTCCTAGTCCAAACAAGACCTAGTTTTGTGTAGCTAGCTCTTCTCATTCCTGCTCTTCTCTTCTTCTGAGGAGATGTTTGGATGGGCTTAAAGATCACTCAAGGCCTCTTCAAGTCTCAGTAGCTTTATCTACGCTGGATGCTGGGGCTGCTTTAAGATCACTATCGAAGAAATTTTCTACCCACAGGTATCGGGAGGTTGCAATATAGCTGAGGCTGCTCTCAGCTTCTTGGACAGGAACTGGAAGCAGCCAGTCATTTAAGAAAAAATCTCAGCTACTCAGAAGCATGTCCCGTATGACTACTTTTACATAGCACAGAGGAAAGAGACTTTTAATAAGAGATAGTAACAAGTTTTAGCCAATTCAGTAGAAGAGAATCAACTGTTCTTCAAATATTACAGTAGCATAGGCAAAACATGGTAAGAGAGATAAGATGTAACGTAGCTAGTGGTTCTGATGACTGCTGCTCCACATAAACACGCCTGCAGCGACCCTCTGTGAGGACTAGACCAACATTCACTGTACAAAGGAGATTCAAACTGTTCACCAAGTTCCTCTTGACAAGTGACAATTTGTAATATATACACATCAAATTCAGCATATTAATAAGAATCAACAACATGGAAAAAAACAGGAACTTTATGCACATCTACACATTTTAAAGCAGCAACAGGCAATAAAAACCTTAGGCTGAAGCTATAAAACACTGCTTGAGCCCTGTCTCAGAAATACATGGATACACACATAAAGGCATGAACTCTGCGTGTACAAACCTCAAACACAACTCTGCAGCAGTCTTCATCTGAAGACAGGCTGATTAAATACCTCTGCAGACTAAATTAATTCAGCTGCTAACAGAGCACAAAATCTGTATCATGCAGAAAACTACCATACCAGGCCTGTTGCCTCTGGTAGCGTTCTGTATAAACATGTAAAGGTCCAAAGTCTTACAAGAATAGTCTCATTCCCTCTCTCTGATGGTGGCAAGGGTAGAGAGCAAGACAGAGTGAAAGAGTGCAAGTGAGAGATTTCCTAGTAGACCCTTAACTTCAGCAAAGTCAGAAACAGACAAATCCTTGAGACAGAAAAAGACACAGTAAAAATGGGAATCAGTATTTTAAACCAGTCTAACTCCACCAGCTCTTCCAGTTTTCAGATGCAGTGATATTGTCAAGTAGTGCTCTACAGATGATTTGAGCACACATCCAACATCTCCTCTGTCTGATTAGCTATTTAGTGATTTTCCACTACTCTACAGCCACCACATCATTCAGTAACTGCTACAAGGAACAGAAGAGTCAACCTCTCTCAACACAGTCCCCACTCAACTAGGTATCAAAAGTCTAACACTGCCTTAAGCACTAGGTTTTGTGAGATCTATTAAGTGTTCTGGTCCAGCAGCAGAACTGCAGTGTGATACTGCTGGCCCCTTAAAGGAAATCAAAATCAGTAAATTTGGGGGATTGGGGTGAAGGGAGTGTCAGGGAGACATCACAGTTACTTACCTGCTATCACCAGCATTAGCCACGTAAAGCTTCCCCAATAAATACACCACAACAAGGGCTGTGCAGCCACCAGAAATATTATACACAGTTCTCTCTCGTTCTATTTGTAAATCCTGTAAGAAAAAAGAACAAAAATTATAAAGACAGTGTTGCAATATGTTTTTAGAAAATGAAGGTTCCCCTAAAAAGTGACCATTTTTTCTTAAATTACAAGTCCCACCTGCTTTCTTTACTCTTGCAGCTACGGCTACATGTTCATGGAGATGAATGGAAAGCTGAAGAGTACCTACCACTTACCATGCAAAGCTGTTTGGGAAAATTCAAGACAAAGATTGTAAAATACGAGGCACCAAGGAATAAATGGTGCATCTGAGGGAAGCAAGAGATTTTGCTCTGGAGAAAGTACAATGAAGGCAAAGATAAATGTAGTTTGACAACAGGTACCTGGTGATATAACTGCACAGCGCTTTACGTAGAGAGGAAATAATTAATGGAGACTTAGCTATGACATCTGCTCTCCAAAAGGAAGTCTAGGATTGTGGAGCATACACATTATAACAGCAGCAAGCACACTCTAAGACTATCCCTCAAAAGCACAGGGAATAAAGGCAGGCTAAACTTCTTGGGGTGTGTGGGGGGGGGAAGGTCAGTAGAACAGCATTTACTGATAGATGCTCAGCAGTCACGGACTTTGAGATGAACTATGCTTTCAGGTTGTGTCATCTCACTGCTTTTATGAAGCCATGACCAGATTTAACTTATTTGCATGCACAGGCCCAAATTCAGGGAGATATGTACCTAATCAAACAGTTTTTCTCATGTTTAACTTCCAACTTTTAACTGATTCCAAGCGAAAGAAATATTAAACAAACAAACAAAAGTCTTGCTGCTTAATAGAAGCAGAGAACACAAGTTACATCGATCACTGACAACCAGTTAAGCCCAGGAGTATATATTGTCCCAGAAAAGCTTGCAGATCATGTAAAAATATGTAAATGAGTTTTCCAGTACTCTACACATTTTAAACAAACAAACAAAAAAATCGAACTGTATGCCAATGAACTCGGTCTGCTGCTTCTTTGTTTAGCGTGTAATAAAAAATGCAACACATTACAAACCACTCTCCTCTCCCAGGGCCAGGGTTCACCCCAGTTCAGAGCTGCTCCTTCCCCACCGTACTGGGGCTCACGCAGGGAGCTCACTGAACACGGCTGCTGCAGGAGCTGCGTGACCTTCCCAGCTGAACCCTGCTGCCTGCGTGGGTTTTCACTGCGGATACATTTGCTTGCCTCCGTGTGCGTGGAGAGCGGGGTCCGCGGCACGGTGGCGCCCAGCGCGCCTGGGAGCTGCGCTCGGGCCTCTCCCACGCTCAGCCTCTCCATTGCTGGCTCTTGCAAAGCAAGTTTTCCCCCTTGTTTTTATTTCTTTCTTTCTTTTGTGTGGGTGAGGGGCAAATATCAGGAAGAAAAACAAAACACCTCAAAGCCAGAAATCACCTCTTAGAGAAGCTTTGCTGCTAGACGTAAGCCTACCATATGTGCCACCTTATATAAACTTGCCACAGAGAAGTTAATTTAAAGGTATGTAGAAACCATGGGGAGGAAAATCAAGTTGCAAAGAACAGTTTAAAGGAAGCAGACATTTCTAACCACTAAAATAATTTAAACTTACAAATACTACAGTGGATTTTTAAGGCACTGCCAAGAATTTAAAACACCTTCATCTTTGCTGTTCAGAGTGTCCTTTGAGACCCTTAAACAAAATATGTTTCCTTACCTGGTTTCAGCTCTGTCATACATATACTTTGCAAGTGTTAGAATGCCAAAATTAACTTTTATTTCTTTCAATAAGCAGAACTCAGCACCATTTGTTATAGGAGAGCAGATGAATAACCCTAAGGGGCTCATTTATCCGAGTTTCGTCAACTTAAACTAGAGATGCATATACCGGGTTCTTCAGAGAGTTTGAGTCCTATCACACAAAGATCATTTATCTTTGGAGGTTTTTCCTTTTAAACTTTTTTTTCTTTTTTTAAATAAAATTGCAAGCCTTCAAAATTACTCACTCAGCCAACTCCAAGCTCACAGCTAACTGTTGTTCAGAACTCAGGCTTACTATTGTGATCTACCAGAGTATACTCAGCTCCATTTTTAATTTGATATTATATACTTTGACTTTTTTTTTTTTTTTTTTTTTGAGAAAAAGAAGGAAGGGAGTGGGGGGCAGGGAAAAGGCTTTACTACATAACAAGAAGATTTGAACCAAGAGGGGAGATAAAAAAAAAAAAAAAAAGCACCACCATGTTACCAATACATTCTGATGTGGAGATAGTGGCTTCTAAGGAAATTCTTTATCATAGCGCTGCTGAGAAACTAGTGCAGCCCAGATCTTACAACAGACAGAAATCCTAGGATGCCTCTGAAGCCACAAGAGGTACCTGTCACTGCAGAGGGCCTTATTCTAGACCAAGTCTGAGTGCATACAAAGCTTTCCTAATCTTCCAGCTGCAGAAAGATTTCAGAGCATTTTTTTCTTCTTTTCCGTGGTATATACATCTCTTAACAGTAACAGCTGACCTCGCCCTGGATTTCTGAATCTCCATCACAGCAATCTGCTTGCACTGGAAGTGCTGGAAAGAATCAAATGATACATCTTTCAGCCCAAAGGGCAGCCTGTGCCACTTTTGCAGACCCTAATGCAGCCGGAAAGCTTCTCTCACCAAGTCAGAAATAGATACAAACTGCAGGCTGGAGTACCAAGGTGCAAGAAATAAAGGATACATTAACAGTGATGACAACAGCTTTTATAGGTGCCAACTGCTCTTAAAAGAGGATTTCTGCATCTCTGTTGGAGGCTATCATTTAACATCGAGAAGGCAGCTAATTTGGTCCCTGTTCTGCCTCCTCTTCTTCAGATGCGAGATTGAGACGCCAGTTATGAGCCCTGCACTCGTAAAGGTAATTTACGCCTTGCAAGTCTGGTCTCTAATCCCTCTCAATTAAGGGGGTGCAGGGAGAGGAGGTCTCCAGAGGGCTGTTTAAAGCATCTTTAGCTACATTTCAAGGCTGGTTTCAAGGGGTTACTTCTCCATCCGTGGACACTGCCGTCTCCCAGGTCAGGCAGCCCTTTGGAGAGGACACCGCTGCCACCCGTGCAGCGCAGCTCCCCGCACGCCGGCGCGCACACCCACGCTTCCCAGAGCGCAGCTCCTGGTCGATCGTGCTAGTCAGCGATCTCTTCTGAAGGAGAAGGAAGATTACGCCGGGAAGGCAGTGTTTTTCACCGTTGGAGGCTGCTGGTACCCCTGACCACGGCTTGCTCGTGCCACCTCGTGGACACCCGGCGGAGAGGCTCCGGCGCGCCGGGCTGCGGCGGGCGGGCGGGCGGGCGGCAGCGCGCTCCGCCGCGCCGGGGGGCTGCGGGGCTCCCCGCCTCTTCCCTTCCCCTTTCTCGACCAGCTCGTGTTAGACGTGGCACAGCTATGTCCAGCGCGGCCGAGACGAGCGACAGGAGCCTCTGCAAGGCTGGCTCGCACGTACAGGCAGTGCCGGGCCTGCAGAGACCCAGCGCAGCGGACGTGGTGGCGCAGAAAGTCAGTGCAATCTTCACCTCACGCCAGGTTTTAGAAATTTAGGGGTTAGAAAACAGAGGCTAGCCAACTGATCAAATTACCGTATCATCGTTATAACAAGTTATCAGATTACCACAGCAACTAGAGTAACTTTTTCATCTACACCTATCCTCAGAGCAGGGGCCTTTCCTCTGGTATCTGAATCTTGCAAAGGTAGAAAGAAGCTTTACTGTCTATATGCAGGATATGGGGTATCGGTTTAAAAAAAGAAATTCTTATGTCAGAAGCCTTAAAAGTAAAAAACTACTCAAATCTATTTTGGCTTTGACAAAAAAAGGTATCAAAGGTTCTTTTACCACTGTTATTACCTTTCATATATTTCTACTGATTACATAATTAGAAGATTTTTTTTTTCAAAGGGAAAAATGCCAGACATACGTCACGCTATCAAGATTGCTGCCATTTTGATTTGAAGCATCTTGCAAAACCACCTGTCTATTTTTTTTTAATTAAGATTATTTTAATGCAAATAAAAGCATGATTCACTGGATACAGTGCTTTCCAATAAAGCATACAACCTAGTTCTGTGGCATTCTTAATTAATCAATCACGGTTCAGTGTGGCATTTGCGCTTTCTCTCTGCAATCTTTCTTTAAGAAGATAGTAAGAAGAAATGCATCACATGCATGCACACACGATGAAATTCAGGCAAGGGGCTCTTTGATGCTTTTATCCAGTATAGAAATGCACTTGGAAATATCCCTACCGGCTCCAGAACTGAATCTATAAATATGTATCTTAAAACTCACAGGATTAAAACTCAGAGGATTTGACTTATGATACATTTAGAACTTGAGATAATTTATTTCCATTCAATTGGAATAAGTGTGATCACTGACAATTACAGATACTGAGCTTTTTTTTTTTTTTTTTTTTTTTTTTCATTTTGAACAGGACAGCTTACCTGAAAATATAGTGCAGAATGCATCTCACAAATTTACTTATCTCAGTTCCAACAAAAAGAACACTGTTGAAAAGCACTCCAGAAAGAGGATATTTTAATGGAGCTAACTTAGAAATTTGAACACTTTTTTACTGCATGCAGCTGTAAGACAAGTACCATCCAAAAGAAATCATACCCACTGAGAAAAATAATTAGAAAAAAAAAACATGTGAAAGCGACAAGTTACATTTCCTTTGACACTTGACGCAAGGACAGAGAGAACTTAATTTGAATTCAAAAAGCAGCTGGGAAAAAAAGTAACGGCATGCTGAACACTCCCAGGAAGAAGGAGGATAAAGCCCTGAGCTAGCTAAACCTGTCAGGATGTATTTTTTAAAAAGGTATTCTATCTCCGCAGCATCTCCGTCAGGTAAAAAGTGCTCGCTTGCAGTGGTAGGTGTTTCAGGAAGCAGCACTGAGAAGCCTGCCTACGTGTCCAGGAGCACGAGCTCTCACCAAGTGCCAGGTGAAATGATACACTCTCCTGGCACGAAACCTTTGTAAATATTGCAACTCTCAACTGCACTGAATTCACTCAACAACACTCATGATGTTCTCATATAAAGTAGAGCCTAATAAACAATGTTCTGAGGAGGAAGTTCAAAATACTCCTCCAAGGAGTTCTAGCAGTGTACACTAGTAGGAAGTTAAAGAGAGGTAGGAAGAGGCTTCCCACTTCTCTCCAGCTATCTACGTAGTCATCAGAGGCACAGATGAGACTCGGGAGTGCCGATCTTGTGAACTGCTCTCTCACAGAGATTTACACGAAAGAATAGCATTCCTCTGCCCAAACCAATTGTAAAAACAAGATGACACCTGGAGATTAAAGTCAATATAATTATCTAGTGCTTTCCTTAGTTTAGACCTCTTATAAGACTTCCTTTTAAAGTAAAAGATAATGGCAGGACTATATTGCATTGTGGTAACCACTCTGGGTCACTTATATAACAAAGACAGAAGATGAACTTCAGTCCTCTCATGAAAAAACAAAAGTGGAAATTAAGGTACCTGACCTGTTGTATGTGATTGAAAACATGGTGGATAATCAGATACGCTCAAGACATCAGCTTGGACAAAAGGGCAGATTACTAGGATCGGTACATAGAATATCCAGACAGCCTATCTGTAGTAAGCTGTACAGGTTTTCTGCATTTCTGTCATATTATGGATTTCCCATGACTGCAATGAACCATGATGGGTCCAATTCTACAGCAGCGTAGCTTCCACCCTCAGTCCTGAATAGCATTTGGATAACTAGGCCAAATACAGACACCCTGGTCAGGCAGTCCAGCCATATGAGCCCTCCCGAGCAGCGAGGCGCACGGAAACAAGCAGAGCTTCCAGCAAGGGAACTCTGCAAGTGCCTACAGCCTTGCTGAGCCCACGTCTGTGCATGCCACCATTCTCTGGGGCTGAGTAGCTACACCCACACTGCTCTCACAGCAAAGTCAGCAAGGGTAACACCAGGCCTTAACACCAGGCCTCCTTCTGCACAGGTCTCACGCCCAGCTGCATCTGTCCTCTGGGTACACACTGAAAAGGTAGGGGCATGAGCTCAGAACAAAGCAGAGCAATCACAGCCCTTAAAACCTCCCCAACTGAAGCAGGAAATTGGTGTCCCTCTCTTAAGCATGCTCTGCACCCCCTAGGGTAGAGTGGACAGGCAGTACCATCTCTCTTCTCTGCTTCCTCACTGAAAAGGGGAGCAAGCTAGTCTCCCTTTCTGGAAAGGGCACATTAAGCTGACACATTTTTTGCATTTCTCTGTCTATCTTTTTGCTGGCAGAGGCTTACCCTATTAGCTGTAGTGAATTCAACCCTCATATAAACTTTCTCATATGTCACACACTGGATGATGCCTCAGCCTTGGCTGTAGATTTTGCTCCTGAACCTAAAGACCTACAAGTTGGCCATTGCTGTGCCCAAACCAGATGGGGATCTCCTTGCCTGCGCTTTCTTGGGAGAAATGGCAATCCAGCAAGATGATCAGTATTCAGAATTCAAAGTCAAATACTTTTGTTACAATAACAACAATTACAGTCAAAACGCATGTACTAAAAATTCACAATGATCAGGAAAAGAATGAACGATTCCTGCCTTTGTGCTTCTTGTTAGACAAGAAATAAAACCTCTGGGAAACACTCATTAGTTCAAAAAATTTCTGCTCAAAAAGAGGCTTTCCTGAAAAACAGAACAGATGTCTCCTAAGACCTGATCCCCAAAGAACTCACTGGCAGGCCTAGTCTCTACTCTTGCTGGCAAGGATTATTTTTTAGAAAAAGAATTTGAAGAACATAAAGGGAAGGAGCAGAGTAGCCAAGTCACCTACATGAACTCAAAGATAAAACACAGCTTTCTGTACAGCAGTCAGTGGAAATTCTATTTCCACTGGGTCAGGATTTCTACTCAGTTATTCATGCTGCAACACAAGTAAAGCAGGTAGTAAGAATATGTTTCATCCTCCTCTCATCCATCCTCCCTCACCCCAGACAAGTCTCAGTCAAGAGACAGGCTCTCAATATCCACTGTTCTGTTGAATATGAATATGAGTGTGAGCCACCTTGACTAACATGAACTAGAGGTTATTAGATCAAGGAATCTTCCAATATTCATGTCCTCCATGTGCCCTTTTCTGATCAATTTATGCAGCTGTGGATAACAAGAACAGAGGTCCATGGTGCAGGGATACCTGCTGAGAGTTTTGCTGCTGCTGTTCCTCCAGGGCAATAAAGTGTTATAAGATTCATATCGTTATGCACAGTCTTATGATAATAGTCAACGCTGAAATATCCTACTGCGAGGAAGCGCTAATTTTTATCTTAATAAATAAATAAATAAGGCCAAGTCTCTTCAGCAAAGTAAACCAGAAACATGGTACTGGCACTCTCTGGGGTTTAAGATGAAATTCTTGCCTGTTTGACAGCTCGTGACTCATGCACAGGGAACCGTTGCATACAGCAACTTTGTCAGAGGGAGAAGAACAGTTCTCTGCCTCCCAGGACTAACAGGTTAAGTCGTTGAGGCTCCTAAACACTGTCTGAGAAGGGACCAATTGAGGTGGGGAGGGAAAGTGAAAAAAAAATCCATAAATACTCATTTTCTCCAAGCCATGTAACTCATTAACCTATGTAACAAAGATTCAAAAGCCCTGAAATATACCTACCATTTCCTTGAACGCACTTTCTATTGCCCCAATCACGAGGCACTCATGTGGGATCTTCTTTTCTGTGAAGAAGCGTGTTGGAGGTGTGCTGGGTGAGCCTGGTGCCCCCACCCCACCACGCAGTGAGGCTGCCCGCGTCAGCGTCCTGCTGTTGGCTGTTGGGTGCTCGGGCTCCTCTCCCAGGCAGGTAGGTGGGAGGACAGCTGAGTTCCTCAGGATGTCCACGAGCTCCTGCAGCTGCTCCAGGATATGGTGCTGAAGCAGTTTGGAAGCAACGACGGCTGCCCCTGATCCAGCATGTCCATCAAACAGGGACCAGTAGTATAAGCTGATCCCATCTGTGTCCTGGCAACGCAGGAAGGATGAAAAGGAAAGAAAGAAGATCACCATTATGCAACCAAACAGCAGTAGATAAAACAGAGATGACTTTCCCATGCAGGGGTCTTTCTGGAAGGGAATAAAATCCAGTGTGTTAGTACAGATCAGGGAGAAAGAGATGTATGATTTTGCTTTTTCTCCCCCCCCAACCTTATTTAAAAAAAAAAACAACCAAACAAAAAAACCCCGCAAAATCTGTCCTCTTTCTCACCTTCCAGTCAGTCATATGGCAACAAGTCTAATTCTACCTTGGACCTACCACTGCAGAGACTAAAAGGCCACACAAGACCATGCCTGGTACTTCTGTGACAGACTCTTTCATTCATTGTCATTAGGCTGTGGACCTCAGCCAGACAAGTAGTAATAATAAGACGCAATCCCTAAATTGATTTGTACATAAGACCTCTCCCACACTGGTAGACGTGTCAGTGTCAAGCTTTCTCTGCCTGCACCAAGGCTGCTACCAGAACATGGCAGAGGCACCAGGTATGATGGACGCAAGTAGGTCCAGATGCACTCTACCTACTCAAACCTATGCATTCATTACTTAATTCTCCTCAGTCCTTGGAGAAATAAAAGTTTCTTATACAATACTAGAGATATATATCCTCTAACCAGAAGAACTAGGTAAGTGTTTTGGTATCGCTACCAGCATAAAAGCCTGCTTTTAGAGCTCACCTCTTAGCTCAGTTCCTAGCGTGCTATTCTACACAGCTCCTCTCGTACAGGCAGAATATGTATCTGAAAGCAGTGAATTTTTCTAGATCTCATTATTAAAAACAAAGTATATGTGATAATTTTAAATACTCAGCAACATGCAGTTACCAATTGAGGGCGAAATTTTCAAATATCTCCTTTCTATTCTAGAGTTTCCTTCTGACGGATGTTATGCTAGTTCCACTCTTGCTCCGATTTGTGCATAAACTATATTTTTGTGGTATTATGCACTAGACAGCTGCTGAAGTAGGGCCCATTCACCCAAGCCTGGAAGCAGACAAATTCCATGCAGCATAAGCTCAGATCTGCTGGGAAAACACTATATAACCATATCCTGGATCACCTCAACTTTGGGGGAAAATTCACCTAGAAAACATGCCATCTCTTTTTCCCTTCCATTTCTTCTTAACCCTACATCTTCTCCCAGTTATGCTGAAATAACCGTTAGTAAGTCAGATGTGGGGGATTCATACAGGCTTAGAAACAAATGTTTTGCAAGGGACAGGAAAAAGGCAATGCTGTTGCAAAACAGCTCATACTATGAAAGCATAACCTACATCTCACTGCATAAAAGAACTTGAAGATTATATTTTTATGTTATGCTGACTGTGGTCTTAATTTAGGATGACAGACATCATAGCAATTCCTACAAAGCTATAACACAAATCAACATCATTCTCTCAAAAACTGCTCACTTACACAAGAGATCAGCATCAAGTCTATGCACCACCTGAATCCCATCACCTAGCGCCCAGGGATGGAAGTGACAAACACAAAACAGGCAGAAGTCCCCTGCACTGGAAGTGGACTTGGAGAGCTGTAAAAATTGGAAAAACAAGGTGGGAGAGTCCACAGCAAGAGACACAACCTGCTGCTTTCTCACACAGAGCCTGAGATGTCTACCAACTTGTTCCTCTGCTGATAATTAACACCACTGTCAAAGGGAGGCAGAAACCACATCTGATGAACCAGCACATATTTTACATCAGTTTGCTAGGTGTATTCACCAAAGCACTACTGTTTTCAAGTTCATGTACAGAGCTGTGAACTGCAGCTGCTTTTAGTTTCTTCCATTCCAGAAGCAAAGACATTAACCACTGACAACAGGACAGCAAAGACAAAGCTTAATGCAAAAGTCTCCTTTGGCAAACCACGTATGTGGACCTTCACTATGGGTTCACCTTGTTTGAAGAGCAAAGAGTCCATTGCTGAACAAGCATTATTACTTTTAACTTCATTTGATGAAAAGCGGGTTTAAAAGTCCTGATTAAGACAATTACCTAGAAGTCTGCCTAACATCACTATTTTTTAGCTTACGCCATTGTGGCTCTATGCACAAAGCACTAGCTGCATACAGTGAAGTTCAAACATACTCCTAACCACTGCATTAACAATACAGTCATTTATACAGTGAAGTTCCTCCAAGCCTGAATTCTACCAAGAGGGGGACAGCAGTCTATTGTGCACTCCACTGCATTACCAAAACATTGAGGAGAAGAGAGAGTATTGTCCTACAGTACTGGATTACTTACTACAGTAAATATCGTACAGGATATATTCTATGAGGGTGGAAAAAACCCAAATGTACACATTTCCGAATGCAGCTCCATATCCAGTCCCACCCATTCACGCAGTCTGGTAAATTCACCAAAAACCTGCTGTGAAATTTTACCCCTATGGACATAGCAGTTAGGCTAGTTCACTCTTGGCTGAGAATCACTCCAGGTTCACACAACAGTTGGCAGTAATGTTCCTTAAGCCATTTTTAATGGATAACTGGATTACTGACTAAAAAAAACTGTTTGCAAAAATAGTCTATCCATGCAAAATGTAAAATATTTTGTCAACAGAAACAACTGTCCAAAAGTGAAAGTATTTCAACTGAAAATTGAAATCATTTATTCAAAACAGCAATACTGTGCCTCCTGGGAGCCATAGATCAAATTACTTCTGCTCCTGTTCTTCTCTTAGGGCTTGGTTCCCCAGCCAAACTCCGTCTCTCATGATGCACCACGGATAATGGTGCTATGGCTTATGTCCTTATGTCATTCAAAGGGCGCTATTCCTTTGGAGATATGTTGCCATTGGAGGAGAGAGAGAAGAGGCATAAAGAAAATTATTTAATTTAACTGAAAATTTTCCATCTATAGTATTTTGAACTTTGCTATTTTATCAAAAAAAGAGAAAAGTTGTAAGAGTGACAAAGAAGAACTATGAGTTAAGAAAATTCTATTCTCTTGAAACTTTCCAGAGAAAGCCCCCGCTCAAAGTCTGTATTAAAGCTTGTCAAAAAGATACAGAAGAACAGGTATTAACTCAGTCCACTCCTAACAGAAAGCACAACGCAACAGCCAGGGAGATCTGCAAAGCGGTGCTCATTTCAAATTACTTCCCACACCCCCCTGCCCCTTCTTGCTTGATTACTCTCCGACTACTACAGTTCCCTCTGTCCATCTCCCACCTGCCAGCATTGCTGGTGACTGCAGCACCTCAATCCACCTGCAAAGGGTTTAACTGCCCCCCCCACGCACATAGAAAACAGCTACGATGAAGGCAAAGCCGCTTCGCCACCTCACTAGCCTTCCTCCAAAAACGATGGGTCAGAGCCAATGCAGCTTTGTCCTTCTCAGCAGTGTTGTCTAAAATTCAGAGGAATATCCAGAGCAGAAGATCTCCAAACAGCTGGACAAATGGCTACCCTGCCGTCTTCCGCTCACCTGCTTATGCCTCACATCCTTAAAGCCTTGGTCTGCAGCATCCCTCTCTACTTTTTTCTTTTGTCATTCCTCATGTAGAAATATTTAATGAGCATTTTAGCAGCAGAGCTGAGACATACCACTGCAGAGGCAGTTTTCTTACTTTTCAGTTCTGCTCCATCTTCCCTGGAGCAGAAGAAACTTTCTTCATCTCAGCCGTAGTGCACCAACCCTGCTGCCATAGAATGGTGCCTACAGGACAGCTGCAATCTTTTTAGCTTAAGAAATGTCCAGTAGCTGCTAACAAACCTCACATGAGCTTAGTAGTAAAATACGGTGTCAGAGGCTGTAAAGCTTTCCGACAAACCATGACAATGGCCCATGATGAAAAATTCAATCGAAATATTATGACTCCTTGCCTCTAAGTCCATAGGCAGCAGGGGCGAGTGGAGAGACCAAGCGGCACTCGTGGTCAGTTACTGATGTGAACACGAGCATATCAACCATTACTATGGTTCTTCATCTGTACTTCACCCTTCTCTGTCTTTTTTGGATGAGTAACTCTTAAACAAGAGGCCGTGGCTATGTTTTCAGCTAAGTTCAGACACCACTGAGGTGTCTAGATTCCTCTCTAGATTTCCCCATATACTATAAGGAGAGAAAAACTGCACTTCTAGACCATTTTCATCTCATTCCAACATAAACTTATTGCTTCTATTGACTACAAAAAGAAGCTAGATAATCAGCTGAGAGGTCTGTATTATAAACAAGTGAAGTTAGAGGAGATGACCACCACAATGTTCTCTTATACACATATTCTGTGCAAGATGCCCTGGGGCCTTAACTTCAATTAGGATCTGCAAACTTTACAGTAAGACTAATATTTGTCTCCAGGAGCTTCTAAGCATGCCTACAAAGCTTCATTTACTTGAGGACTAGGAAAGAGAATAACCTTTAGACATCCTATTAGCTGTCTAAACAAAGAAGTAGAAATGAACTCCTTTCCCCCACCCTATGAATAAAAGCAGCTCCTCTGTTTGAAAAGTAGAAGTTTCCAAAAAACATACCAATTTGACAAGAATGGAATATACAGTGCAAACAAGGTGAAAGTCCAGGGAACAAACAGGGGCCAGAGGCCAGGGTACCCCGCTGAAACAGAAGGTACCCAAAGGTCCTTGCTTTTCTCCCACAGCTGAGTTGATCCCTTTAGCCACCACACGCTAGTCTGTTTTGGCGTGCACATTAACTCCTCTTTCACATTCAGGGAGCTTGAACTTCTTCCCCAAAAAACAGAAAGAAAGCATTAGTGTTCAGAAAACTTCCATAAAACAAGAAATCTACTCCTATTAGCTATAGCAGTATTCTGTGAAAAAGACTCTTTTGATAATGAATCTCCTTTCATTCATTTAACTGGCTAGAGCAGTCAGTTGGGAGTATAATCAGTCAGCACATACTAATATATTTCAGATTTTGTTTCTTTAAAAGATTCAGATTCAACAACATCCTGAATAGCTACCAGACACATAAAGAGCAAACAGATCCCTCACTGCACCGATCTTACAATTCATTTCCAGGATGCGCTAGGAAATTTAATAAACTTCAGGCTCCTCAACTGCTGACCTAGCTTTCAGTCAGGTTCAGTGGTCTCCTGGGCTTTGTAATTGTAAAATATAATTAAGACATGCAAAGTTTTGGATCAAGCAATAGATGAAAAATCATGACAGAAAGAGCTTAGAGTACAGAGAAAAAATGGGCAGCCTTATCAATACACAGCAATCAATTTGGAACAAATTTTTCAGGTAAGCTAGGACAGAGCCTTCCACTGAAGACCTTCAGAAATTGTTTATTCATCTAATTCCAAACTGGCAAATAAATCGTGTTGCCATTAAGAATTTATTCTGAAAAAACACAAAATCCCCAACTATTGTTGTTCTAAGTATGAAGTACACTTACAAAAGGCATTAGAACAGGCCTTTGGTTAAACAAAAAACACACCAAACCCTACTCAGACACTCAATAAATCACTTCCCTCACACCTGCTTTCTTAAACGTTTATTTCTACAAGATGCTTCTCCACTTAAGGATAATTTCAAATATGGTGGGATTTCCCTATGAGATGTTTACAGAATTCAGCCTCTGGCTTTTTTAAAAAACACTTGCCAGGATTGTATTACACCATTCACTGAAGTGTCTTAAGTCTTTATTTCTACATCCTATTGATACAGAATAGCTGTATCTTTATCACATTTAACACTCTGTCACATAGTTTAAAAAAAAATGCTTCTAATGCTACCAGTGCTATGTGAAGATAAAAAAGCATTATATTTCACACTACTAAGAAATGAAATGAAAATATAAAATTTGAAACTTTATAAAAATGATGTGTACATTTGGGGTTTTTCTGTTTTAATATAGTTAAGTAGCAAAAAAACGTACCAAGGAAAGAAATTCTACTAATTATCAGTGTAAGACTGCCCTCTAGTAGAGAATTTTCCCCAGAAATATGCTGCTTGTTTGGGGAAAATATATCAAAATTTTAAATTCACGTGCTGAGGTCTAATAATACAGTGGAATAACACAGTTATTCTGAAGTAATTTACATATTTAAATAATGAATGATGTAGCACCTTCACATGTCACTTAGAAAGCACAAGTAAATCTGTAGGTAAGAGGAGAACATAAAGAACAGGACAGCAAGTAGTATGGAAAAATATACTGCTACAAAGACCAGTTGGTTCGTCACTTCAGATGCTCTGTCACGGTACCATAACAATATGACGACCATATTGACGGGTACTAGTGAGACTAGACCTTTCCAATTATGAAATGCATTTAGACTGAATTAAATATATAGGTATCTAAAACTATTGACCATTTAATGTTTGAAGAAAAGTTCCTTCTGAGGAAGACGATTAGCCACACAGTATAGTCTGTACAATATACGTATTCAGTAGTCCCAACAAGCACAAGGCACAATCCTTCATCCTAGACATACAAATGTGTACTTGAAACAATCAAACCCACCAAAATTCAACATGGAACATCAGCAGAGAGGAACTAGGACAGCTGATTTTGAAGAAGATAGAAAAGCAAAGCACTAAACTACTTGCAAACCCAGCAAATCTGTTCAGAGTCTGAAGAAGTTGTAGCAATAAGAAAGTAAAAACAAACCATCAGCACAGAAACTGCATATCCACATTGCCCGACTCCAGCACCCAGTGTTGTAGGGCTAAATATCTGAATCTAATACATGATACTTATCATGGCTAGAATGAGAGCCTATGCTTAAAGGGATGAAGTAAATAGCCAGTCAAAAAAAAAAAAAAAAAGAAGAATAGAAGACAGTTACTGATGGACAAGTGCATCATTTTTATCATTCTCCACATAAAGGACACTGCGGTCCGCGGTCACTGAATTCAGGTTGCTGGGTGACCTCACCCCTCGCCGCATAAACCAGCTTGCTCCATGCAACACTTCTTCAGTTAGAAGAACCAATGACTAACCCCACTCTCAACAAAATTGTGTGACCATATAAACAGGGATCTCACGCTAGGAGTGACTGTAATCAGCTAACTCAACCATAGCCATTAAACGCACAGGATTCTGCAGCAGTAAATTTCATAGGATTATGCTTTGAGAAATGATACAAGAAGTAAAATTCAAGGAGTCTTCCCTTCTCCATCTTTAAACTAAAATGTATACATAGTGGACTCCTCAATGCAAGACAGGAAAAAAAAAAAAAAATTAGAGCTAGGCACACTGGAGTTAAGTGTTCTGTATTTAAGCAGAGTTCATTAATATGAAAACACATGAAAAAATCAGTAAACATTTGGGATTTTTCTTAGTGTCACATCACCACAAGCTTTTATATTTGTTTTGTAGTGCTCCACTGACAAGATACACAAGTCTGCTTACCGAGTTGTCTCTTAGTTGGAGACCTTCTCCATTTGGCAGCGATGACCTCCGTTTTGTTGATGAGTTCTTATTTGGTGTAGAGTTAGTGCCTCCAGTTTTCTTTTTGACAAAGAGCACTTCACAGCTGGCTTGATCTTCATTGTGTGTACTCTTCCCTGCATTTATTACCCTGGAAAAAACAAAACAAAATAAAAAAGAAAACAAGAGACACATCCAAGTTAGCAGAGAACAGAAGCCTCCATTTATATCTTATAAGTGACTGAAAGATAGAGATCCATAGCCCAGAAATACCACAAATACCATGTGAATTAAAATAGTTGCCTTTTATACACACATACATAAACATGCATATGCACACATAGTTGCTTAATAGCTTCCATACACTTGTATTTGGCATAACAAGCATTTTTCATAGAACAGCATGATTAAGAACTAATGGTATCATAAACATGTATTTTGCACACCTGTGACATATTTTAAAGAAAATGGACTAATGCTTGATGGTCATGTCTGATGACACTTAAGCCTCCCTGCTGAAACATGAGATCCACAGTTGCTTTTATACCTGCCAGCACTTTCTATTCACCTTCAGTGAATAATGAAGTGGTTAGCTAAGGGAACCTACTCTGTCAAGTTCCCCAAGTCTTGCACAAACAAAATAGCTGCTAAAAATCTAAGGAAGTTGTTACTGCTAAAGGCACAGCATAGAAATAAATGACAACCTACTCTAGATGACCAAAAAACCCCCAAAGACCAATGACCCAAAACACTCTATGTTTGTCCCGTCCCTCAGGTGACACAGCAGCTCATTTACACCAACAGCCAAATGCCTTCAGAGCTCAGTACTAAGATTTTGGGACAAACTTTGGACATCCAAGGGTATCCTGCGAATTGCACTAAGCTTCCAACTTCAAACATATTTCCCATCTTCTACATAAGAATCTTCCCATAAATAGACATATTTCGCTTCAGTTGAAGCAGTGTTCAACAAGATGCAAGCTCCAAGAGCCCTGACTCTCCCAAGGAAAGCCAGTGCAAGCTGGGGCCGTATCTTGTCACGCAGCCCCAGAGCTTTGCATGAGGCACACAATGACTTTTAGAAACGACTTCTGCCCCCCACAGAAAGTAAAACAACACAAAGGCATATTATAACCCCTACGTCAAGTCCAAAACATATCCGACTTCTTGATCTCCCCTGTTTTCATTACAGTAAAATGTTACATAATAGAAAAAGATTTAATAAAAGTTGTTGTAAAGAAAAGAAAAAACCCTTCAAGGAGGCCTGTGGGAGACTCTTTGCATGAGCTTGCCTGTTCTTACTGAAATGTCAATTTTGTGTCTGCTTGCTTTAAAGATAAAATATTCTTTTGATTTTCTAAGGGCAATATGACACTACATTACATGCAAATGAGTATTTTTTGCTCTTATTAGAAGAAACATAGCCATACCCTATAAGAAAATGTACATCCACTAAAACTAACCATTTCCAGAACCAAAGTTTCTTTACAATGCCAAATGTCACAAACTGCAGCCTGACAAGAGAGGCTTTTTTCTTTTTTTTTTTTTTTCCAATTAGTATCTGTATGCCTAACACCACTGGCTGTTTACAAGTGTTCCTTGTACATAAACATCAACCGTGGATAAATTGTTTTGTGATACACACACACACAACGGAGATTAAGGAGCATCTAGCTGCAAGGCACCTGTGAGCAGATTAGCCACTTATCAGCTGTAGTGCCTAACATTTGAGCAACTGGAGATCAAATATTAAGATGCAGTAGGCTTCTGCTCTGAAAGGTCAACATTTTCTTGACATATTAGGAAAAATGGAAGCATATAATCAGAAACAGAAATGAAAGAACAAATACCAAATAATTTAATCAGATCAGCTGACTGGCATGCTTTTATTTACCAATGCTATGAGCATGATTAAACATTGCAGCAGCACAGAAGATAAAATTTTATCATATCAGGAGCATCTAAATACCCAGCTTAGCTGACCATCTCCTTTCTAGTATTGCTAATTATTTTCTATCCCATTTAAAAGGCAAAAGACAAATAGAGACAAAGCTATTCCTTAAAATCATCACTATCATTCCATTTCAGCTGCTCTGGTCTCTGAGCTCAGTAACAGTCTTGAGGACTTGTATGGTAGAAGATGCTCTGCTCTTTAATAGCTTGTTAAGTTATGCACAATATTATCATTTGATAAAGTTCTTACCAACAAAATCTGTCAAAGCACTAATATATTAGAAAGTCTAAGAGAACACAACAACCAAACAAATTAGCTTGGCAGTCAGCTACCATGAAACACCTGGAAGTTGTACCTATATACCAAACTCCTTAGTAGCAGGGGACATGATCAAAAGAAACTGAGCAGCAATGAATCCTGAAAACGCATAGGGCTTAGGGTGTCAGCGTAGCGAGGTGGGAGGACTGGGACTCTGCGAGGTATGTTTCCTCGTAGAATTCCAGTTTTTCCCTCTCCAGCAGATAAAAAACATTTAATTTGGACTTGAAATAAACGCAGCGTGCATACGGGCCTGCTTCTACCCTTGCATCACATTTTGTACCCAAACTTCCGGACAAGGGCTGCAGTAAAGCCCCACAGTTTTTAATCTCAAAGCTTGAGTTGTGTGTTGGTAATTATTAATTCTGACGCCTGGCACAGAAGCTGTTAACACCTTCTACTGAGTTTCAAGCAGCTCTGTCTCCACTGTCTTTTGAAATCCTTTTCTCCATGCAGCTTCTCAAATCCTTCCTCAAAGCAATTCTTTCAACTAGCTTCCCAATGCCGATTTTCCCGTTGTCTTTGCCTCTGACTCTCAGACAGTAACTTACAAAGACAAAACCCGCATCTAAAGTGCTTGGACAAGTAACAAAGCAGAACTAACAAGACGAGCATATTTCCAAAAGGTAATTCTTAATTACACCTCTTTGCAAATTTTTCTGGAACATTTATTACCCTCTTCCTTCCTTATAGGAAAGGTCTGAACTGCCTAAGTTTTTCAGTTCCCCTTTACATCTTTCTCCCCCCGCACCTAGTCTTAAGAAAAAATAATAAATAAATATATAAAAAAAGCATGTTCTGGTAAAGTGAGCAAAATGTGATAAAGTGGTACTTTCTCACACTTAAGATCTTCCCCTCGCTGCCCTAATATAGTCATCTTCATTCCCATTTTATCATCGATGCAAATAAGAAAAACGTAAAGTTGGGACAAAAGAGATAGACACCTATAATTCTCCAGCTTTTGCTCAGAGAGATGTTTTCAAGGTAATTACTGCTCTTTCTTGTAACAGTTCACGGACTGTTTTATTAGCCCCATTCATGGCCCTTAACTCCTTTCCATCCCTTCCCTCTCCCCACTACTGATTTAACTGTTATCTATCCCTCTACAGTTCTCAACTCAAACAGCATATCTAATTTGGATAAGAAGCTCCTCTGGTCCAACTTTTTACTCTTAGTGCATCAAACACACGTGGCTCCATAATAAATAAATAATCCAAAGGCTTAGTTCATGGTATAGCAGCACTAGTAAAAATGTACCCTACTCTGCAAGCAGGAGCTTCATAAAGCCTGCACAGTGAGACAGTGAGGTCTGAGCACAGCTCAGTACTTGCATCAGCCTTGATCGATGCTTCAGTAGTTGACGAGATTTGTCTCAGACACGTCCCTATCTAAAAGCAGATGCTTCAGATATGAGCCAGCAAGTTGCTCTGGCTCACAACTAGTGATCTGCTGGTTTTCCGAGACCCCAAATCCCATCTGATTGAATGGAAATGTAGGTCACGCTGCACTTATATTCCTCATTCAGCCAGCAGAGCTCTGAAATGCTGCGGTCACTGATTTCAAAACCCTGACTTTATCTCAAAAGAACAAAACAGGTCAATCAAATAAAAAACAGGCTTTGATAATAGTTTCTTGGGGAAAAAAATACAATGACTTAAGTCTTTTTAAACATTTCCACTCAGCCCTCTATTTTTCATGTTGATACAAATATATTTACTCTGTGGAGCACTCCCTGGCTGTTTTACAGCTACCTATAGCTTTCTTGTTGAGATTATGTTAAACTTACTTGCTATAGCAAAAGTTCCAAGCTGTGCTGTCAGATGATCATTTTCTCCTCTTCAAGATCTCAAATTCTGAAAAGATTTTTAAAAGTAATCCACATACTTTTTTTAGAACTCAAAAAGTCTAACAAAATTTTGCATGTAGTATACCTTGATAAAAGTAACTGAGAAAGGAAAACAGCTTAGCAGAAATTGTGACTGATGTCGTACGCAACAGTAGTTTGCACTTTCTGAAATATAAAGACTAAAACAATTACAACAGCTCAGGGGGGTTATGCTGCACCCAGTGAAGCGTGGGAACTGGCCGCATGTATGCTCCAAACCTGCCCAAGCTAAGAAATAAAACCTGTGAGCAGACAGGGTAATTCAGAGTGCCTGCTTAGGTGAGCCACAGTAACTGGCTGCCATCTGCAAGGTCAGGCTGACCCCCTAAATCCTACTATTTCACCCTCCCCCATCAGCCCACGGTCCTTCTCCCAGGTGTGCCACAGCACTGGGAAGCATGCCCACTCCCAGCTCCTCTCCAAAGTCTGCTGCTTGGGTCAAGGTGTCCCCTTGCGCAGCAAACGTCTGAGTGGACCATGGTTGCACAGGTAAGTTACAGTTGGGGCTTTCGGTATTATCCGTAGGCTATCAGAGCATCAAAATACCTAAAAAATATATATTTTAAAAAATAAAGTGCTGCAGAGAAAGTGTGGGAGGATCCAGCAATGCACATTTGCTACTGAGCAGCAGCCTCGGTGGGCAGGATGCTATCCAGGGAGGACAGCTACAGGGAGAAAGTTCAGCTCAAGGAGAAAGAAGGTAAGTGAAAAGAAAATAAAACCAACTTGCCGGAGCCCAAGCAAGAGAAAGTAAACTCATAAACAAAATATTAGTTGATATTCCCAAGTTGCTGCTTTTAGGTAGATCTCTTGCAAAAAATCATAGGTCTAAATGCTTTTCTCTATAAACTTAAAAGATAAGAAAAATCTGTAACTCTGCTCAAACAAAGGCTGAAAGATCAAAGACCCACCAGATATTTTTAAAAATATATAAAAACTACACAAGCAAGTTATATCTGTCTTCAAAAAAAAAAAAATCTTTCAGTCACCAAATCAAACATTATTTTCTGCTAACTATGGCTTTCTATCTTTCTTCCTTGAGGAAATTTTCCATTTCTAACTCCATAATTTATCTGATTCCACATAATTTTAAACATTTATTAAACTATACAACTCAGAGCATGCTCCTTTTCTTCCTCTGTTATCATTTTTCAGGTTTGGGACAATCTCAAACCACAGTACTAGTTATTGGGGAGGCAAACAATTTTTCTAGGAAATACTGGGTTTATACAGTATAAACACAGCTTTATTGAACCTTTATAAACATTAAACAATGATAACTAAGGGCTTTTGTTGACATTATTTATTTGCTGAGGATAGAAGTGACTTTCTGCAGTTCTGGCATATGCACGTTTCAGAAATAAATGCATTAATGCCCTTTCCACTGCTCACCAGGTCAGCTGCCACAATGTCCCAGGAAAAAAAAAAAAAAAAAAAAAAAAAACACACTCAACCAAAACAAAATAAAAACAAACCCCAAAACAACGCAGTCACTTTATGTGCTTGGAGGAAAAGTTAACCCACCACAGCAGCTTTAACCAGTGTCAATCAGCTGAGGTGAAGCAGCAGCACCTGCCAGACATCCTGCAAGATGCCTTTACTTGTGGGACCCGCTCTTGTTTGATCCACAGAAAAACCCTTAAATTTGTTAACCACCAGGCAACACGAGTTATGGCCAGCCTCCCTCTTTACTGCAGCTGGGGAACATGCACACTACCCTGGGACCATTAGCATGACAACTGCTTGTATGCAGCTTAACCAATAACAGAGAAGTAACTCAGATTAATTAACACTATGCATGTTAGGCAATACACTTCTATAATGTTGTTCTGCAATTTCAACAGTTATCTTTCGATCTGACTGAGGATTAAAGATACTGTGAGAAAAACCCTTTCATACAAGTATTTCTGTCTCTTTTTTTTTTTAATGGATTAGCATTTGAGTGGATGCGACTGCCTTTTTCTGTGACATCTCATTTACAGTCTTAGATTTCCAAGTAGGTGGCTGTTTCTCCCCCTCCACCCACCCAAGATTTCTTTCCATATTGGGAATTGACTTGAAAGAGGTTTCATTTTATCTGTTCAAATTCCTCCACAGATGAAAGGAAGTGTTTGAAACAAGCTCAACGGTTTCATTCATTCCTCAGCGCAACAGTGATATTGCTCACATCAAAAACAAAATACCCAATCGTATTTCCTCCTGTGGGCAGAAACAGAAGCCATCCCTTAATCACTCCCTGAAGTCCACAAGGACAGAAAAAATTTTCATTGTCTTGGCCAAGAAGTAAGTGAGTGTTTAGCCAATCATACCAGTCTTGCAATGCTGAACTGTGAAAATCTGCTGGTATCAGCAATCATACCACTATTACGTTAGGACATGGCTAGAAGCTACTACACATATCAGGCTAGTAAGAAATACATGTGGGATAAAAATAGACAAGGGCAAAACTGAAATATCAAAAGTCAGAAATGATGGGAGAGAAAAAAAGCTACAAAACGTTTCAGTCACAAGTTTAGTGTAAATGAACACTAACTGGCAAATAATATAGGCTGCCTTTGGACTGAAGTCAATGACATCTCTGAAAGAAAGACCACTCTCAGGCTACCTTGTAGGGTACCCATGGCTTAATACTCAGCTATGCTTTCCAGAAAAAGATGAAATATTACACAACAACAAGGAACAAGGCAGTTGTGGGTCAAAATAACGGTCTATCAGTCATAACAAGCTCTACATAAAATGGGAGGAGCAGCTCTTTCGATAACTAGCAAGCAGGTCTTACACAAGTGAAGCGGCAAACTGGAAGCCCACAGTGGATGCTGAGCAAGACCAAGGGGACCAGAGCAGTAGGACCTCAGCAGCAGATGCTGTTAGCATGACCTCACTTTGAGAGCTGAGCACTCTCAGCTACAGCTGGCAATACTAATTGCCAACTTATCCTTCTTGCTCCTTTTCTACTGGTTATCAGCACTGGGCAAGAAGAAGTTCCAAAAGCAAAGGTGAAGTTGACACCATAAAAGGGAACCACCATTCTTTTTTTCCAGAAAACATAGTAAAATTGCAGAGAACCAGGTCAGATTGCTCAAACTGTCCTACCTTAAGTAACTGCGTATGGCTGCCAGTTTGAAGCTTGCTCAGAAAACTAAGCAAGGAAGGATATTCTGGAGGATAATAGAGACAAAACTCTGTGCTGATAGTTGTCCTTTTTGCCCATTTGCAAATAACACCTTTTCGCTCTCCTCTTTAGTAAGCCAATTTTCAAATAAGCCAATTCCTGCTGATGTGGGAAAAATGTTTCTGAACTTATTTATGTGGTACAAAAGAAGTAGCCTTGGAAATTCTTCAGTGACACTTTCTATATGAATCAGGCATATTCAGTCTGGGGAAGTCTGCCTTCAGACTGGTGTAAATTTGCATAAAACTCTAAAGAAGATCCAGTACCATCCTGAACCTAGTACAAAAACAGACTCCTAGCTAAGATTCTGTAGTCAACCATACTGAAGCAAGAGTTTAGCCTATCTGTATATAACCAACTTTACTAGCCCAAACTTTCCATTACTCATTTTACAGCTGGATTGGTAGAGGCTGGCCACAGAAAATTTGAAGCAATGGTCTAACTTGTGCCTGTAAATGCTCAAAGTATGGTACTTTTAATCATATGGAAATTAGTTTGAAATCTTGCCCAGTATGCATCACTAGATTTTTCTAGATTTTTGTTGTTTGCAAGGCAAGGAATGCTTATCAGCTTTGGCTAGTATGACAAGTTAGAGCCTGAAATTGAAGCAGAAGTGATAAAAACAACAAAGCAGGTGTGGAAAGACAAAGCATTTCTCTACAGAAATGTATTTCATCATGCCTCATTACCATGCAAATTACCCTTTGGGTTTGGATTTCTGATTGGCAACTCTTGAAACCGAAGCACCTGATACAATCTTAAGAAAAGACATTACACACGTCACGACGGTGCGAGTTTTCTTCATGTTGCTCCCAACTATTTTACCGCATTTGTGTCCTTGTTGTATTGAAGGACCTTGAAGGACAAAACTGGAAGTTCATTGATAGGGGATACTTGACTTTGGGCAGCATAGGGAGAACACATCTATCAACAGTGGATTTAAGCTGTATATAGATGAGAAACCTCTTTGGATTGATTCTTGAGCCCACATTAAATTAAGAACCAAGGTTCCTGCGTTTCCGTAACTTGAACACAAGAGGAAAAGTAGCCACTTGCATGCACACATATTCCCACAAGCTGTACAACTCCTTGCACATACGAGGCTGAGGACAATCTTGAACACAAGCGTGTCTCCTAAGGGGGGGGGGGGGGGGCACAGGAGAGCCACAAGGCTGGCAGAGGGAAGCGTGGCCGCACGCGCAGTCCAGCCACCCCCAGTTATGAGACAGGAATACAGTCACACCTGTTGAACCGATGAAGGGCCAGGGACAGCAGTCTGCTCCCAGTCTGTGCAGCAAAGGGTATCTAAGCTGGAGAAACAGTCACTTGGCCTACAAGCGCGATACTATAAAAAACAACCAAATATTCACCAAATGGAATTCTTAACTTGAATTTAAAATATTTTATTTGATTATAGGCTCCAAAGTGAATGTTTGCACATAACAAGGATGCATGGAGGAAAAAAAAAATCTTTCCTAAAGCTGTACTTTTGAAAGCACATCCCCAAAATATATCCTTTCTTCCTTAGAACACTATCAACTGTATGTAAATAAAAACTCTCCTTACACTTGCACAGAAGCAAGTTGTGTGCTTGAAGCTCTTCAGTAAATCCCACATCATTACGCGGTGACGCTCTAGACTGCGGTCTCAGCTTTCTCAAGGTTAAGGGAAATCAAGATAAATTGCTTATGCAAAACTGGTCCAAGCTTTAGAAAAATTCTCTCTCATATTTAGCATGTGTGGAAGTTAACTGTAAGAGTCTGGTGGTGATGGCACTAATCCCTTTTATATAGCTGTCAACTTAAATTAGCCCACAGCTAATCTTCACAAGTGTGACAGACTGTATACATTTCCACAGATAAGCACTAATGCCTTATTCACAAATTTTCCTCTACCACAGCAGGTATTGCAAAGCCCCTACAACCTGAAAGAAATCAGCTGGCTAATTTGTTTTTAAGAAGTCATTATAGCAAACTGAGCATATATGAAAGCACCCAAATGCAAGGAAAAAAACTCCAGAAAATGTTATGTACAGTTTTATTACAAATATTCCGCAAGTAGAAGATGAATGCACAGCCACTCATGTATTGCTAATTTTAAAGACTATCTTAGAAAAGAACTACATCCTGCTGCTAGAGTTTTATATCCATCACTTTTCCTCTGAAAGAACTTTAAATGGCAGACCTGTAGGAAGGGGGCCATGCAAAAACATACTACAATGACTCTTTGCCATAGAAACATGCTTCACAACTCGATCTTTCAAATTCTATTATTATAATTACTTTTCTAGAGCTCACTTTTGAGGCCATAAAAGTATAAGCTAAATACAAATCAATGAAATATCAGCATCATAAGCCTGAAAATTTGCATAACAGTGAAAGCAATCTTAATCTTAAATCTTTATAGATCTTGATGATCCACTAAAACACTTGTATAGCGTTCATTCTTTTTCCTAGGGAGAAAGGGACAACTCCACAATTAGCCTTCACAAATTTCAGGTAAAAAAAAAAAAAAAACTGAGAGCATTAATATGACACAATTAAATACCACAGTTAGGTGTGTATATGAGTATACACCTACACAGCTGTACAAAATGCTACGGTGTTTTTTAGGCAAGCTATTCAAAGTTCAGTGAAATATTGTATCATTAAAAACATCTATTTTTCATATAATACTGATCAAGGTGCTGAAAATCTCTGCTGTCTGAACATCACAGATGTAAAATACCAAGCTTAGTGATGATCCAGAGATGGAGTCAGTGTAGGGGCCCTGGCAAAATCAGCATTAAAATGAAGAGGAATCAGGGCTGAATGCAAAATTTCTATCTTAGAGCAAGCACACAACAGTGAGGAAGCGAGCATCTCTCCGTGCACGTGTGCTAGTTCTTTCCAGCCTAATCCACTGCCATGGAGGAACTCTTTCTTTGGGGTCTGCTCACTACCTACCCTTGTGGTATGTCAAAGCAATTATTGGGGGTATGCTGCAACTGCTCCCAGCTGCATGCCAGAAGGTACCAAGCAGAGGCCAGGCAGGAGACATCACACCAGCTCCGATCCACATGGGAACACGGGCTGCACAGAATCGTGCAACCACATGCCTGCATTCTGGCTTCTCCAGTGCAACCTTTTTTCCTACCTACACGGCAAATCTGTCTTCGTAACGAAACTTGCCCCCTTTGAAGTTGATGGCAAAAGCACCACTGACTCCTGTAAAAATCTCAATCCAAGTTCTAATGTGCAAATGCATCTAGGTATACCTGAAAACCTGCAGGCTGTCAAGTAATTTGCAGTTAGCACAAACACAGCAAACAGGGCAAAACAGGTATTTTAAAAGCAACTATAACTAAGGATAGCCAATTGTATACTAAGTGGCCCACAGGTTAAAGAGGAGCCTAACACAAACTGACTTCAGCACTGATTGGACAGATCCTCTGCGGTGTAACAAGAAGGAGCAACAGTCCCAGGGAGATCTCACACCAAGAGCAAAGTCAATACCGGAACCAAGCAACTGTAATTTGCATGCAACCTTATCATTCCTGCCCAGCCACTGGGAAATTAAAATCTTGTCAAGACTTGTAAAATATATAGGCAGATAGATCAGGAAATTAGAAAATATCACTGTGTCCCTGCATCCTGCTGCAGCAGGAACAACTTGTTTTCAGAAATTGTAAGTAAGGTTGCACAAACGTGAAATATGCACCAAGGCAGTGAATGAAAATGGAAATTCAAAATGAATTTATTATCCCCTTGACATGACTCTAACAGACATTAAACAGAGCTGTGTGTGGCCTGAGAAGAAAACCATGCAGAATTCAAGAGCTGAAGAATTCAGAAATTTAGCAAGAGAGTCAACTTCTCAGGCACTTGAGTGAAGGTGAACTTCAGCAAGCATTTCCTCCATTGACTTTGGCATAAGTAATCTCCACCTTCCCACCCCACTGTGCTGCCCCTGTGCAGTTGCGCAGATACATCTGCATGGCACGAAATTTTTTTGTTGTTCTTGTTTTTTTTAATTCAGATCAACATATGACTACAGGAAAATCAAAGGGACAATATGGAGGAATGAATGGTAGGTGATGGGGAGGACAGGTCCTGCTTAAACTAACACTTCTGGAGGGAAAAAAAGAACCGGGGAGGAGGGGGTGTCGGAATTTGTCTCCTGAGTCCACTAGTAACAAAAGAGAAATAGTTCATCATAGTTTAGTGCTATGCACCTGAGTACATCAAATACTGATCTGTATCTTCCTTTGGAAAATCTATCCTCTCTTTCCACTTTGGAGACCACCTTGTGCAGCCGGCTGCACACAAGTTCCACCAGGATCAGGTCCAGGGGATACTGCTGGTCTAAAATGGGTTTGCCTTCAGCATCGAAAAATCAGGCTCAGAGGGCCTTCCCCCGGGTGCCTGAAATTGCAGTGGCTCTAGATCAAGAAACAAAGTATTTTTAATCCTGTTAGGCATCTCAAACACCTACATGTGATTGGTGGTCCAAGGATGGTCCCCAGAGGCAAGGTCTGGTCAGACGTCTGTGGTGCAGACAGCTAAGTCTGAGCTAATCACCCAGACTTTATTTATGACCAGCAAAAAGAAAGAGGACATTTGGGGGCAGAATTCATCTGACCTATTTTAATTGTTTAAATTTCCACAAAATGCCTGTTCCTCTTCATGGACAGGCCTTGACATTCGCACAGCAGTGGTCAGATAATTCCCTTCCTGCAGTGGTGAGGTATTTCCCTTCCTACAGGCCTGAGGTTATCTGGGAGCAAGGGAAAAGTGGGGAAGGGGAAAGACCGACCCCAACTTCCCTTTCAATTAGTTTTCTTGTTACTTGAAATGCATTTTCTCAAAAAAAAAAAAAAAATCTCAAGGGCTATCTTTGGTATAGCAGTCCCTTAGGATGACTAATAATGCCACCCAGTGCAGAAAACCAGGACTGAAAGGGAGGTAGAAGAAGCAGAATTACACACAGCAAAACTGATTTTTAAAATAATGGCCAGGCACAGATTACCAGGTGCCTGAAACTTGGCTTTATAGTTCCTGATGTGACATGAATTTAGCATGGTGGAGCAATTTAAATGCATCTAAAGCAGCTGATGGGATTCTCAGACTCAAAAGGAGATAATTGTAAACCTTATTCACAGCAATTAAATCTTTACAGACTAAAATAGAATCTATTGTTTCCCCAAAATACTGAGATTAGAGCCAGCAGTAACGTCAGTAGGGGAAAAAGTTGGCAGTTCGGAGAGAAGGAAATCGTGCACTTCTCTCACATTAAAAAGATAATAGTAAAAATAATAATAAAAAAAAGCAAAAAGAGATCAAAGACAACTTCAGAGATTTTCCTGGAAAAATGAATTCCTCTTCCAGGAGCAATAGAGACACATCAGAAATCACTACTGCAACAGATGTCAACATAGACTTATCTCAGTGTGTACTTCACACAAACAGAAGTGTATCCAGTAATTTCTTCTAGTGACTAAAAAGAAAGCTTGGGATTATTACTGCTATATTTAGATAATTGCACAATACCCAGACATGTTTCCTTTGGAGTCATCTAAGCACATGATATTTAGACAGACACAAGAAAGCTGGATAACCGCTATTAAGAGGCGATCGTTGCCACTAAAGAAACAATCTTTAATCTGTTTTGAATTCAAAATGATCCACCACAAGTGGCAAGGACTCTGCAAGTCATTTGCCAAGGACAAAATACCTCCAGAACAGTGTCAGGAGACAGCTGTTAGACTGGGAAAAGCCACAAAGAACTTACACCAAAAACTTAAAAGCAGCGAACAGGCTGTCACACGTTTATCAACGCATCTCAAGGAGACGAACGTTGATGTCAGCTGGGATGAGAGTAATGGGGGAGCATATGAGAAATCTGTTCTCAAGATAGAAAAAATTCCTCCAAACCAAAAACATGCCTCTCTCCTGACTGAAGACTTGAAAAGCCCAGACTTGGGCTTGGCCTGAGTGTTTGGGGGCAGGGAGAGAGACTGGGATCGTAAATTTTTTGCTTGCTAAGCCTGGGCACCACTTCTATCACTTCCATTTAAATATGTTGAATTTAAAGAATTAAAATCCATCTGTTTAGGTCTCTGACAAAGTGGTCTGACAGAAGAAATGGAAACTGCCCATAAATGTATGCTGGAAGAGGTATCAATGCTCCCTGCCCAGGATTTACATCCATCCCCAGGGTATGATCCTGTTCCTGCCTTCCCCCATCTCAGGGTCGTGCCCCCACCCCTGCACCAGGTCTGGCACTCAGACCTTTCACTAGCCCAGTAAAACTAACCATCAACCAGAAAAAAAAAAAACAAAACATAAAAAAGACTTTTTTTTTTTTTTTTTGGTGAGATCTATTTTTGGTTTCACAAGCTTAGCAGAACGCTCAAGATCTCCACAGTCCCAGTGGACAGGAAGCATCAAGGCAGACCCTTCCTGATGGCAGCAAATTTGACATCTTCTCCACTGGATAAGTCTACCCCTGCATTGCATCTATACTACTACATAAAACAGGCTATTCTGTGGCCCAGGGTGCAAGCGACATGGGCTACACATTGGACTCTCTTCACCCTCTTCCAAAAATTGAGTGTTTACATCCAAATAGCCTATATAGGGCTGTTCTTGGCCTATGTCCTCCCAAAGCTGTTCCCTGGTACCATCTGGAAAAATGTCAGATTGCACAGGCCAAAACCGTGCTGGGAAAGTGTGCTAAGAAACAGTTGGGGCAAATGCAGGATAAGGACTTCAACCAGTATCTAGTTCGGTGATGTTTCAGAGCAGAAATACTTCCTCAGAAGCCAGAACGAGACCTGCAGTGAAGGGCAGGTTTTCCCAGATCTGCTAATTCGAGGATTCCTATACAGTCTTTTAAGCTTAGTCCCTAGAGCTGGTCACTGTCAGATCGGATGTTGGACTACAATTTTCTAGTTCAGAAATGCTTAGGAACCTCATTGAAACAAAAGCAGGTTCAGTTTTTCTATACACTTACTCTTGAAGAAAAAAATTAAACCCACCTCTGCTTCACCATACAATCCATCTGAAATATTTCCGCAATAAAAGATGGGTACAGATAACTGCTGTTATGCACCACAAACACTATAATTAAAAATCATTCATCTTCAAAAGATCTTTCTCCAGAGCTTCAAATGTTATATTATTCATTGAAAAGCTTCTGCTGCACTCAAGGAAAAATAAAGTTAACCGTTCTTCCACAGCAAGAACATTTAGTAGTACAACGCCTGCTGTGTAGTGTAGAAAAGCCCACATAATTTTTAAACTAGTTAACTAGGATGTTGGTAGACATGGCAACTTGAGAATATGATGAATCAGCAACTCTCAACTCTGTAAAGGCAACAACAGAGTATCAGATGTCATCACTGAGATGAGAAGATGAGAACTTTTCCTTTCTGAGCAGTGCTTTTCTGGATCTCAAATACATCGGCCTGAGCACTTGAAGTGTCTTTGGACCTTAGGCAGCTCTAAGCCCTGCTTTGACACCAACGCAGTGCGGGCAACCTCCCAGCTCCACAGGGTATTTCAGCAACAGCCTCCTGGTGCTGGGCCCAGAAATCCCTCCTCAGGGACACACAGCACTAGGGTGCCCATACATGTTGCTAACTAACCCAAAGGGTTCAAGTCTACAGACCTAAACAGAAGCAATTAAAACGTAACCCTGCACATCCTTCAGTTTCCTGGCAGTTTCTTCAAGGTGAAGGCAGAGCTCTTCTGCTCTCTCTTTACCAGCAGACAACTACAACATCAACACAGAGTCTTTTCTTAAACCTGCTCTGTCTCATCTTCCTCTAGTCTTGACTGCCCCCTTGGTTAAATGAGATACGCCATGATTAATCTAAAACGCTTCCCTCTAATCCTCAGAACTGCATAGAGCCAATTCTTCAGTCTTCTCAGGCTGGTGCTCACCCCGTCACCAAAAAAAAAAATTGGTTCCTTTTTCTTGTTCCTAGGAATTTTCTACTCCCACTTCCTCTTTTTTGAAGAGAAGCTGAAGGAAATACTTCCTACTGTAAGCCAACTCTGTCTGAAGAAACTGCCATTAAAGAGGAAAAAAAAAGTCACATTGGTTCATAATGAATATTAAACAAAATTCATAGCAAACCAACATGCACATGCTACTCAGACTGAGTCTCGAAATTATCCTCCAGATAAGATTGCCTCCTAATCCAGGATAATACAGCAGCTGAAAATAAGTTACTGCTTCCCCTCCCTTCTTTCCCTTCCCATCTTAAGGCACTGTACAATACAGCAGAATCATATAAAGGAATCAATGTTTTAATTATACAGGAAACAAGACACAGAACCAGCTAAAAAAATATGAGTATAAAAAGAAAAAAAAATTTTAAGCATGGGGGCAGCTTAATAAAAAGTACTTACATAAATTATTGCCTTTATGTATAACCAATGAAATCTAATTGTATGTTATATATACATGCACAATGTACATATAGAAATGTCTTTAAAATAATCAACAAAACAGTCAGAACTTCCACCTTTACATTCTGAACTTCTCATTTTTTTCCAGCTTGTGAGGTGATGCCATTAATGCCATTAATGTAATTGTCCTCTGCTCTACCCCATCAGGTAACTTGGAACAAAAACCTTTTCCCATCAAAGCATGCATGCATGCATATGTGTGTAATATTTCTGCAAGGAAAATGAGATCATTTACTCCACAGGCTCAAACAGCCACAGAAAATGATGATGCTAACTATCGTACAAGTTTCAATAGGGATTTTGTAACTGGTTAAATCACCAGAGTTTCTTCATTCCCATCTTCTTTAGAGATGTACATATGTGTATACACGCACACAGATACGTGTACATACACGTACATTTTTCTTTTTTCTTTCTTTTTTTTTTTGAAAGAGTGATAAACTTATCAGGTTAGAGCAGATTTTGTTTATCACACAAGATTAAAAAAAAAAGATCTCTGCAATCCTCAAACAGTGGTGCATTAAAACAAAATGTCCCACAGAGTGCCTGAATAATCAACACAGCAATCAGAAAAGATAGATTTCAAACACAGAGTTCTTTACTGTGAAGGAGAAAAAATATGAAAAAAAAGGGGGGGGGGAGCGCAAACCCTCCCATTCCTCTGAAATAATCATTATATCAAGTAGGTATAAAATTCAGCATTACAAAGAAAATATTTGTGAATAATGCAGTTCTGAACAGAAGTGCCGTTCCTCTGTGGTCGATAAGCAGCAGGCTGGCACAGTAGGGGCAAAGCATTCTCGACACTCGGTTCTTCCATTTTACCTCATTAGCTTCCTGTGCATTTTCTTCCCCTTTTCTCCTGTTAATACATAAACTAAAAATTGTGTGGATCGCACTGCCAAACAACTGACTCCAGGGGTAAGAAGTGCATCTGAGAGAAGGAGGTATACTGTCTTCCTCCATCCACAGCATCATTCAGTCAGGAATAAGCAATTTGCTGATTTAGGTCTTGGGATTTAGGAATCAGGAGAAACAGGTCTCCAGACACTGGCAGCACTATGTATGTGACGCAGTATATACTGCTTTCAATTCCCTCCCCACTGTATCCCTACCTGGGGAGCAGTGCAAGAGGGAAAGGAAGGATGCCTACATTCAACCTGACCACCTCTTCAGTCTACAAATCTATTTCCATACGTAAATCGGAACTCCCAAAGGAACAGTTTCTGGAGCATCTTCAAAACCACTGCAGTTCAGTTCTGCCATCTTTGAGGTCTCCACACTCTGAAGTGGCACTTTGGGGTAGACAGCAGGGAAGGGGGCAGAGCAATTACACACTTGAATAGCAGAACACTTTACAAATGAATTTTACTCTCTTGTGCTATCCTTAAGATCAGACATCCAAAAGAACTGCCCACTTCCGACTGATATTCTTCTAATACATATTATAGTTGCTCCAATCTCAGTTAATCACGTTTTAACACTTGAGCTTAGATAAATACAGCTCTCACATATGAGACTCCTTCCCATCTAGTGAGAGTTATTTTGGCTGGCACTTCTTTCCTTTCATAAAGGAATAAGGTTTTTCTAGAAGGTTGAATGCTGGAGAGAAATTATCTTTTTTTGTTTTTGCAAGAAGTATTTCTGCTTAAGAAAGCATGATTTTTTCAATTATGGCAAAAAAAACCCACTAAAATTGTTTAATCCTCTTATTTCCACATGCATGAGACTTTGCACAGCCTTCTGAATTTATTGTACTTTTCAAAAAACAACTCATTGAATACAAATCATTTCTGCCCTAAAGAAATATCAATGGACAGCCAGAGAACTAAGTAGCTAGCATCCCATTTTTCCATTTACCTACATATGCAAAAATTTCACTGCACACAGTTTTTTAAACCTGTGTGACAGTTCTATAACCCCCATCCCCAATTTCTCTTCTTATTTACAAGCACAAACCATACTATGTGGGAGTAGGAAAGAAGAAAATCCAAATGCCTCATTAAAACTATCGAACATTCCTGTTGGTCCTTGGCATTATCATATACCAGCATTTGTTGCATTTTCTTTGTTAGATAACAAACCTCTGGTATAATGTGCTATGAAGCGTAGCAACTAATATCCTCTTAGAATCTGGCATAGTTTGAACGTGACACAAACATTTAGCAGGCATTTCCTTCAGAGATAAAATGTAGCATCCAATTAACATTTTGAATATCCCCAGTAACTACTACAAGAACACTACAATGATAATTTTATCCACTAGACTTTTGTGCTTCCAGTACCGTTATCTATCTATGACTCCAAGACCAATGTTACGGTTGATTCTCAGCTGTACACAGGTCTTCAGAAATATCATTAAGTTTGATAACTTTTACTGTTCATTAACACAAATTCACTGTTTGGACAAGGGATCAACATGCTGCTGAAATTGTTTAAGCATCTCAGACTTCATTCTTTATAAACTAATCTTCAAAACACGAAGAGAGAACTGGTATCTTCCATAACAAAGATGATAATACTTCATTAAAAGAGACTAAAGTCAACAAAAATTTGAATAAAATGCCTACTAAGGCATCTTGTACATTATTTTCCACATGAAGAGAAATATGCTCCAAAAATGCTAGCACAAAACCATGAATTATCACAGTCTTCCATTTCTTAAGTTCACTGCTCTAATGTGCTAAATACTAAATAAAAATATGTAAGAAGACAGTGCATGAAGGCAAAGAGACAAGGGTCACATTCAACTTATTAAACCAAGAATACTTTTTGCATCATCATCATCTCTCTGCAGAGATTTATGAGAATCAATGGCTTATATTATAGCCAAATTAATATTCAGTTTGGGAGATAGTTTGGGAGTTGCTTTACCTAATATTTTTTTAAGTCCACTTCAAAATTTGAACATTCCTGCTAGTATATTCTATTTCAGGTCTCTAAAAACACTGAGACTCCACTAAACATCCTCACCTTAAGAGTTCTTCTTAAAAAAAAAAAAAAAAAAAAAAAAAAAAAGGCAAGCTTTGCTTTTGAAGTCTAATTAACTAAAGAGATTATTTCTGTCACCATGTGAGGAAAAAGACTTTCCATCACGTTTAGTCAAATGAAGAAGTGGGCAGGCTTTCAAGTACTATCACTTTGGTCATAAGTTAATGGAAACAAGTAACAGCTCAGAGATACAGAGCTTGAGTCATCTCTGTGTTGTACTTACTCCTCACCTCTTATACTCTCTGATACTCACAGCTTTTGATAGCTTTACTAGCAAACCAACAACAGCACACAAGCCTGAAACTTCCTAATGGCACAAAAAGCTCTTCTTACCAGCTCTGCTAGCCTTTAAGAATAATGAATTTTAGAAGTCTACAGAGGCTAAATAATAATAAAAAAAGAACAAACAACTGACAAGGGAGATTATACAAACAAAAAACCTATAAACAAAATCAGAAATAAAATGTTTCTCTTCTGCTACAGCAGTTTATTACATTTGCCTCACAACTACGCAGACCTATGGTGTGTAACATATTCCACCACGCTTTGACTAACGCAACTTTCAGCAACGCAGGCAGCACTACTCTGCTCTAGAAAATGTCATTTTTTCTAGGTTCAGAATATCTTCCAGCTACCTCTCACCTATGAAATCAGACCACAGCTGCTTTTTTATTTACTGCTCAGAAAAAACTGCAACCACAACAGGATATAACTCACAAATACAGTGGAAAGCACGGTGATTTGTAGTGGTCCTTAGGTTCCCATGAGGGTCCATAACACAGGTCTGGATCAGTCCCCCATAAGCTTAACCCCCTGCAACACAGATGAGCTTTACTGACAATATACTTCTACAGGATTTTCTATTAAGTTGTAATGGTTCAGTGAAGATAGTTTTTGACAGCTTTTTTCAGCATCCCTAGAGGTAACGTGCACATCGGCAGTAGCATTCCAGTCATCTAAAATACTGCAGAACATACCTAAGACCATTTTGCTACAGCAAGTTAAGCCTCTAAACACAGCCTGCAAACATAAAGCTAGCAGGGTAAGTAGGATGCAATGAGTCAGGAACATAACTCCTGAGGAAAAGAAAATGACACATGAACACATTTGCTAATGCATTAAATAAGTGAAAGGAAAGAAAGTTAAAAAGCTAAAATTTCAGGCTATTTGCAGGCCTGATGAAGTAGAAAGTAAGTTTTATCTGTCAGTATCCCCAACAGCTAAGAGTTACACTGCTTTGAGTCACCTTTTTAGTCCCATGCTTCGATTGACAGCATGTCTCTCAGGTTTAAGTGCCCAGGCCTCAGGGTCCTGTTGTGTCACCTTGCCCTGCTCAGCCTGTAGAGACTGACCTCAACACCATGCTGGTGCTCATCTCACAGAACTTTTGCAAATACCTGGCTTGCCTCTTCAAAATGAGGCAAACCAGTTCTTTAGTTCAGGTTTAGAAGATTATTCTGTAGATGAAATTGCTGAGGACTGTTCAGTAAATTTTCAACAACATCAATCAAAAATAAAAAAAAAAGTGATGAAGAACCCAAGAACATAAGGCATATGGGATATTCATCTCATATTTTAGGCCCTTGTCCTACGTAATCCACAAGAGCAGTCCCTTTGCATTTCTTTAGAAGTTGTACCTGCTTATATGTTTAAGAAAAGTTTCCTTTCTCCCAGCTATCACTAAAAATAATTTACAGCAAGAAAAATAAATGGCAGGTTCAATTCCCAAATTATCTCCTTTTCTGGGGATAGTTCATCACCTCAAAAAGGATCAGCCATAGGTAAAAGATAGACAGAACAAGCCACTACCCTCCGAAGGATCCCGAGTACCCAACTCAACAAGAAACTGGAGGATCTACATACAGTAAACCTGGAAATACCTTAGGGCTCAGTTTCACATCTGAGAGACATGGACTGCATTACCTGCTTCCCCCATCTGTCCGCAGGGAGCTCCTATTCTCCCTCCTGGGAAACACAAGTGTTCAGGTTAATGCTTCTTTTCCAGATAGCCCCCCCTCACCCTCGGTCTTCAACTGTAGTGGTTTAGCCAAAGGGTAAAAGGAGCAAACTTTTCTCAATATCTGGCTATAGCTACAAACTCAGGACAAATTCCAGCACATCAGAAAGCATTAATAGCTCTTTTTCTAAAGGAAAGACTGGCTCCAATTCAGTGATTGACTTTTTAGCAAATCATAGGTATTCTTGACATACATTGGCAAAGCAGGATAAAACCTGCAAAATTCGTATGTAGCAGCAGCCAGTATTTCACTGAAAAAGGCCACACAGTTTATGTTAAGCCCACAGAGGTTCACCACTAACAATCTGTAATCATATTAAACACACTGATTGCCTTAGATAACTGCTTTTTTTTGCTTCAGCAAAAGAGACAGCCCAGGTATCAAATCAGGTAAACCATAATTTTAGGTCAATAAAAGCTCATCTGTCAGGTTTTTATCCTCCCACTCAGTCAAGAAATAACCACGCTGAACCAAAGGTTCAGCTAAAGCAGCAAGCCATCGCAGAGCATGTCTCTGGGTTGACTTCCGTTCACCAAGCAAATAGAGGGCCAAGCCTTCACTGCCCTCCCAGTGTCTTCACCTTTCTCACTGCCAGGGTCCACTGCTCTTGCTGACACACCACAGCCCGCTGCTAGCCCCGACCTGGTCTTCCTTAGCTAAGCAAGCCTCTAGCAAAGAAAGGCTGAAGCCTACAATGAATGAATTGCAAGTTAATGCTGCCAAGCAACAGACACACTCTCTTCTGCTAAATATTACAGGGAGATGGTTATTCTGGTGAACAATTTGGGTAGGCAGCTGAAAGCAGAATATCTTAAAACTACAGGACATAGATACTTCAGAGCTTTTCTGCCAGAGTTGCTTGAAGGCTTTTGCCTCACTCACCATGCACATTAAGAAGGACCAAGGCTTAGCAAGCACAGTACCAGATCAGGTTCAGAGATCTTCCCGTCCCTAACTCTACCATATACTGGCTGGTGCTTTCAAAAGGTTTCTTCCACTTTTGGCAAAACAGGCAAAGACTGTATCAGTAGGCTCTAGATAAAGCCAGCCATGATAAAAGACTTATTTGGGATACGGATTCTACAGTCCTTTAGAAAAGGGATCAAAATGACAAATATGAAAGTTGTCTTTCAATCACCTAAAAATTCATGCTAGGATGAGGTAACAGCTTGCCATTTTGTCTTTGTCTTGCTGTGGGTCAGGTGCAGGTACCAGAGTAAGAGAATCAAGGAAGAAGTGGTTTAAAACTGCCATTCCTCCTTGAAGTTCTACAATAACATGTTTTCGGGAGGTGAAATTACAACTTCCGTTTCTGGTTTCAACAGCTATTTCTCTACAGCTGCACACAATAACAGAAAGCATCTGCGTTGCTTGGATGTGGTGGCAGAATATGAGGAGGTAAACTGAGCTATTTATAACGTTACTTTAATGCCTGATCTAAGAATCCAAGGGTGGATGGAAGCAAGAAGACAAGAAACCAAAGGTGATGCAAAAGGAAAGGATGTTCCAGATTTTGACTGTGCTTTAGTTAAAACCTAAGGCTCAGGTTTGCTCCACCCTTCTTCTGGAGGTTATCCCACCTCTCAGCTGGGACATGTGCCAGTACCTCAGCTGCTCCAGTTCACATCCAGCTTAGTTTAGATGGCAGGTGAAGGTAACATTTTTCCAAGCTGTTCAAGTGTAAACTGGAGCAGTGAAAACACAAGAGCCCTTTCCAAACTGCCAACAGTGCTCAGGGTTTTTGCTCAGTAAATGCTCTTGTCTACCTTTATAGGCAAATCTTACAGTTTGCACTAAGCTGCAGGCTGCTGTGACCACAAAGCATTTACCTGGCCAGTCTTCTGCCAGCTGCAGTCCATGTGCAATCTAGATGTAGCCAGGTGGCATTTTTCCACTCAGTAAAAGTAGGTTTAAGTCTAGAACCCCCCCACAGGAGCACAGAGTTAACACAAAGGTTTGTCTTGTACTGTGTAGGATTTTTTTAATGACCTTTTTCTTATTAAAATTTCAAGATATTTCAAGAGAAAATACACTTCAAAGCCCATACTAAAAAGCAGATTTAAGAAAGAACCTATTAAAGTGGTGAGATGGTGTTTTGTGTTTTTTTATGTTCCTCCCTTCAAGAAACAGCTTTGAGAGCACTTTTCAATTTTCAGAAGAGAGGAATGACAGAGGCAATATCCCCTCTCCTGTCCGAGCTGCTCCCTACTTCTAGATTTCCAGTCACTTGATAAGCCTTGCCATTTTGCAAGCTAAGGACTTTGAAGAATTCCTCAGAGTAAACCTGCATCTGTTTCCCAAGGACTTCCATCATCAGAGGCCCGAACAATAGTCTCTCCCTTCCCAAAAGAATTCACTGATGCTTAAGAAAATGCAAATATCAGCAAAAGCCTTTCACACAATTGAAGCAGAAGTGGACTCGCCAGTGTTTAATGACCACTGAGTTATTACTAATAACCACACTCTACCCTGTCACTTAAAAAAACCCAACCACCCAAACAAAAAAAAAAAAAAACCCACAACATGTAGGAATTTAACTACTTTGAGAACTGTTAAACTTGGCTGAAAATGGTCAACAGGTTTCAAACTAAAGAGCAGCACACAGAATATTCACATACACATTGTTTCCATTGAAAATTAGGTAAATAAGTGATCAGAAAAGTGACAGCAACCAAAAAAAAAGTATTTAGTACAGATTGGACTCTACAGAGCTATTATTCAGCTCAACAGAACCTGCAAGTAATTTAAGAACTAGTCGAAACTGTGTTTTCAAAGTAGGTAACTACACAACGAAGAATCAGACCAAGCTGAAATGCAACTTCTGTGCAGCATAAACCTAGTGCCTGAAATACTAGGTGTCACTAGGTGTTACTGCGAAGTAAATTTCTTGCGCAATTCATTCAAGAAAAACAGGCAGAGAGTTAATACAGTTTTTTAATGCTGAGTCTATCAATTTTTAAAAAAATAGTCTAACCATATGCTGGAAGACACCCCTTCTCTCCCCATTTAAAACTAACACTGCATGGGACAGAAAGAGGTGGCTACTCAATGGAAACAATTTCTGTCTCTGCAGTATCATGCTTGTTTTTTATGCGACACTTACAGAACAGCTACAGGTTTATTAAGCTGACTTTAACATGTTCATCTTGCCCTGCATCTCTTGAGTGGTCTTCTAGTCTTCTTTGCTGGAACATAATGTGCTGTGACAAATATCAAACTTGCAACACATCTTCCAAGCATCTGATGTGAAGAACTGGAGATGTGCTAGTTGAGATACACAACTAACTTTCATTAGCAGCTTAAGGAAGTGGAGGGAAATGACTGATCTCCTGCACTATGATATAATATCCTGGTGTCCAGTAGAAGAAATAAGGTCAGGACATCCCTTACATTTTGGGCAGCAAGGGGAAAATCGAGAAGCCATTCTGAGAGGCTCTAGCAATAGCCAAGAGAAGCAGGGAAGACAGTGTCAGGGACCTGCCAGCCGAGCTGTGAGGCTCGTTTGCCTCTATCACAAGCTAGTTAAGCTACTGAAGCAGCTAGTAAGGACTCTTATGTCTAAGCACAACCCTGAAGATACGCTTCGATGCGTCATCTCTTTACAACTTTGACCTGTAACAGGAAAAGTTGATGTTTTCAAATAAGCATAATTTAAACATCTACTAAAAATCAGCCTGATCTCTGCACATGCAGTCAGCAACAAGGCATCTTGCTCCTGGGTACAGGGATGATTCTGGTGGTGCTCCCAGTTCAGTTGAAGGGTCCTCAAGGGATAGCAGTGTGCTCCTTTACAAAGTTGCATGGGTCACCCAGAGCACCCGGAAAGCACAGACCTGGGTGGAGAAGGGCTTTGTGTGATGAGTCTTAGACAGGTAACCTCTTCAATACTCAGTACTTCCCTGGGAAAGTGTCTAAACCTTGAGACTCCTCATGAAATTCTGTAACTAACACAAAATGGACATATGAGTCAAAAACATGGGACAGAAGTAAGGTTTTTAATTGAGATATGCTCTCATTCGAACCGACAAGGATGCAGTTTTATCTTGATGACAATAATAACTTGTGCTACGTTTTTCACAAAGTGTTAAATTACTTAAGTACGTTCTATTTCCCATGGATTGCTGCTGCAGTCCAGAAATAAAAATCAGTTTAGAAAAATTAAGAGAGGGAAGGGAACAAACTCTGTTGCAATATAACATTTTGGAAACTGAAAAAAAAATCAGAGTTTACTTAGAAACATAAATATACATCCATATACACTGATAAAAGTGATACAGATGTTAACAAATACAATATTAGCTATGCTTTTCTTTAGTCATACTTACTCATGTTTAAAATCACTCACTGAGTGGAATGACAGTGCAATCACAATAGCAGGAAAAATTAAGGGAGGCTTTTTTTTTCCTTCTCTCCAAGAATGTTTTTACTAATGATTTCTCTGGAGCACTGATGGGGTTGACCTCATTCCTTTTCGGGGTAGAGAAAGCAAGTAAACACTGTTTTCCTCTCTATAAAGGCTAGTATTTTCCAGATGAACTTAAAAGATGCTGGCATCAGATGTTCAAAGTACTTTGTGTAAACAGTATATTGTCTTCAAGTCACCTGCCAGAAAATAAAATAACCAAATTCTTCCGTTCTTGGGGTCCATTCTTTTCATTATGTACGAAGCAAGCCAGACCACATGTTTGGCAAGTAGCAGGCACATTAATGCTCCATTAACCTGCTCGCCCCACATGAGGCATGGTCAATGAGGGGCAGTCAGCTAGGTTCCCATTCCAAGTTCCCATTCCAGCTCCTCAAGCAGATTCCCTCATTGCCAGCCAAAACCCTCCTCTGGTGCTTATACCTTCACATGGCAGAAGGTTTTTTCCAACAACCTAACAGCTACATCATCCCAGATTACAAAACTTGAGTTAGAGCAATGCAGGTTGGATCAGATCAGAAGAAATTCCAATGTTCATCAAGAGAAGGGCGCGATAGTTGTGGTCAACTATCCTCATCCTCCAACTTGCCACTCCTCAAATAAACAAACAACTCCCTGCCCTTCTCCCCCAAAAAACAAACAAAAAAAAAAAAAAAAAACAAGAGGGTTTTTAATTAAAGCAAACCTCACAACAAGAAGTACCTAGTGATATGGGAAGAAACTAGGCTAATATCCAGTGATGAGAGCAATCATTTCAATCACTGAAGTTCATGACTGCAACAAATTCCCCAGGAGCATCTTTAATTCTTGTTAAGGGCTTGGTCTACAGACCCCCAGAAACAAATGATGGGGCACAGGAGAAATAGCTGCTCATGCCCCATAACTGGGCAGCAACAAGGAAAAAGTACTTCAGAGAATAAGCAAGAAATCAAAGGAAGCAGAACGGATAAAAATCCATTCTTGAATAGCATCATCATCTTCCATTTTTCCTAAATCTGTGATTTTCTTAAATTCTGAGACACAGAAGCTTTACTGCTTGTTCAATAATATTCTAAACTTTTACGCAAGTAAGCGTACAGTCTTGCTGTCAAATCTTGCCTATTTCTTGGCCTCACTGCTGCATTCAACAAAATACTAAAATATAAATTATGTACTGTAATGTGTACAAATTCTTTATAGGAGTAACATTTAAAATTGGGGAAAGATCATAAAGCAATACGTGTTTATTTTTTACTTGACGTTTTATTTGGACAATAGCAAAACTTGCCATAATACCTCAATAGCTTCCATCTGAAATTTGTCCTGTAAAAATTGAGTGCTTCAAATCACTGGGACATTTTATGTTGCAGAACATAAACTAGAATTATTTTCACTTGACAGCTGAGAAGTGTTTACCATTAACAGTGTGCTGTAAGTCTGTTATATATACTCCATCTTAAAACCACACTCAACACTGAATTAAAAGAGAAAAAGGTAACTGCTTTCTACCTAACCCACTAGGACTGATGGGATCACACACATAGAAGGGAAATTGTTAGCAATGTTGGATAAAGTAATGACAGATTCATGTGACAAGAGGCTACAAACCCCAAGATTTCTAAAATCTCTACATAACCATGTGCCCCTCCAAATGTGTAGACCAGCATTCTCTCAGGCAAGAATTCACTGTAGCAAACAGATAGGGTGGAAACACCTAGCTATGCTGGACACTACTTCTGCTTTTTCCTCATCCACCAGGAAAGAAGGAAGTAGCAAAGCCACTACTGTGATCCAAACACAAGAAAGACTCACCTCAAGCACCGCCTTTTTCTACTGCAAGTCCTACTGCCCAGATCCAAGAGTCCTACTTTATTTTACAAATGTACTTCCATCTCTCTCCTTCTCCTGTTCCCTGGTTAAAATAAAATAAAGCTAACACAGCTGGGTCTGGAGAGAAACAGATCCATCAAATACACACCACGACATAGGTGCTATCACCCTGATATCATGTCAATGGTCCTTCCCCACCATGGCTCCCCTCAGACCTCGACTGTTAGCAGGTGCCTGGAGAAGAACAGGAAAAACAGTAGAGATCTTCCCACAGATACCTTCTCCCATCCATCAGAGTTTTAGGATTTCTCATCTCACCATCTCTTGCTTCTCTTCTCCATTAGGAACAGCTTTAAAATAAACCTATTGTATTTGAAAACTGCAGCTTCACGTGGTGCAACCAGGTCAGCAGAGGGGCTAGCATTTGTCGTAAGTGGGATCATCGCCTCCTCAAAGAAACACACAGAAACGCCAGCTCCAGCTCCACAGTCAGAAAAGACACACAGAGGAGATGTGTCTGAGCAAACGTCATGAGTCGCAACAGAACTTCTGCACTGCAGAAAGCACAACGCAACTACTAAATGCGTTAGGTGGATAAAAGAGAAAAAAAAAGTAGATTGATCAAACAGCTGCAATAATGCGTTTAGAAATAAGTGCTAGTATTGGATGACACCGTTATAAACAGTACCCTACCTCTTAAAAATAGAAAATAAACTGGATCAATATTCAATGCTCCCAGAAATCACAGTCTGCTCCTACAGCATACAGGAAGGGGAGACTGCAGTGGAAAAATACTTAAATTCAAGCTTTTCCCCTCGGGAACAATAAGGAAGTTTTCATGCCTATTCACAATTCTTCAGCAAGCGGAAGTAGCCACTCAACATCTTCACTTTAAATAACGTGTTTTTTAAATATGTATATATATATATATTTTTTAAAAAAATCCAGCTAACATTGTTTACTGATTGTCAGTTGTCAAAACTCTAGGACTCTAGGACTAAATAATTTCTTTGCACCAAGTAGATGAACACTACAGGTGAGAAAACAAAATTAAAAGCAGTGCATGTATTTCCATTTAACATGAATAATAACATCCCTGCATAATCATCACATTTCATTCCAAAAAGAGAAAAAAAAAAACTTCTAGTCAAGGCATTGCAGATAATAAATACTACCAAACAACAACAAAACAAACCCCAAACCAAGGTTTCTCAAAGTAAATGAATCATCTATATTAATATTTTCATGATCAACACTTCCTAAGAAATTGTTTTTTAGAACTTCAGGAAAATATGACTTTGAAACGAGAACTCATGAAGCAAGCAATGATAGGCTGTTACAGACCTGCTTAGACTGCACACTCAGACAATTAAAATGAACTTTTAGTTCTTAGGACTGTAATCTTACAGAAATACACAATAATCTGAACCTCAGGCATTTCACAGGAGCTACCGCTGGTGGCTTTTCAGAAGTTGCGAACTATTTCATGGATATGCTTAGTGATTCAATTGGTGGTCAGTTTTGCTTCATCTTAACCTAGATCTGGAGTTGTCTAATGAAACCAATAAAAGACATCTTTTAAAATAATTATTCAAAGTAAATATTTAAGGAGTTTTTGATATTGCACAGCTTTCTGCCAGCCAACTATATTTGAATTTTCCTCCTCTGTTTACATTCATGGAGTAAAGAAAACTCAAGATAAAGCTTTCTGCCTAGTCCCCTAAATCCTAAACTCTACTGAAATCATAAGGAGAAAAATCCAAACAATTACAGAAATTTTACATAGAGAAGGTGAGAGGCTCATCAGAAGCTATAGCAGAGCACAAAATTCAAAGCATTACTTGATGGTACTAAACAACCATGTAAGAAATTAGGAAGGAATACAACTCCAGTAGCATTGAACATTGGATTATGCAACATATGTTACTGCTTGATTAATAGCTAACGGATATCACTGAATATAAAACATTCAGTGGAAAATGGCACATCCTGGCAGCTCATCTTCAGTGCTTGTACCCAAGAAATAAAGCCATCATTATCCTAGCGTCTGGTTCCCTTTCTTTTCATCGTTCCATCTGACGGGGAAATTAGGTTTCCCAAGTCATTTCTGGGCAAGTGTTAAAGCACTAGACCTCATGTGAGGCCACACCAGCAAAGCCTTGCATAATACCACAGCTATCCACCACAGTCGTCATGTTAAACAACTCAGTGAAAAAAAAATAATTTTATACATACATACATACATATATATATATATGCATATACTGAAAAATACTTTACAATCCAAAGTGCAGACTACCTCATTTTGCCATTGTAATGCTGTTTTTCATACAGTATAAAGTGTTTCTCTATCTGTAAATGGATTTCTCCCAACAAGGCTGCCCCAGGTTTATGCAGTACAGGTGTGAAAACCCACTCCCTGAAACTAATTTTTAGAAGTCAGACAGTAGGAAGTGTGTTCCTCCACAGGATCCTGCAAGATTTTGCTGCTGTTTAAACCTGACAAATTTTTCCCCATGTAAATTATTGCTTTATGATTGGCCTTCAAAAAAAAAAATAAATAAATCAAAAGACTAGATGGCATTTAGGCTGTTAAAAATTAATGAACGGGGGCCTTTCAGCTCTGACTTTTATACTAAAGCATCAAGAGGTCCTCTGCCAGGGACTTCATTAATTTGAGCAGAATTGATGGGAGCCTCTCCTCCCCAATTATAAACAAACTGTAATAATTGTAAGAACACCCACTTCCATTCACATGACTCAAAAATAACACTTTCGTACAGGACTGGGTGCTCAGATGGAGATTTTAGGGCTTTCCCATGTGCCTGCTTGCAGGTATATCCCAGTTTGAAGGGGGAAAAAAGCCTCTTTCCTTACCCTGAACACACACGCACACACACTGTACACACACTAGCACAAATGCTTCTGTAATTAGCTATGAATAAGCACTAGAATGGGGAACCTCACATTTCATATTATTCATATAATGAAGTTGGGAAAGATATTTAAAGAAATAAATTATACATGATAAAAGACCTGAGAGACTCATTCATCGGCAAAAAACAGATCAGCGTGGCAGATATTTCCTTCCCAGCAATCTGCACACAATATAGAAAGCACAAAGTTTTCCAGACTGTCTTCCATCCATAAGAAAAGCAAATCAAACAGGTTAAAATCTAAATCTATGTCTACTTAGAGCAGTACTCCTTCATTCCTTCCAACCCATAAACTTCCTGGCTGGGTTTCAGGATGGCTTTTATACTTGTCCGGGAAAGTGGCTACAAACGCCCTTGGTGATCCAAGCCTAGGCATGCGTGTTGCTGCCTGGCCTGGAGCATCCCTCCTCCAAAGAGCCTCCACCCAGGGGCACAGGCAAATCCAGAGCTGCCACCTTCAGGATCATCCTTCCTGATGAAGTACCCTCTGGACATGTAAAACTGATTGAAAAATACCATTTAGAAATATACCAACTGAAGGTAGTGAGTCTTACATTTTATATTGCTCTACAATATAAAAGGGAATAACCAGTAGCTGATCCAGTCTAAACCAACCAACTGTTATTACCAACACTCCTGCAGAAAGGAGCATTACAAGACTTATTCCAATTCCCTATTATAAAAATATCAACATCAGATCCTCAGCTGCACAAGACTAGAAATCACTAGGCTTTTCAGAAAGGGCGAAAAGCATTGACCAGTCTGCATGATCGTAGTGCTCATCTCTTACATCTTGTCTAGGGCTGTATAAATAGACCAAATTACGTACTATTTCCTACATTTTCCTTCCTCTCCCAGACCTTTATCACATTTTTTTTTTAATTTTGAAATCTCAGTAAATGCTTTGAAGCTCTACTAATTCCTTAACTAACTGCCAGCAGTACAACTTGTTTTGTAGACTTTGTAGGTTTGGAGAGCCTTAAAGTGGAGAAGCGGAGATATAGAGAACATTGCTGTAATAAATGTCTCAAAAAAAAAAAAAAAGGAAAGAAAGAATAAGAAAACCACATAAACAAAATGCTCGAAAATGCTTGCTCAGAAATGGTGGGCTGAAGTTTCACTTTTTGGCTAAAGGTTTAAGTCTACTGCTACACTGTTACTTTGATGCACGCACTGACTCCAGTGGAATAGCATTTTCCAAATCTCTGGATCAATTGCTCCCACTTCTCTTACTAATTTATTTCTCATAGAAGAAACCCATATCCAGCTCCAGCCTGGCATGTACATTTCTGGTGCTTCATTAGGATCCCTTTCAGCACCAGTAAAACAAAAAGAAAAAAAAACAAAACAAAAAACAAACAAAAACCCACCGTACCACACACAAATTTACAAAAAAAGTTCATAAAACCTCCTAGCAGCCTTTCATCCTGGAAACCCTGCTGCATCTCTTGCTGGATAATCTTGTACAGTTTTTTACCCCTAACAAGGAAACCTAGCAGTCTGTCCCCACCTCTAGTTTACGTTGTGTTGGGTGTCAATAATAACCAGCATTTTCTATTCTACTCAAGGACAGATTTAGTTCAAAATTCAGCTGGTCAGTCTATTCACATTGCTGAAGTCCTAACCCAGAACCTGCCATGCAAAAAGCTCCTCTGCAAGATTACCGACTCCTAACCATTCATTCCTAGCTTTGGTTTCTATCTAATTCCACCAGTTTATTATGGAATAAAACCACCTGTGTTAAGGATTTTTTGGCTGTCACATGACATCTCACATGCCTGCACCTGCCCTCAGTTTCTCTGGGACTACAGATCACACCTCAAACTCCCCCTTTAATACTGTTTTCTGGTTTTGAGCAGCAGAACCTCCTCTTAAAGCAGCTGCCATACACTTACAGCAAGGCTCTACATTGTACTTCTGTTGATCATACAAGCATATAAAAGCCAATGCTGAAGCAGTTTCTAATCACTGGGAAAAGAAACATTTCATGCCAATGAATTATCATAATCTTGCAATCCACTCCATAGCAATAAGCAGTGAGTTAACATACAGTATCAGCAACGTTAAAAATGGATACACAGAACTTGCATCTTTCAAGTTTGGGCTATACAGAGTCTGTCTTGTTTTCACTGTATTTTTTTTTTATTCACCACTAGAGACACCCAGGCACAAGATGTTAATTCAGCCACCTGGACTCCTAAATGCAGAGACAGGAAAATGTATCTCTGAGGCTGACATGATCTCAGTCTGTCACTAAGACTCCTAATTCCCGCTGAATTTCACTCCATCTCAAGGAGCCTGAAACTGGCTGTAAGCAGCAGGTCAAGCCAAACACAGGAGCCAACCTTCAACGCTTGTGCTTGGGACAACTTCTACACTGGGGAATAGATGTCCTTGGCAACACCTGCAAATTTCCGATTGAAGACAGACACTAGGGGTAAGAAGTCCTCTGTATGTTTGTTAACCGTCTCTGTTCCAAAGATAATGCCATTAGGCTGCAAGTACTTAGTTTCAAAGCTAAATTAGTATTATTGCTAGTAATCAACCCACAGCAAGTGGCATGAGTGTAGACCACTAGATATCTGTTATTCAAGAAAAGCGCTAACAATCAGACAAGCAGTAAGACAAACTCTGCTTATGCACAAATGCAAGTCAGTGAACCGAGATACAGGTGTCTCACATTTCAGCCAAGCTGGTGCATTATATTAACCATTGATTCTTTGAATAAGGCTTTCAAGAGCAAATAAGGAAGTTTGGAAAGGTTTCAAAACTCAACCAGGCTCTCAAATATCAGGCTTGTGCTGACTGCCACCTCAGTTTCGGCATTCATTTCTTATGTAGTCTTCCTTAGCACCATTCTAGAGGTTTCTGAGATATCTAACAATATTCAAGTAACAATCAATGTCTTATCAAAGCCCAACCAAAGGAGCTACAACAATAATAAATTAATTGAAAAAACCCTCAAAATAAAACAAAAATAATGGCTAGCCCAGCCAATACTTGCTCAAGTATTAATTATAAAGAAATGACTATTTTTAATATAACCATCAGATCTCAGGCAGGGCAAAAGGTTTCCCTGGAGCAAACTGTATGATCTGTAAAATAATCATCTTGATGAAGTGCTCTTTTGAAAGCATGGAATAGATAGATTTACATCCATAGCACTACAGCCAGTAATGAGGTCTGTTGGCACACAGATTCCATGCAATATAAAATGATCTTTCTAATCATTACAGAAACCCCAGATTAACATTTCTGCAATCAGTGTCAAACACTATTAAGCTTTCTCTCTAGCAGAAAGGAAAAGTACATAATCTAGAGATTTGAAGTAGTGTAATTAAGAATTGTTGTAAAGTCCTATGCAAAAAATTAAGAAAAGAAAAGAGAGAGAAATTGAGAGAGAGAGAAAGATATGATCTGAAGCACCATCCTTGCAGTTCTAGAGAGCACAGCATGGCTTGCTAGCTGTAGCATCGTGCAACGGCAAGAGCACACAAAGCTGTTTGCCACCACTGGATGCCCAAGTGTTTACAGCAACCTGCCTGCAGCTACAGCTCAAAGGGGAATGTAGCAACATAAAGCAAAAAAAAAAAAAAAAAAAAAAAAAAAAAAAAAAAAAAAAAGTGTATTGGATAACAAATATCAGTGAGTGAAAAGGCATATGTATATGGACTTTTCCCATACCTTAAAAAAAAAAAAAAAAAAGAAGAAAGAAAGGCTCTGAAGTACAAGATGCACCTGCTTTGAGGTAAAGTCCTCTTCTGTGATGCATTAAAATTATCTGCATGAGTTGATCAGTAACTTGCAACACTTAAAATACCTGATTTTTAAAGGATATAACCTTATAAAAAGCAGAACTAGGACTGTTTATCACAGACAACTGATCTGAAAAACAAGCAATTTTCAATTGCAACACAACTGCCATCTGTAAACAGAGCAGTCATGACATTGCCTCAGCTGACAACAGAAGTTTTAGAAGAGAAAGACCAACTTTGGCTCATCTATCACTTTTCGGAAAGTATGATGGGCTAGTAGAACTATGAAAACAATCCAGGTTGTCTTCAACCTGTTTCTACTATACTTGACCACGCGAAGGTTTGGGCTAGAGTAAGCAAGCAGGCACTGTCCAAGCAAAGGAGACTAAAAACAGTGGCTGCACAGTAGGGGGGCATGCACACCCTCAAAAAGGGCAGGGAAGAGGAGGGATAAAATAAAATAAAATTTCTATTAAAGGGGCTTTAATAAAAGCCCTCCCCTGAGTTCAACTTCAGTTGTTAACAACAAAACTCTAATTCAGATTCATCAATTATAGGAAGAACAAGATGGCAGAGACTGCTATAATTACACAGCCAAGTCTGTCAACTCTCTATCAAGCTGATGGAAAACACACAAGCTCCTCGCAAGGGGGAAAGCAGTCCCTGACAAGACATCATCTTCTGATTTTCTGTGTATTTATTTGAGACAATACATAATTGCCTAGAAGTGGCAGCTTCAGAAAAAGCCATTTGTTCGTAAGACAAAATTAACAGGAAAACAGATCTCAACAAAGCACCCTCCTCCAGAGGCGTCTGAGCTTCTCCGCAACTTCTACACAGAAGCACTGATCCTACAAAGATTTTCTCCAGGTCTCACTATGCAGGCACAGGCAGTACTCCAAAACAACGAGAAAACTAGAACGTTCATTTATGCATCTCCTCTGTGATATTGCCCAAACACCTGGAAAACAAAAGTTCCCACAGGCCTTATACCCAGGCGCTCTCCAGAGTAACCAGTCCTGGTTGATTCCCAGCAATTCTATACGCTCAAACTGAAATACTGGGCTTTTTTTTTTTTTTTTTTTTTTTTTTTTTTGCCAGTGAAGAGAGTTCCCATGAACAGGCTGTTGCTGTCTAGATTAAAAAAAAAAAAAAAAATCCAAAACAAAACACAGACATGTAAACAGAGTTCATGTTTAAAGTGCTATATCACTGTACTTGCAGTTTACAGTTTAGTCCAACCTAGTATTTAAGAAAAAATTATATCCTCGTTGTTCTGTTTTTTTCTGGGTTTACAGATCAGTCTATTTTAAAATTGCATGTTCTTTTTGCATAGAATTTAACTAGCTACTACTGTACTACACAATTTCTCACTGAACCATGTAATTAGGTTACAGTTTTAGCTGGCTACATAATTTGACCTTCAGAACTAATAACTGCCTGTGCAGACTGACATTTTGGACAGGCACAGCTGGTCCGATTCCCAGCTAGTCTCAGTCTTATCCTGCTTCCACTGAAGCAAGTAACAAACCTCCTTTTTACTCCGCAGACCACTGACAAACTCTTTTTGTACAAAAGTGCAGAAACTGTAGTGAAAGAACAATATCAGTTAAATACATTAAAAAAAAAGAAGAAAAAAGAAAAACTCAGTGAAAACTACCGATGGAAAGTACTATTGACACCCTAAAGACGAGCGCCTAGTCATTGTATGCCTGTACAGTTAATACATATTATGAGCCTTACAAGTCATCAGCCAGTTCCAGGTATAGGGTTCGTTAAGTTTTTGATGTCTTTATGAGTAATTACAATTCATTTTTCTAGCCAATTTGTTTTATGAGGATAAAAGGTTGCTGTGATTCCTTGTCTTGTAAAGTTATTTCTACTAATTTGAAATTAATAGCACTGTAAAGACATAACTGATGCCTTTTCAAGTTCTTCAGTTGCAAAACAGACAGGCCCTTTTGGAGGAATTAAGCACCAAGATACAGATTTACTCTTGAATACGAGACTCGTCAATTTTAAACAAGGATTAGTTTTTAAACAGCTAAAGGCACTTGACTTCCAAGTCATCTAATAAGAGCCTCTCCATAATAACCCCCTACACACACACACTCAAGGCTTTATTGGAAACCTTGAAGGAAGTGGAAGAGCGATCTCCAGATCTGCCTCTGGCCAATGCTGTCATCTTACAAGACGACTGAGGGGGGATCTTATCAACCTGTGTAAGTACCTGAAGGGAGGGTCTCAAGGGGACGAGGACAAACTTTTCAGTTGTCCTGTGTGACAGGACAAGAGGTGATGGGCAGAAATTGAAGCACAGGAAGTTCCGCCTGACCGTGAGGGGGAATTTCTTCCCCGTGAGAGTGACGGAGCCCTGGACCAGGTTGCCCTGAGAGGTTGTGGAGTCTCCTTCTCTGGAGATATTCAAGGCCCGCCTGGATGCAACTCTGTCTAACATGCTCTAGGTGACCCTGCTGAGCAGGGAGGTTGGACTAGATGATCTCCAGAGGTCCCTTCCAACCTTATCCATTCTGTAATACAGTTGTTCCTCCAACATCCTGTATTATCTGTTGATCATTGTTATTGATCTTCATAACGATGCTTGAAGCAGAGATACTTTCTCTTGTGCTCTAGCAGCTTTTCCCCTCACCCTTCAACAGCACCCCATTGACTCCTGAGGCTGAACTGCAGTTTCTTCACTTCTTAACTGCATTGTGGTGGGGTCTGTCTTTTCCCTTTGCAATCAGTTAAACAAGTGCTTTCTCTCTAGTCCTTTTTTCCCCAATTGCTACGTCCTTCTCTCATCTTCTCTTTTGGTTTTTAGACCTACAGTCTACACAAGTGAATAAAGTGACCCAGAGCCTCTTGCCCAGAGCAGCTCACAACTCTCACCCCTCCTATATCCACACCTCACCTACCAGTGGCCTTACCCACACTGCCTACAAGGAACAACCTCTGCTCCACGCAGAGCCTCAGGCTGTAGCAGGCATTACTTGGAGACTACCAGGCACTAAGGCCCAAAATTGTCAGTATGAACACTGTGACAGTGTACTTGGAGCCCATGCCTTATAGACAGACAACAGTGATAGTCTTGCACCTGCAAGGCATCACTTTACACTTTGGTTGGATGCTACACCACGTTACCGTTCATTCTTTTGCATCCATTTGCTTCTCCCTCTTTTCTACCCAGAAAAGATGACAGACTTCTCCATCCAAGCCCATCTTATAGGCTTGGAATAACATCAACAGACTTAGCTTTTTAGCACCTCACCTTAGCCAGATCATTCCTAACCTTGCTTCTATAGCTGTGCATAGCACTTCTTTGTAGCTTTCCACTTTAACTGCTATGTCATCATGTGCCTGTCATTAGGCCAACAGCTTACTTTGTGCATTGCAATTTGAAAGACAGTCCCTCCACTCCCAAAAGCAAGGCAGGATAAACTGATGCAACCTCTTTGCAAGAAGCCTGAGCTTTCCCTGCAGCTTGTGCAGAACCTGCTGCAGCTGCAAGCCACTACACTAACACTGGAAGAGAGGTCCCAGCTTGCTAGGAGTAATGGACGGCAACCCTCCGAGATACACTTTCCCAGTGCAAACTTAATAAAATCAATAATTAGCACACAAATCTATCAATCACCAACTATGAACTCGGCTTGTGGATCATCCTCCATAATGGCTCCTTCTTCACTTGACAGAACCTTGCCATCAGCCACCACCACTGCTCCTCACGCCCTCCTACGGCCATGACCAAACACTCACGCTACTGATCAAAGCAAGGTTTTGACGAGCCCCTCCATCTACCCCCTGGATCTCCACCTGCCCATTTTTCTCTTCTCTTCATTGCTACAGACATCTCTGCATACTGTACACAGCTTACCTGTGTATTCAGAAGTAAAACTTTAAAACAAGTCTCCACACAAAAATGGTATTTTGATGACACAGACCATCACCCTAGCCAGACATGTGCTGGAAAGACAGATGTGTGCTTACTAGGATGAATTTGCATTTAGAAGATAGTCTCTAACTCTAAAACGTACCACATGGTTACTACAGCACTTGCTGCGGCTTCCCAGGCCTGGCACAGACTCCGCTTAGGTGCTGGGGGAACCAAGCAGCCACCCAAACATCGCAGCATCACAGCCCTGGCAATGGGACAGTACAGCTCCTTCTGGCCACTTCTTTTAATCTCAGCGCCAGCTGGCCTGGTACGTTCCCTGCTACAGCTACAGGACAAGTCTCATCTCATCTCCATACCTTTTCTGGTCTCCAAGATAGACCTTTAGGATTTTAGGCAAGTTTTGTTCTTTGACCTCTGATGAAAGGAAAAAAAAAAAGAATCTCTCTGGTTCTTTGACCAAGCAGACCATTAATGCTGAGCAGATGCTTTCTATTTGCTTTTAAAAGAAAGAGATCCAAAGACAAAATAAAATGGTCACACAGGAAAGAGAAACATTTCTGGAACAATTAACATTACCCTCCTCTAAACCTTTGAGGCATTAATTTAGCTTCATGCATTCCCTTTCCAACTGGTCTTACGAATTCACCATTGGACACTTTACAATGGTATCCATGAGGGTAAGGGGGGAAGGGAAAAAGAAACATCAAGGATTAACGCACAGTGGTTAAAATAGATGCTACCATGCATTCAACACACTTCAAAAACAAAAAACCCAGAACTACTGCATTGATTTTTCAGGTAACACAGGACTAAAATATTTATTCATAGGTTTCCCCCATCTTAATGTGCGTGCGTGCGTGTGTGTGTGTGTGTGTGTGTGTATTACTGCATATTTTGTTAGCTTAAACTTATTTTTAAAACCTAAAGGTGCTGGGTGCTATATGAGACATTTGCTTCTGAAGTCACACATTAATTAACTACAAGCTGTTAACCAAACAACTACCGAGATATTTCCTCTTAAAAGTGTTCTCTCAGTGGCTCTTATACCTTAATACTTTAAAATGCATTTGAAATGTCAGACTTTAAAAACAGCTATATGTCCCATAAGAAATCAGTACTGCAATTAAAATGAAAAATAAAACCTTTACAAACCAGCTTATAGGCTTGCACTTAACTGATGTCTGAGTTCATATATAACAGCATCCATGAAACAATTTAACAGAAGTAATTATGAGTAGTTATCACTAGCTTCTTACTTCTATAGTTTTTTTTTGGTTTATAACTTCATTTCTAAGTTTTTGATTGGTAAGGGAATGAAGATAGTAATCTTCGATTATCTAAACATCTTAAAACAAATTGGGATACAAAATGGATACTTCTCCCTCCTTTTCTTATAGCACATAAAGCATCTTTTCACTCAGAACTACTGAAATCCTATATTCAGTATTTTTAAATGCACAGTCTAGCAAGTTATAAAACAAATTCCATTAAGAATAGATCATGCTTCAACATAATGCTAAAAAAGTTTATTTCGGAGAAGTTATATTTCACTTCTTTGACATCATCCAGTTCTTGCTTTAACACAACAATAATTAGGACTTAGGTGCACTGATGCTCCCTTGAAGGTCAAATGGTTCTATTCTCTCCTCTGCAAAAATATAATTTCAAAAGATTTGAATGATATTATCAATGCTGCCCTGTTAGCAACCCTGAGATAGAGCACCTCCTAACATGAAACCAAGTATTTGTGTAGTTCTGAATGACTGAACATTAAAACTCTGATCATAATAAAGAATTTGACTTCCTTCACAGACATACAGTAGCGTAGGAGATTCAAGTCTAGCCTCACCAACGGACCACCTGAGGCAACCACAAAAGTGCGGTCAGCTTCACATTTTGGGATCAAGTTGTTCCATTAACAGCAAAGTTAATGAAAAATGAGATTTACCACATCTCAGCTCCTCTCAATGTGCAGTAACACCATATTCTCTACCACCTATTGCCACAGACTCTATATTCTTTAAAAAGAAAAGGGAAGAACATCTCCCCTTACCAGCTTATGCTATGCCCAACCCAAGCTCAGCACATGCTGACTTACAGGCCAGCATGCATGTCTGGCCAGACTGCCAGGCTTGGCTGAAAAAAATGGATAAATCAAGATATTGCCACAGGTTCTTCCAAAGGAAAGCTTAGTTTGGCTCTCCAGCCATGTATTCTCACAAAACCTCTGCATATTCAACTCAGAGCTCTGCTCCTTGGACAAATTTGCCTGAAATTATCCTCCACAAGACTTCAACCCATCAATCCCTGCAAGACAGGGTAAGCAAATGTGCTTCGTATCATTGGGTGCGATCTTAAAGTTAGGGGGGTTTTGTCTGTTTTTGGACATACTTTTAATACAGATTTTAACACAGATCTGCAGGATACTGCACTCAGATCTTTCCATACCGTTTATGGTATTTCCAATGCCAGCTACCAATAGTAAGGTAAGAGGAAGAAAGACTGGTGATAAAAATACTTGTCTTGATATTGACAACTAAAGGGTGAGACTAAGCAGCAGGCCAGTTAAAACGTCAGCCTAGCCTCTAGTCAGCCGTCTTCAAAGCCTTCTCTCTGCTTGCTCGCAGCACATGCAGGATCTCCAAATAGCTGTTCCGCTTGCCACGCCACATCTTGATGGAGACTTACAGATACATACATCTTTTAGAGTATGTATAGATATACACACAGGCTTTTACAAACAGAGAGAGAGACAACGAGATCCCCTACAAGTACTGTTTCTCACAAAGGACCATGGCTTTCTTTATACAAGAAACTAAGTAGGCTTTTCTTTTCACTGCTCATGCTACCAAATAACATACACATTAAACTAAAATAAGGAACAAGAAATTCTATTAATGCGATCATCTTACAATTAAGTATTTATGTAGATACTGCAGAAGTCTGGTGGATATTTTATAACTCCTTGGGGGTTAAACAAAAGAAATCAAAGGGCTAAGAAAATACAGTGACGCAAAAAGCTCTCCTTTAATTAATGAGAATTAATCAAAATACAACTCAATGTTCTTCGAGCAGTCAAAGCAGCATGAGGATAAACACAGAAACAGAGTAAATAACATAGCAGAAATAACTACTCCAAAAATGAGAATCCACTAATTAAAAAGGCTTTTCAAGACTGTAAACTTGCCAGAGAGATGCTTTTGCAGAATCCGTTCAGACGGGTACTTTTCAGACTAGTTGTGAGAGTAATCCTCAATAACATAAGGACCACATTTAAGTCTCAGCTTTGTTAATCTCAAAACATGGGCTATGGCTCCTTTGAAGTGGGTAGGCTGCCACTTCGCAGGTCAGTGGTAGAGCTGCAAGCATCACTGCCATCACATCACCCCGCAAGCGCTCGAGGACCATCATATAAATGCTGGTGCTATGATAACGTATGACAATGCAGGTGTTTGACAACACGGTCATCAGGCCAAAATTACCTAGCAAGTCTATTTTGCACGTGCACACCCTGCGTTTGGGGAATCAGCCACTGCTCAACTAATCGGCTACCTCTTCAATTACAACCTACCCGAGAGCAGCGTTTCTAAAGGGGTGAAAGCACAAAGCATCTCCACAGCTATTAAATATGGCTGATACAATCTATAATCAGGGCAGTGTAAGCAACTCTGAGCAGTTATATGCAACTTACTACAGGCAAGCGCTATAACCAATATAACCAAATGCTATGAAAATAGTTACAGCCCCCTTTGCTAAGAAGGGCGTGTAAAAAAGTATATTCATACATAGTTTTGAAGCAGGCGGGAGAAGTTCATTGTACAGTTGACCGCTACTCTATCACACCTCTTTTTATGTGATAAAAAATATTTCTGGATCAACCACAGAAACTTATGTTTGTAGAAGCACTCGTTTCATCAGTGCTTTTCAAGCTAAGACAGCAAGATAGAAGGTTCACTAGTTTCCCTGACAGGGCCTTGAGTCAGCACCCCACTGAAGGTCTGTGCTTCCTTCTAATCCGAATGGATCATTTCAGCTTCCAGGCCTCAGTTCTCATTCTGTTTTTCTTCACTAGAAGAAGAAAGGCCCTTGATAATGAATTTCCCTCCCATAAATATTTTCACAACTCTCTAATCATATTACTTCCTAATCATTTTTGTCCAACTACATAGATCACATCCAAGACTCCTGCTATAAGGCATTTTCTGCAGCCTTCGAATGATAATTATAGCCATTTTCTTCACCCTGCATTTTTTTCAGCATCCTTTAATGACACCAGAACATTACACAGTTTCCCAGGACATGCAATACACATCTGTAAAGTGCACAGTGTTCTTTACATGGACCCCTCAGCCCTAATAACACAGCCCAAATTAACAAAAATATCAGTTCTGCCCTCTTAGCAATGATTCATTTCTAAAACCTGCATTCTCTCCTCTTTCAGAACATATCAATTTGGCATTCCTGTATTTCTGATGAATTCCCCGTCAGCCCTGCCTACGGGTGGAGCTGGAAAGTCTCCACTGGGAGCTACTTGCTTTATCCTGCAAACACTCCCACTGGGTACATCCCTGAAGCTTTCTCTTCTCAACCCAGGAAGCATCATGGCAAGCTCAAATTTCATTAAGATGATTAAAATGGTCTGAGACTTCAAAATACAGTATTTAATAGCAAGCACAACGTCTACTCCACAATTTGGAGTGAAAAAAAAATGTGAAAAAAAAGTGTAAACCAAGTCTGTGTTGCGTTAATAGATTTCCCTTGCTAACTACAGTCTCTGTGGATTTGTAGACCAACTGGGTAGTAACTCTGGCGACAGTATTACTTTATAACAATAATTATGAAAGCAGGAAACATTCAGTAATACCGAAGTAACTCATTGTCACTAAAGATACACATTTTTCATGTGAAGACAGATTTATTTTTACCCTTTTCCTCAAATAGGAAACAACAAAATAAGGAACCTCCAACCTCTCCTCAGCCCAAAGACAGGGGCGAATTACAAGACTGAACTATATGAAACCCGCAGCGCAACAACCCAGCACTGCTGGCAAACGCCGTCATGCAGCCCTTTGGGAACGTCTGTCCCGCTTGCCCAGACGCTCAGTCCCGGAGTAAAAGGCAATTCTGAAAAGCAGATACCTTCCCTTTGGGGACCAAAGGGGTCCCAGGGCCAAACGCAGCCCCGTAACAAGCAGCTGCAGTGCTCCCGCACTAGCGGCAGGAACGCAGGAACGCATTCGGTACGTTGCGACCTTCATATAAAGTCATCACTCAATCACTGCAACCACTCAAGGGAACTCTGTAGTTTAGACACAGTTTTAATTACTCACTATCAGCAGGGCATAAATTTGAGGTAAAAAGTGACAGTTTGATAAAACCTCACGAATGAAAGATGTCTCAATTGCTGAATCACCATCAAAACTTTCTCATCTGCAAGTACAATATAGAAATGAACATACATAATAAGGAGTTTTATCAGGCCCAAACTAAGGAAGCCCTGGAAGATGATATAACAAAAAAAACCCATGATGTATCTCTATCTAGTACATGCATATGCATCTCTATTTATATGCATGTGTGCCTATTTGCTCTAGATGCATATATAATCAACCCAAGTATAAATTAGAAAGCATATGAAGGATTAAACATCAATTGCCTTTCCTCCTACACTTCCCGTCTCTCTGCCAAGTGCTGAGAAAAACAGAATGCACAGTAGCAATGGTTGGAAACAGAATCCAAAATTGGAATAAAAGAGAAAATATTCATTTTCTTTTTGTAAACCTATGAGAACCATATTGGTATTTGCACTTTCAAATACCACCAAATTCTGAAATTACGAACTTCTGATGGGTTTAACAGGAATCTTAAAATGCTGCAATAAATAAGAACAATTAAAATTTGGATTTGTGATCATTACACTTGATACTGGAAGTAGTATTATTACACAAAGAATTATTTTAATACTACTCAAACACCCCACTTACTACAGTAATTTCTAGTAGACAGTGAGCTATGGATGGCAAGGAGAGTTTCATCAGATCTCCAAGCGTAATCTTTAGATAGCTTCACTATACGGAAGCATGCAGACAGCACTTAATTCTACTGGCCTTTTTCCAGAGACTTATGGTAAGTCTGTCTATGCCTTTCTTTTAATAATCAAGGGAGGCAGTTACTTTAATAGTGGGCTATTTTAAGCTACAATCAAAAATAACGATAGGGAGACAAGATCTGCAGAAAACCATCTGCTGATAGCACTGAGACTTTGCCCAGTATTTTCCCCCAGATAGGTAAGCACTTCTTCAGAAAAGAACAAACACAGAATATTTCTAAACTAAATGTACAAAAACAGATTAGAAATCAGAAAGAAAAAGGGTGCTTGCAGAATGCAGGCGCATGTCGGAAAGAGGAGAGATGATAGTCATTAGCTTGTGAGACAAAGAAAGAAGCAGCACCCCAGCAGGAGAGAGCAGGGCTAAGCTGGGGGGAAGGCCACGCCAGAAAGCCAGACTTTCTGCAGTCTGCCCTTATGCATTCCTAGGGGAGAAACGAATCTGATTTCTCAGGTTCATCCTCTTTAAAAGCCTTAAAAAAAAAAATAAAAGAAATCTTTAGGATTTAAGATCTTCACATCCTCTGAAGGATCGAGGCCAGGAAGACAACATGAAGATACGACAGATGTTTTCCGGCTGAAAACTGGGCAGTCCAGTCCCTTATCAACAAGCCTGTGGGAATGCATTTGGGTGTAAAGGGTTCTTTAGGTTCACTCACATAATTCCCATGATGGCACTGCTGCTTTGGACACAGTCTATGGCATCCGACATTGAAGTTTATGGAGGTTTCAGGCATTCGTGTCATGCGCTGTTCTTACGTACCTTGGTTTCACAGTTCAGAGTTCTGTTTTTTGCTTTTTCTTTTGATCTATTGGAAGTTTACTTCTTGTGAAGACTGTGGTAAGGTTGAGAGGACTCAACAGGAGAGGGTAGAGAAGGAAGGAAGATTGGGGATAATGCAAAAATGTCTTCCAAGGTGCAATCTTCCAGCACTGGCTGCAAACAACTCGGTGACCTGTTGTGGTTAAAGGACAGGCTGGCATGGCTTGTTCAGAGAAACAAGACAACAAGTATCCTTCAGGTGAAGTGAGGCTTTTCCCAGAGCCCAATGTTGGCACCCAAGCAGTGTGTAACAGCTTTTGTGGTATGCTTCAGATGTTTGCAGGTTTTGTGGAAGAAGGTTTCTTAGACTGCGGGCTGGGCTTCAGAAGTTTAGCAAAGTCTGAGGAATTAAAACACGGTAACAAGCTTTGTTTCCTAAAGCAACCTACTCCCCAGATCAAACAGACAATGCAGCCACATTTGACAGAGACGGAAAGTGGGCAAATGAAAAATAACATTGACTCTTTGGACATCATTCTTCTCTTTCACATTCTGATCTGCTGAATAGCTAGCTAAAAGGATCAAATGTGAAAGAAATCTAGTTCACAAAATAAGCCTGCCACACAAGAAGATTACTGCAGCTGAGAAGCAGAGCAACATGGCTTTTCTATCTCCAAAATAGAGAGAGGCAGCATCCTTAGACAAAGAAAGAATCAGGAGTTTTCCATTTCACTCAACTGTGGCAGACAAACAATGGGAGATATCAAGCAGGAAATCTGAGGGGAAGAGACAAAGTAAAGCAGTGGGCAAGAGGATAGAGAACGCTTTAAAGATTACAAAGATGGCAGGCTGGCGGGCACGTTCTGAGTGGGAGAAGGTTTTTTTTTTCAGGAAGATGACGGGTTTGTTTTCTTCAAAAATTATACGCTCACTTTTTAAACGCAAGCTTTGCTGAAGATAGTAGAACAGTTTCTTCCTCAAAATATCATCTGACAGGTCACTGCGAATACACACAGATAAAATCCATACTCTCAGCTGTGATGCACATTCCCCAGCTGCTCACACCAGGTAAAGCAGCTTCTTGTGGATAAAGCCCGTGTTTGTAGTGAGGCAGCACCAATAATGGCGACTCCAGGAGTTCCACAGGTTCCAACTAGTTGTCAAATTTTTATTTTCAAAATTTCCAGACCAAATTCCTATTCAGAGTTGATTGAGTGGAAATACATTTTGTTAAGTATCATGTCAGACTATTCAGCAATTCGGTGGCCATATTTTCCTCTTCAACGACATGAATTGCACCTGTGAAACAAGGAGGAAGAGATGGAAAGAATTCAGCTTTGCAGCATATGATCCCTCCACACCGGAGAGAAATCTGAAGACATCCGACAAACCCCATGGCACGACTGTAGCAAGCAAAGACTTTCTATGGTAGATCCTTCACCCTCTCAGCTGCTGTACAACACAAACAGATCTAATATCCATGTTACTGCTGGCTTCCTTGTTCACAAAAATCTAACACACACTGCTGCAAGATAAAAGCTTTTGTAACTCTGTCCCCCATTGCTGCACCAAGTGAAAAGCCACAGGAAGGAGAGGGACCCTTCCTACAATCCACCTGTGTACACAAAGTCCAGTGCAAAGGGAAAGCAGACTTTCCTCACAGTTACCTGGACATGCATTAGGTATTTCAGGCATTTGCTCAGATTTCACAGTTCACTACAACAACAAGTTGGAACTTTTTTGTCTTCAGAATCCCCAGTCACTCTTCCTCCCATGTCTGTGCAGATTCACTTTCTACATAGCTCAACTCCCACAGCTCACCAGTTTTATTTTCTGTTTGATATACAGCTCAGCTTGCTGAACAACTCTGTGTTAACTCTTACCTGCACATCAACAATTTCTTTGACTGTGTATCTAAAAGATGGGGCTCTAAAGAAAGCAGGGTGCCAAAGAAAGGTGGAAGAGGAATTGATTACGTATACATCTGTCCAGCAAAAGTGGAAGGTTAAGTTTTTGCAGTTTCTGAAGGAAGTCACATCCACTAAAGTATGTTCAACTCCAGACAGAAGCACAAATCTTTAGCATTTTAGGTTTAGACAGAAGCTCCTCAAGTAGTCTACTGGGCAGCAGCACTCAGATTCCTTGCATCAAAATAAAAGAGAATAAAGGGAGTAAAGTGGACATGAAACCCTCGTATGATCACTACTGGGAAAGTGGGACAAAACACAGTCATCAACTCAGTGTTCAGTATTTTTGTAATCATGCAGTTTGACTAGGTCATATAAAATTTTACCTCAGCAATGAGAAATAATAGGATATTGCCCAGTGCATGTATTTCTGGCAGAAAACTTGTTAACTGTTTGTGTGCAGTATTAGGAACTCAGTAACTCCCATTGCATTAAACGCATATTCAAAGTCAGTCAACAACCAAAAACCAAAAGCAAGAAACCAGAAGAACAGCAAGCCTTTTACATGCTGCAAACTATCCATTTGATGTATATAAAAGAAAATCATGAAGAACTGCACATGTATAATGTCTGCTTCACCGCTCCAGCAGTAGGAGAGCAATGACGCACAACGATGCTCTACCAGGAGCTTTCCCAAGCTTACTTCATGCCTGTTGCATGAAAATCCCACTGTGTCTTTTCACTCACCAAGATGACACTAAACAAGATCCACCCCCCACCTCCTAGTTCTCAGCCTACACGCTGCAAGCATCCTTCTGATTTTGGTTAAGACAGGCTCTCCTGCAAAGTGCTGTGCTGTCTCCATGCATGGCCTGCACCCTTCATTATGCTATACCACACTATAGCAAGTGCCAGGTGTTTTTATACTGCAAGCACCTTTCTCCAAGCTGAGAAAAATCCAGCCTTTGCTTACTAGTAAGACTGTTTGATTAGAGATAGTTTAGTTCCTTCATATCTTTTTAAAACACTTACAAGGTAAACAGTTTTCAAATTCCATTCCTGTTTTCAAAGTCAAGACTGTCTTGCCATTCCTCCAGACTAAGCTATTTCTTGAACAATTCTTTATGACTAATACATTTGCTATTCACACACCTTCTGTGCTATCAGGTTACAAGGCTTTAACAATTCTCAACTCTCTACTGTAGCCAAATGCATGTTTAATTTCTGTAGTCCTTTCCAAATGGTAATCCTGCGGTGTTAGGGAAGGCTGTCTAGAACCTCACACTTCTTTCACGCTTCCAGTGGGATGAGTGTGAAAATTCAGGGAATCAGACTTATTTCATGCAACTGTATTTCCATTTGGTTATGCTACATCACTGCCTTCATTTGAAATTTCAACTTATTTCAAGAATTTCAAGTAGCTTCAGTTGTTCCATTTTTCCTAATATCTTAGCTTCTAACAGCATGTGTAACAGGCAAGAGCTGAGAGGGATGAGACTTTCTGTTGAGTTTCAATTCCTGTCCTGCGTAAGGGGTAATACAGGCCAAGAGCCCTGCCACCCAGAAAGAAACTTAACCCAGAAGTTACTCTTGAGCTCCGTTCATCTAGACCGAATTCTGCATTTAACCATTCACAAAACTTTTTCATCAATGCAAATCCTAATCCTGGCAGCTGGGCTTGCAATTAAGCCAGGATTTTTCCAACAAAACAGGGAACCTCAACAGAAGACTGACATAGAACAAAAAAGGACAGCTATTTGCATCATATTTCTCCTATTTTTTGTTTCAGGAATGTGGGATAAAATATTAAGTAAGAACTAAAAGATACAGAATAAAACGTTACATAATATCCATGACAAGAAATAATTCTTCTTCTTCTTTGTATGGTACCTTCCTCAATTCTTAGCTTGGGACAAGCTCTTATTTTAGAATTTCATAAAACAAATACACTCACTCTCACACAAAAAAGTTGCTTTATAAAGTACTTAACTAGGGACTCTAAAACAGAGAGATTGTTTACTCCCATACCACCACCTTTAGATAAGCTTCTATTTAAGCAGCAATTTTCTTGTAATATAGGATTATCTACACAACATTTTTTGGTACAGTTTGCGCTGTCATTTTCAATTTCTATTGCAGTCTTCATGGAAGAATCTTCCTCCGTATTTTGCACCTAGTCTGGATCAATTACCATTCAAAACAAAAAGACACCTTTAAAAATTTTCACAGCAGCTCAGCTTGATATTCCACTAATTCTACCCTGCTTTCTGCTGCAACAACTAGTCCAGATATTCCAGGTGAAGTATGAGAAACACCAGGTTAATTCTGGAATGAACTCAACCATAACAGAGCATTTTCCTTAAAACCCAGTAATCATCTGCATGCAGCCTTTCATTTTCTGTGTTTGGGGTTTCTATTCCCATTAAGATTTTCCCCTTCAAAAAAGAAACAAAAACAAAACAAAAAAAAATTGCCTGCCTTCAGTGTGCTGTCTCTTGGTTTTATAGGTTTGACTTTCGTTACCTCTCTTCCACCTCCTCTGTATTTCCAAGTTCTTAACCTTTTCCCATACTCCTTACTCCTCCTTTTTTGCTTTGCCCACAATTAAACACAGTGTTTTCAGTAGTTTACACGCAGATTCCACAGAAACAATCCATTTTCACCATTGCACCTACTTCCCTGGTATTTAACATCATCTTTGTTTCTTTGGCTTTTTACCTACACACTAAGTAACCATTTCAGCAAGCTCTCCAGAAGGATGCTAGAGGGGTCACAGTAATTTCAAAAAGCACACCTCTGTAACAGTAGATCAAATTATCCCTTCCGATCAACACTACATTTTGCCAAGATTGAATCCATCCAGCTGCCCATCTACGTGGTCTTCTCCAGTTTAGGGAATCCAATGTAGTTTCAAAGTAAGGAGAGGAACAAAACTTCACCTTCAACTATCTGACAGGGTGTTTTTTTTAGACACTAATTTCTTTGACATCGTAAAGAAGTTTGCTAGCCCTAGAGAAAGCTTGGAGGGAACAGAGTAGTAACATCACATGTTAAATTACACACTTATTGTGACTGAGATTAAATGCAAGTGATTATTTTTATTCGTAAACATGGCTGCCTCACATTACTTCTCAAAATATCAGTTTGACTATGTCTGTATGTTTGTGCAGCATATTGTTGTTAAAAATTTTTTTCTTCCACCCCTCGTGCCTTTTCCAAGCATTTGAACTGCTGTTACCTGATTGACATCACAGGTCAATTAAACACAGAAGACATAGTTAATACTCTCTTATTACTCACACAACAGATTTGCTCCCATCATGCAGTCCTTTCAGGGAGCCAAACCAAAACATTGTGCTACAACTTGGACCATGTGGTCTTTCCCCCAGTGCCTCGGTTTTCCTTTCTTTCAGAGAGACTTGGAGCTCTGTATCAGGTCCTTGTCCCACCACAGCCGTACTGGCCCAGAGCCTGGAAAGGCCCAGGAGTGGAGGAAACGTGATGGGAGGACAAGCAGAAGCCTCAGTTCACACTGCTTCTTTAAACTGTACTATTCTAAATTCTTCTCTAAATCATCACATTTCCATTTGCTGTCTAAGTAAAAAAGCAGCAAGTTCAACCTACAGAATTCACTCCTATCCAGGATCACCACCTCCAGAGACCTCAAGTAACATCCACCTTCCAGCGTGCTTATTGCCAATTTGTCCAATGCTGATGAACAAAGCATTTTTCAGCCTGGTTCCACATCTATTTCCTTTCCCATATCTCACCCTCCATTTCCACTAGAAACAGAAAATAAATCTCCAAAGCCACTGCACTGGGAATTGCAGTGCTCCCAAACTCTACCAGTCCCAGCACCAAGCTGCCTCTGTGATGGCTCCATCTCTGCTTTCTCCGCTTGGGAAGTGGGAAATGAGGGCAACTCTTCCTCCTCCGACCACGCAAGGGTTGCAGGCAATACTGAACCTTTGAACAAAACTAATTCAATATTATCAAAGGAAGACACTAAAAGACCTTCTCTCAGGTTGCACTTGGCATTTCACACAACAAAAAGAGCTTTGTTTCCAAAGCAATACTTAATGTATCTTGTTGCATTAATTCTTTGCACTGAGGTTGCTTGTACAAAGGAACAGACTGAGAAATTTCTTACTCTTTTCATTAAGAATCTTACCTGTCTCTCTCCACTGGGTCAGTGGTACTTCTAACGCTTCATACTAACTTTTCAACAAAAGTTATTGTATTTGTTTTGTTAACATTGAAAGGAACAACTTGTGCCTCAATGGGGAAAAACTTCCCAGATCATGCACTTCTCTTTTTGGTAGAGACAGTTCTGCTAATGGAAAGCTTTTCTCTGGTCTGTATTAAATACACTAGTTTCTTTAGCAGTAGTAATATATTAGCAAATAACATGATCCTAATGTTAAAGCTGTGGGCCTACAATGCTCCAAAGAGCAATCTGCAGCGTATGTATAAGTTGTTTCTTGCCTGTATTTAGACATATACATGGATATCTGAAAGGACTGTGCTGGTTTTGTGCTTCCACTAACATCCTCTTGGTTTCAAATTTCTGAATTATGCTGAACAACAAAGCCTAGAAACTAACTGCCAGCTACATGCATTTATTTCTTTCTTGCTACCAATGTTTTTTTTTTTCAAGGACAATCAGCTGAGCAGCAAACTAACATGCCAGCCCCTCCATAAAAGCACTTGGAGTGTTTCACAAAACTAGCTTATGAATTAGGAATCAGACACTTTTCTAAAACCAAGTGAGAATGGGATTACAGTTAATCACATTAGCTTCTAACTTTTTTCCTCTAAAAGAAGGATTAAAGCTAGAGATATGGAACTTCCTACATTCTCCATGCCAGTTTCATTCTTCCAGACTTCATTTGATTAACAGCTAATAGAATTACGATTCATAGACCTGGGATTTTAGAGGATTACTCTAGAGAGGTTGCTGAAGGAACTTGTTAGGCTGTAATTCCAGGCTTTGTGCAATTGGAAAGGGATGCAGGGACCTTAAAATGACATTGAAAAGCAAGCTGGAGGGAATCCCAGCTTGAAAAAGTTGTCAGCTACATTTTGCAAAGACTAGCGAGATACTGATCTCAATTAAAGTTTATTGAGAAGAATGAAGACAAGAACTGAATGTGTGGGATTGGAGGTGCAATAGCGTGACATGTGAAAAGGCAAGGGAGAGAGGAAGAATCCCTTAAGTCAGTTTTACGTACCATTTTATAAACTTTTAAAAGACCAGTAAAGTTGCAGTGTTGCTAAAAGTAGTCATCAATTCTGATTACAGTAGTTTAAAGGACACACGACGGATTTAAATTCCCACCTTCAAACAGCACTCGAAGATTGAGGGAGGAGGGGTTCACTGTATAGCACTTAAAACTTCTAATGGAAAAATATTATAATTTTGAACAAAAATCAAATGATAGAAGTCCTTGGAAAGAAGTAAAAAAGGCAGTTTTTAATTTCCTTTTCCAATAAAGACACATACAAATAACAGCAACAAAGAAAAACAAAAATTAGTTTAAACCAGGTTTCAGATCAAATTTCAACTCAAAAAAACTCAGTATTCACAAATGAAACAAAGACCCTTAACACAGATTTGGAAGAAAAAACACTTTCTCCAAAATGCTGTTTTAAAACCACTTATAACCAGTAATTTAAGGAACCTAGTTTTACTGCACAGGCTCCTGCAAAGGATCACTTACTGCTGAACAAATAAACAAAAAAAACTCTAAGAATCGCATTCAGACAGCCAAAGCGCTTGCACAGAAATGGAACCAGTGGAATTAATGGGAGATGGGGGGGAGAGGGCAGAAACCCCACGTTGTGCCCAGAAACCAAGGGAGGCGCCAGCCCCGCGCGGGGCACGTCTCCTCGCCGCCGCCGCTCGGCAGAACCCCTGCGCGCAGTCAGCAAGGGAAGGACACGGTGGCTGTTATCCAGTGGCTCTCAGCTTCAAAACACATCATCAGAAGCCACTCAGAGACAAATTTCTGCTCTCAGATATGACAGATCTGAACTGATTTCAGAAGCGTCCTACCCGATTAGCTAATAGGGAAGGTGTACTTCCCACTGTTAAAATTCACAGCTTCTTCTCATTTTCTCCTCCTCATAAACTGGCAGCATGGATTATGACCCAAAAAGAAAACAAATTCCATAACCCAGGAAAAAAAAGACAATTTCCTTCAATAACAGGAGGGTGCAAAGCAGGAAAAAGAAAAAGAAAAAAAAAAAAAGCAGCAGCACTTTGAACAATTCATTTTTCTGACACTGACCTCTCTTCCACTCAAACTGCGTCTTCCAAAAGCCAACAAAAGCAGCTGAGATCAAAGCAGTAACATCTTCGGTATTTTTTAGACCTTTACTTAGCATTCTAAGTTCTGTCTCTTTAAACACCACATCTCGGACAAAAGGACCAAATCCTTGCCTCGGCAGCTGCCACGGAAAGGCTACAGTTTCAGCCCGGCAAATGGGTATCAAGTTCTGTAAAGGCTGAAGCTGCCACTCTGGAAAGCAGCGCTCACAGTGCAATGTCTGTTCAACAACCGTTGTATCTGAAGAAAAGAGATCCCTGAAGGGTATCTTGCAGGGTAACTTCCCTTTTCTTCTTTCTTTTCCTTTTGGCAGGTGTGGGGGGCAACACTCCTCCACAAAATGGACCAGTGTCCAAATCATAAGAGCTGGAGGGCTGTTGCCAGACCACTTCTGATGCGAGACTATCAAGGGTTGTTATTTGTGTTTGATAGCTATTTTACAATACTAAAATTGTGCATAAAAACTTGTACTCTGCATCAGCTATTTCTAAGAAGGTCTCTAGCACATGCTTGAAGATAGATAAATAATGCTTGGCCTGAATGAATCAATGCTGGCCTAAAAGAAAACAGAAAAGATCTGCTGTGGAGTTTGGCTGGAGCTTTGGATTTCTTTCATCTCCCTGCAGGGAAGAAGCTTGGAGAGTAGAAATTGTCTTAAAAGTTTATAAAAGACAGAGAGACAAATTAGGGAAATTCAGACGGACTTACAGGAGGAGCAGAGGTGAACAGACTCTCTTCTGCGTTGGTACCTTTAAGCAGATGGGCAGGTAAGTAGACAAGACTGCCTAAAGATAGTCTGCCATGGGACCAGGCGATTTAAAAGGAGAATTTTATTGGAAAGACTTTTGAAGCAGAGCTATAACTACAAAAGGATCCCTCGACAACCTGCTAGCCCTCTAATTCCAGTCCAAGGACACTCTACAACAGGATTTCTGAACCTGTGATATGCACGACGAGAGCATGACGCATAAAACCACTGCAAACATACTAACAGCACTTGTTCCGCTTCTACTCTAAACTGCACATGTGCCAAACCAAAAGGAGAGGGAATTGTTCATGGTACAAAGTAAGAAGAGTGCAAGATGCAAATAAAGCTCAGTTTGTTTTTTCTTTCTCTTATTCTACCTGAAAAACATCAATGGAAAACATATACAAGATGGTCCACGGCTTCCCCCTCTTCCTTTCACCCTCTAGCCCTTTCTCCCCATAAAGCTAGGCTAATCTGACTGCTTCAAGCAATTATCTCAACTGGTGTCATCAAAACTACAAGCAACACTGAAGACAGCTCTGATTGCAAAGGAATCTGAACAGCACCAAAAACAGTAAATCAGGATTGTTCATTTTACGGAAGCACTTCCAAAAAAAAACATAAAAGAAAGGGAGACTGAAAACAGCTTTTCGTCTTTCAGCCCGAGCATCATCAGGACCTGGGGCCTGCTTTCACTAGAAGAAAACTCACGGAGCTCACAGAACCTGACAACGTCCCTCACCCAGAAGAGAAGGTGCCCACCGGAATTAAAGCCAAACTGATGCTATCACAGGTGAATGAGATGGACTAACTGATCTCTGCAAATCCATGGAGAAAGAGGCCTAAGCGAGGCTGCTCTGTCTCCTTCTGGAGGATCAGACTCATTCAACTCCTACCTGCCCTGGAGATGGTAACCATCTGGGAGGAGTACTACTTATCAGGACTGGGGCCACACAGGATTCAGGTGTTAGTGCAACCCCCGGATTAACAGAAAGAAAAAAAAAGAAATTAAGCAAAGCAGAACACAGATGATAATCACTCAAGTGAGCTGCACTGACAGCTTACCATTATAAGGTCTTTTTTTTTTTTTTTTTTCCTGGTAATATCTTCTCAGATCTGTAGAGCCAGAGGGTCTCCTAGGATACAGCATTTACCATATTCCCACACTTGAGCAATCCTGGATTTCCCAACTAGACTCTCTCCCTGTTAAGCCTTACTATGTTGAATGCAGGTTCAAAATGAGGAATGAAGTTCTTAGAGATCCACAATTCCTGCCCTGTATCAGACCAGAAGAGCAGCTGCCACAGCAACATTGAAACCTCTTCTTATTTGATAGCAATTAAAAAAAAAAAAAAAAAAAAACGTGAATGCAGAGTAATGTACTGGGTCCGTATTTTGGTTTTCTCAACTATGGATTATCAAGGTATAGCCTGCTGCTCAGAGTCTGCCTCCCACCACAGTATTTACCAATGTCTCAGTTTGGGATCATTTTTCTCCATCCCTTCATTAGATTTCAGGAATTAAACTATGCTTTGATCAAGAACCAGGAATGTCAAGCAGACCAGCTTTACCCAGCATTGCTTCCCCCTGAAGAAAGAGCAGGTGCAGTACTGCACCTTAGGCATGGACTGGCAATCGTCTCTGCCTCCCATCCATGTGATTAGCCAGGACCTCTGAGTTTCTGTCCCTCAGGCAGGTAGATGCACATCTCCCCAGAGAGCATCACCACCAGCCCTGGCCCCTCTCCCTGCTCCAGCTCCTCTTCACGTACATGCCCGAGTCTCGCCCCTCTCCTTGCTGCAGGTCCGAGCAGACACACACAAGCCATTGCCCCACGTGCTGGGGAGACTGGTCCAAGGCAGCGAGGGCAGCATTAGCACAGGCGCCATCTGACCAACAGCTCACACAACAGCACCGTTTTAGTGCCATGCCACGTATAACGACATATGGAGTCGGCAGCGTACACCGGACAGCAGCCCACTACTGGCTTCGCAGCGGGGTGGGAGCTGGACCCAAGGGGCTGTAAGTTGAATGAGCTGCTGAGACTGAGGACAGCTGAAAGAGGCACGGCCGCCTCCTCCACGAGCCTGGAGCTCTTCGAACACCATGCAATAAAACCCTCGCTCCTCGCATTGGATTTGGGGGGCCCCGGACACAAGCTGGGATTTCTCTCACCAGCTCTGCCAACAGTTTGATATTTTGTGTGCTTGAAACCATGATCCCTTCTGCTGTACCTAATGCACAAGCAGGAAGACTATTTTGGATAATACCATGAATTCTACCTAGCCATTCCTTCATAAACATAAATGGCTACATGGGAACCAAGTCTTATAAGTAACCTCCTCCCTCCTTCTGTTTAATGGGGGAGAAAAAATCCTTAGACAGTTAAAAGATGACAAAACGTACAGTTAATGCTGAGCTGATGCTGCCTGGTAGTACACCTTTTGCATTTCTGAACACAGTGTTCAATTAAAAAAAAAATCTAAAAGTGAGGGAATAAAGAGCCAGCATGCATGTAATGGGAAGCTTTATTTTCCCTTATGTAAACAGTGTCCAAGCATACATGCAGCAAATGTTCCTCTCTCATTATTGTAGCACAGCGGAGAGAAGTTAGTTATCTGCACTCTGCCCAGATCTACCAAGACATCTCCCTCCTCTTCCTCAGGAAGCTTCCCTACTCCCTGAGCCTTAATCACGATGCAGGTCAACACAGAACTGACTTACCTATCTATCCTTAAGCCTACAAACCATATTTCCTCCTCCTGTGATATATGGGTCCCATCACAGGAACGATTTGTGCAACGCAGCACAGCTTCCTTTCAAGGTCAAAGGGAACATGTTAAATTTCATCACATTTACAGAATCAAAGAGGTTCACCTTAGGGGGCACAGCCCTGTCAGGTTACTTTATAGCACGATGATAATTCTGCCAAGCTCTTGCTGCTTTTACCTTCCTCAAGCCATGCAGCTACGTCTAACCCAAACGAACAAAGCCGGAGAATTTGCAGGTGACATCTGCCGACCCCAGCCAGCACCAAGCTAGAAGGGGACCAAGCCACAGCTGTCTGTGGGGACACGGTTTCTCTCCAGCTTCAGAAGCCTGGTCTGTGCTCAAGCCAGCTTCTCGGAAACACGTGAGACAACAGCAGTCGGAAGCCTTTGGACACTAACCATGCAACAAGGCAGCTTAGACGGATGAATTTCACATTTACATCTTTGGGAATCATATGCATGCAATTTAGACAACATTAAGAATACCAGAGCACATTTTTTTTTCTCTGAGAAATCACAGGCCACATAGCAAAAGCCAAAGACACCGAGACAGGAAAAATACTGTGGTTCAAGCTTTAAACTCGGGACTCGTTTTCAATGTTTTCAATGTTCATGCCAATCACCTTGCAAAAACTTATCCTCACTGCCTCAGTTTCTTCATCTGAAGGACTGAAGCATTTATACATGTACATTTTTCTCCAAAGTTATTTTGAAAATATTATTTGCAAAAACACCTGGCAGATTAGAGGCATTACGTAAACATTAAGTGTTATAGTCCACACACATACCTTGGCTTTATACGAGGAAGGGAATTTCTGAAGCTTTTACAACCATCATGAGGTTTCTGTAGCCTGTCTTATATGGCTCAAACTTAAACAATTGTTTGGTAATGCATATTAGAGTTAATATTACATTGCACACAGAAGAATAATTAATTCACAGAAAGAGTGTTTAAGGTTCTAGAGAAATATATATGGGATCTGAATTTTAAGTTCATTTATCAGGTCCTACTCAATTATGTGTTCTGAAGCACAGAAAGAATTAAGGAATGTAAATTCACCTAGACACAAGGAGAGATGTAACTAAATTTTAAAAGGGAAAATAATCCATTATGCTCCACAACGTCTGTGTACTCAACTTGAGAAGGAAAACAAATAGAAGATTAAAAAAAAAGTGTTCCTTTTTTTCAAGGCGAATTTCCTCCCGAAATTTGCACCAAACAGAACACATGCAAGAATTCTGTTTACAGATGGGGTATGAGTCATGCTCCCAGCTGACAATTAGAAGGACTAGCTCCCAGAAATGAGAATATAACTTTCAATTCACATGAGCATGACTGCTGCATTATCTCCTGTTAATATAAGGCATCGAGGACTAGAATTAGAGATCAGTGTTTGAAAGCCCTCAACCATTCCCTGGTACCAACACATTGCCCAACTTCAGACAAGTAATTTCTGTGCTTCTGTTTACCCCATATCATAGATGGGGTAAGCTCTCACCTACATCAGATGGTTACTACAATGCTTAACATATTTGTACAAATAGTTCAGTCGGCAAAGACAGACTGTGAAAGGTGAGCCAGGTGGAAAACACACTCCTTTGTTATCTTAACTCCCCAAATCGACAAATTTCAGGTTGATAGTGTCAACCTGAATTTTATGATGCTCAAAAAAGCATGGAAGTGATTTTAATAAAAATCTGTAGTCATCATGCTCGCATACATGTGTTTCCTGTAAGCTAGTAAGTAAATAAGACAACATGAGAAAATATGATGCAACATCAGCAGCAGCCGAGGTGGGAGGGAAGGTAAGTTCTCCTCTTTCCATTTTGAATTAAAGTTACTGCTGTAGCAACATGCCATTATAACAACACTGTAGAAGGTCACAGTCATAATGCTTCACCTACAGCTCTGCATCCAGTATGGGAACCACACCACAGAGAAAATGTAATCGCTACTGCAGGCCTGCAGAGCAGAGAAACCACAGCACTGCATGACTTCTGAAATGCAACGTTACGGAAACTGAGCCTGCACCCTGCATCTCATCAAAATAAAGGCACTGCAGGGAGAACAAATTAACTTTATAGAAGTCAAGAAACATGCATACCACAGAAGTCCTATTTGTGACTATTAGAATTTGAAATGGCAGAGATATTTAGATGTCCTTTAGAAATAAAATGTCTAAACAAAAAAAAAAATGGAAAAGCAAAGCTAGCTTCAGCATAAGGTCGCGGAAAACATACGACTGAGAATGTTTCCACATTTCCCTTGAGTGTGCTTAATAGCACTTTCTGATATTCTTCAAAGAGATCACAGGAAGGTAAGAATAGAAAAAAGTGGAAAAAATGCAATATAGAAAGGGCTGGCTACGATCCTATCCCCAGGATTCATATCATTTAGAAAAGCAATTGCAGCACTGCATTTTGGACTAGCAGAAATGCATCACCTCATTCAAAATAGATTGAAAAGAACTAGAGTTTTGTTTTTCTATCATAAAACGTTATTCAGTTGCAGTTTCTCTGCAACTCCATGAGCAGAAGCAGCAGGCCAGTTCTTTGTCATCTGCAAATTTAGTTAAAAAAAAAAAAAAAAAAAAAAAAAAGTCCAAAGAAGTCATGTAGGACGTGGCCCTCACACAGACAAGAGCAGAAGGTTCCCTTCCACCCTGTTCATTCTCCACCTTGAAGGTGGGAATCAGATAAATACAGGAAATGAGCATAGGGTGAAAAATGGTTTTATGTCCAGCATTCAGACACAGGGGAACAACATCCAAATTATTTAATGTTAAACACTACTGTTATCCTACTTCACTTGCACGTCTAATGCAGGTCTAATGAAGTTCTACAGGGAAGAGCTTGTAGCATACAGAAAACGGCACAAAACTGGACTATGGATGGAATTTTTCTCTTGGAAACAGGGCAATTCCAGCACGAGCTCAAGGCTCCAAGAACAAGGCAGCCTGGGGAGTGTGGCCGCCCCCCGGGAAAAGGGGGGCAACGGGTAAAGAAAGTGTCAGGAAGAATTATTTTCGCCTCTCGTTCCTCAAATAAATCACTTAACTTTGCAGAGAGCAGCAAATCTCCTTACATCTTTGGATTTAAGACAGACTTAAAGGAATAATTGTTAACAGACTACCCCCTTCTCTGGGCCATTCTTGATGCCTGTCAACCGTATTCAGTGAAGCCATGTTAAGTATACCCTTGCTATGGAAGAAAATGGTTATTTCTAAACAAAATGAGATCTTTAAGCATAATTAAAAAGCTTACTGGATTTGGGAAACAATTTTTATTTTCCTTCTAGAGAGTTTGATGACCAATAGAAAAGCATCTGTGGAATAAAAATATTTGAAATACTTAATTGCCTTTTGCCATCCTGGAAAGAGGTAAACTAGAATTCAAGGTCTCAAGTCTTCTATGCAAGTCAGAGATAGTGTGAGATAGTTGTTTTAAAAGACAATTTTGAGTCTGCTCACTAAGGAAAACTGAGCCCTGACTAAAGTTTCAGGAAGCAGCGATGTTTTATCCCAGCATCAAGAATATTTTTGAGGATTTCATTTGCTTGCCTACATGCTTTGCATAATGATCACAGTATTAAAAGATGGAAAGCTAATAATAAAAATTAAAGGCTAATTTACATTTCACTGCGTACTACCACAGAGATAATTTATTTTTAAAATTAGCTACTTAAAATATGACATGAATGAGCAATACTGCAAAAATACCTATTCCAAAAAAGATTTGGTAGGAGACAGGCAAGAAAAAAGAAGAGGGAAAAAGAAGCACCAGTGCTTGCTTAAGGGCAACAAGTCCAATAAACAGGCATACGTGGAGAGGAAATAAATAACAGGCTGGGCTTCTTCATCGCTGCTTAAGAGAGTGAAAAAATGTATTCTCGGGAGTGGAAGGAACTAGAGGAACCTCCTTTATCTTCACATCTGAGAAAACGATGCGTTTTGAGGACTCAGACTGCTTTAATCTAGCACAGGAACCAGCTGTAATCCCCAAATGCCTTCTCAAGCTCAGATGAAACACTGACAAGACCATGTCAAGGAGTTCCAATATCATCAGTAAATTGACGCGTTTTTATAACTAAATAACATCAACACTACAACCACCTTCCTAAATCAAGGCCTCCAGGTGATCTCTCCTCTGAGCCTGAACTTCCTCCCAAAGACAGAGGAATAAATCTAGTGCTGGGAGCGCAGCATAAACTGACTGAACCCCAGCATGTGGATGGCCTGCAACACCAGTAAAAACCTAGTAAAGAAAGCACACCTTCTCCCTTCACTTCTCCTGGGCCAAATCTTGACCATTTAAGTCTACAACAAACCTCCCGTTGACTTCAAGAAGCAAAAATCTTGGTGAGCGGTATGAGCGCATCTGCCCTCCTTGCTCACAACTAGGTCTGCAATTCGGCGTCTCCACCGCCCACACAGAGATCCTACAGACACCAAAACCCTGCAACGACTCTTGGCGTTTTGCTACAACGTGGAAATGTAGAAAATCCAGTTGCTCAGGGAAGCTGGACCTTGCAGCACTGAGAGTAAGAAAAGCATTTTCTGATTTTATCCTACGAAGCAAACTGGTAAAACGAGAGCTAAATTGCTGCCTTTTGCATTATGCCACAAGCTACTCATGAGGACAGCACATTCCCCTCTAACATTCTTGTAAGGGCTCATTTATATCGTAGCAAAAGGCAAATACTGCTCTGAGAGCTTCCTTTGCACAGACACTAATATAATGCTATACAATAGGATAAAAGATTTCATTCCTCTGTCAAAGCAAACACACACATGCATATAGATAGGTAGATATACATATAGCAGTAATCCTTCCTTCCTGGCATTTTCCATCTTTTTTCTCTCCATATAATTCAAGTGCATTCCAAAAGGAAAAGAGATATTTTAAATAAATAACTCCAAGCAAGTATTGCAATTATTTTCAGACAACCTAGCAACAGCTCAGTAGGGGGTGGAGGGAAGGAGAATCAAATTCACTAAAACCTAAGTTTGGCCTTATTCTTTTTTCATTAATGTCTTTTGCCTCTGCTTTACCTCTGAAGCACAGTGCAATTTTGCTAGTACTGTTTTCTTCTCAGTTTCTTTATAGCAAGTATTTTGACATCCTCTAGTTAAGCATCACTCTTGAGAGTTCAAATAGATATTTCTGGGAAAATCTGGGCAGCTCTTTCCCTAGCTCCCTAGCTCTACTCTTTCTTTACCTGGGCAGTACCTTTCACTGAGCTCTTTCTGTCGGCACCAGAGTCAGATACCGGAACCAGTGCTCCAGCAGAACAGGATGAGACAAAAAAAAAAAAAAAAAAAAAAAAAAAACAGAGCTAAAGCAAAAGGCCAATCTCTTTTCGCACAAGTGAAAACAGGGTCTGAGAAAACTTAGAGGCATAAAAAAAATTCACTGTTCAACTGAGCTGGCCCAAAAGAGTAACTGTATACGAAAATTATTCTAGCTATTCTCTTTTTTTGAAGATCCACCACCTCAGTCTTTTCCTTTATCTCCAAACACTGCTTCATAGTAGATTATCCCTCCTATCTTGGCCTTCACTCTCCAGCATCACACATTTTTCTCTCGTAACAGTTTCATACAGCCTTTCCGGGCAGCACTGGACGTGTATATCTGGGAGCCAGAGAACCCCTCTCTTACTGTGCCACCAGCCTGCAATCACAGCTACTTCCTATGAGTCACAGCACCTCATGCAAACTAAAAGTAGCAGCTTAACTGCTTTGGTAAAGAACTATTTTTTAAAGGGGCTTCTTTTTAGCTACAGAACAATTACAGCGTACTTTTAAACATTTAAACTTATAGGTCCTGGGGAATCCGCTCAGTAGCGTATTCAATTCTTTAATAACCAAAGGAGAACAATCCAATTTAAAATTCTTTAAATCACCCTTTTCATTTCAGCGTCCCCAATGATGTAATAACGCATATGAGCCTTTTAAATAAAGCTAGCAACTGCTCATTAACAACACAAAGTCTTCACTGTAGTTCTTACAGCAGCTTTACTGGGAATTCATGTATGCCCAAAGAGACATTGCGTTGCGTTCTACAGCAAAACAGCTCCTAGCTTACAAGAGCTTGTTTTGGATAGCTTCTTCATCCATGAGTTGGTAGCACCCTGGATGGCTAAATATTTCCAAGAATTGAAACCTAGAGACAGCAGCAGAGAGAAACGAAGGGCTCAGTCCTGCCCCCAGGATTGCCAAAGGAAGCAATGCATTTACTGATCTGCATTTACTGCATTAACTGGTTGAGCCCAAGGACATGCACTGCCGGCACAGCTGCTTCCACTGCCGGGGTGGGGGGAGGGAGAAGGAGCTGCATCCGAACGAGCACCCTTCTTTGCACACTGCACCTGGAGCACCCCATCGGCAACCGTTTCTTCTGGCTATGGTCAAGAACAGAGCTGGGTCCTGACCGGGCACCTTCCAAAGTAACCAGCGCGGCATCGGTCAGGGCAAAAACCAGCAGCAAAGAAGCCAGTTTTTGGCTTGGCCATTCAATTCTTCTGTTAGTTTAGTGCTCACGGTCATGTCTCCCCCAAACTTTAAAGTGCAAAAGGAAGAAGCCACCAGCCACCATAAATGACTTTTAAGGCTGTCAGGTCCAGATGCTCCCTCCCCTCCCCCTGAAAAAAAAAAAAAAACCCAACTTCTGGGTAGTACGAAGCAATTACACATACGCAAACCAAACCGCGTTTTTCCATCAACAGACCTTCTCGCTCACGAGTCCAGAGCGAGAAGAGCCGCTCAGCTGATTTACGCCGCAGCCGCAACCCCAGAGCTAGGGGGTCGGGATGAAGGGCTCGAGGAGCCGGGCTCCATCCCGCGCGACGTCCCCCGCGACGCCCAGCCGCGAGCCGCGACGGCGGCGGGGCCGCGCGCGGCAGCGGGGACACGCGCGGCGGCTGCTCGCGGCAGCCCGCGCCGCGGCGCCCCCGGGGGCGGCGGCCCGACGGGCGCCTCCGCGGCCACGCGCGGAGGCGGCTGTCCCGGGTGGGGGCCTGTACTCACTCCGCGTAGCCCGTGGTCCAGGGCAGGCGCCGCGTCTCCTTGCTGAGGATGAGGATGGGGCGGGCGATGTGGTCGGCCGAGCACTCGACCTCGTCGGCCGACAGCCCCAGGAACTCGGGCCGCCCGTAGGGGAAGCGGAGCGGCAGGTCCGAGCCGCTGCCGTGATCCGCGCCCGAGCTGCCAGCCATGATGCCGCCCATGAAATTGGCCACGGCGGACTTCACCCGCGTGAGCATATTACCCCGCGGCGGCGGCGGCGGCGGCGGCGGGGCCCCCCGGGCAGCAGGCAGCGCGGGCAGCGGGGCGCCCCGGCGGGCAGCCCCCGCCGCGCTTCCGCAGGGAGGGGGGGCTCAAGGGCGGCGGCGGCCGCCGGCGCGGGGCCGCGGGCTCATTGCGGCGGCGGCGGCAGGTTTCCCCTCCCCGCGCGGCGCCCGCTGGACTCAGCCCGCGGCGGCGGCGGCGGCGGCGGCTGCTGAGTCATGTGACAGCGGGGCTGGATGTGCCCGGCGCTTCCTGCTCCTCCCGCGGCACCGGCGCGGCGGCGGGCGCGCGCCTGGCACCGGCGGGGCGGGGCGAGGCGAGGCGCCGGCAGGTGCGCGGGGGCCGCGCCGCGCCGCGCCGCGGAGCGCGCGCGCGGGAGGGCGCAGCTCGCCGAGGCGGGGCGCGTCCTGCAGCCGGCCGCGGGCACCGTCCCGCCCGGGACCTTCGGCGGCCGCCGCGGAGCTCGGGCAGGCCCGAGCACCTCCGCGCTTGCAGACGCAGATGTTTCAAGCCCTGCTCCCCTCCAGCAGCCGTGTCGTACTGACCGTGCCGTGCTTCTGCTTGAAAAACTTAGCGAGCCTGCTGGGCCGGTGTGTCTGCAGGTAGTAGTCACCCGAGCGCTTGAAAGGTTGTAGTTTGGGTTTGCAGAGCGTCGGGGAAACGAGTGAGGGGAAGCCAGCATTTAGGAAGCATCTCCTCTCTGGCAATATGTGCCCCGTTACGTCGCACATAACGGGGGTAAGTCCTCAGAAGGTGGAGTGGCTGGTGGCAAGGGGCAGGTCGGCACAGCTGGGGGTGAGAGTAGCTAATGAAGAAGCCTGCGCAAGATAATGCTTAGCGGGGAAGAGCCAGTTAGCCCTCATACACGGCTAGATACCAGCTGACGGCAAGTTAGCTCATCCTATGCAGCCAGCTGGCGTATCACTGACCACGCAGGTACACAGTTCAGGGTCCGAGCTGCTTTGGTTTCCAGTTGTTAGCTGGGCTCCAACAACGCCTACGTGTGCGGCTGGCTCTGTTCACAGACACGAGCAATGCAAAGATGTTCTGACGCTTCCTAGTTTGCACGACAAAGCTGGCTGTTCCTCAAGTCGAGGCAGCCAAAAGTAGATTAATGATCAGGGGTATTAAGGATGTGTTAAGGGCTACTTGCAATGCATTTGGAAAAACATCCTACCCCAAAGTAAACGTTACAGATACGCATGTTCGTTTTGGGAGTAGGTGGCTGTTTCTGGTATGTCTTGTTTAGTAGTTTCTAACATTGGTATTACATGTATTTTGAGGAACAGTAAACCTATTTTAGGTTAAAAACTGTTTGACATTAATAACTTGCAAGTTGCTAATAATGTAATGGAAATCTCATAGTCCTTCCTTTCATACATTTCTAAGGTTTTGTTTTGTTTGGTTTTCTAGTTATATTGTAAAGCTCATTACTTTAAAGGAAAAGATAAAAAATAAAAATAACCAAAAGGCTCGTTAAAAATGCAGATTATTTCACTGGTCCTGTGGCTGGGTGCCCTCCAGACAGCTGTTCATCCACGCTCACATATTACAGGGGAAGGGAAATTTGACTGGGTTTCCAAAAGCCTCTTGGCTACTTTATTAGATAGCCTGTAGTATATTTGATTTGGCTGCTTCCAGTTCATTCTCAGCCCTTTCCACCTGAAAATAGTCTCTTTACTAACTTCAGCTGTCTGCTAAGTGGCCTGTGTTTTCCCTCAGATAGGCACTTAAGCGCTGCCAATATATTAATAGACTTACAGCATGAGGAAGACGAGACGTACAGGAGAAACTCATCCTTCCCTTAAAAAACAAGTAGAGCCCCTCAGAGGTTGTCACGTGTTCTCCTAAAGACAATGTGTCAGCACACTAAATTCTTCAGTTTGTCAGACTGACAACTTTAGAAAATACCATTGACTAAAACTTGAACAGTGAGGATGTCGTATTTGTGTGCCTGCCCCACCAGTGGTTACTGTTTCGAACGAAAGAAGAAACTATAAGGGAGTATGGGTTTTTTTTTTTAGGTTTTAAGTGATTATCTCTACAAGATGACAAGAAAAACCTCAGATCAGACATATGGGGAACAGCTTAACAGCTCACGACTCAAAACAAATCCAGGTGCTGCTCGAAATTCTGCGGCTGTTTGCCTCCGACGCGAGAACGCCGTACGGATAAAACAGGTACGATGTGACCTTTTTGTACCAGAGATGCTTCGGTTTCAGTTCTCCTTGAGGAAAGAGGATCATGTTCTCTTCTGAGTCAAAGGTGAAGCCCCACTTCTCAGAGGAAGTAATGGTCCTGTCTGGCAGATCTCAGCAATTTCTTCAAAGCAAATAGCCACTTAGCCTGGAGAGCATCTTGTCCAAGCCCGACGTCTTTTCTTGGTGATGGACAGACCTCCAAAGGTTTGGATATTCATTTCAGATAAAATCTTCTCTATATAAGTATTTGAAATATGACTGTATTTTTTTCTACAGCCCCATGACTAATTCAAAGAAAAGATGACAGCTTGATTTTTTTTTTTTTTTGATGCAATCTCATTTGTGAAATTGGGATAACTGTAATTTTCTTTTTGAATGACTAACCGTGCCATGGATGTAGTGAAGCTGCATGTGGGCCAGAAACACATTCATGTGGAGCTCTTTGAAGGATATGAACTATGTTATACCACCTTGCCAGGCATTATATTCAGCTTAGAAAACAGCATTTTACTCATGATGAAAACAAACTTACATAGAGAACAGTAAAAACTTCTATAAAGTCATAGAATAATTCTGATTGCAAAGAACTTTGGAAGATCATGTAGTACAACTTATTTTTCAAAGCAGGACCAAATTTAAAGTTATATTACATTGTCCAGAATCGTGCCCGGTCAAGTTTTCAGTATCTTCATGGATGGGGATTTCACAACCTCTCTGGGCACTTTAGGCTATCCACATGTGAAAATTTTTTTCTTAATATTTCATTGGGATTTGTCTTGTTGAAGCTTGTGTCGCCTTTCATCAGTGTTCACCTCCAGGAAAACTGTCTTTTTGACACTCAGCCCTTGGCATGGAGTTATGCTGTTCCCATCTGCAGGATGCTGTGTTAGCTTTTGTTGAATTTCACGTGATTCCTGCTAGCCTATTTCTCCAGCCTGCTTGGTCCCTCTGACTGCAGCCCTGCCCTTTAGCATACCAACCACTCCCCCCAAAAAATGGGGGAGAGGAGACAAATGTCCACAGTCAGCAAATACTCATGAACTCCTTATAGATACTGTCCATATTTCTGCATTTCTATCCACTTAGAGCCCTGTCTCCCCACATGACTGTGCTGGGGGAAAGCACTATGTCACATGGAGATCAGTGACATTATTCTTACCTTTTCAGCAGTACTATGTGACCTTTAGCAAGCGGGAGGAAGCTTTTTACCTCCAGACAAAGGCCCTTCAGAAGCACAGTGCCTGAGGCATCCTAATGATGCAGAGGGGAAAAATGCTACCTACTAAGGCATCAGTTCAGCTTCCTGCAGTACCAGCTCTCCCATCCGCTCCTTGAGGAACCCCAGCTTTGCCAGGCTTATCAGGTCTGACAAGACCAGGGCTGTTGGTGCTTGCCAGCACTCTGGCAAGAGCAGCAGGTAATTTCAAAGAGAAATAATTACTAGCAGTACTTGGAGAGATGCATTTTCTCTGCTGTACTTGACCTCTACTGTGCCATCCCTTAGTAAATACTAATTTCCCACACTGGTTTTCCTTTAGGGAGACTTCTGGGACTGGCGTTTAGAGAAAGCCTCTCCAGCAGAGCATGTGTTAGTCTGCTGTTCCCAGTGCTCCTGGCCCAGTCCCCCTCTGAGCATAGGGCAAGGGGTCCCCCCAACATCTGCAGGCTACCTAGCGAGGCCAAATCCACAAAATGGCATCAGGGTCCAAACCCCATTATCTTAATTCTCAAGAACAAAATTTAGGATGAGCTCTTCCTGTTCAGCATCTACCTAACCATAAGGTGACAGAAACCCATAAGCAGTTATGCTTTGCCAGGCTCCAGCAGCTGTGGGCAGACAGATCTTTAAGAGCACAGTGGATTTTGCCTGTGGGTCCTCCTTTAACAAAATACAGGTTTGAACCTAGGTGTCCCCTTCCCATGAGGAATCGCTTGCTCCTACTTTTGCAGGAATATTTAGGAGGCCATGCAAGGCAGCCAGGGATTGACAGTCCTGCCCCTATGAGAAAATACACTCTGCAGCTGAGTGGTGAAACTGTTTGTGTCACAAGAGTGGCTTTGTGACCCTTCTCCTGAAGGAGGACTAATACATTCAAAATTCTGAGTTGTGTGGAAGCACCTTTGATTTAGATACCCAGGCAGGAAAAAGGCCTATAAATAATTAGTATGGCATAACCTAATGCTACTGATTACCAAATGTTTCTCGGCGCAGCATATTCCTTCCTAAATTCCTTGGAAATTCCCCAAGAAAAATAATCCTTACCATGACACTGGGGAACTCCCTGCATCTGTGTTTCAGACTTAAGTTCCCACCCCGTTGCTGTCACCTCCCTGTCACCAAGAGGTGCCATGGCCAGCGTGTTCAAGGACTGAGGACGACATCACTCACCGTGAAAACACCATGGCCTTGGAGGCTGCCTCATACTTCTATTGCAGTGTGATTGTGGTACCACGTGGCAGGTTCGAGACTTCTCGGCAGCCTTGGTGAAACTTGTTTTTATCTCCTTGAAGATGAGAACAAAATAATTCAGTGGAAAAATTCTGTGTTGCAGTGGCTGGAAATGTAAAGTGAACATTTATCAGTTGTTTGCTAGTGAAGGGTTAAAGTGGGTGGGCAGGAACCCTGTAAGATGTTCCCCTTGATATTTTGCATGATACAGAAACAACCCAGTTGTGGGAAGTCCTGATCACCTAACATTTCCAGAGCAATCAGTGAGAGATACAGGTCTGAAAATCAGCGTCAAAAAAGGTGTGATAGTGGAGTGAGAGTCCACAGCTCAGAGGAGGATGGAGAGAAGTGTTGGCACCATAAAGACAACTACAGTGCTCCATTAAATCTGATGAAGCCTGAAATTCAAAGCTGGTAGGGAAGGCGTATGTAAACTGCATAGGAAGAATTTAAAAATGCTGATAAGCAGGTATCTTTCTGACCCTATTGCCAGCACCATCATTGTAATAGGTTTTCAAGGATGAAGTTCTGTTAGAGAAGTTTTTCAGGAATATTTGACCGGTTGGTGCTTTCAGTCAAAACCAGTCACTCCCTGAAGTTTAGGCAAACATGTCTAAGGAAAACAGTGCAAGCTCTGTACTGCTCTACTTCCCTGCTTGTTTCTCTGTAGTCCTCATGGTGGATTTTGTGACACAGGATTATATTTCACCCGAACAACTATCTTTTCATTCAAGAGGCCCTAAAGCCATTCAATGACATCCCACATGCAGTTTTTTTTTCTTTTTTTTTTTTCTTTTTTTTTAATGAGGGACTGGCAGTGATCTTCACCACGGTGGAGTCCTGGGATTCCTGCTGCCCCTCTGCAGGAGCACGCAGTGGAGCTCAGCCAAGGTGTCTGAGGCTTTTAATGGGGTCCCTCAAAGCCCCCAACCCTCTTCTTTGAGCAACAACTTTCAAATGACAAGAAATCCTCCTTAGGATGAAAATGGGGAATGTTGCCCCTGCAAGATCTGCATCTCTACCCCTTCTGGGAGACCAGGAGAAAGGTGTTTTCTGGTGAGAAGTAGCAACCCCTAGGGAAAAAAATGGTTGAGATTATTAAGATAGGGCAGTGGAGAGTTAAAGCAAGGCTCAAATAGAAGTGCTGTCTGGATGAGGTGGAAAAAGGCATCCAGGAAATGTAGTATGATATTAAGTCAATAATATGGATTATGGTTCTTATGGATTATTATTATAGTAATTCCATAATTAGTTCCATAGTAATGATTCAGCAAAGGCTCCAGTCCTTGGTGGAAATGAAGTTTGGAAATTAATGATTTAATGAATAAAGAGCGGTTTGATGCTATTGATATAAACAACATTATGCATAATTTTATAGCCATATATTAAACATCCACTGAGACCATGCAAGAAATTCATAGACATTTAAGACACCTTGAGGTTGCTATTCTGCATAGTGCAGCCATGAGTGCTCGCGGAAGCTACAAGGCCAGAGCTCATCTCCAACTGCTCATGAAGAGGCCAAGGAAAGCAAACCTGATTTTAGAAAGTCCTGCCATTTGGCTTCTGCTGCAGCTGCCATTTAGCTTCAGCAACATTCGTGTATGCTTAGCAGCTCTGAAAAACTAGGCATTTCTATCAGATGCCCAAAGATGCATTTAGGATCTGATTTTAAGCGTTTGATTTTGACATTCAGTAAAAGTAAATTAAATAGTAAATCATAAATAGTTTACTAAATAGTAAATTTTATAAAACATTCTGGTAATTGTAATTCAATGGAAATAAAGGCAAGCAAGGTATTGCCATCTTCAACACTTGTCTTTCCTGTTGGTTGCTACCACCTCATCAACTGTGTCTTAAACACTGATTTGAGAAAATAAATTTATTGTAATGGAGATGTAATAGAAACGCAAGAATACGTGAAACCAACTAGATTTTTATGTGACAATTTTCCAGAATTGCTTACCCATGTAAAATTATTGACATGTGCTAACATTTGCAAGATTAGCACAAAATCATATTGTCTGTCCGTTTTTTATGGTATTTCCTGATACCAGAGATGGCACTGAAGAAGAGTAGCAAGACGTGTAGGTTGGTTTTGCTAGCTTAGGTAACGCTAGCAGTCACAGCAAAATGAAATAATGCAGGCGTCAGCAGGACAGAGCTGCCGGAGGAAATACCCAGCATTCTTGATAATCTCCTTACAACCTGAGCTGAAGCCCAGGCCGTTGCACCTTCTCAGTTAAATTAAAGCGTGCTCAGGTAGAGTCACCGCGATGAAATCACACTCTCCAAATACAGAGCTGGCACGTGCTGTCTGTAACAGCGAGCCACAGATCCCAGCAGTTTCTGCTCCTCAGGCTTCCAAACAGTTATCCTTTGTAGAAATACAATGCTCAATACATTTTTGTATGAATCGTGCGCTCTTCCTCCTTAGGCTCCTCCAAACAAATTCTCAGTATCTCTGTGTACCACTTCTAGTAGATCGTTAACAGATTAGTTGTACAGTCTATACAATGAAAAGTGTATATGAGCTCAGAATGCTTTTAATAAAATATAGATTAATTCCGTAGCAAAAAAAAAAAAAAAAAAAAGCAGAAAACTACTGCCTTTACAACATAGGCAAACTTTGAGTGAGAATCTCCTTTAGGGCTGTGCAATGATCTTTTGATACTTTTTCATGTAAATCTTCTCATACTTTTCCTTTTGCAGAACAAAAATAATTTAAAAAAAAAAAAAAAAAAAAGCCAGGAGGCAAAATATTACCACATTTTAAATTTGAACAAGTTCTTCTGGTTTCTTTCATAAATACCATTAATGCTAAAAGGGAATTGTGCACTCGAATTCAGAGGCATCCACACTAAAGTTCAACCTGAATAGGAGTGTTTTAATGTGGTATTAGAAAAAAGAATACGTTGCCCCAAGGCTGGCTTACCCAGTACGGAGAAAGAATGCTCTCAGCAGGCATCGTTAAAAAGATATATCATATGAGTGCGTGCATATGCCTGCATACATAGTTTGTATAAAGCACCTTATGCTTTTGCAGGAGGTGCATGACGCAAGTGCGCCCATTGCCGTGCTGGGTGCAGACCAGGTGGGAGCAGGGGAAGTCACTGTAAGCACAGGCTATCACAGAAATCACAGCAATTGCTTTATGTAGAAGATTGAGTCCACTTACAGCGTATCCTAGTCCCTATCCATCTTCTTCCTCTGTGATTCAAAGTTACAGTGATATCCCTCGTAGCTGAACGGAGACGACTCAGCTGTAATTATAAAAGAGACTTTTGAGATCAAAAGATGTGAACAGTTTCCTCTAACTGCATTTGGCCCTCCAATTCCCCAGCCAACTAAATGCTGGAGCATGCTCTACTGGGATGCAAATAACTTGGAAAATGGAGTGCTGCAGTCACCATATTGTGTCCCCAAGCCCTGGCCAAGACTTTGGTGGACACACTAAGCTGCATCCTCTCACAGTGTAGCACAAGGCCACAAGTGCTCATGTGTGTACGAAAGCCAGTACTGACCCAACGAGATGCTGGCATCAACATGCATGTGCAAACGTCCCTATTTCAAAAGCAGATGTCTCAGCCCTCCACTGAGGTTTTCAAGATCATTGTTGACTCCATATGGGTCTTTTGGCTCCCTGCTTTTTATTTCTCTGTTTTATCTGCTGGCATGCTTAGAGCGTTAAAAGTTGAATTTAACCTTGTCAAAAGAGGACTGTTTCTATTTTAAATTGAGGCATTTTGTGCAGAAGTCATATTTTGCTTGCAACGTTTCCTTAGGACTAAATATTTCTGTAGGAATTCCTAGATGATGATATAAAACCGGTAGAATAAGCTGCGGAAGAGCAACTTCCATTTTGAATCTGAGCTTAATGATATCCTTGATATTTTGTAATTGGAACTATTTTATACCCACTACAATAGAAGGAACAGCAACAATATGTGTTTTTGTGATAGATTTAGCCTTTCTTTTTTTTTTTTTTACAAAATTTCTTATGAGCATATTGTGATTCCCTCAAATTTATTTGTTTAAATATCTTCAACTGTTTTGTTTCCCAAATTGCTGTACTCCATGGAGAGACCGATGAGTTACTTTCCAACATCACCTTCCTATGCTCTGCTAAGTAGGTCTCACTGCCGAAGCAAGTCAAGTAGTGCAGTTCATTGCCAGGGTTAACGGATTCTTAACCTGCTTGGGCTTATTTAAAACTTATTTTTCCTTGAATATGTCAGTGTACAACTGTAAGATCCACTTTCTTGTGGACTGGTCTGCAAATTTTCTAGCAAAACAGATTTTTAACAGATAATAAAATCCTGCAAAGCTATATGTTTTCATAAGAAAATGGTAAAATATGAATTTTGCAAAATTGTTGCACTGAGGAAAATAAAATAGATTAGTTTGGGTTTGCTTCATCTGTAGCATGAACTCAGTGCTTTTAAGTCCTTGGAAAAAATTTCCTTGTTACCATGCACCAAGGCATCCTTTAACATATCCCATAACTGCACACCCAGCAAACACCTATGCATTTCCCAGCTGAAAATCTTCAGATGTTTTCTTACCATAAAAATTGGTTTCAGCCTGGTTTGAAATAAAATATGAAAATACCTGAATTATCCTAGAATGAAAATACTGTTTGCTCAGCTCTCCTTCCTGCAAATATCTGCGCAGTAAATTTTTAAATAAAATTAACAGGAAGAGAAATAGCAGAGGAACAAGCATGACTAAGCAGATTGAGGAGAACATCAGTATCTGTTCACAGTATTTTTCAACATTTGTCCTAAATCTGTTTTAACTTGCGTTGGGAACTAGACTATACTCATACAAAAGGACTGTAAAAGTGGCTTGAAGTGGTCTTTGCCCTTGATTGCCCAGACTGACCTTGCTACGAGTGCAGCCTGGCCACATCAAACCTGGCCATCAGCTTGCAGTGATTATTAGGAAATGAAATATGTTTTCTCAAAGCACTTAAAATATATTCTATTTGATTTTCAGAGTATATTTGGAAATACTACTTTCAAATAAACGTTTTGAAACAGAATAGAAGATTTTGTGATGTTAACTGTAAAAACTTGTAGAAACTATTGTCTTTGCTTAAATGTAGGGATAACAAAGAAAACTGAATAAATCTTTGACGTAAACAGCAATCTTCATCCCCTCCAAATAAATGACTACTTCATGGGATAACAGCTCTTTAATAGGTGTCTCTTTTGAATAGGGCTGTTGAATGGATCCTGATTATCTGTTTTTTCTAAAAGGGAAAACACGTGACTGGTGGGTGTAACACGTGAGAGAGATATTATGGTGTAGCTATAATCTCATCCAACAAGATCCTTTCCTCAGCTAGGACTTGATAATGAAGATATAACAAATGGTTAAGAAAAGAGTACTTTTCCTCGAGTATTTCAGTGAAAAATTATTGTATATTGCTACAGAAATAGCAGCATAACTACATCTTTTTCTGAAGAAAAATTCTGGATGAGCAGCAGCCCAATACATAGACCAATTTCTCCAAGGCTGGAAAAATATTATGAGGCCAAGATTGTTCAACTGATTGTTCAGCCTGCTTCCTCAAGCTGTTTCGGATAACATCGCGGTAACGCGGGCAACGTATTCTCTGTATCTGCCGCTGCCTGTTGCTGAGCATATGCCTTATGAAAGATGTTAATGATTTCTTCTGAAACAAAATAAGAAGTAACAGACAACTCTCTGGAAAGTCTGTAATTGATCTTGTGTTACATGTGAATTAAGGGCAATGGTGGGAGTGCTGCAAACATTTCATTACGTTAAAATGAGAACTGATCGTTGTGGAGTCTCCTCCTCTGGAGATATCAAGACCTGCATGGATGCAACCCTGTCCTACCATGCTCTAGGTTACCCTGCTGAGTGGGGAGGTTGGACTAGATGATCTCCAGAGGCCCCTGCCAACCTTACTGATTCTGTGATTCTATGATTCTGGGGTGAGTGGGATTGAACCTTGTATTGAAAACATCAGGCATTTGTCTATTTATTTAAATCGTGCTTCTCAGATGCTTGGCTCTCACTACAGAAGTGGGACACTACTTCTAAATTTTAGGTTAAACAAAATCAATGCCTTTATTATGACTGTCAAAGCCTTTTATATTACCTCCTTTTTCAGCTGCTTTTCTTTGACAAATTTCAACTGATTCAGCTGTATTCTCCATCTGATCTCTACTTCAGACTCATTTTAATGTCAAACGTGATTTTTAAAAGTTCAGATGGTATTGAAAGGAATAGTGGGAGGCAGATTTGCCAATATCAAATATTTTCCCACTCCAAATTACTTCTAGCGACCTTCCAATTTGGAGGAAGGGTATGAGATTTGGCAAGGCAGCTGGTCCTAGATTCACTAGGCTTCTGTTATTTCCTCCGGTGAAATAACAGAAAACCTACCGGTATTAGAAACCCCAGAAAATCATAAGCTATACCATTTTCCCTGCACTCGCTCAAGGCAGATGAAAATTAGAGTGTCCTTAAAGCTATTCTGCATTTATGCCAAAAGACTGGATGTGCTTAAAGAGATTCAGCAATCAAGAAAGTGCAAGGGTGGGCTTAGCTGCTTCACATAAGAATTAATCTGTTTAGCATTCCCCAGTTCTCTCTTCCGTATAGCTTCCATTTAGTAATGCACGTCATATCTATAGTACATATTGTGCAAGCAGAATCTTACACTAGGACTTCAAGACAAATTGGCTATTTGTACAGAAATATTCAACAGCTACACAGATGGCAATGGAGGTCATACTCTCGCTTTTATACTAGATGATAGTGATAAATCTTTCATTCTGTAAGTGCTACATTTGCTGTCAGAAGTGATGTGCATTAAGAAATGCAACTTGATAAGCATATTAATTAATCAAAACTTGTAATAGTGCAATTAAAGACTCAATTCAAATTTATTATCATTCTGATTGCATGCATGCTATCCTAATCCACAAATATAACCAAATTGTTAGAAATGCTGTGAGAATTAGCATACAGAAATAGCAACTGGATATCTGAATTACACTGACAACATGCAATGGTCATACTTTTTTATTTCCTAATATTACTGAAAATAATGTTAACCATTGGATCAAATGGATCAAAATGATGAAGGAATATAGGTATGAAGGAACCTACATTTCCAATGTTACAACGAATGGCTGGCTTCTATAGTGTACTGTTTAACCAGTTTCTCTCTTTCTAAAATTTAATCAGTTTCCAACCTCTGAAAAGGTTCGAGATTGAACCTTCCCAAGCACCATGAATCTTAAGAGGCAAGTCTTACGGGTGAGGTGTATGAAAAGACCAAATTTAAGACAAAATTAAGACCAGAAGACAAAAATGAATAAAAAAAGTTATACCAGATATTAAAAATAGTAGTCTAAAAAAATACTCTCTGTCCACCTATTTAATGGGCCTAGCGGCATTTAAAATGCAGGGCTACGGAGAAAAACAAGTGCATCTCTCTCTGTCCCCGAGAGAGGATCTGAAACCTTTCAGCCTGAGGATGCCTTACCTGCCTGTGGTCAGGATATGCTGCTGAGAAGCCTATGAACAGGAGAAGGCCTCCTGAGCTGACCAGTGGGCATCTGGAGATGTGAACTCAGCCTCAGGAAGGCAATGATACAGAACAGAATAGACCAAATAGACAGTTACAAAAAGGCAAATACTTGTTGGACTTTGACAGTGAGAACTGCTTAGAGGAACTGAGCCCCAGGCATGTAGCTAGGTGCTGAAACCAACCCCCCAATTGCTCACTGTCAGCAGTCTGCTGAACCCAATGCACAGGTTGAAGCAGGCATGGTCCTCTATGTAATTCTGTTAATTCCTTGCAGATTTGCAAAGCTTCATGAAAAATGTCATTTTTTGATGGTGGCCATCCATTATGCACACGTAGGATTGCTTGTACTAGTGTAGAGCGGATCAGCTGCTGAGCAGGCTTTTTCAGTGTACCCCTTCCGAGATGAGACCATTCACTACATAGAGTTAAGAAGGAGAGGTTCCTCTCAGATCACATCCAGTTGTTCACCGTGGGCAAGGAAATGCAGATCACAAGCTAATGACTCTTCCAGTTTCCACGCTTGACCAGGCCTTGCCCAAATGTTGTATGAGAAGTATTTTGGAATGGGAGGAAGTAGCCACAGCCACTCTTTTCAGGAGAAAGGAGTAGCACGAGGTGGGGGAAGGGTGGGGAAAATAGATACAGATGTAGAAACAAGTTAGCCTAGCATGTAGGTAGTCAGGAAAACTTATACTGGCAAATCATGCTTGGGGAGCTTCTGCAGACACTTACAGTGAAAGTAATCCTTGCAGAGCAACGAGTACTCTTGGAAGACACACAGCAGAAAACTCAAGAATACTTAACAGTTCTGTCAGTGACATATCTGAACAAAAATACGTACTTATGGCAGCACGAGTAGGCTGGTAGCCCTTTGTATATATATCTCTTTAAAATCAGATGATAACCAGAGATCAAGTTTCTCTGGCAATGGAGACAATTGTCATAAACAGAAAAACTTACTGCTGAAGAGTTCAAATAAAGAATGCAGAGCAGAGGGAAAAGGATAGGTCCAGTCTTACTCCTCCTCTTATGCTCGCCCAAAAAGCACTTCAGGAGTGACCAGCTCCCAAGGATCAGTGTTACCCTTTCAAGGAAATACCTGAGCTCTGGAAGTAGGGAGTCCTTTGTAGTCCTTTGTCCAAAGACGATCTGCTCTTAACATCCTGGGCTCAGAAACAAATGACAGTCCAACAGGGCTTCCCAGCCTCCTCTGTACATCTGGCCTTCAGGACAGGACATGGCCAGGGAACTCCAGGCAGTGACCCCATCACATTTCACTTCTTGCAGGAAGAGAAGCTGTGGAGAAGGAACAATTTTTTATTCAAACAGTCCCTTGGACACTTGTTGCTATCATAATACAAACAGTTAAAGAAACTAATGGTTTCAGTTAACTTGGAGCAATAATGACTGGCATGCCATTCAGTGTTCTGCAGATAGCTGCAGAGTCCCCATCTTAGCATTACCGGTGTGAAGATTAATCAGAAAAGGGAAATAGAGCAGTCTCTGATGGACCTTTGTAGCTGCTGTTACCTCCTAGAGGCAAGACTTCGTCCATGCAAGAAGGGTACTTCACTGCTGCAGAAACCCTTCTGTAAGTTACTCTCTCAGCAATTATGAGACTATTCTCTTCAATGTTTTGTCTCAGTCTTCTGTAACCATGGAAAAGGTTTTGCCAAGTGTCAAATGACTATTTCTAAGGCTCTAAAGATCTGTTACATTTGGAATAAACGTAAGAATTGCTTAACCTCATTCTTTCTATGCCCTAGGGTCTCAAAGCTGCTGTAGGTATGATGTTAAAGTGCTGTGTACCTACTGAGGAACCGTGGAAGGACAAAGCTCCCAGGGGCAGCATGGAGAAAAGTGTTACATGCCTCATCTTTTCAGTGACATCTACTGGAAAGAATTGCTGGATTGGTTCCCAGCTTTAATTTACAATAATCACAATAATTTACATTCAAGCCCTAATTAATGAAGGTCTTGATGTGTATGAGATGGAGGGTGTTGAAAAGAAAAGCAGAGTCTATTTCTGTCCCTTTCTAAGCCAGTAAAACTTAACTGTCTCCCTAGGTTCGTGACTCACTGCTCATTACCTTCTCTTGGCGATGTATGAGGAGAGAGGTTGTACAGCAGAACATGACATTTCTGGCCCTGATTATTGCAGCTTTTTAACAATCCAATACTTCCTTACCACAGCCTAGAGAATGACTTCAACATAATTTAAAATCATCAAAATATTTATGTAAGGAAAGACTTGAACATATGACTATCTCAAGGTTATTTATGTATCTAGTTATAATCTCAGGGATAATTGGTTGTGGGGGGGTTGGAAAACCATTGTGTGGGATGTGCTCTGGAGCCTCCAACAACAACATTGAGCTGTCTCTGAGACATGGAGGCAGGTACTACTGAGTGGTGAAAGATACTGCGAGAAGATACTAACAGAAAGAAAATTATAAGGTAAAGAGATTTCCTTTTTTCCTTTTAATTGCCATTTTCCTTGGCAATTAAATTACTAATCAACACTTCAGAGGCAAACATACAAATATAAGAGTACTAGATAGAAGGTCGAAGAAGGCCAACAATGTCGCTTTATGCTTGTGAAAGGTCCATTGAAAATCCTCATGAATATGAAGAACCTGAAGCTGGAAGCTGCCCATGTGTGAGATAACTCATCGGCAGAAGCAACTGCAGACTCAAGTCAGAAGTAGCATCTCAACTGCTTGATAAGTGTAACTTCTATCTTTATTTGGTAGAGGTCAGCAGGGGTCCCACTTCAGCCTGCAGAGCTGTGTTGCTTTGTGACCCCTAAGATCTAATCCACCATTTTCACTTGGATTTGGTAGTTCACTTCTTCACTGGCAATAACTTCAGTGCCATCAGCTTTCTACTGTGCTTTTGTGGACCCAGAAGAGCACTTGCTTGTTTTGAGGCTTCTTTCGCAAATTTAGAATAGAATCAGAAGATAGCAGATACTGCCTAGAAAGCAAAGAGAATCGAAACTGCACCCGATGAAGACAAAAAAGAGCTAAGCACAGGGACCCCGCTCTACAACAGCATAGATGTTTAATACTTACATATAACAGAGGCATTAATTTGCCTGAAAAGGATGAGCTGTTCAGTTCCTGTAGACAGCAGAGCAGCTTTGGTGGTCAGTCTGTCTCCCATTATGCTTCGCATTGAACAGAAGTTTTTACTATGTGCAGCCCCTCTGCAGGAACTGATAATGCACAGAGCTCTCCAGTATGCTTTTCCACACTCTGTACAATTTGTCTCATCCCTTTTCCTTGTTTTCTCCTTTCTCTCTATTTTATTCCTCTTTCTTTCAGTCATTCAGAAAGGGAAGGCGTCTTAGCATACTGACCGCTCCAGCCTGCTGAAGCTCGTGTCCACACTGAGCACATCACATTATCTCAGCAATAGCCCTCTGCTTTCAGAAGCCGAGGAATGATTCACAGGGAATTACTAATTCAGCAAAAATAACCTCTTTGCTTCTGTTTCAGAAACAGCTGTGAAGAGGTGTGGATTTACACTGATTCATTCACTCTCTCCAGTTCTTTAACAGCTAGTTTTGGTGTATAGGCTGCTTGTTGGTTCATCTTGCTTACAAGCTTGCATATAGCTTAGTTGTAACGAAAAGGCTTTAGCAGTGCCCAGAACAAGCTAAGTATGTTTTGAGTGATATGTTTCTGACCTTTTCATTCTGCCTGTTTTTACCTGTTCCTGTCCAGCAAAACAGAGCTGTCTTGACTCCTTAGCAATTAAGAGTGGTCTTCCAGAGTGTGCACATACATCTCCAAAAAAACCAGAGAGCTCATCCTTATCTCTAGCTAGGCTTGGGGAAACAAATGCCTCTGCTCTGCTCCTTGGGAAGAGTACTCATTTCAAAGCAGTGCTGGATTTGTGAAGTATTCAGGTGCTGTCTGCTTCCCCTCACTTCCCAACCTGATCACTGGAGTAGTTGCAAATTTCTATCTTGGTTATTTTTGAAATAAACCTTTATCTCTGTGCCCTCTCCTGCATGGCCGCTCCTTCCAGATGATGCATTGGCTATGTCCCTCCTGCCATGCAGGGTGGTCCTCAGTGATGGACGACAGCTGACCTGTGCGGTGGCATCCCAGCTTGGTGTGCACCATTCTCTCTGTGCCTAGTAGTTACTTTTGGAAAGAAATCCAGTTGTACAGACAAAGAAGGAGCTGTGGTGGACTCCAATAGATCCTCTAGTCCAGCACACAGTGTAGACATAGCCATTAGAAGTGAACATTATTGACCTCCAACTTCAGTTTCCCTTTATTTGGAGATATGGTAACTCTTTGCTATCCTCGCGGAGCTCTTTTTCTTTTTAAAGACTCAGCCATTTATCTTACATCCATGGAAAATTTTATAAAAGGATTTACTACTGGCATTTGATGGGAAAGTAGCTAGGGATCATTTTTCTTTAAGGTATTTGTTACTGCTCAGAAGAAATTACTTCAGGTGAAATCTTATTAGTCAGGGGAAAGTGCACTGCAAAAATTATGTCTTACATTTTGAGAATGAAAAGTAGATATTAGCACACTTTTTTCAAAGGTTTGGGAGCAGAAGTGGAGTCCTGAGAATGGCTTCCTACTCAGTTTTGTGGTCTGGTAGTACAAACCTGAGTGCTCAAGGCTTCTAGGTGGCACGGACGCAGAAGGAGAGCGTGTACAGGCTGGGGAGAGGGATGTACGGACACACACACAACCTGAAAGGGAGGCTGGGGAGGGTTAGAGGGCTGGGAGGCCCTTGCAGGGCTGGGCTTGCTGCCACCGGAGGGATGGGAGGAGTGGGGCAGTAGCTCCCCGCTGCCTCACTGCCCTCTCTCTGCAGCAGTAACCACCTGAGCTTTCCTGGGCTGGGGTTTAACCAGGCAGTGAAGGGAGGACAGAGCTTTTTGGCCACCCATAGCAGCTTTTCCCCTCTGTAATTCGTACTTTGCTGATGCCTAAAGCCAGTGCTGGTAGGATAGCTAGGTAGGTACCAAAAAATATGTGTCTGGAATAGGGTATGAATAATAGAAACACACTGAAATTATCTCAGAGAAGAAATATCTTGCATTACCCATTTACAACCTCCACACACTTCATATCTGACAGTAGGACAAAGCACTGTGAAAATACCCTTAAGAATCAGAGTCTCTGCTCTGAATTGCACTTATGAGGCAGCATCTGCTTAGTTTCTATGTTTTATTAACAAAAGACTGGGAGGATGAGAGCTTCTCAGCTATTACCTTTATTGTACCTGTTACTTTCCATAGTATATTGCAGAACAAAAAGTTGCATTTCATTAAACTGTGTCATTCATGTATCACAGAGGATTCGGCAGCAGTTTATACATCTAATGGTAATTTTCAATGTTGCCCATTTTCCAGTCTCTGAAGATTATTTAAAAATGCTTCTGAAAACCTCAGAGTAGATCAACTGCTGTTTGCTGGTCTCTGTATGGATGTATGCTGTTGTGCACCAGCTGTGAAGCTGTCTTCTTATCTACCTTTGGTATAAGCAATTCAATTGCAGTGTCAGCAGTTATCATACAGTTTAATTTTAATAGACTTGGTTACACAACATATTCTCAAATCTTCCAGCCGTGCCTAATGAAAACATATACTGACACTCATTTTGGACTCAGCATACGCCTCGCTCTGGTGTTATCTTATTATTTTTTTATTATTCTACTTACAAGGAATCTCAATGCTCCAGATTTATGAAATGTCATGTATGTTGAGGATAATCTCCCATCACATCAAGCTTTCTCCTCTATTAGTTCTTCCTGCGTGCTTCATTTCCTCTCTTTGCCATGCATTAGAAGGACCAGGGAAACATTTGGTTCTCGAAGGACTGAGTGCTCCATTTTATGTAATGTAATTGCATCAGCAGAACAATAATTTACAATGAGTAACTTGTTTGGCAGTGTTAGCCTTTTTTCGTGAATTGTCTTTGAGCAGATTGTAATTTTCTTGGATTTATTAATTATTCAAAATGTTAATGACTATGAGGGGTTGATTATGAGCAATTTTATGTGAGTATTTGGTATTCAGTACTTAAATTCCATGGCCATTACTTTGGTGTGTAGGTAGAAAATGGTGCATCATACTTTCTTTATTCTCTTGACACTTGAATTTTGCACCCCTCAAAGGGTAAGAATTAAGGAAGAAATATGAAAAAAAAAATTAGAACATTTTCCCCTAAGCTTCTGGCTGGGTAAAGAATTTTTTTAAAGAATAATTTCTAAAGTAAAGAAGATTATTCTTAAATTTCTTTTGTTCACATATACACTTTTTTTTTTTTTTTTAACTGATAACTTACATACGAGGTAATCGGGTGAGTGCATGTAGGCAAAGTGAGAGTGTCCTACAGTTTAGGCTATAATTATCATGGGCTTTGGTGGAAGGGATGATTTTCCCCATGAAATATTCTTGAAGTCCTGTAGGCCTGGGCTTGCACAAATATCCCAAGGTCATTACAAAAGTGAAGGTGATTGTATGCAGTTGGTCTGCTAACATTTGCTTTCTATTTCTACTGGAGCATGAAAGATTTTAATTTACCTTTAATGAGCATTTTGTGGCAGAAAAGTCTGAGTTCTTGAACAGCAAGTGGCTTAAAATAGGTGTGCATCAAATTAATTTGTAAAGCTGACTGAGTACTTGATTGGGAAATACTTTGTAATGCTTCCTTAGCTCTGCTCATGCCTACTTTTACTTTAAGAGGGAAAGGAGAAAGGAAAGGCAGTCGCTGTGATGTAGAAGTACATACCGCTTGCGTCACACTTAAATATAGATGTGAATGATAAGTATGGCAAAATTTAAAATTCACATTTTAGTTGCTGTACTCTTGCCCTTTCGGCAAATCTGAGAAATGGTTCTGTGACTGGCTGCTGGCCGGAGCTTTTCCCAGCGTACCTGACCGGACTCTCTATAAGCGCTGTACTTCCACAGTATGTTTTTATTGCTTTGCCAAGCAGGTCTATTTATGGAACTCTTTTAAAAGCAGACTGCTACCAAGAGCTCAGATAATGTGCTGTGTACTGAGGCCCTCTGTAGCTGTCCAGGTGAATACAGACCTGCATGCACTTTCTTCCCTCCTAGAGCTCTGCACAAGCTAAGCCACGAGTAACCAAGGATGCAGACTCTGTGGAGATGTTCTTTCCTCATCACTTTCAAGATATATATTTTTTTTACTATAGCTTTACTTCTTTTCCCCCCGCCTTCCACCATCTGGCTTAAGATTTAAAGACACAGTTTAGTTCAACACATTAAATTTTGGCAATGCAGGCTGCAACTAGCTTCTGCTCTCCTGGAACTGGTAGCACATTGTGTGTTATGTCTTATGAAAAGATAAGGAATAGCTGGGTAAAAATGAACAGAGAAGCAAAAGCTATACACCTTAAGGTTCCCACAAGCAATAGAAATTAATCCATTTTAAACCCCTTACATCATTTAAGCTTCTTGAGGCAGGGATTTGTCTTTAAGTCCCTGTAAAATATCATGCCGTATTCATTCTGCTCTATAAAAATGAGTAAAAAACATTATCTGCAAAGCTCAGCAGTCATGCCAGAAATCCGTGCAGCACCTACATTGGGTTTGCATTGAAACTCAGTAAAGCTGATCTAGTTCTGCATAGCAGGCACTGAAATGAAAACTTAGCAGTGGTCAACAGTGCTCTGGCACTTCCCCGGCTAAACTTCAGAAACTGGCTGAGTTGGCCATATGGTTTATTGGAACAAAACATGGAATTCATCTAATTGCATTCAAGATTGCCACTTCCGAATTCAAGCATCTGCATGAGAGGTAAGGGCCTGATGCAGTCAGCTGTTTCTGGAGCAATGGAAGTTGCTCAAATGCTGAGCATTTTTGCACACTGAGTTGCCTGAAGTGGCTTGTGTGGGCTGTGCCCCATGGGTGCCCATACGCCTCCAGAGCTGCCGGTGGAGGCTGGTGGATGCCCAGGGCATCTCATACAAGTTGCATTTGATGCCATTGTTTAGGCAATTGAATCAAGCTGTAGGTGTCTGAGCTCCTCTTATAGTCAGTGGGCTGATTTATTCAACACCGTCCACAGAGAGTCTAGCAAGCAATTAGTCATCCTAAAACGGACACCTTGGTGCTTGGATCATTTTTTCTCATCTCACCATCAGTCTCTTTAAAAGCTGTCCAGAACCTCACCATCTAATGTCAGAGCTGGCTTGCATCTACCTGGACAGTAACAAGTAAGTCTGTGAGGTTCAGGGCAAATTTTCCAGCTTCCTCAGGTTTGTCATATTCACCAAGTGTTTCTAGCTGACAACTATGTGCCACAGAGTGGTTACTAGCCCTCAGATACAGATACTACTTTTTCAAACATTGCCACTGCAACACATGGTTATTATATGTGTAGTTCTGTAGTTCCCTTTCCACGTGAAAAATAAGTGTGCAAGAATGTTAAGTATACAATTATGCCCATGTACCTGCAATTTTCCCATATAAAGACTCTAAGGAAAACAGCAGTTTTTGTTGTCATTAAAGCTGTCTAATAATTTCCCTCTCCTTTTTATAAATGCCTCGAAGCTGTAGTTTACATGAGTCAAATCTTTATTTGCTAATTCTGTAACAGACTCTCTATTGATTCGGCTTCCTGTGCTATAAAACCCTGCTTGGTTTCTGCATATATTACTGGGCCAACTGAAGGTCAACAGATATTTTGTAAGAAAGAATGTGATGGGTTTTCATTTCTTCACTTGAAATACACACTCAAGTTTTCTTTCTGAACATTACAGAGAAGTGCAGTAACAGGAAAGCTACAGGGAAAACAGAGCCATAAATTTAAAGATAAAAGTCAAGACTAATCTCCCTCTATTTCTGGTATAGGTTTCTCACAGTTGGCCAACTAGGTGACTTTCTGGAATGTATTTAAGTATCAGCAGAGACTTATTCTTTGTCTCCCACTTTAAAACTTAACAAGATCCTCAAATGTATTTTTATAGCTTCCTTCCTGGTATGCTCCCAGAGATAAGTAGTTTCTTGAAGTAAAAGTCGGGCCAGTACTAGCAGAAGAAAGCTTCTACCTAAATTGCGTAACGGAAGCTACAGAATTTGCTCCTGATTCCTTCATTGAGCCACCACAGCTTCATGAAAAAGCAAGAGGATAATGGATTTCTAACTGATGTATTCCTGGTTATCCCACAAATGAAACCAAGAAATATAAAAGCTCCTATGCAGTGTAATACTTGATCGTGTACTTCATCAAGAAATGCAATAAAGAGAAGAGGATTATGAACTGGGAAAGAATTCTTCTGTATTGCACATAGGAAAATATATATTTTTTTTGTTTATTATACTGAGTTTTCTGAGTCTTCTGTGTTCCTGAATTCTCATTTATATTCTCATCATTACAAACACAGACTTTTCTGGATTCAAATCCTTCTGATACTTTATAAAATTATTGTTGCCACAGTGATACTCAGTAGTTTAAAAGGTCACTGGCTATTTCATTTATTCTGAGGAATGGGAGTAATAAATAACGAGAAGTAGTAGAGTCTGCAAACTCACTGTACTTCTACAATGGCATTCGATGCTCATACACCCTTCAGCGCAGTTCTGCTTCTCTTTCCACTGCGCAGTTCTGCTTCTCTTTCCACTACAGATACACTACATGGTGCACGAATGACATCAAAGGTCGATGACTGAATTTGTGGCTTTGGTGGGGCAGATGTCTATCAGGAAGGTAAGCTGCAATGCCTATAAGTGGGCCGTAAAATAGCTTGGGAGCAGTGTCCCAGTATCACTTCTAAGAAGGAGCGAATTGTTAGCCGCAGGTTGTCCGGCAGCTACTTTTGCTGCAGTTCTGGGAAGGAGCCAGGGCAAGGGACTTTCCCCTGCGTGGTGCAGGCAGAGAGATGCCAGCAGCCCTGCCTCTTCTGGGGCGTCCTAACTCTCGGGATCTTTGACATGTAGTAAGCAAATAATAGGGAAGAATGGCTGATACAAACTCACCAGTTTCAGGGGTTTTCAAGTACTAAATGGCCTGACACATTAGCCAAAGGGGATGAAGACCTTGAAATGGATGAGAAGACTCACTGACATCAGCAGGCTTTGCCTTAGGCTTGTTGGCGCACTGATCATTAAGGATAGGTAAGAGATAAACTGAAAGTACGTTGTGGTCAACACCACTTTAAAGGGAACTTTATCTTGCAGTTTATGTCTTACCAAAAGTACCTACCTGTTTATTTCCATCTGCTAGAAGGTAGCATGAAGACTTTCCTGTAGAGTTAAATAATAATGTTTGTTTAGGAAAATAAGAGATAGGCAGTTAGCTGGGAAAAAAACTCCTGGAACTACAGGAAGGTAAATGAAGCAAAACCCTGAAAAAAAAAGTGAAAAACAGGCAACTTCTAGCTTCTCATAAGATGCACTACATGCCCATTTGGAAATGTATAAGCAGCAGAATCTATCACATTAAAAAGCAACTTAACTGCTACCATCGTTTGTCAATCAGGCTAGAACTATTTTATCCTTTTTAGTGCCAGTTTCAATATCATTGCTTAATATAGCATAATTGAATGCAAATGAAATTGTTGTTAGGGAGAACACCCCTGTTGTTTCTGATAATGATCAGTTAGAAAGTGTGCTTTGGTGGAAAAACAGGAAAGGTGGTATTTATGTCTCTGTAATGAAAGAATTGCACCCTAGAAGAGTTAAGGGAGCAGGAAAACGAGCAGATTCCTGCTGTTTGACTTGTCAAGACAGCAGCTGGGGAATGCATAGCCAGGGAGGAAGCCATCAGAGACCAATTTACAAAAATGTTAACAAGGTATTAAGAACCTCCTGAAATCAGCAACAGCACTTTAAAAAAAGAGATCTGAAGAACTTCTTTTATAGAAGGCATTTAACAGTTCAGGGTAGGGAGAGGCATCTTTACATATTAGGGCATTTACGGTATTAGGAGTTTAGGAACTGAGAACAGGTTTCTATTCTCAGATCTTCCTTATACTCTGTAATGACCTAGAAAACTCCCACTAACAGGCTGAGACTAAATTAGTCAGTGAAAGTCAAAAGGCCAGGTCAGGACCTTTGTGCCTTTTAAGTACTGCTTATGTCTTATTTTGAAAGCACAAGCAAGAATTAAGCAGTACGTAGACCTTATGTTACACCCTTGCACAGAATGAATTTTGCTCTGGTGTTTGTGAAATACTTTTTGCTATTGCCAGGCAGAAATCACTGCAAAAGGGATCGTTATGTAATTGCAACACACTTATGTGTGTTTAACAACAAGGAAAGCCCGCTCATTAAGTAGTTTAGATTATAATTCCAACTAGCAGTCTCCACCTCTGGAGAAGACCGTGAAGTGTGTTATGGTGCTCGTGGCAGGAGGGCCAAACCGAAGTTTTTGTAACGACTCGGGATCGGGGGAAATTCCACCCAACCCAACCCTTCACAGAGCCTCCCCGAAGGTGAACGTGCTACAGAGATGCCTGCTGTCCTGAGGGTGGTGCAGGTCCTATTGCATCTACACACTGCCGTCTGCTGAGAGATGTTAGTGGTCAGGGCTGCAAGGAAGTCTTTTAAACAGGAGCTGACCCCTGCCACTGCAGAGCTCTCAGCGCCGTGCAGATTTGATCGTGCCGATGCAGTCTGGGAAAATCAAGGTGTCCAGGCCAGCCGTATGTCCTCCTCTGAGCAAATACATGTCATGGGTCATTTCAGCAGCTGTGTGTGATGTCGATATAAAGCAATCATTTCAGCAGAGGAATACGATTGGAGCAGGAAGAAATCTGTTCTGACTTTGGTCAAGTCAAAGGTAGGCGCTGGGTATAACGGAGTTACCGAGGAGTAAACGGAGTTTACTCTTTAAAATCAAAATAGAGAAATGTAAGACCTCACATAACTCAGTGATTCATCTCAGTCTAAAGAAGGCATCTGAGATAGATGAAATGAGCTGCTCTTTAGAGAGGCCTCTGTCTCCCACAGATGAGAGAGGCAACAAGTGCAGGAAAGATGCTCAACTTTAAATGGCTAAAATTAAGTAACGGGAATCCTACCTTTCATGAACAAAACTTGTGTTTTAATGTTAACCTTTATAGACATACACAAAGTAATCTATAAAATATGAACAAAAAGAAATATTATCTTTCTCCGGATATTAATTGGAAACCAAAGGAAGGTCAATGATCTTTTGCCAGAGAAATGAGTATTTAGAAGTAATATACTTAAAAGTGTATTTTGACAATGCACCTCACTAAATAAATACAGAATACTACATGCAAATAAGCAGTAAGGAATACATATAGGAATACATTAATCTGTACTGGTTTTTAGTATGATAGAAAGAAATCTTACTTCCAGTGAACCCTGCCTTTGAAGTTTGATTACTCACCAGCTGGAAGCTGCCCGAGTTGGGTTTCAGAGTCTAGAGGGTGAGAAGAGCCTTGGTGGATCTACAGGGCAGAGCCTCTGCCTGCTCCGGGAGTGCGATGCTCGGGGACAATCTGCTCCAGGCAGAGCCTTCGTTCTGCTGTCTTATGGTGGCTCCAACACTATCTTAACCCGTATGCCGTTAGCAGGTTAACCTGAATTGTTCATTTGTGAGCAGGCTACTTCTAGCCAGGCCTAGAGGTGAAAAGTCACCTTTATCTATCCGATATTATTTGCCACTTATAATTTCTTATTACTGAATTTCCTATTAGCATGACTTACATCCGTTTAAGCTGTTGCATCACATTAATGTAACCGCCTCTAAAGCTTTTGGAAGCCTACATAGTATAAAGCAACCTAGGGGCTACTAGCTAACCACAGATTCAATAAATGCATTGTTTATTATTTTTATATGATGTACATATAGCTCTCTAAAATAATTCCTTTGTTAACATTATGTAAAATAGCAAATAAAGCTACAGGTACTACATTAGCATTTCATTAAAATTCTTTTTCTTTCTTGAGTGGGCAAACTTATTACTGCAAAAGGGAAAAATGTTGACATACTTTTTCAGAGGAAAATTTTCACCCAGTTCATAGGTGATTAGAGGTTGCATACTTATTATTGCTAATGTAAATGGCTGGTTTAGTTCCTTTGCTATTACACTACAAAACTACGCTTGCTATGATCCTTTGAAAAGTGCTAAGCATTATTTTACAGACTGTATTTCTAAGGAATTTTCTCATATGAGATGGATACTAAAAAGAAAAAATATAAGCACCTTTCTTGTACATATTTCCTTTTTCATTTTCTCCTTGAGATAATGTCTGGACTTTAAGTGGTTTCTTTGTTGCTAGTACAGTACTTTAAAAATCAGCTAATGTGGTATTAACTAAACACTAATAGGCCATTAAAGGCAAACTTTCATGCTAGAGAAAACAAAAATGTTCCAAATTTAAATATAAGTTAATTTCATATGCATGAATTTTTGCTGTCTGATGCCATTTGTATTAATAATTAATACTTGCATTTCATTGGGATATTATCAGTCTCACTAGCTATTCAAACCTACTTGGCTTCGTACTATTTCTTTTCCATGCAAATGGTGCAAGAGGCAAGGACAATATTAATCATTGCATTATCCTCCCCAGCTGGTCAGCTAGCAAGAGGAAAGACCCAGCTGAATAACAATGCTGGACAACACAAGAGGCTATCCAGAAGCAAAATTATAATTTGCATGACTACCAGGAATCATTTTCTTATATTTAAGGGAATACAGCAATAGTCCCACTGTATTTATTCCAAGTGCAAATACACGCACAGTTATCCCAGGAAACCAATAACATTGTTGGACATGTGAATGCATGAAGGTAACATCCACCGTGTTCCTGCCTCAAACTCTCTTTCCTATTTAGCACAGAAATGATAGAAATGTTGGCGAGAGGAGCCCTGGGTGTCATGCAGCCACTCATGACTTGCAGCAGGACTTTCACATGAGCACTACAGGGTCAGCCATGGGCTGGCTGCTGCCCCAGGGCCCCTCTCTCTCTGCTTGCTTTCCAGCAAGTGTCTGGTAGGTACCTCCTGCGTGTTTGAGAAACAAAAGTTGTTCTGTGCAATTGCCCTAGCAGGGCATTAAGATATGAATCTGTATTTGCTGTGGATATCTACCTTTTTTGGAGAGCTTTTCCTGAGAACAATTTCCCGGTCAGAGCTTCAGGGGAAATTAAAATAAATAAATAAATAAATAAATAATAAAAAAAGCCCTCTCAGTCCCCTGTTAGTGGGGGTCTCCTGTTAGATTACTCACTTGTGTATGTTATAAATAATGAGAATGAGTACAGCTAGTGCTTCCTGGCCCTTTGCACAGCCTTTGATCATCACTTTTACCAAAGAATACACAGGACAACAAAAGCCTAAAATAAAATAAAAATAAAAGCCTAACTTCTACAGTCTATGATCACTGATAACCCTTTTGGGAAGAGCAGGCTTTATTCTCCTTTCCAATAAGGACAAGGACTACTGTAAGACTCTAATCATACCAGGATTTTTGTATGCACTTACCTTTATACAGTCCGTTAAAATCAATGGAAATACTTGCTGTACATAAACTTACAAATGCACTTTGTTTTTCTAAGATCTGGACCTATATCAGATATAGTTCCATAGATTTCTTTGAAGTTATTCAACTACGCAACTACACAAGGAAAAAGAAGGAGACTAACTGAGGAGATATAAACAGTGAAGATGAGGCCTGTCATCTCCTACACCACTCGCCAGGTGATTTCTTCAAGAGGAATTCTTCTCGAGTTGTGGCAGCTAAATAAACTTTTGCATTTTGCTTTTGTATAGATAATCATGCTAATAATATTTGCCTGTAGCAGAAGTTCATAGTAAGCCAAGAACATAATTTCCATCTGCCTTTCTCAGCTTGTTTTAATCTTACCAAAAAATCCCTCCTTTCAGGTAGAGACAGCTCACATACGATTTAAGTCTAAGATACATTTTCAGCTTTAGTCTACTGATTTTGATCATTCAGTCTCTAATCCACTGCTTTCCATTCACCTGGATAGATCTTTATTAGAGAGGTATCAAAACATTGTGTTAGCATTTAAGTGGCGGTATGTATATATGTACTGTGTAATCAGAAAGGGGGATAGGTTTTTCTTCACAACAGAAAGAGAGATATCAGAACAAATTTCTCGCTACAGTCATTTTTCACTGTGAGAGCCAAATATAATTTCAGTCAAAATCAAAGCACAAAATCAACCAGTTCCCTTCTGGTACCTGTCCCCTCTGATCCTTAATGGCGAGACAAACCTGGCTCTGGGTTCACAGAGGTCACACCAGCTTTTCCACAAAGCCATTTGATGCAGCAGGGATGCACAGCGTGGGGGAGACTAAGGGCATCTACTCTGCCATGTTTGCAGTTTAGCTTTTTTGGCTCTAAAAACCTTGTCAGATGGACATGCTTTGATTATTGTCTTTCCTAATTACTGCCTATATTAAATCAAAATGAAGCGTTTTCAGAATGAACTCCAATGAACCAATACTTTCAGTTTAAAAATATTTCCTGTTAAATATTCTCCCATCTTTGAAATACCAATGCAATAGATTTATTGTTTGTGTCTGAAAAAGGCCATTTCTATACATGTCACATCTGGAAAACAAATCTGCTTCTATGCCCCCTCAAGGCTGTATTAGATGATGTTAAGTGCTTTCATTTTTCTGCTCCTTAAGATATTTTTAACTGTATGAGTCATTAGATATTCTGGTCACTCTCCTTATAGATGCAGTTATAATTCTTACAGGGAAAATGTCAACTCTGTGAAAACTCTTTGTGACAATCATTCTTGTTACAGGGAATATTTAAGTTGTCAGAGAAATACAGAAAATAGACCTGGAAGGGTACTTGAGAGGCCGTGTAGTCCATCTCCTGCCCCAAGGGCAGCACCAGCTGGACTAAGTCATTCATGGCAGATGTTTTTCCAACCTGCCTCTAAAATCTCCCAGTGAAGCAACTCCTCAACTTCCCCCAGCAGACAGCTCTGGTGCTTAGCTATTCCCATAGTTCAATGCCAGTGTTGTTTAACCTAAATCTTCCATGTGGCACATTTTAAACCATTATTTCTCATCTTGTGATCCATAGTCTGTAGAAAAAAATTAATAAATATAAAAGCTGTTATCATATTCAGCTTTCTCTAGTCTAAAAAACCCCCATTCTTTCAGTCTTGTCTCATAGATCTGAACTCGTGGCCTTTAATCTTGCTGCTTCTGCTCTGAATTTGCTCAGACTTGAAGTTGAGATAAGACCTTATCAGTTACGAACAAGGCAGAAGGACTGTTTAACGTCCTTCATCCTGACATGAAGTTATATTTTCAGAGCAGTGCAACATTACTGACTCAGGTGATGTGCACCCGTGTGCTGATGGGCACCCCAGAGCTCTTACTAAATAGCAGCTGCTTAGTCCCTTATTTTCCGTCTTGTATTTGTACAGTGAACTTCACTAGCTAAATGGTGTACTTTGCGTGCTCATTATCAGGCTATTTCTTTCAGACCGCTTCTTCAGCTCTTCAAAATCGTTCTGAATTCCAGTCCTGTCCTCCAGCCTGTGTCTTATACAAGAGGGCTCTGTTGTCTGATGTCCAAACCATTAAATGTTGAATAATACCAGACCCTGGAGAAATCCTAGCACAAATTCACTTGTCACTTATTCCAGAAGTACGATTTTCCAGCCAGTTGTACAACTTCACACTAGTTTCAATAAGACTATCTTTTCTTAACTTGTTTATGAGAGTCTCCTGGGAAATAAAGTCAAAAGCATTGCTATAACCAATATAAAGAACTCTGTTACTTCTTCCCTGTTCACAAGGCTTGGTTCCCTGCCTACATATAATATTAACCTCTTTTGCCCATAGCAGTGAACCATTTTTCTTGCCTTGCTTTTATATTCTAGTAAATGTTGTTTCAAGATATTTTTTAATCCTTTTTCTTGTCATAGCTTCTGTTAATTCTATTTTATTCTGTGCCTTGGTCTTTCTGATTTTGTCCTTGTAAGTTTGTGCTGGTATGTGTGTGTGATAGTATATATATCTCCTTAGTAAGCTGACCTACTTTCCACACTGAATAATTTTCAGGTCACTGTAAAATATACGAGTTACAAAAACTGCTTCCTTACTACACTTCCTGCATCTCCATCATATTAGAATAATCTGTGCTTGCCTCCTTGAGATTGCCTTAATAAATTTCTTCTACAATCCCTTTTCCTTTCCTGTCTTGTTTATCTCCCAATTCTCCAAGTTAAATGATGTTTGCTTTCTTAAAAAAATTTTATGTTACTGCTTTCCTTTCTTCTCTTCCTAAATGTCGGGAATACCATCCTTCATGACCATTGTCCCCAAGTTTCCATCTCCCTTCACATTCTGGACCAATTCCTCTCCACTTGGCAGAAATGAAACCTAAAGGAGCCTTTCCTTCTAGGTGTGTTTCTCACATTCTGAGCCAAAAAGTTGTCTGTCCCCCATGCTCCAACAACTGGGAGAACTCAGAGAACCAGATAATAGACCTCCAGTGTGGCAGGACTCTTTCCCCTTCTCTTTTTATATTGAAAGAGCTTGAGTAGCTTGACTGCCTCCAACCTCCTGGAGTCCAGAGCACGCATATGCAGCCTTCATGCATACCTTGATAGCATCCCTCTCCCCTTCCCAAATCAATCATAAATGTATCATGTCCCTTAACGTGTCAAATCTATATTGCCAGTAAAGTAATAATTTTTACTATGAATTAAATTCTTCCATTTTTTTTCATACCTTTTAAATTAGTGTACAGACTTTTAAGATAGTTATCCACTGAGTCTTCACCCTCAGCCATGGAGGCCGGAGGGATGGCCATCCTAATGCCTCCTCCCTTAGTCCCAGAGCTGAGTGCTCCCTTTCCCAGGGGCACATTTAATGATGAGGCCTTTTAACACTCAGATTCAGGCTTTTGACAAGCAGCATACGCCCTGGGATGTCGGGCTAGATCAGCAATCGGATGCTTCTGTCACCTTCATCCTACTCTCCTCAGAAGATTGCCAGTTTTGAACATCTTAGTCTAATGGTGCATGACTGATGTCCTAATATCGTACCAGCGATGATTCCTCACTTGGTGCCAAGGCAGAGCATGAATAACTACGTACATTACCCAGAAGATTTATTAAAAAATAATAACACAATACCATAATAACCACACTGTGTCCTCCTGGCTTTTACATGAGAGTGGTTTCTTGCCAAAGATCACTTCACTTCAGTTTTTTTATAACAGGGGACACACGTCCTTGATCCAACAGGATGTCTAACTGTGAGTACAGCTCATCCCAGAGCAGCTACCAAGGCCAAAAATCAATGCTTAAATGATGAACCGATGCCTGCTGTTCATCTGAGCCTAGACTAATGGCCAATAGGTAGGTATATTGCAACAGAAAACAGCCTGTACTACTAAAAAACCCTGAAATTCATAGCTGAGAACAAACCTATCTTAATCACCAAGTCTGAATTTCATTTTTACTTGCAAAGTATCTAATACTTCTTCTCTTTGACACTGTTTCTGAAAAATCTGTATTATTTGAAAACCCAAAATTTTATTAAAAGCTGAGAGATTTGTTTAGTATTGCACAGAGGAACTTGAAAATGTGCACCCTGATAGTTCAGCAGCAAAACAACAAACTAAGAGGTGTAGTTTATTGTTTGGTTGCATTTTAATCTTTTTATTTTAAAATGATTTTGAATTGAATAATGATTTTGAAATGAATAATGATTTTGAAATGTTTGGATTTGCCACAGAGCCAAATAAACATGTCAAATGTTTGCAGGATGGAGACCACTAGTTAAAGTGGTTTATTATTTTACATTTTCTTACCTATCTGTCTTAGCCAAACTAATAGTAGATGAATATAATAATAGCAATGAATGACCTATCAAAATGTCAGTGTCATGGAGCCAAATTCATCTTGGATTTCGCCACTTACTGTACTTCGGATAAACTTTTGCTGATATGCCATAGTCCTTGGCTTTGTAGTTTCTTTGTCCAGTGAGAAATGGAGTTGTCTCCATTTGTCACTGGTAACAAAGCCAATCGCACAATAGGAAATCAAGCTGAGTTATTCAAAGCTTAGGGCAGCAACATTTTCTACATTTTTTTTTCCATAGTGCAGGAATCCCAGATGACTTGGACTTAGAAAATCAGCTCTCATACTCTCCATTGTGCCAGACCCCTCTTGCAAAATGTAAGATATTTTAGGGAGGGGGAGAAGAAAAGCCAGTTTTCAGGTATGTAATGGGATGCCATTGCTCTACATACTGCTAACAGGTAAATTATGCCTCTGCTGCTCATGGTAAAATCATGCTGTATGTGAATTGCAAAGCACTCAGTCATCTTTCGTCAGTTATAGGATATCAGGGTTCATGTAAGAGTGGAGCTGTTTTACTTACAAGTTATGGATGTCACTCCAGGCGAGCTGCTGAAGCTCTGGCACACGTCAGCTTGTCTAGCAGAGCGTTGCTGTCTGCAGGTTATCTGAGAGCAGAGGAGACGGCAATGGCACGACTTCTCCCACACTATGCCCACAAACAATTTTGGAGCCATATTGGAGAAAGAAATTGCTACATCTGCTCTTTTTTAGACAATTGTGTCTTCTTTTCATATGTGTCCATTGCAACAGCTTCAGCTTCAATGCAGGAATTGCATCCAGTTACACATCCTGGTGTGGATCACTTCTCAGGGCCAAATTTGCCTTCACACCAACAAATGCCTATGAGGTTGAGCTTAATTGAAAGAGCTTTATAGTGGACTGTGAAAGCCAAACTCTGTTCCCTCAGGTGACATTTATTTTAGTGTTATACACAGAAGTAATTCAGATTAGATACATTGCTGAATCAGGGCCATAATCAAACTGCATATGCTGCAGAAAAGCAGTTCTCGTCTTTATCCATCTTCATCTTCATTCTCACCTGGAAGGTAATAAGAGACTATATTTAGTTATCCATATTGGTACTCAAATAAAAGACTCTTTGATTGCTACCTTAGCCATTGGTGTTTTATCAGACAGTCAGTTGCGGTTTTACATATTAATTGAACCAAAGGCCATGCTCAGGGGAAATCTGCTATAATCCGTGAAACAAAATGACCCTTCTGTGTTCCTAAATTTCCCCATGTCCTGGAAATCTCCACAGGAAGGGCTATTACACCAAAATATTACTCCAGTACTTCAAAATGAGGATGATTTAACTACAGTTTAAAAATACATTTTAATTATTTTTTTATTTTGTTCTTTGGTTTACTATAATGAAATAATTATTGAAACAGTTCATTTGCTTTTCTTACTGTATGAGGAAAGCTTTTGGAGCATTGTGGAGGTATACAGTACTTTAAATGATGTTTCATTTCCTGATGAGAAAAGGCAAGAGGAATTAGTTAATAGGCAGAGGGGCTTTCTCTTTCTTTCCATGATAACAGGCCTGATATCTATGGAGAATGAAGAATATATTGACTGTGGCAAAGGAGAACACAAGTGACGGCAAGGAACATTCTCATAAAACTTTTACACTGAAATAAATGACATTGAAATTAACCGCTGTCCTCTTGTGTGGGCAGAAATTGGCAGTGCTCCAAATGAGAGTACTGGTCTGAGATGGGTGCCATCATTATGCTTTCTTACAAAGGAAAAGAAGTGAGATTTGATTAATGTTTTCATGGCTTGCCTCTTGTTCCTTTGGAAAAGCACACAGCAAAGAGGAAGGCGCTGGTCCCCCCTGGATGAACCAAGCAGGACAGATAGCACATTGCCACCCTCGGACAAATACCTTCTTTCAAGTGGATGGAGCCGACTGCTCTCGTGGGGGCCCCGAGACGACGGTGGTGCAGCTCAGGGCTGGGCACAGCCCTTGCAGAAACCCTCACTCCACGAAGTCTCCGCGGCAGTTGCAATGGTTGTTTACACAGAATAACAATATTAGACTGCACTCATGGTAAAGTTGCAGCTTTTGCTGTGAGCTAGCAGCTCGGTACAAGAGAGGTGCCAAGCCAGCAAAGGTAGAGAGGTGCTTCAGTTTCTGATCACATTGCTCCCAGTGCTGGTGGCCTTCAAGGAGGGACTGGACTGCTCTGCTAGGAAATGTGTGCAGACCTTCACCTCGTTCTGAACAGGCCAACAGTGTCAACAGTCCTTCCTTGTCACTAATGTTCACTGTGTTTCTTGCATACTATTGAAATTCATGTATCTTTACAAAGTTGTTCGTTGGTATTTTCATTTTCTTTCTGTAGATGTCTCTGGAGGATGGTCCTACTTTTCCTTTACAGTGTAACAGACTTGATGCCCGACTGCAAAGTAAAGATTGTATTTTAAATAATAGTTCATACTTCTCGTATTCCAGGGTTCCTCACATGAGAAAGTGGTCTTGATTCTTTTTTTTTTATTTCCACTGGTTTCCACTGGTCAGTTCCTGCTGATGGTGGAGTTGTTTCTTATAACTTTGGATATTAGTATCCTGGGGGGGGATATCTGGCAGCTGAATCCCATCACTAATGGCACAAGCAGCAGGTTGCAAAGCCACCTTCTACTGCCTAATGATCCTTGTCTGGGCCAAAGCAAACGGAGCCCAAATGAAAAGCCCCAAGAGCTGGCACATTGCCTCAGCACACTCACCCAAAATTGGTTGCCATATAACCTATCTCTTCGCTGTCTAGCATGCTCTTTTTTTGATTTACACAACTGAGTTAGCTTGCACAGCCATTTAAGGCCTGATAAGGGATGGTAGCTTAGCTCCTGAAGCACTGAGCTGACAGCCATCCGCGTCCCTGCTAAGCAGCTGCGATCAGCCTGGGTGCCACAAACTGATTCCCAAATATATAAAAGTAGGAGAGAACTGGGCTAGCTGCTCTTTTGCAAGGATACAGGGGCAAACCACTGGAAGGCCTGTTACTGTTACAGCTTGGCAAACTTAGTTCCAGCCTCTGAACAGCTCTACAGCCTGTTCTGAGCACTGAGAAATAGTTAAAATCAACTCAACATATCCTGATTGCTGTTTCTAAAGACTATTAGCATAAAACACTTAGAAACTCTGGAGCATTTAACACAGTGACTAGAAAATTCCTAACGGGTAAGAGTCTGGTATTTAATCTTCTAAACAGTTCCACTAAATACAGAAAAGCAGCTGGAGACCTTTTCCTACAAAGCTCTTTCCATATATTAATGATAAAATAGGATTTTCAGTACCTCTGTTGCCTCAACGTGTTGTAGCTGAATTGCAGTGCCCAGGGCTATTGGAATTAAGTCACTCTTTGGTCCATTTGAAGCTGAATGCTGAAACAAGAATTTCTTCCTCCAGCCTTGCAGGGTTATGATGACTGCAGGGTTATCCAGGTTATCCGTGAACATCGGGTAGATGGGACAGCAGCTGATGCAGGCGAGTGTGACGCAGATCCTGTAACTCAACAGAGCTGACCTCCTGCCACACAGTAGCCTGAGAGGCTCTCGGTGGCAGAGAGGGAAAGCTGTCACATCCAAACACAGACACACACAAAAGTCTGCGGGGAAAAAGGCAAATCCCTTCTGGATCCTACACTTAGTGCTTCTAAATGAAAAGGATTTATACTGTGGTGCCCTTTTTTCTCTTTTAAGATGTAGTTCTTTGCAAATGGTGATGAACATTTTGGTACTAAACCATATCCTGCTGCATTTCTAGATGCCACTTTGCAATGCCACACTGGGACACATCCTAGCTATTCACAGGTATGGGGCGATATTTTAGCTCCTTAAGCCCTTTTTGGCAAAACATGTTTTCAGCTATAGACTGTTTCCTTGAAACCATCAGATGCATGGATTTCCATCAGACTATCCATTGGCAAGAAGTGAGTGACTAGAGCTTAGACATGTCACACTAGGTTCAAATTTGTGATTTATCTGTGGAGAACGAAAAAGGGTTTCGAGAGTGCCACGCTGGATATACAGTTCATATGTAGAATGCATAAAACACTGGAAAACTAATTGCAGTGAGTAAAATGCCTACGAAAAACTAACCACTCCACAGGCTGCCCATGGTGAGCCCCTGTTGTGAGCTAGGAGACCCAAACTTGCCTTTTCCAGGAACAGCTGTTGTCATCAGTAGGACTCCGATGCCACCGCCAGCAGAATAGTTTCTGAGCATCTTTCATCTGATATCCTGTGACTTGACTGATAGATCGAGGAAGAAACAGGAAGAGTTTAAACCAATGCAGTTTACTTTGTTTAAGTAATACCTGCAGCACCTTATTAGAAAACAGACTAACAAGTTTCTTCCTTTTGATTGTGAAAAACAGAAATACTCAGTCACTTTGGAAAGTGACTTGCATTCTGATAGAGTTTTAAATTAGAGTTCCTACTCAGATGTAAGATGTTTTCCCTTGGTATTTAAGATATACCACTTTTCCAACCACCCAGGAACCCCCAGTCTAATACTGTAATATCAGAGGAGGGCAGTAAGACAGGGGTTCCCGCAGACAGGCATCAGCGCTGAACGGCGCTGCAGCAAGGCAGGATGAGAAAGAGAGGGAACAGGTGACTGCTCAGGGCCTCTGGTCAGACCCCCCGACCCTCCAGTCTCACTGGAGCTGGGAACAGACAGTTGCAAGACCAGCAGGCAGCCTGCTCCTGGCTCTGCTGAAGTGCAGACCTGGGGCTTTGATGCCGACCTTCAGCTGAGCTATCAGGTAGCACTGAATGCCCCAAACGGTCTCACAACAGGCTTTGACAGGTGTACCCTGGCTTTCAAATCTGCCCTGAGTTTTGCAGGTGAGGGTTGTTTCTGTTCCTTTCCTGTTCCTGGGTGGTGCAACTAGGTCCTCGCGCTGCATGTTGGAAAACTGGAACTTCTTAAATCGCTCACACTGCAATGAGCTACACTTCCTATGATAGTCTACTAATAACGAAGGAGAAAGGGTTCAGGCAGTTCTTCTGCCCAAACTGGAAAGAACTACTTGCAGTAATTGATAGATCTTGCTTAATAGACCAAAGGAGAACTGCTAATGATTCTGTAAGTCAAATTAAGTGGGACAAATCAGGAGATTTAGGCCAGATGGTAATTCTCATAGGGAAAAAAAAGAGCCACCAAAAGTATCCCATTTAGGGAACAGAAGAGAGGTTGGTTACAGAAGAGCAAACGCATTCCCTCGCCTTGATAACAAAGCTTTGGGAGTTAAAGAAGGGATTTCTGCCAGATATGTAACACGATTCATGCAATGTTGTAATTTGGTTCTTTACATAAAATATTTATCTCTTTTGTCCTTATCTGTAACTAGATTCAGATACATCAAATGGCATCAAAGGTTTATCCTGTGTTTGCTTGTTTTTTTTTTCTTTTTTTTTTTGATTACTTGATAGTAATGACCGACTGATAATGAGGATGCTTATTGTGGGTCAGCACTAGGAACAAAGTTTCATTTTCAGGAAAAAAGGAGGTGACAGGAAAAAAAAGCCAGTTGGAATACTCCTGCCCCCAAAAAAGAAAAAGAAACGGAACAAGTAGGTGATAAATCCTGTAATTGAAGCCTGAAATGCATCTGGAAAGCCTGAAGATCAAAAGAAATACCATTTACCAGGAAATACATGTCTTATCAGGATGGATCAGTAGCTTCAAAAAGATCATTTAGGATTTTAAAATTCAGATTATGAAATGTTGACAATTAAAGCTATATTTTCTCTACCAGGATGTCAAATGTTGCTCCTTGGAGGCCTGACTCATTAGATAATTATTTGAGCCAGTCAGATTCAGACAAATTGAAAGCCTGAAATAAACTGACAGCTTAGCAGAGACATTAGCTATTATTGGAGTATGACTTTTGGGCTGATTTCTCAGCAATTCACTAAATGCAATAAGACATTAGAGGCTTCCTTCTTTGTAGTCCTTGCTGGCACTAAGTAGTAAATGATTGTGAATATGCCTTCTGATATCTTCAAATTCCCTTTATGGCTTATAAGCACTCCAGGAGTCTGTCTGTGGCTATCCCAACCTAACAGCAAAGCAGCCAAACAGTGACAAATAACCAGTTCTAGGATTTTCTCATTTTTAATGGTCTTTTTCAGGTTATTATCATTTAGTTGCATGGAATGAAAAAGCATGTACTTACTAAAGGGCTAAAAAAGGGAAAATATGTGATGAAAAGAAGAATGGTTGTCCATCTGTACTGTCGTGTCAGCTCTTGCTCCACCTGCGCCAGTTTATCAGCTGTCTTCCAGAACAGGCCAAGAGTCCTATTTTATCTCAGCAGGCAGCTGGGACTTGCAGCAAATATTGCAACATGATGGAGGACCTGCCTTGTTAAAGAGGTGCAGCAATACTCTGGAAAGTCTCGGACAAACACTACAGATCCACCCAGTCAAAAGAAGTAAGTTTCTAAACTTTGGACTTTCCTACAAAAAACAAGTCCCTTGGTTTCAGAATGTTTGCTTCCTATGTCCATATGTAGGGATGAGTGACGTAGGCTAATCAGGATAAGAATTTAGCCTAGATATCTCCTGACCTTTGAGGCTCTGAGCCTGCAAAAGCTTAATCACAGGCACAACTTCTGTAAGAGCAGTTTAGGTACCTGCAAACACAGCAACTGCAGGGACAACAACCATGAACTGGTTCCAAGATTTTCCCCTCCTCAGAAGTTATCTGTAGAAATAGTTTACAGTTTGCAAAGGGCTCTCTGTAGGTAGCACATGACGCTCTTGTAAAACTGTGAGGGCAATCTGTGCCGTCTAGTGGCTTGGTTCACAGATCCCCCTGTCGCACCTGGAGAGTGGCTGGCCATATCCGGGACATTCCTCATCTTCTGGATGACTCCGTGTACGTAGACGGGCAAAATGTGGCTCCTCATGAAAATGAATAAGCCTTGAAATGCCTGGGCAGCCTGTCACATCTAGGAACCACAGCAGACCTTCTTGCTCTGCTGGAATTAACTGAACTGTTCCGAAAACAAGACCTCATTATGGGTATTTACTCTGCTCCCTCCCTTCCCAGAAAGCACACTGAAGGAAAAAGGCTCAAAAATAGGAGCTGAAGGAAATTAAAGTGTTGAAATGAGCTGAACAGCTTTGTGTGATATTTAAAAAAACTGGCGGCAGCAAAAAAATAATGATAGTCAGACACACACATTCGCACAAATATTTATGCGTATATAATAAGTCCATACATAGCAGTAATTTTAAAATTTAAAAAGACCCCCCCAACGTCACTCTACAGTAGGTTGGAAACAACGTGACGTTATCGCTGCTGAGAAGCTGAAGAGAAAGCAGATTGCCTTCCTGTCGGAGCCAGTGGCACCAGCTGTGCGACTCGGCTTTCTGTAATCCCCCCTAAGATAATGCACTTCTAATCTTGCCCTTTAGATGTGCATCCTGAAAAAGCGCACTGCAGCCCCTCTCTGCCAGTGCATTTTCTACAAACAGACGAGCTCTTCCTTTCATGCTTCATAATTACTGTGCTATCTTGAACGAGTCTTGCATTCAGATGATCTTAATTTTCTAATAAAAACCATCATTATTTTACAGCTGCTGAGTGAAACACATGATTGCCTCATGCATGTATTAGAATTATCTAAACACAAAAATATCCCTCTAGTCTTAAAATCAATAATAACATCCCCCTCCACATCCTCAGAACACTGACCCTCACAACCTGATACTAGGATCATTTTACTCCTCCTAAATTGGGATTATTTCAGAAAAGATTGAATCACAAACGTGGTCTGCAGTCCTTAATGCCAGGTTTAGTCACACTGATTTCATGAATTCCTTATCTGTGTCAGGGCCGCAAGATCAAGCCAGTAATTTGGGTTTTATTCTGGAGGGATAGCAGTAATATCTTGGGTATTCCAAAATCCCTTTTATCCCTTGATATCTATGCAGCTAGTCATGTGCACAGTCCTTGAACCTCTATATTGGAAAGATTTATACTGTTAGCAAACTGCATGCACAGGGAATACTTGCAGTCAAAATCAGTGGCTACAGCTGAGAGCCTCAGAAGTAATATGAACCTAATGCCCACTGATCCCCTGTGTTATTTCAGTCCAGTTTATTTCCTGTTAGAATTGAGATTCACCCCAACATCTTTGACGGTTTCAGCCTCAGAGTGGTATGTAAGCAAATGGGCAAGAGTGAGAAAGTATTTTCAGTCCTGAAAGCCCTTTCAAACATCTTTTAATCTCTCGAGAGGCAGCCACCAAAACAATGTTGTTTCATCTTTACAGGTGAAGAAAACGTAACAAGGGCTTTTTACTAAAACGTACAGAATGTAGTCAGGTTTGGAAACAAATGTTCCTCATTCCACTCTTTTGATTGACCTTCTCTCAAATGTTATTTTCCTTTGCCAAATTAAGCTAATTAAGAAAATTATGTGATATGAATGTATCATTTTTAGAGTGTTAAAGATGAACATTGTACAAACCAAATAGACTCAGGATTATTTTTGCTCAACATATTCTACTGTCAAAATAGGCAGATAAGGAAGCTGTTTGTACAATCCAATATATTGGCACTGTTGCAATGCTCAACACTTTTCATATTTTGGGGGGCTTCCCAAAACACCTTTTTAAATGTAAGGTAATATCAATTTTGGAGGCCGAGAACACCGTAGGAGCCAGGTATCAGGGCCACCAGCAGCATTGCCACCAGAAAGCGCAGTTAAAGACTAATCATGTAAAATTCTACCTAGAGAGATTGAAAATTACTTCCAGCCTTTCTGAAGGCAGAAAATCCCACATGTATGGCTACACACAGAAGGATCCTACATGGTACAGATGCTCCTGAATTACTGTGTGCAAATGACCAAAAACTGCTGGTTCCCAGGACCGGCGCTGTGGCGGAGCTGCCAGTTTTGCTGAGCTGTGGGAAGCTTTTGCAGGATGCCCAGCACAGAGCAGCACTCATCACTGTCATGACAGCAACTGGTCCCTGCCTTCCCGAGGGCTCAGCAGGAAGAAACTGCAGTTACTCAGAAAACCTCATTAATTCCTTGAAACCGGTTTATTTGCACAACCTTCAGATAAGTACGCACAACATTGCCTTTGGGACAGAGCCAGCTCCTTGCTCCAAATCCAAGGAGCAGAGCAAGGCTCCTTTTGGAGGTGGCTGCCAGCAGGCAACTTGCCGTGGGACATGTGGAGGGCACCGGTGTTGATGGGGGATGCTAGCCATGACTGCCTCGTGGTGGCGAGGTGCCACTTGGGGGAAGCTGCGACTGTGATGCCCTGAGTATCCCCACCACCAACACAGTGCCTGTGCCGGGGACGGCATGGGAGAAGGACCTCTGTGTTTTCCACGTGGTTTTGAGGTCTTGCACTGAGTGAACCAGCCATTCAATAAGTGCTATTCTTCCCGGCGAACTGGGGAGGAAGCCTGGAGGAGTGCTGGAAGGCGACTCCCGGCCGGATATATGGGAGCCGGAGGCCCGTTCAGGGCAGCAGGAAGATGGAAATTGTGGGGTTAGTAATAAAAGGGATGTGTGAGGCTATGCAGCGAGCCAAGGCTTCTGCTGGTTAATGACGGACACATGGGCGCGCGCAGACACACACTGTTGCTACAGTCCCGAGCTTTTCCGTAGGGACCTTTCATCCAACTGCGCTAAGCAGAACAAGGATTGCTAGTGAGTCCACTGGCTGAGGTGGTGTGGCTGTGGGCCAAAACAAACAACCCAAAGTCAGCAGGGTCCCTACCGAACAGATCTGGGACACTAGTGCTTTTTCATCCTGGATATAGCTGTCTTCCTCGGCTTTGAGGAAATTCATAAATGTGCAGGCAGCCTAAGGAATTAAAAAAAAATAAAGTGCCCAGCAACAGAAGAACTTCTCTGGGCACTAAGGAGAAAGGAAAGTGTTAATGGGGAGAAGAAGGAGAGGAAGAGAGGCAAGGGGTTTGAGGCAGATCAAAGTAGAAATGAGCAGATTAAGCAAGGGAGCAAAAGTAGAACATTGTAAAGGAGATAGAAAGAAAAAGCACTGTGAAGACTTTAGAAAAAGGAAATAAAGAGGAGCAGGAGAGAAACACGGAGGTCCTGGAGAGCCCCAGGCAAAGTGATCTCTGACCCTTTCTGTATAAGGATGTTTTATAGTGCAAGGAGTCTAGGTCCATTTGTAAAATCTTAAAATAGGGGCAGAAGAGAAAAATGCATCCCTCTTTCTTCACACACGAATGGTCTAGAGAAGGTAGAAAATGAAAAATAAAATGAGAGAAAATGTGTGTCAGCAGGATAAACAATCTTGATATAGGCTGAGATTTTGAAAGTTGCCTGAGGGACTTGTATTTGTGATATATGATACAAAGACTGTGGGAGTGAAAAAGAGGAGGGACTAAACAAATGGATGGGAGGTGGGGAACAAGGGAGAGTATTTTAAAGATAGCACATTGGGTTACCTAAATATACAAGGGAAGACTAATCCTGAACTGTGCTGTATTTCCAAGACAGAAATGGGATGGAGCAGCAGCAAAGATTGCCAACTTTATTCACACCCAAAATCTCTCTAAAAGACACCAAGAAATGCTTTGGCCATGCAGAGCAGCTCCAACACAGGAGGGCAAAGAAAATGAGTTTAAGACTTAGGACCCAGGCTGTACACGAGAGCAGAGCACAAGCCGCAGAGCACAAGCCTCAGCACACACTTACACGCAGGACTGACAGCAGCTTTCAGAAACCTCCAGGCATGACTCTGTAACCCCTTTCTCAGATGAGCAGGGCTTACTCAGGCAAATAATTGCTTTTAAATCAATAGGCAGGCTGGTATGAATTGTAGCTTTCAGCTCTTGCTGCTAAGATCTACTCGCATGGCTCATCGTCATGTTGGGGAGCTTGTTGTGCTCCAGTGCCACAAGAGTAGGACACAAAAATAAAGCCAGGACACTAAAGCCCTGCCCTTGCACACACTGGCAGGGAGGTCTCTTCCCAGAGGACCCCTGAATGCCTCGCACCACATCCCTGGGAGAAAGGCTGGGCAGAGGCATGTCAGAAATGGTCTATGTTTTGCCTATACATACCGGGACCATAGCATCAGTCTGTATCTACAATCTCTCTCTTATGTAGGTTCAAATCAGTATGCACTATTTCAAATATGACCTTCATGGTGGATGCTGCAGCATGAAGAGCACATGATAGCTCTTACATCAATTAAAAAATGTTTAAATTGCAGCTTTTAGTTGCATTGCAGTCATCATTTCATAGCATAGGGTTTTTCCTAAGGCTGTTTGTGTTGTTTTCTCATCCAATCTTCCTTATTAGCCACACAGCAACTTCCTATACTTAGTGGCTGAAGTTTCTTAAAATATCTACTCCAAGCGATGAAAACAGAACCAATGAGGTATTTATCTTTTAGCCTTTTAATCTGATACAGTATGTTCCAAACCAAAACAGATGATTTTTTTTTTTGCTTCCTCTTCTGGTCATTTTTCTGTCTTTTTCATCCTAGTCTCTATTCTTCCCCTTTTTTACCCACAGTTTTTCCCAGATAGCACACAGCTCGGAAATCACATCTGACTTGACTTCTGAACTAGTGTTATTCAAGTGACTTTACTATTCCCACTAAGTAAAAATGATTTCGCTCCAGAGCTCTTGATTAGAGAAAGAGAAAGATCAAATCATTTGTCATTGAATTAGGATGATGATAAGGGCCACAGTACTTAAGGAGGAGAACTACTGAAATGTCACACACTCCTAGCTGTTCATTATTTTGACAGTCTTGCAAAATTCTGCTCTGTTAATACAGACTGAAACATGCTTACAAAGAACTACTGAAGTCAAAGAAGGTCATTAAATGCTCAAGACTCACAGAGCAGACCATCCCTGGATCTGTGCAGAAGAGCATGAAGTTCAGTGCCTACTTTTGAAGAACAAAGCCCGTTAGCATGATGTCCTTAAGGGCCAGAGACTGAGCGGTGGCTCTGCAAGACCAGGAACTCCAACCCCTAATCTGTGTTCTACAGTCAGTGGCATGACCTGTCTTTACAGGGCTTTGGAGCCCCTGTCTTCCCTTTGCCTCCCCCTGGGGCTGACAGCAAAGTCTGTCCTCGCCCCACTGACACAGCAAGGTGGCTCAACCTCTCCTCAGAATGAAGAACTTCTTGCTGACACATATTTTGTTTCGAAGCAGACAACTATTTCTGGATGCCACAAGGCTGACTCACGAGCCCAAGTTCAAATCCCCAGCCAGAGGACTCAGTTCCTTTTACTTTACAGCTTCATTTTTATTTCTTTAGAATAAAAGAAGAAGATTTTGAACACATGCTGAACATATCAGTAATGTCTTTCCTTTGAATGCACAGACTCAGCAGAAACCTGGCTTTGTGACCATCTGTTATTGGAGCTTAGAGTAGCTTGCTCCCATTTTTTCCTTAGTTCCAGCTTTAAAAGCAAATACCTGAGAGTCATGACTAAATGGGTTCTTCTCCTACCCAAGGTCCAAATTTCTTGCTGACAGAAAGGAGGACCACATGATCTGCAAACTGTCTCTTCATTTTGCCTCAGCAATCACTTGTTAATCACCCATTGGAAGCCTTAATTTTGTCACCATGAGGGATTCTCGTGACCCCTGTGAGCACACACGGCAGAACTGGATCCTGTGGAGCTATTCTTTGAAGACATTTTTTCAAAGCACTATTAAAGGATGTCTGTCTAGCTAATGATGCTATAAGCCTGCTGAATCACCAGACCCAATCACCTGCTGACATGGGCAATCAGGTCTTGTCATCTCCTTAATTAACAAAGCTCTACATTTAAATTCATAATGTTTTGCCCATGAGAAACAGAAGAGTTTGGGAACCCTGGAAATCTTTTCCAGATTTCCGACCTAAATTTTATTTACAAGCCATTTATACTCATCTGTTTTTGTGCCAAGAATAACCTTTATCTTGAATAGCTTGTCTCCCTCCTCTATACTCACCCTTCAGTGTATTTATAGTCAACTGTCGTAACTCTTCTCAGCCTTTATTTTGCTAGATGAGACAAGCTGTGCTGTTTCAGTTTCTCTGCTTTTCTGCTGATTATTCCTGTCTGTACCCACTCCCTTTCTGGGTGGTTTTCCTTGACAATAAAGCAGACTGTGTGACATAGGACTCCATGGGGCTCCAGATGAAGCCTCAACCTGACCTTATACCACGTTACAAATACTTCTTCACTCAGAATATTTCATTTGAGACTTTGCAGAGTGGCTTTTGCCCTTTTGATGGGGACACCACCTTGGTGGTTTAATAGTCATCCCATAACTGATTACAGGACCCATGCCTGTTTCCTTTACTGGCACGTTCCTACAATGAGTGGGTTCTCAGATCAGGGAACGGACTTCACTGGAAAAATGCTCCTATTCCCTGGACTCTGAATATTTGGAGATTCAGGCAGCAAGGCTAAGCTTCATGACAGGAAGCACATCAGACTGGCACAGTTAAACCTCCAGCAAGATATATGGGCGAGAGGGATGTGTCTGTGTGGAGCTGGAGCTGGGCTCCAGGTCTGCACCTCTGCAAGGGCAGTAAAAGGCTGGCTCCAGGCACCTGGCAATATTGCATTTTCTCCAAAAGTGGTAGTGTATTTGCCTCTGCACATAAGGTCTGCAGTGAGAGGACTTTGCAGGGAGCAGCAAAGCCAAGTTCTGCCTCTGTATCAACTGAGCTCAAGAACGGGAGGGCTTGAACTCACAGTGTGCCCTCACCACAAGCCTGCAGCATATTTCAAATGAGAAGACTGAGGACTATCACTCAGGCTAACTTTTCTTCGCAGGCCTGCTGTAAGACCATATAGGAAACACTATTCAATAATGTTTTGAGATACAGCAAAATGGGAAGAGCAGTTAAGCAAATCTGAGCTCTCATCAGAGCAGCATGCATCAACCTATCTTCAGACAGGCTAAAGGAAAATCAGATGATGAAAAACATTGGAGGGAGAAGATTCAACAGAGAGAAACAAGCCTGGGCTATTCTCAGGCAGGGATCAGAAAGCTAGGTAGCTTTCAGTTGGTCAACGGATATATTATTTAAGTTGTATCAGTGAGGATAAGACATTATTAAATCAGCTACAGTTACCTTACACAGATTAAGACATTTGCCTGCTAGTGGAGGTAGTGTAAAAGAGATAGTATGTCTATCAGAGATAGAATATGGTAGTATAAAATGACCTCCTACACTGAGATAGCATTTCCATAGCACTGGACCTACCTTCCTACTGAATTTCTCATCCAAATCTCTTTTGATACCCTAGTATCTGGAATTTTCTGCCCTAATAAGATAAATCCTCACTGGTACTCTTGAAAGCAACATTTACCTTTAAATTTGAGCAGGTATTTTTTTTCTTACCTTCGTTTTCCATTGAGAATCCATACTATCAGCAATCACAGGCACTCTATATTGCTGTAGCAAGTGAGTGTTCCATATTATATCTGCTTTGCACTATTTTTTCTTTGCTCATTCTGCTATGTGGTTGAATTTATAAAGGAAATTCTGTTTATTTATCACTGTGAAGGCCTATTTCCCATGGCACAGTATACCTTAACTCTCGCGTCTCCCAGTACATGTCTGGAAGCTGGTATTTCCTTCTACCTTTTCACTGCAGCTGGGCCACTGTGGAGCAGGAGTGCAAAATTCTTGGACCAGCAGGGGAGTATACCCGGGAGGATGGGGAGGGTTATAAAGGAATGTGATTTTGCAGTGTAATGTAGTGGTTAAACACACAGTTATGGGAGAAGCATCCTATACTTCCAGTCCCTGCTCCCCTGATTGATTCTGCATCTTGTACTGAAAGCACTACTTGTTTAAAAAATTCATTTAAGGATTGGAATTAGACCTGTAAAGAGAACATAAATAATTTCTGGAGGATACAGACTAATTTTCAGCTGTGTAAATTTCCAGTTGAAAGCTATAACTTTACTCTTTAGACTACTTCTTCAGTAGAGGCATAGCCAGCATTTAAGCAAAAAGTTTCTGTAGTGCTGTGACTATTTTTGTCTTTCCCTCATTATTTTTTTTCAGAAATTGAATACAACAAACTGATGAATAACATGGGATTTACTGACCTCTAATGGCTAAATTAAAAACTTCCACCTTTTGTTTAAATGTGCCACTAAAATGAAAACATATATTCAGTATGCACCACTTTTTGAATCAAGACATTCCCGCCTAGAAAAAAAATCTCACAGTGCCACTCCGAAGTAGCAAGAGTCACTTAGTCTTTCACGTGGGCTGAGTAATGGTTTTTGGAGATGAGTGAGTGATCAGTAGCTTTTCCATTCCCAGCAATTAGCATGGTAAGGGCAAGACCAGAAGGTAGGATGCCTGGCTTAGTGTGTTTTAATCAGTTTGCATGCCCCACCAGTAGTAAAGGATGGGCCGTTTCACAAAATCTTGACTGGATGCGATGAGTTTTGCATCATGAACTGGATTTTCTAAGATTCTGGCTTATTCCAACCTCCAGTAACCGCCGATGCAGAACAACATGCCAGGTGGCTCAGTGTCGCACCTTGACAGCCCCAGCATCCCACCGGCCCCACGGCTGTGGGGAAAGGTGGAGGCTAGCAGGGGGACTCAAAGCATTTTAGCCCACTTGGGTTAATATAGGTTAAAACTAAGGCTGTGATATCATTAGACAATCTAACTGCAAGTGTTTTGAATGCAAGCTGCATTTTCTCCCTCAAGGTCAGGGAAAGGGCAGGTGAGTCCTTGCTATCATCTCCAAATCTGCTAAAAATATGCAGCCAGTGGGACTCCATTCATCTGCTGTCTAATGCTACTTAGCCCAAAGACTCACAAGATACAATTTGTGTTTACGGTGATAGCAGATAATGATATTATCCTGTTGCCAAGGAAGCAGACAGAGAAGATTACAAAATAGATGGATAAATACAATTGAAAGTAGAAAAACAAATTATGCACCATAGCTGGGTGCTCTCCAGCATGCACCACCATTTTTCAAGAAAAGCATTGTGTTTTCTTTTGCAAGTTTAACTGTATAGTCAGAACGAGCAAATCAATCATAGATTGCATTCAGTTGTCTGTTCTTATGACAAAGCACTTCAAAGGATTAACAACAATATTTTTTCTTGCTTGTATATGTAACAGAGGTGCTTTATCATATCACTATATTAATTAGCAGCAAAAATTGAGCAGCAAATAACAGAGTAGCAAACTGTGATGTTAAACTAAGTTTAGCATAGGCATTAAAATCCCCTGCTTTTATCAAAATGTTATTCAGCTTAGATCCAAGATATCAAAGTTATTTTATTTTAGCCTGCTTTCTAGACTCAGTAATATGTTGGTAACCAATAATACAGTCAGTAATTAACAATATGTTGGAAGGTTTTGTTAAATATGTTGGTAGTTTTAGGAGATCCTTTGTCTGACTTCTAGAAGGAAAGGGGGCAAAAGATCCAATATTTTGAAATTTCCCCATCCCTGAGCATCAGAATTTCGTAGAGGTGTGGCTTCACACAGCTCTGCTTACCCAGGTCAGATCCTATAAGTAAACTAATAGCTATTGATATCAGCTATGGCCCTCAAGGCCATTCATTGAACTGTAATTTCCTTGTACCAAGGCAGCACCTCACCCAGTGTGCAAAAGCTGCTGCCACAAGACACGGCATCCATTCAGCCAGTTGTCAAGGCTTCTGAAGACCAAGGAGAGGAAGGTCATTTTGCTGGCAAGACAACGTAGCTGACTTTCTTGACCTTCCCCTACTTTTGGTCAGCAAGACAGAAGTGTTCCTGGAATTTCTAAGTCCTGCTCAACTTATTGAAGAGAAACAGCTTCTGCTGGCTGTGCTTATTTCAGTGATGTTCCTCTGCCTACATCATCAAGAAAAAAAATGTTCCTTTTTTCCTCATTATTCTCAGAAATTTTATGCTTATTTTCTTGGGTCCATTTCTGAAATATTCTTTCTTTACCATCTACAAAACCTCACAGTGCTGAAATTATTTCTTGGGAAAAGAGATGTAATGCTAACGACAGCTGCTGTGGGGTTTCTTGTATGTGGCTCTAATGCTTGTTTACCAAGATCTAAGATGCAACTTCAACCAAAATTCAATAGCTTGGCTTTTAACAGATATGCACCATTAGTCCAGTTGCTTTTTCATTGGCGTACTTTCGAATGACATATTGATTTTGCAGTCTCTTTTGTCTGTGTTCGAAGTCCTGAGCTGGGGCTTCAGCCCAGTCTCTCTAGCTAATTTGCCCTTTGGTTATGCTCTGGAGGGACATGTGTTAAGGTCTGGAGCAGCAGGACACCGTGTTTGCTTTGCCTCAGTTATTGAGTTAGGACAGCAGGAGTCAGGGGCATGCAGTAACTCTTTGCTCTGAACTGAGTTATGAAATTCACTGCTCAGTTTATATCTTGGCATTAAGACAATGCTAAGGAAATACTGGTTCCCTGGAGAGTGAATGCTGGTAATTTTATTTGGCCGTTATCAGTTCATCACTCTGAGACCCTGCTGTGAAGGATACTACATAAATGTAAACAGCTGGAGTACTTTCCCTCAAGTACTGCCCATTCTTATTTAAAATATGTTAAATTATAAGATTTCCATTGCTTCCCTTGGGATGCTCTATCACAGTCCCATAAATCCCTGTACCAGGCAGTTCCTGTGATACCCAGGCACGTTTCTGCATGTGCTCTTCATCTTGTGCTCCAGCAGTTTGTCACTTGCCTCGAAGTTTATGCCCTACTATGCACCTCAAAGATGCAGCAAGGTAAAAAAAGTTGATGAAAACTTAATGGGAGAGACATCTACAGTTTACCGAAAATTGTGAGAGAAGCAGTTATCCCTGGCTGACTACAGCGATGGTGGTTATATAAAGCCCTTCCACCCAAGATGAAATCATCTGGCGATGAAGTGCAACACTTTAAAAATAGTCCTTTGTAAATGAGTTCCTGCAGCTCCTTAATCCCTGTTGCTCTTTCCATTGCTTTCAGCGTACTTACATCTTTCTTCTACTTAAGTGGTTAGGACCATAAGCAGCTTTTAAGGGCAATCTCAAGAGTGAAGAGCCGAAGGAGTCTGTTCCCTGCTGACTGATGTAATTATTTCAAATCGTTTTCTCTGATTCTGTATGCTTTTCTTTCAGCAGAAAAATTTTTTGGTATGAGGATCATCTGTGTAAGGAAGAAAAGAGAATTTAAAAACATAAGCACCAAGTAATTTTACTCCAAATACCATTAAATATGATCGTCTAGCTAACAAGAAATGGTGGGGAGAGTCTAAAAGCTGGTCTTCCTTTTTGTCAAGCCGGATGCGTGCCCTCCATTATCTTAGTCTCGGGATCCTTCCCGTGCCAGGACCTTGCCAAAATTATAATGCAAGAACCATACTTACAGGTTATTATTACTGCTTTACAATAAAAAAAAAAAAAGAAGTAAAAATGAGTAGAATGGAATACAAGCAGTAACGCTCTCTTCTGGATTAAAGTATAACATCATGGAGGCTCCATATCATGGAGCCTTACCTCAGTGCATTTCATGGACAAAAAAAAGTGATTTTTAGGTGACTTAGATATCACCTAAGATTTGATTTATCCTGTTTGGGTTTGTTATGGCTGATATAAGCATTTTACATATGGACAGAAATAAAAGGTTGTAACTGAGTCATATGAAAGAAATACTAGCATTTAACTGTGAGAAAGCAAGTCAGTGAGTAGTCTGGAAGCAGGCAAACCAAAATTCTTAAGCTAAATACCATGATTTCTTCCTGCTCATCATAGTTTGCATATAAGTTTTCTCTATTCCTCCCCCTTCCAAAATGTTTTAGCATTTTGCATTAGCAATATTAATTATCTGGACAGTTTTGAAATGGAGCAAGAACATCAAGATGAATCAGTCCACCTTCTCCCTATGCTTCAGCGTAACCCACAGACTCCTTTGGGAGCTGCATTTTGGTGGAACAGCTTTCTATCAATATTGCTGTAATGAGCTTTAATATTTAAATCCCGTTACAAAAGCTCTGAATGAGCAATTAGGAGTTGAGTGTTTCTTCTTCATTATGATATGAGGCTTTTTCTTCCCCTGCTTCCCTCGTCTTCTTCCTGCTGCCGTCTGCTCATCTGTCCGGGGCAGCATTGCCCGGCAAGGGCTGCGAGCCAGCCGCAGCCAGTGAACACAACCACATTAGCGACAGACAGCAGCCCTAACCAAGGGTATAAATCAGTTTAATACGATCTAGCGAGGGGGTTCAAGAGACGAAGGCTGGGGGAAGCTGAGGGTCACGCTGGGGAATCAAGGCGTGTTTGCCCGCTCTTCTGACTCCTCCTTGGATGGACACGGTGCCGGCTCAGTTTTGTGTTCCTGCGGCATGGGGGAGCACTCAAGAGGACAATAACAGTTTTACTTCTTCCTAAATTCATTTATTTCCATTGCAGCTGGGTTTCATTTTTAGAGCAGTCCAAATGCTTTCAATATCCATGTAAAAAAAAAACCCTTCAGCTATTGAAATATGAATCATTCAAATTTACAAAGATAGCCTCTAGCTGTCAGGAATGAATGAGAAAGGAAAAGCAGCATCCTAGGAAATTTCTCCATTTTTTTCCTCTGAAGCTGACTAGCAATTACTGAAATATCAAGAGTTCGTTCCTCAGTTTATTTTTCATAAATTGATGAAATAGCTATTTGGCAGCGCTCACACATGTGTCAATGTGTATTGAGGTGTCCTTTTTATGCTAGTAATATGTAGCACCTTCATTTCCCCACTTGTAAGACGAAGACAGAAATATCTGATTGATTGGTGAATCAGGCATTACTGACTGGGGTGTTATTGAAATTACTTTCTGACAGTGCATTATTTAAATCAATATTTGGATAATACCAAGATTAAAGGAGAACTGCAGGAAATGAGATATTTCAGTCTATAGAGCAATCAAGAAAACATCTACTCCGCCAGAAAGCAGAATAGTGTATATGAACACTAAGTGTTTGATACAGCTGTAGTTTCACAGAAAGGCTCCTGGAGCGCTTGGCAAGATCAGTCACTGGAAATCATGCTTAAACAACCCCCATGAATCACAGTTAGTTTTAAGCTGTAATCTGCAAGAGACAGTTAGCATTTTTCTAAATTACAGTCAGCCAGTTGGTGTTTAATTACAGTAGACTGATATTCCAAAAGCCATCAAGAGGGATGAGTAACCCGTTTCAATAAATCTTGGTGAAATATGAAAAGACTTTGGGTTTGAACGGAGATCAGGCTTTGACACGAAGCCGCCGATCAGAGATAGCGCTGGAAATGGAAATCTAAGGGAGGCGAGCCTGAGGTTGGGGCTGAGCGGAAATTAATAAGCAGCTGATTCTGGGGGCCTTTCTGTTGCAGCCTGCATCTCCCGGAGGTTTCCACGAGCTCCTTGAGAGATACATAAAGGCTGCAGGGAGCGGGCAGTTATTACAGAGAGAGCTGGAGGCACGGCCTCGCGCGCACCTGAAGATGCGGGCGGGTGATCCCACCCCGCCGGTGGAAGAGTTTGAGCCCTGGGAGGACACCCGCTGCACCTCTGCTGCCATGGGAGTGCTTTGCCAGGGAAAAGGGAAAAGAGCGGGGATTTGTTGGCTCTCAATACAGTAATGTGGTATGCTCGGACCTTGAGGAGATTCGATCCACCACCTGTTTCTCTTCTTCACATAGTTTTCTTGTGTCTTAACTCTATCAGGCACAGCTAGAGGTGGTCAAAGATGTTGGACTGTGATGACTTATAGGGGCTAATAGGGAGCAGGTATCTTACAAAAAAGTTTATAAAATTAACTTTACTCACGGCCTTGATTGCCCTACAATGATTGCCCTGTCAAAAATTTGGAGCTTCTCTGCTGCAGTGATTTTCATTTTCAAGATATAGCTTCCTACCATATTTTGACTACACAGGTATACAATTATCCAGAAAAGTAAATGTCAAATTAAATTTTAAATCAGAGCTTTCACTTTCAGGAACTCATTACTTGTTAATTTTTAAAAGGGTAAAGTTCCTGAATAACTTTTCAACACCCAGGTTTATCTCCTTTAGTTACAGCCTGCCTCAGACCCCTCTCTAAGCAAAAATAATTCCTGCAGCTTCTGCAGTGTACCTGCATTTTATATGGAAGAGAAAGCAGCAGCAAATCCACAGTGTCTGATGGACTTAGACTTGACACCAGACTCACTTCCAGGAGAAAAAGATACAACTCCACTAACTTCAGTGGAGTTGTGCCTGATTATACCACTCAAGAACGTGACTGCAGTTCAGCATGATCTACCACTGAAAGGTGATACCTCCTGCAAGCCTCAGGTCGCAGGGTCTCTGGCAAGAAAAAGATTCTCTTCCAATATTTCTCCCTTTCAAACCTCTCCTAGCCATAATCATTTCATGCAAGACTTTTGCAAAAGAAAGACGTACAAAGAGAAAGACTACTAACTACTTGCAGCTGGAACAAACCCTCTGGTATTGTCATAGTGCTCCCTCCTACACACTTGTAACTCTTGTAATTCTATTAATATATGCTGAAAGAAAAATGCTGACACAAAAATACCAGCTCTTATAGTTAATTTTTTTTAGCTGAAAGAACATAATGCTTTTTGAGGGGTTCTAATTTCATATCTCTAAATATTAATTTCTCCTTGATGTTTTTGCTGAACAGTTAGTATAGATCTATTTATAGCCACTTCTAAAGCACTTATTCCCTTTAGCACTATTTGTCTTATAAAATATATTCGCTTTGTATTTCTTCTTAATTAAGAGAACCATATTTAATAGAAGAAATATAATCACAGAATAATGAGCTGAATGCTGCAAGTGTTAGGGGACATGCTGTGTTAGGGATCAATTCCCTCCCCTGGCTTGAAGCATGTCCTTTACGTGCCATTGGGTTCAGTGAGTGAAGCCTGTTCCCTCCAAGGGCTTATGTGGTGCCAGGCTCAGAGGGCTTTCTTTGGAGCCACAAGGGTCAGAAACTTGCTTTTGGAAACTCTTATTAAAGCTGGGGATGAGCAAAATTTCAGGACAATTTCAGGCTGTGCAAATGTATAGCATGGCCCAGTCTTGCCTTGTGGGCTGTCTGCTCTGACACACAGCAGGGCTGGGCCCTGCTGCGCTGGGAGAGCAGAAGGCTGCAGAGGTTTGCAAAGGCTGTGGCCAGCATCGTATCCGTCCCTGACATGCCTGAGACTGCAGCAGCTCCCTAAGTAGCCCTGCACTTAGAGAAGGAAAGAAAGTTATTCCTGAAGCCACAGCATCACTTTTTTTAAAGGAAAGCATTCCCTCTTTTAGAGTATTGGCAGGAATGCATTTGTTAATCAAACAAAAAAGACAGTCCGGATTAAGCATGAACCAACAACCTACATTGCATGAAAGCCTAGGTTTTGCAGTGTGAGATGCTTTAGAAATTGTCTTCCCATGTGAAATTATCTAAGGGCTTTGAGAAAAATATTGGATGAGTCTTACAACTGCCGTATTCCCAGAGGGTCTTGAAAATATCTGCTGGGAATTTGGTAGCCAACTTGATCTCCAATGCAAAGTCAGTGAAACTACACTACAGAAAAATATGTTGTGGTGAACTTAGTTGTCTTATGTCCTACCCTAAAATCTTTATTTATTTTGGAAAAGGTGAGGAACAGCTTTTCAACAAACATTCGGCAAACACGAATGTTAAACAATGTTAACCAGTACGAAACAACAGCCATTTTCCCTAGCAGAGATTGCACAGGGCAGAGAAAGGCCTGGCCATAGCCGACAAGCTTCTCTCCTCCCGTCTCGAGTCCGGGGAGCCTGGCAAGCTCGTGCTTGCTGTGGGCATGGGAGCCCCCTCCACCAAAGCCCGCAGAGAAGTGCATGGCCCTGTTCCTCGGTGGGCATTTGCTTTGCACATTTGCTTGCTGGTAAGAAACCAGAACTGTTCAAGGACTGAACACCACTGCAGGCTGGTCCCAGCAAATGCTCATAGATCTCCCCCTCCTGATCCCCGCCCTGAAGACAAGACCTGCCACCAAAAGGGCTCTCGCTGCCTCTGCTGCCACAAGCACAGATGCCTGATGCCAGGAAGCGGCCAAATTCCTGCACTGGGGGAGAGAAGGAAGTGCTTAATGTTTAGCTGAGCTGCATTTCCCCATCAGAGACTACCTCCTTCTCTCTGTGGGCAGCACAGACACATGCATGAACTGTGCATGCTGACTTTGCACTCCTGGCTCCTAAAATGTTGGTTATATATTGCCTACAGCAGGCAGTTTGGATGGCAGCTCTGAACTGGCACTTCTGGACCCCTGGAGATGACTACTCTTTCGCACGGGACAAAATATATTTAAAAAAATTTACCCCAGAGGATAAAATACTCCTCAAAAGCATGGCGGACAAGTGCTTGTGCAATGGTACAGGATGTCCACAGTGTGGTGCCAGTGTAATGCAGTCCGGGCTCCTGGCAGTGATGGCAACTTCTACAGGGCAGTCAGCGGACATGCTTTTTACACTGTAACAAAGTTTTCCTCTTCCAGGTTTCCAAATTGCTTACACAGCTCAAGGTGTTGCTCTTTCAAGGCCACTTCTGTTCTCCCAGTGTGAAATAAACCTAAACTGATATGGATCCACCATCTTAAGTGGGTATCAGATCTTTCAGGAGGGTCTGCACAAGTGGGAAAGTTACATTTAAGATCTGTCAACAGTGACTGGCAAACAGGCCAGCACTGCCACTCCCCAGCGCGGCTACGGCTGCTTGAGCTGTGTGAAGCCAGCGTCCACCAGTGACTACAGCAGAGCTAGAGGAGTATGGTGGGGTGAAAGTTTCTGGGTCCTTTCTGATGGAAAAAAAGGGTGCCTGAATACTTTCACCCCAAGTTTCAGCTTTGTGCACAAAACTATAACTTTGTCTAAAACCAAAGCCTGTTTGTTTTTATCGACATAGACCCAATGAGGTGGACAAGCAAGTTATCCAAATCCATCTGTGATGTGAAAAGCATCCGATCAGTGACAAACCTAAAAACATTGAGGCCTCAGGTCTAAAAGGCGGAGAAGATGGTGATGTTCCAAGGGCTTTTTATCTTTTGCTAAAGGGAAGATATTCTTAAGGATGCAGAAAACCCTCTGCATACTTGAAATGCAGACAAGGGAGCCTGGGTATAGTGACACCAACATGCTGCCGTGTCCTGCTAGGCAGACACAACTGTATTGAAGACTGGCACACACTACAGGTAAATGACCTATGGATATTTTCCGTTCAAGATCTCTTCACATCTGAATAAGCCTTTCTGGAGGCTCTTTGATAGTTAAACAGATAAAGTGAGGTAAACTCTTGATGATGGGTTAAACAGACATAGAGGAAAGAAGCCCAGCTTGTTTTTCCACTAAGGTAGTGTCATGCTCTGCAGACAGTATCTCAAGCAATGCTAATGAGAGCTATCTGTCGCAGGGGATTGCTACCTACGTAGCTAGCAAAGGCTGACTTGCACTTCTGTTTCCCAGACCTTCAATTTACAGCGTTAATCATTGCCCACACGTGTGCTTTCTGGAAATCATAACAGCTGTCACGTAAATACTGCTGCCCCAGGATTGTGCTGCTTTGAGCCACCACCAGTAGAAACCTTAATGTTCCCTACCTCATGCATCAATCTGTATTTGGAAAGTGCATTTGTTACTATTACAGCCGTCAGTTACACAACACACTCCGTCTGCTTGGCCCCGAACATCTAGTGCGTGGCATTTGCCTATTAAATGTGATGCAAGAGTCTCCAAAAGCCTCATGAGTTTCAGTGAGCATAACGAAGAAGACTGATGACCCTTCAGTGCAATGTGAAGAATTAACGTTTCGTGACATAGATCACCATACATTTCTAGAACAAAGCGCTGTTTATCAAAATGAAAATAAAACTTGGAAGGTAGTTAGGAATTCATGCAATCTGTAATGTAATAAAAATTTTCACAGCAATACATCATCACTTGAACACATCTATTGTATGGCTATTTATACTTCTGAGGCACCTGCTTTTTTCTCCCCCCCCCCCCTTTTTTTTTGCAGGAACTATGTATGTCTGAGCACCAAGCGTTGCTGCATTTAGAGTCAAGCAGATGGGTCTGTATGATTCACAAAATGATGTTCTCATTTTGCTCTGATAATACGTTTTAGGTGACAGGCCTGAAACATATGATGAGTATAAATAGGTGGAATACTGAAAAGTTGTGTAAACTATGAAGGTATATACAGCAAACACCAAAATCTGGGTGCAGGTCTAATGAGAGATGTGAACAGAAGTTGGCTGCAGGCAAGGATGGAGAGGAATCTTTTAACAATAAAATGATATGCGTAACAGGAAGGAATTTCATATAAAAAGCTTTGCAGTGGTAAGAACTGAAATGTTTGCAGAGGAACCCTGATAACAGTCAAAATTCTGTGTTTTGGAATAAACAGCTGAAAGTAAACAGCCATGAGCTTACGAGACATAAGGAATACTGATTAATGTTTTTAGTAATATAAAGAGATTTCATCAACCACTGATCTAAACCGTCATTTGTATTTGTCTGAAAGGTCTCAAGTCCCAGAGCTGGGGGGGAAGTGCATTGTGTTGGTGATGGAAACCAAGCAGAGCTCTTTTGCAGTGCATCTTCTGATGATCTGAAATTAAAAACCAGCTGTCACAACCACTGCTAGAAGTACCAGGATAGTCACACAGACTTTGTGGTGTGGTCTCAAAGTTCCCAAATAACTAGCAGGGGGGATTAAAGATGTGGTTCCCAGACTGCTGACTGCCACAGCTTTACCAATATCACCGTTGTTGGTATCAGCAGCCGCTTGCCTTAGCCAGGCATCCAGGACACCTGGACTTTATGCAACTCAATTTTCCTTTCTTAAAGAAAGAGTCTAGATCTCACGATGGCAATGAAAAAACAGGCTCACAACAACTGAACCAAACATTAGGCTTATTTCCAAAAATTGTACTTTCATGTTTGCTCTCAGAAGAAGAAAGGAGATTGTAAGAAAGGAGATTGATAATTTGAAAGGAAAAGGAGAAAGTTTTCACAGCTGCATGCTGGTGGAAGAGCCCTGTTGGAGGACTGCTTGGTACATTATCATCTTACAAAATGGTTCTTTTTCATATTGAACACAGTGGGAGGGATGAGATGATCTGTGACGTTAAGGCTCAATTTAATTGCAATGAAATCTTGCAGTGCATAAAAACATCCTACTTTAAACTTCTCTCCATCTAAAAGCCCACAAATTTCTGTACAGAGTGGCAGTTACAGACGTGAAATAGATATCAATAGTTTTATAAATGTAAATAAATGGTAGGTAAATAATTTTATAATTGGTAACTGAAAAAGTATTTTCCCATTTGAACTATATGTCTTTTAATAACTAGGATGTCTTGCTTACAAAGCTGTCTATGTAATGAAGAGCCAGAACCCTTCCATGAATTTTTCAAGACAATTTCCCTGTATCAGACTTTGCAAGGAACGTTGCTTTTGTAATTATATTTTTAGATCAGTATGTATTTTGGAGATACTTGAAAAAGTATCTCAAAAAATTAAGCTGATACGGATAATATTTCATTGGTTCATTAACAAAAAGACTTAAACAAGAAGTGGAAAACTGGAAGGGCCTAATCGCCAGGTCAGAGGTAAAACATGAAAACATACATGGGTGTTTCAGGAGAGTGGAAAAGAAAACCTTGCATGTGGAAGACCATGCACTTCCATAAGACTATAAGGATGCAAGTGCACTTTTTTCAAATGTTTTTATATTCCTCTTTGTATTGAATGATGTGGATGATGAATGTGAGGAATTGTAAAGGTAGACTTTCAAGTTGGAAAATTTGTAAGAGTTTATTTTTTATATGTTTTGTTATTTGCAAGCTACTTAAAATGCTCTATAGTAACATGATCACTGTAGTTCTGGCAAAACTAGAGTCCAGTGAGCTTCACTATGCTCACATGTTTTGTTTGTGTATGTACGCACACTCGCGCACATCTGCATGCACAAGCAGTGATCAGAAAAAGAAACATATCACTAAATCCTTTAATTTTGCTGCTGCAAATTCAGAGAAATTGCAGTCCAGCATGGAAACTCCTGTTCTGCTGGGAGCACAGAGGAACAGGAGGGCAGCAACAGGCCAGGAGGGTCTCTACAGTTTGGTTTCAGAGGCCATGAACAAGAAACAAAGGGATGATAATTCATAACCTGTACGTAAAGGTGTTATATGCTGTATGCCGGAAGATGCTGAGATGCTTTGTCATGGTTTTTGAAAAACCTGGCAACCAGAGTTGCTAAATGCTGTCCTTTAATGTGGCAACACTTTTGCTTCTTGCAAAGTTTTTTTGCACTGAGCAAAGAAAATGTAGGTGCAACTGGAAAGCATTTGTCTTTTCTAGGGAGAAAAAAAAATGATCTCACACAAATTTGCTTACTTGAGACAACAATATCTGTTCAAAATCAGAAAATGGTATGCCTTCCATGATGCAAGAAGCAGAATTTGTACAATGGTACCAGGGCAGCAATGATATGGCACTTGACTTCCACACTAACCTTGCTTATTATTTTAAGGAGACTTTTTTACTCTCCAGGTAAAACATCATAATCTTGGCAGAAGCAGTTTTGTGTAAAGCAGCTGGTAAAGTGGTATGTCGACCTTTCTAATTTTAACTCATCAATCTTGTCACCTTGGCAGGGTGCATGTATGTTCTTAGCATTTACAGTTAGCAGGTCTTGAAAGCCTGTAAAAGACTGTTATATATACTCTGGCATTACAAACATCTTAATAATCTGTGCCATCATTGCTAAGTTGCACTTGGAAATACACAGAATCACAGAATCACAGAATCACAGAATGGGTGAGGTTGGAAGGGACCTCTGGAGATCGTCTAGTCCAACACCCCTGCTCCAGCAGGGTCACCTAGAGCATGTTAGACAGGGTTGCATTCAGGCAGGCTTTGAATATCTCCAGAGAAGAAGACTCCACAACCTCTCCGGACAACTTGTTCCAGTGCTCCGTCACTCTCACAGGGAAGAAATTCCCCCTCACGGTCAGGAGGAACTTCCTGTGCTTCAATTTCTGCCCATTGCCTCTTGTCCTGTCACATGGGACAAATGAAAAGAGTTTGTCCCGGTCCCCTTGACACCCTCCCTTCAGGTACTTGTACACATTGATAAGATCCCCCCTCAGTCTTCTCTTCCCCAGGCTGAAGAGGACCAGCTCTCACAGCCGTTCCTCATAGGGCAGATGCTCCAGCCCTCTGATCATCTTCATAGCCCTACGCTGGACTCTCTCCAGTAGCTCCATGTCTCTCTTGAGACACAAATTGCCGCACAAGTCGTAAGATGCTTGCCTGGGCCATCACCCTGCCTCCATACCTCTCCAATGTGTAGGAAAGTACACCATTCTTCTGGGCAGTTTATTAGAAGAAATCACAGGTTATGTCTACAGCAATAACTCAGCTGGCCAGTCACTGAGGTCAAGTGGTGGGAAATGGCCCAACTCCTAGGACCATAGGAAAATTGAGGTTGGGAGAAATATCTAGTCCAATTCTCTGCTTAGAGCTGGGATGACTTCAAAATTACAGCAATGCCAGCGCCTCTGTAAAGGGTGTTTGCCTGTGAGGAGCCTGCCGTGACGGTGCCTGGGATAGCCTGCCTACCAAAGTGTGCCAAATGCTGCTTGGGACACATGAGCTGGGACAAAGCCCAGGCAAACTCTGAGCATTGACCTCATTTGCTAGTGTGGATGATCAGATACCAGGGCGCAGGGATGTCCCCAGCCATACCAGAATTTGCATCTTAAGAGAACCGATCTTGCGAAGTCAGGTGCACAGCAGTCCCTCCTTTTTAGGGACAAGATCAACTCTCGTTTTCTCGGGATATTGGGGGTTTGTCTCCAGATGTTTTGTTTTGGTTGACAAGAAAGTTATCACTGAAGAGTTCAAATTATTCCCGCTCAGCTTTGGAAAATAGAGAGAATTAGGAAGAATGCTTTTTCTGTAATTCTTACAGGGTCTACCAAAAGCAGTAGTGGCAACTGTATTCAAAAGATGAAAAACAAAAGAAAATATTGTATAATACCAAACTACTGATACTGATTATGTAGTGAAGCAGCCATTAGCAAGTTTTAGTGAGTGCTGTAGCTGATGTTCAGTAAGCTACTGTTCAGCATAGACATGTTTCTTCTCAGGATGACAGCAGGAATCTCCCTGTAGAAAGGATTGGTTATTAATAGTTTTAACAGTGTAGGACTTTGTCTGAGGGGGCCCTGCAGAGTCATCTTGCTTATCTTCTGAAAGTTATGACTCTCCTATTCAAGACTGCTACTTTAGGTAGACTTTATGAAATAGGTAGAAAAAGGAATGGTGACCAGCTCAGTAAATCCACAATTCTGTACTTCTATCGTTGTACGTAAGTAAGAATTTCTCTGTCCTATGAAAAAAATCTCCTTAGGTGTCATGCAACTTGCTGAAAATGGAGGCCAGCAGATAATAAAATATCTTTATTATTATTATAATATTATAATAATAAAGTATTATTATAATAAATAAAAGCTCTGCAGCTCTTACATCTATCTTCCTTCCTTCCTTCCTTCCTTTCTTCCTTCCTTCCTTTTCATCTCTCTATCTACCATTTTGTAGTCTTTCAACAAAGATACAGTGATATGTAATTAGGATTCAGATAGTCTGTGTCATTCCCATTGCCTGAAAATCTTGAGAATTTTTTTACATGCATAGATAAGAGAATTCTTCATTTATCAGCTTTTCTTAAGGCTAGTCTGGGCAGGTGGAATTCAAAACAAATCTAAATGAGATCTGATTTCTTCTCCTTTGATGAAAAACACCACGCTGATTAAATATGTCCCTTTTATTGTTAGGAAAACATTCTATCTTTCTTCCTGATTCCTCTTGCTCTTTCACGTATAGAAAATCCAATGTCTCATGACCTTATTTTGTCTACAACATGACATATTTATAGCTAGCATTTTTGAAAAGAATCTTCAGAGGCCTCATTTAGCAGCGGAAAGGTGTTAGACAGGAGACAGAAAGTCTGGTTTTCATCTGTAGCTAGCTCCTCAATGTACACCCCTCACCAATGAACAAATTCCTGCACCAGGCAAGATTTTTTTTCAAAAATCTGCTCCCAGCTGTCATAATTCAAAATGCACAATGGTGTCTCCAGATGCTCAGAATCACCTTCCCCATGGTTATGGACCATATGTTGCATGAACATCCTCTGTCTTAGTCTTCGACTCATTTGAATCTGCAGACTAGCTCATACCTACCACTCTCCATAACACACTTCCGTCATCTCCAAACAGCAGCTGGGCAGAAGCTGTGATCCACAACATGCCCCTAAGCAGAACATTTGTATCCTGCCTTTTCTTTGCAGAGTATCCTAGAAAGTGAAATGAACACTCAGGCTCTCAGTGGGGCAGAACAGAAATCTGTTCTTCCTCCTTCATGCTAGATGACTCAAACATAAAACAAGAGCTTGGGACTTTTGGATTGCTGCTGATACCTGGGCAACCATGCAGCCATTTTCTGGCCAAAGTCTGCACTGCAACCAAATTAATCAGCTCATCTCCTTACTCCTAGGGAAGGTCTATAGTCCTGCAACTAGTCCTCTGAACTGGAAGGTCCTGAGGCTGTAATGTCCATTTTGTGTGGGCTTGGCATGGCCCACACTGATAACAGCCTGTTCAGTGCAGGGTGGCAGGACAGATTAAGTGGAACAAATCTCAAATTAGGTCACTTCCACTAAATTGTACTGTGTGGTCCTGGGACAAGAGCTAGTATCAGAGTACACCCTTTCAGGTGGAAGTGTTGGAGGCAGGGCAGAACTTCTGGATCAAAAAACTGACATTACACCGCTTAGATTACTACCACAGCTGATCAAGAGCCACAAATGGAATCTTCTTTCTACATTCAGCTAATCTTTGCCAAGACAGAATTATAAATCTGACAAAATCTTTTCTTCATACCCTTTTCTAGTCCAGAATTAAGTACAAACTTATTTGGGCTTATGCTTCACTGTCAGGTGAAGTATAGTAGTAGTAGATTTAAAGCTTCAATAAATTTCGCTGTCTGAGAAGATCAGCTCATCTCTGCAGCACACCTTAATCTTATGCTCTTATTATATCAAATGTTGTCAATGTTATACCAATATGATCATATTATGACAAAATGAATGGATTAACAATGCTATTTACAGGGAAATATCTACAACCCTGAAAATCATAGTTAGTGAGGTGGATGGAAATAGTTCTGAGAGTGCACACATTGCATGCCAGCTACCTCCGAGCCTTCCTACGTAGGGGTGGCTACAGCCTTGAAATCCAAGTGACGGGTGGGGTGCTAAGGTATGGCACCAAGGTATGTCTTGGTAGGGTTATCTGACATATCTCACTTACAAAGGGTCCCACTAAATTCCAGTTTGTAGTTCTTGGGCAAGAGGCAGAATGTGAGGAGGATTTCCAAGTCACTGCGCAAATTAGGGTTTACAGGTCCTCATAGCTAGAGGAGACCTCATGGCAGGGAACTGATTGCTGTTGTCATTGAGATAATAATTATGCTACTGGCTTTTATATAGTAAGACTGAATCACGGTTTCTATTTATGTGAAAAATGGCATTCATGATTTTTTCCTTGCTCCTTTCTAACCTTTCTATTGACTTAAATAGATGTAAACAGAGACCAGAGACAAAGGGCAACATTCGGGGGTTTTCAATCATCAAATTTAACTGTTTTTTCATCCTTTATGGGAGAAAATATGGACTGTGGCCTTCATTGAAACAGTTGATGATTTGCAGAAATGTCATCAAGCTGGAATGAAAGTGAAGAAAACCAACCCAGATGCCAAGCACTGACCATCTGCTTCTCCTTTGGACTGGGATGTTAATTCCATAGATTGAATATGTTTTTTTTTTCCACCCCCCCCCCCAACAAAATAGAAATCAGTTTGTTTACAGGACAGACTATCTCTCTGCTGAGAACTGTACTCATAAGTCAGGAACAACTTGTCCCTAGGGTGAAGAGTAGAGGAAGAGTTCATTGAGAGACTATATAAAGTTCATGTTTTTGTTGCAGTGTTCTTCCTATTACCAGTGACAATCTGAGAAATTAGGTAGAGTCAATTAGTTTAATATTTAGGGTAGAAGCCAAACTCAACTGAAAAAAAAAAAGATAAAAAGGACAGAGTACTTAGGTTCTCTGAGATCTCCAGAAGAATTCCAGTTGAAGTCCCACATCAATGGATGGGCTTATGTATGTCCTCAAGACTCTTCCTTCACATGGGGACCCTGGAATAATATATGTCTCCTAGCCCAGAGGCTGCTTCTGTGCACAAAACACCCATGTAAACTTTACTTACCTTAGTAGTGAGCTAGTGGCCATGCCAACAGCTGTTGCAGAGCACTGGGAAGAGCAATAACCCTTCCTTCACCCCTGCACAAATTTCCGGCAGCCTTTACCCATTTGAGCCACTCACAGCCAGTTTGCCAGTAACGAACAAAGCAGGTGATCTCTGGAAGAGCTTCTTAGGAATAAGGATCCCCACCGCTTCCCAGCGGTTTGCTCTGTAACACTTGTGTCCCAAGTCAGTTATCAGTGAGTGCTGTTCTGGTCTAGCAGTGAAGACTCAGATTTACTGGAGAACAGCTGAAGAGGACATAGTCATCTTCCTCCCATTAGTCCCTGTTTCATACACTTCAATGCTGCACTAGTATCCAGTACCCTGGGAGGCAGCAGGGGACAGGAGGTAGCGGAGAACTGATGTCTCACCACAAGATTAGGGTCAGCAGGGGCAGCCCAAGAGCCTGAGACCACGGAGGCAGCAGGGCCGTCCCTGCCCTGGTCCAGCTGCCTGCCTGTAGCCCCCATTGCACAGCGCTGCCCACTCACTGCGTAGCCTAGTTTTCCCACGCTGTGCAGCACAAAAAATTTACACCAACGTCTAGAACATGCTCTTAAAACACATGTAACCTATTCTATACATTTCTAAACATGCTGTAACAAATTAGCCCTGTTCACTGTCATGCTGACCCTGGGTAGGGCTGTGCATGGTGGGTACAAGCTCACTGCACCCTAATATTTGACCTGTCTGGCATGGGAGAATAATTGCAGCCTTCCCCTTGCCTATGCTATTGCAGCAGGAGATCTCCCTTCTTCTTTCCCTCTGCTTTCCATGTTGGTGTCTCCAGCTGTGGGAGGCAGGATGTGGGAATCTGAGCACTGAGCTTTCCTTTCCTCCCACACTACCAATCTTACAGTAAGGGTTTGATCTCTCAGTCAAGTATTTGGGTGCTAAATGCTTAAATCTTTGTAAGATTTTATACTAAGTATTTCAATTTTCCTGGATGTATAAATGCCTACTTCTGAGTTTTCTTAGGGTGTCTAAGGCTTGTGGGATACTGCAAGAGAGATGAGTCCCTGGTTCATACTGCCACTAGATACTACAAACCAGACAGGGAGTATATATTTAGCCTTGTTAACAAAAACAATGTGAGAGCATAAACGTCACTAAATTCATTATTGTATAATATTTTCTATACCAGTAGTTAATTTGCGGCTCATTTACCACTTAAATACCTCCCAGGCAGATATCTGTAGGACATAAACTTTCCCTCCCTCCCTCTCTGCTGGCCCTATTTAACTAAGGAGTATTAATTCTTAATAATAAAACTCCCTAAAAATTCACATGCATTCCAGTCCTGATTTTGACAAGGTCTACAAGTGGGCTTGACTAATCTGTTATTTTGTCTTACCTTGCTCAAGTAATGAAGTGGACACAATGTTCTTCTAAAAAACTGGAAATCATTTGGGGTCATCTTGAAATTTCTACTTACTTTTCATTCTTTAGCACTTGTTTACACTTTGCCATTTATATCTCTTTTTCTGGTGTATGTATTTTTTCCTTTCTCACTATAAATATACTTACAGCAGGGAGAAGAGGGGAGGGAAGTTCCCTAGTGAATTATAACTTGCTTTTGTGGCATTTGCAATTTGTCAAACAGAGCTGGTTCAACTGAAACCATTGGATTGCTCTTTCCAAAGGAAACTGAATTTAAAAAATGTAAGCACAGAAATTCCACCCTTAGTTTCATGCCTACAAACAGAAACCTGATTAAACTCAGCAATTCCCACTTGAGATTTTAAACTCATGAGACAAAGTATAGGGGAACAGACCACTAACTTTACTAATTTTGCAAGAAAGTAATCTAATTAAGGGTCAGAATTTGGCCCAGAGGTAGAAGTATTGAGAGTTGTTATAATAACATTATCCAAAATATTCTTATCTGTTTATAATTTTTCCACACTGTAAAGGTTACTCCTTATATAGGAGCCAAAGGAAGGCAGCCAGTATATCCTTGATGAATTTTAAGTCCTTTTACTCTTCCATGAGCTTGTGTAAGTCACACTCAGCAGGAGCTGAACAAAACAATTCATAGGACGTTGATTCATGATGTTACTGTAGTGGATGTCAAAAATAAAAAATAATTGTGTATTCTGCTTGATTTTACAATCTTTTAAGAAAGAAGCACGTTGCGTGGATCAGACCTGCTCAGCCATGTGTTGGCAATGGAGGAAACTGCAATGGGGCAGGCAGCAAGGTGTCCCAGGGCAGGTCTTGGGCACTGATGTTTACCTCTCCATCTCAGCCGCCAACTTAAAGGAGATGCTAGCCTCAGGAGTTGGAGAAAAACCAAGGACCATGGGCCGGATTGTATTCCAGAGAACTTTAAAAAGAAATACTGCTTTTCAGAGGGGATTTTCAAAACAACCAAGGAGATTTAGGAAGTAGGTGTCTCCAAATCTCTTTTCCCAGGATCTCACAGGAGCCCAAACATTCAATGTCATCAGGCTGGAAAGAAAAGCACTGAAGTGGGTTTTTTTTTTTTTTCTTCTATTCCTGTACCACAGAAGGAAATTACAACGGCAAAAAAAAAATCCCTCTAAAAGCCATGCAGTACACATTATATAGACAGTTATGTCTCTGACTTGGTATCCCAGCTCATCCCCATAAGTAATCATCATGACAGAATAGGGTGCAGAAGGTGCTGGACTGCAATCACGGAAAGGTTATCACAGCTTTGGCAAGCTAACACTGTTCCTCATCCTCTTCTCAGGAATGAGTAATGTCCCCAGGGCACTGCCGTACTTGGAAGGGACAAGAGTGGCCCCAAATCTTCCTGTCCCAATCTCTTCCTGGCCCACAGCTTCTTCCTTTTTCAGTAAATTCAATTCTGCAGTTGACCTCATTAAAAATACTGCCTGCTAACATTTCCAGTTTGACTGTAAGTTTGGAGTCAAGAGACCAAAATCATTCCAAGTTACAGTAAAATTAGTACCTATGTAGCCCAGTTCAGAAGTGGGCCTGTGCCTTAGCCTGATGGAATTAAATTTGACACAGAACAGTCACGGAGCAGGTTACAGGAAAAGCAGACAGCAATGTGCCTTGGTTATTTCTCAGTCCTAAAATAGTTGTGTTCCCATTTTTGTGGAAGGATGGGTATAGTACATCTGCCCTATTTTGACTCTAGAATGCTTTTATTTTGCTTTAATATTCAGCCAGCATAAAATTCAGACATTGCCCAACCTTCTTTTAAACCTCACTTCAAGTGTTTCAGATCACAGGTACCTCACTCAGCGGGATATAGGGCCTGGGCCCGGGAGATGGCATCTAGCAGCTTGCTACACCTCGCAGCATGATGTGGGGCTGGAGCACTCCTCCTGGAAGGGGTATCGCCGCATCACGCAGCCGCTGGGCTTTCAGCTCCTGCGTCTCAGTATGGCCAAGATGTCACAAATTGCTAGAACAAAATCCACTGAGAGATTTTATGGAAGGGGAAGGCGATTTTATTTCACAAACTCTCTAAGTTGATTTTACCCATGCACGTGTTCACACCCGCGTGGACACAAGCACAAGACATACACCTGTGTGGTCTGGCCGTGGCCACTGCATGCAATGTGGAGGAGAAGGGATGCCTCCCGTGAGCCCTCACTGCACCTCTGGGATTAGCAGCAGGGAGCTGATTTAGACCTTCCCTTTATAAGCGGATGCTCTTTGGGATCTTTTGCCTCAATATGTTGTCTCACTCCTCATAAGTGGCAAAACTTCCAAGTTTCACAGTTCTCCTGTTTTCCTTATCTGATTACTTCAGGGCTCCTGTCTTGTTCTTCATCCTGTTGTCACCTTATCTTAAAGTCAGTTTATTCTTCTTCGTTTGAACAAAATCACATGTAAAAAACTATTAATGTGACCTATCCTTCTAAAATTTCTTCTACTGTTTCACTGGTTACTTTCAGATAAATGTTTCCGTTCATAAGCAACTCCTGCCAATCTTAGTATTTCTATTAGAAAAGTCCACAGATTCACCTGAGTAGGGTACTGCAGTGATGCTGCTGCACCACGCTCAGGGCTCCAGGCAGTCGCTGGGTTGCAGCGTGTCACGGCGTCTCTCCATGCTGACGTGACCTGACCAGCTCTTAGCTGGTGAAGAGATTGTTCACTTCAGCTCTGTGCGGCCATCAATTTCATAAGAGACATCCTCAGCAAATTTCCAAACACTCAGCAGTAGGAAGCCAGTGGCATTTCCATGACCCTTGAATATCTTGTGTTATCTCTTTTGTTTAATCCCCAGTTGATTAAAAGTAGAAGACTGCGTAAGACTGATTTTCCGTTTTTGGAAGGGCTTTCAGAAAAAGGTCCATATGGTAATTCACAAGATTTATTTAGGGAAATGATCCAGCATTAAATGTAATGTAAACAAAAGATCATATAAACCTGCACCTGGGTTTAGATGGCTGATGAAAGCACTGAAATTCAGTGTTTAATTCACAGCTACAGAATAGCAAAGGCTCATAAAAATGCATCATGTTGGAACCAGTAAGTGAAATGCTGTATTTGGCCATATACTTCCATTCAGATCTTAGGCGAAGTTGGGCTAAAAGAACAAAAACTGACATAATGAACCCAGTTCTTTAGAAGACTGTGCTGAAGCTATCAAAATGGAAACTGAAAAGTCTGTATCAGGAAGGCTGTGCTTCATAGCTGTACTATAGCTTTCTCACCGTTGTTAGGGGTCAATGGGTAAGCATGTATTTTCATGCTGTCCTCACTGAACATACATCATGGACTGGAAAGCCCTTTGGCCTCTTAGTTATATATTTACCTACTGCATCGCTTCAAATGACGCTTGTTTCAGAACAGTTCCGAGAACAAATGAAAACAACACATTTATCCCATTCTTTTAATTCTTTGTCAGACTTTCAAAACTTATTCCTGGGAGTGCACATCACAGAAGAAAGAGAATTTTGTCCTCAAAATGCCAACACTTTATAAAAAAAATAAAATAATCAACCTCTGGGAAAAACGTGAAAAATATTGTTTAGTATGTGTTTGTATCTTCTAGAACATTTTCTCTGCTCTGTAGGTTATCTTTCTGGAGATCTTGTGGTTAAAGCACTGTATTAGGAATTGTTGGTTTGGTTTTAGGAATTGAAAAGGGATCCGTGGTTTGGTTTCCAGCATGGCCATGGATGTCCTGCATATCTCTGCCAAGGAATACACTCTGCCTCTCAATGTCACAGTGCTCTTCTACAGGCCCCTTAGGTTGCCACCTCTTCTCTCAGTACCATTGCCCACACCTGCCTCCAGGTCTGCCTGGGACCAGGCAACACAGGGAACCTGGAGACATCAGGAGAGACCTGCAAGTCAAGGGAAATTATTATATCCCCTGCTTGCTGCACGTGAGGCCACACCTGGGATCATGCCTGGTTTGGGGGTCATGCAGAAGTGCCAGAGCTAGTGTTATTCCCATCTCATGTGTTTGCTCTCCCACTATTGCAGTGACAGAACTGCAGCCGTTTCCTTACGTGACAAAGGCAGCATGTGGGACAAGCTGCTCTTGTCCCACTGACCATAACATTGTGAGACACGGTGCAAGACGCACAAGAGAGACCTGCAGAAATGTCCGGGTCACCAGAGAGCTCCCCTGTGCTCTGCAAATGCTTTCAGTGAAGGGCACTGACACGAAGAGCATGAATGTTTCCTGAGGGTGAACATAGCTACAATGAAAATCAAAGGTAAATTAACTGAAAGTGTTCTTGCATAGCTTAATTCCTGTAATTAATATCTCCAATACTCAGAGGATTCTGTGATTTACAGGAGAGAAGAGCATAAAAAGCATTGTATTATGTTTGGAACGCACATCTACAATATGATAGAAGTATTCTGTCATGTTTAATATGGGATTTCAAGGGAGAGAAAAGATAACAAAATTAATAAAAAGACAAAAACTGAGCCAGTTTCAGATGCTCTTCATTTTAGATTAATTCAGTTCTGAAAAACGTATGTCATCTTCCTGTCATGTTATACCTATAAATCACGGAGCTAGAAGAAAACACATAAAATATTTGCATTATTTAGCTGATGAATCCAAATGTTTGGCATGTATTGTCACAGTGATTTTGCTAATTAGCAATATGCTGGTTTGCTTTGGCTTTTTCACAGAAATGAACTCATGTGAGTCTGAGACTGCTTACCAGCTACAACACCAGCTATTTTACCTTCCAGTTGTGTTACAGCAATATTCCAAACTTACTTGAAATTAAATTCCCAGATCAATTTTGAGAGATCTAAATAAAGAAATAAGCCACCAAACCACTAAGATATGAGAAAACCAGAGAATAATAATAACAAATAAATGACCTATATTCTTGTCTTAATAAATTACTAATTCTCAGTCATCAAAAAATGACTCTTTAAAATGTTGTATTGGAAATGTCATGATTAGAGCTAGTGAAAAAGATTGTAGACAAAGCACAGGTACATACATTGATTCACTTCTAGCCAGCCTCTCTGGTGGCACCTCTTGTGTGGGGCTCCTTGGTACCTTGCCCTTAGAAGGGTTTAAAAAATTTAATAGAAAGATAAAGTCAGGCAGTTAATGGAGTTAGAGGTGAGAACCAGGATGTCTCCTGGTGGGAGCTGTGGGTGCTGAGGAGGCTTTCTGGGCATGGGTCATGGTTGGTGGGCTGGTTCGTGGTGCCCTGTTGCTCTGCACCCTGGAAATGAACCCAGAAAGAGACTGGCCCCCCCCCACACACACACACCCCACAGACTACAGGCCACACAGACCTGGAGGCATGCAGAGATTTTTTGTTGCTGTTGTTGTTTTTGTTTGTTTTCCATGAGTCTGACATCTTCAAGGGGAAAAGGACACTTTTCATCAGGGAGGTTAAGAGGTTAAATCTGTTTTTTTTCATTAAACCATTAACTGGTTTTCATTTTTCATTTAAACACTTGTGAGGGAAAGTTATTCCCAGCATTTTTCCTCTTTGTTTATAACCAGTGCTTCTGCTCTTCCTGAAAGCACTGATGGCAGTGACTGAAGTCACTGATGGCATCAAATGACTGTATTCCCAAAGTTTTTATGATATTGTGCAGTTTCTTAGGAAATCAGGACTTCACGTACTATAGATGGCTGAGGTACCTAACGTGCCATTCTTGCTTTCCTTATTATTGTTTTTTCCCCTACACAATTTTACAAAGAATTTAAGACTAAAGATTTTTCTCTAAATAACCTAACTCCCTGTACAATAAGTTTTATCTTTCTGTATTGCTAAGTGACCCACAGGGCTGTATTATCTGAGTATCTTGGAGATATATCTGCCAAATGTGCCTTTAAGCACGAGCAGATGAAGCCAGGTTCAGCATGTACAGAAGGGAGCACAGGGACAGGTTGGATGTAGAGACCATTCCCTTTCTATAAGGCCACTGATGCCATACTGGTGGGAGAAGACAAGTTGATCTCTAAGTCCATTTTGGTTTTGGTCTTTCTTGTGACACTGTTAACAAAAGCACCTGGTCAGCAGAATTTTTGTGATGTGAACTACCTTTTGTTAGCTACTGGGATAACATCATCGACTCTGTTCAAATTAGTATGATGTTGTTAGGTGGCAACATTTTGCCTTGAAATAAGGTAACCGAACTGGTAACATGGAGGCATCCTACCCAGATCTGAGAACAAAACCTACTGCAGCTGTAGACAAGTAGCTACAGTGTAGGTGTAACAATCTCAGCTAGTTGTCTAGGCTGCCATTATAGTCAACAAATAACCTTCTGGTAAGAGGAGAAAAGGACAGCATTCATCTGGCCAGAAGCTGACATCCTCCATAGGATGATTCCTTGAACTCCAAAGACTGTCTCTCTCTACCTTGGCTACAAAAATAATCACACTTGCTTAGAGGGATGCACCTGCACTGCAGGTACGTTCAGACAGGTTTATTTGTGTCCGCAATGCTGAATGTCCCTTTTGAGGCACTTGGGTTAAAAATATGGGAAGAAAGGAGAATTTGTTGTCTAGTTACACTAAGCCTCCCACTGTGATCTCTGAGAGACAGAGGAGCAGGTGTTAATGATAAATCTTATCACGCTGAAAAAGTGAGTCAAGCCTGGAGTTTTCATGGTGATTTGGATCATCTCATCTCCAATATGGCATATTTAAAATACAGCTTATCAGTGAAATTGCTGCAGTAGATGCAAAAACCAGAAGTGAGAACAAAGGTAGAGCTCTGTGATTATTTTCCTAGCTTCCATTTAATAATATGTTATTAACTGATAAGCTTCAAGTCTAGCAATTTAATAAAGAATATCTGTAAACATATATCAGCACTTCGGGTTCTTGAGTTCCTGAAAATCAGCTTCATGGTGAACTAGGTTATCAGAGATACATAACCAAATCCCTGCTCATTTATTTTGAAAAAGAAAAGCACACTTTGGTCTGGGAAATAAGATTATAGAGAAACATAAGTGTATTTTTTCCTTTTGTTTCTTATTTACTCTATGTAATTTTTATTGTCCTGAGCCCTTGCAGTTAAACTGTGAATTACTTGGAGTACTGAAGATAACAGGACTCCAGAAGAACTGAAAAATACAATGCCCAAGAGCTTTACTGATCTAAAACCATAGCTCTTTCCTGCAAAGATTATTTTTTGTACTAGTGATTTGTGTGGTACTTGGAAGCCTTCCCTTCCTCCTATGGAAGCAACTGAAAGCACATCCCACATTTAGAAAATATTATGGTGGCTATTTTATAATGTTTGCTCCTTGCTTAAACCAAGTGCATGGCAAACTGATGATTTGATTTCCCTCTTCCCATTATCTGAATGAATGATAAATCATTATTAGCAGTTTCCTATATGGCAACTGGCATCTGCAGTATTTCAGAGGACGCATTTGTCCATGGCTGCCCTGGTTTTCACATGAGTACTGCAAAACTCTGCCTGCCTGGTCCAGGGGAGAGCATCTGCTATTCAATTTATTACTCCTTGCCACTGTTTTGTACAGTTAGTATTCTTACTTAGGGAAGCATCTGAACAGCTCGTAAGTATGTCTGTCCTTTTGATTAAGAATGTTATAACATTAAATGTCTCCTAGGCTTTAAGACTCTTCTTCATCCACTGCGCTTCACTCTTTTAAAGTAGAGGCGAAAATTTTTCTAAGATCAGTAGGAAGTTTCAGTTTCAGGATTTAAGCTTCTCTTATGACCTTCAGCCTGATTTCATCAGCTCTGTCTGAAAAGGGGAATCCAAAAAAATTGCTGGTCACTTTAGTGACCTCTTCCTTTTTCCTCCCAGAAAGCTCTGTGGCTGCCCACATTTCCCACAGGATGTGGTCGGCATCCCAAGTCACTGTCACAAGTCCATGGAAGGAGCAGCTCCCCAACCTCCTTGGGGGTCTCCTTCTGGATGGATAGTAGCAACCATGTGGTTAACCAAGGAGGTGGTGATCTTGCACTGGGAGTGTGAGACTGGGGCTCTGAGCTTTACTTGCTAAGGTTCAGGCCTATACTATCTTTGCACTTCCCAAGGGAGCCCATGCAGTACTCTTCAGCTTCTGCTTGGCTTCTGCTTCAGCCTGTGGGAGGGATGCAAGGCTCATGGGGTCAGATGAAGAGACAGAAGGATATGCACCATATATATAGACCTCAAAGGAATAAAGAATCAGACATTTAACTCCAGGCTATGGCCTCTACTTTTGGGGCTAAAACCTTGGAACTCATGCTGAAGACTGAACTTGAAGAGATATGTGTCCTTTTTAGTCGTAGCCTTGCAAGTAGCCACAGCAGTGGAGATACCAGCCTGAAGTCACAGCTCCAGCAGACGAGGGACTCTTTCTCTAAACATACAAAAAAATCTCATAACTGCAAAACGGAAAATATCATGATGTTTTCAAATAATCTTTGTGATAAAACATATTTTATTTGCTCTCTGACCTCCCGGTTCTCCTCTTTCTCTCAATATTCACCATTCTTTTTTTCTTTTATAGGTTCCACTTTCCTCTGCTGAAAAGGAGTTTAAAATGAAAATGTGTATTACAGACAGCTCCTCTCTGCTGCAACTCCTGTGGTCACTGTTGCTGTTCTTGCTGTTGCCACTACTATTGAGTACAGGAAAGGCTCTGCTAGGAGTAATTACAGGAGCAGGGGTGGAAGGTGCAGGAGCAGCCACTGTGCTGGTCTTTAGGTACCTATTCTTTTTCTTCCAGAAAGGATTGGTTTGGTCTTCATGCCCAGGAGGATCAAGTAGCTTGTAATGCCACTTTTGTCATATTTTTCTTCAAAGATGTGAAAAACGATAGGTCACCAGTAGTCTGCATTTCCAGTGTTTTGTTTAAATAAGAATATTGAACTCCTATGTAGCACTTCTTGACCGCATATTATGTAAGAGTTTGCAGAGGGAGATAAATATCATTATCCTGAATTACAAGTGAATAACTCAGGCACTAGTGAATTGACTTAATCAGTATTGGATATGTGGCCACCATGGAGGTAAAATTCAAAGTGTCCTGTCAGTGCCTGAACCTCCGTAAGAGCAAATAGTCAATAGCGAATACGGATCAGCAATCACTCCCTGCCTGCATTTTCCAGCCCAGTTAGAGAGGAATGAGAAGAACAAACACAAAGGGGCAGAGTGGTTCCTGTGGCAAACTTAGGTGCATATTGTGTCACTGTCCAGGATATTCACGCCCTGCAGGAGCAATGTTTTCTGGCCTGTTTCCGTGTATTGGCTGTTATTTTCTTTCTGAGTTAGATTGAAAACTCCTTGGTTCAAGGGCCACAGGTTACTGTCTTTTGTTCACCACTGTAGAAATAATAAATAACAGTAAGTCAGTGCTAAGAGCACAAGCCAAGCCTACAGCAGTATGAATCTCAGCCATCATGCAGTAGTAGGCAAAACAAACAAACAAAAAAAAACCTTAGGGCTTGAAATGATTCATATGTCAAATAGGATAACATAGGGGAAATCTAAGTCATAGTAAGTCATTAGTAAGCCAAAGTGGGATTCAGTTACAGCAAGGCAGTGTTGTTTGATTAGTGGCAGAAGTAAACCTCACTAGACAGGTTACGCAGGTCTCAGTAGCCCACCATATATGACTATGAACAATAAAATGCTATAATTCTAAACATACTGCCATGGAAGTAGGACTGTGAATTCAATAGCAGTTTGTCTTATCGCAGACTAGAAAGCCAATCAATTCAACAATAGACAATCATGAAATGATAGCCCTTATTCCTGCAATTGGAGCATGAAATCTTAATTCCTGCTTATGCAGTTGTTAATGGTGTTAGCATCTTATAGAAGCTAATAATGAATCACAACTGTTCAAAAATGTTCTTAGGAATGACTTCTTTTGACGTGAAATGGGAGGGAAGTGAACCAAGCACTCTTTTATTTAGTTCCTCAGTAAAAGGAGAAAGACACCAGTGAAGTGGCAGATGTCCTTCCACTGACCCTGGCAAACTTTCCTGCGAGCCATCCTTCCCTTGCACAACATGCAGAAAGCACAACATCTCAAATCCACCCCTGCCCAGCAAAAAAATTGGAAACGGGCACCGTCTTTTCTCCGATTAGAGGAAACTCCACCAGTGTCTGACAATATCTGGGTACCCAGCACTACAGAGACTTGCCAGCCTCCTCACCTCACAGATGAGAGGAGCGCTTTGCACAGCCGATGCCTCCTCCAAGCCTCGCTTTTCAGAAATGGAGTAAGCCAATGGACTGTGTCAGGAACTCAGCTAAAAATGTCCTTATTAAAACCCAAGGCTAATTAGCATGTAAACTGCTACTCCAAGCAAGTTTATACTAAGACGTGGCAAATTACTGAGCAGTTGCACCAAAACAGTGATACAGTATTAATTACTGATCCAGTGCTTATTGCAGGACTGGCCTTGGGAGAGGCAGATCCATACTGGTTGACTCCGACAAAGTTCGGCAGGGACTAAGCATTATGGCTGTTTGCTTGCTTTTTATATACTTGCACAAACTATTATTCGTGACTTACATTACCCTTGGTAGCTGGATGCCTTTTTCAAGACCAGCTGGACCAACTCTTAAGAGAGTGACTCTTATCTGGAGCAGCTGGGGCTTTTCCTTGTGGATAGCTGTGATCTATCTCTGGGCCGGGAAACCTACTCATTTATATACCCTGTAATTCCTCCATTCAAGTAGCAAGTGCTACATTTTCCAGTAAACCATACTCTCCTAAAGAAAAACACAAAACACTGTTTTTTAACAATAATTAAAGCTCCAACTCAGTGCTTAAGCACATGAATTCCTTTCCGTCTCTCCAGTCTTGTATCTTCTAACACTCCAATATGGAAGGGATTAACATTGAAACTCATGTAGTTACTTTTAAGAACAGGACATTTAACTAGTCCTTTCTGTAGATGGGGAATTTTAGGTTAGGACAGCTCTGTTAGAGCTTCCCTATGTGGGAAGTAACTCCATATTTCAGTTACAGCTCTACAGTGAGAGCCAGGTTCACTTCCCAAGGCTGGGTCCCTGGTGCATGTCCCAGGGTGACACTTGGGTGTGCTCTTCCTTGTACCCTGGCTTCCATGTACACAAACTGGAAAGCAGCGTGATTGCACTTCAACGAAGTCCTTAAATCTGGACAGTTAGGAACTGGTCATAACATTTGCTGCAGATAAAATATTCATCTTTGCAGGACTGGGCCCACAGGAACTCATATCTTCCTGTATACTTTGGTCTTGATGTGGTAAAACAGAAATAAAAAAATCCTTTTTTTCTGAGCCAATAATTATCTCCAAATTAAAAAAAATGTATCAAAAGCTTTTTTAGACAGCTTGTTTCTTATTTAAAAGTCTGTTTTGTGCATCATCACACATATTCTACTTTCGCCATCTACTTATCTTTAAAATGCTGCAATTCTAGTATCACCAGAGAGTGCAAGCTCATCAGTTCAATCATATTTTGTATTAGAAGCTTGATATTCTTCTGTCTGAAGTTAACACAAAAATACCAAGATCACATCGATAGAACATGAGGAAGTGCTATGATACACATATAGCAATAACAGTAGTACATAGTAGAGAGCAGACTCCACATTTCTTTGGATGTGTGTCCTTCATACACTGTGTGTAATACAAAGACATTTTAGATTTGTTCACTCCTTAAAGCTTTTTGTGCAAATAGCTTATCAAAATTAGAGAATAAATATCACCTTTTGTAAAATATATGGAATATCACCAAGTATGTTTCAGACTCTGTAAAATCGAGTCAGGAAGAACAAACAAACAAACAAACAAAATACTTCTCATCAAACAACTATACAGGTTTATTAGACAAGTTACCATGTTTTAAATGTGCAATTATTTCATAATTTCTTGTTTCTTTCTGTTTTCATTAGTATGCCCTCATTTTAACCTAAAGCAGTTAAAAGTTTAAAAAAAATGCATCTGTACAGAGGAGCAATTTAAAAAATACAGGCTGTGTTTTCCAAGGTTACAATTATGTGAAAAAAAACAAAGCTTAGTATTTACAAAAATGTCTGGAATCCAAATACTGATAAATAGTTTTATCAAATTAATTACAAAACCTGTAGAACACTTACACAATACATTTACACCGATAATTTCCAAATGTAAGCTTAGATTTTGTAACATACTTGGAAGAAAATGAAAATTATAATTTTGAATCAGTTTACTAGTCATTATTCAACTCAGTTTTGTAATCCATTATCCAACTTAGTTTTGTAATCAACATTATTCTACATTTGCTTTCTGTCTCCTCTGTTTGAATAAAAACTGTAATAGAAAAATAATTCAATTTAGCAAACCACCAAAATTTTTAGTGCAGCTAGTTCCTTTTTTAATATATATTGTATGTACAAAGCAAGTAGTAACACAAAAATAAAGCTAGGCAAAGAATAGTACTTGAAACATTTGCAATTTAAGTAACTGTTAAATACCTCCTTGCTAAATATATGCAGTATATATAACGTTCATAAATACACATATTCCCAACACCACTGCATGCATTTTGGGGACTGAAAAAAACTTCAGGTTCACATACCTTCACCCAGAACTGATGAGAATTGTAGTCATATTTGTCTACTAAAGGTGGTCAAAAAGATAGTCTGTTAAAAATAAGCCATTCCACCATGTCATCTTTTGGGTTCTGATGTTTTAGACAACAAAAAAATAAAGTAGAACAGATTGCTCTCCTGAAGAGAACACTGAAAAGAAATATAGGGAAAACAGCTGTAATTTTCTTAAGTGACAGCAAAAGCTAAACTTTTTTTGAGCTATATTCTTCCCTCTTCTTTGCCCCAAATAATCAATGATATGATTGAGAGCTTCAGGTTGAACATAGGCTGGATATGGACTTTTCTGACATCTAGTTTATTAATTTCTACTATGATTATTGAGAGGGGCATGAGGCCAGTTCCATCCTCAGTGAAAGGTACAGTCATGGCCCAGTTTGTTTTTTACCTCAAGCAATTAGAAAAGCAATCTTGTTAGTCTGGTTTTGAGGATGAAAAGAAAAGGCAACATGCTACTGAGGCCCCTCATTACAAACATAAGCATGTGCGTTACATATCTATGCACGAGTCCCAGTCTGCTCTGGACAGCAAGCTAGAACTGCATCAAAAGTCCAGCCTGCTGCCAGGAGAACGACGGGAGCATTTCAGGACCCAGAGAGCTCACGAAAAGGGAGCAGACAGGCAGAATAGAGGGACAGTGGCATGCATACCTTCACTGATTGCAGTAGGTTTCATTTTGCTTTCACTTGTCTCAATGCTGTCATTTCAAGAGATCCTCAGAACTTTTTTGTTCTAGCAGAGTTTATTCGAGGAGCTTCAAAACCCAATCACAAGGAAAAATCTAGTCTCCATGGAAATACAGGATTATTTAGGAGCTCTAAGATCTGCATTTGACTTAGCATGCGTTGTAGTGAAAACAAGTACACATTGAATGCTTTATGTTTGCTAAATGTGGAGTGATGACTTTTTAATGCAGTACACTGCCACTTTTGAAGCCCACATTGCCATGATTTGTCAAAAATAAATATCATTGTCAATTCTTACATGTTCCCAGAAAAGTTGTAAGATTAATTCCCAAATCTGTGTTGGAATACACTGATTCTGCAGCTGTTACCAAACAGTAATGTTCTCTTGAATTTTGGGGACTATTATTTAAGAACAAATGTGGCTTGGTCCTAGCTATCTTAGTGAAGAAAAAATAAAAAATACAATTCCTACCAATAAAGCAACTGGTTTGAGCAGGCATGATGAGTTTTCATTATGCATTTGTTTGTAACAGTGCTGGGCTAGCCATGGCTTACCATGCTACTTTATCAATATATTTTAAAAAATGAATTAAAATATTCAAAGAAAGTGCAACAATATAAAAAGGTACAGTAAAACTTCCATCAACATGAAGCGAAGCAGAAATGTCACCCAAGAAATCAAACCCCACAAAGTGTATACCGACATCGACAGCAGTGATGAATTTGCCTTCATAAGAGTTGTTAAATTCTAAAACTAAATGAGAATTGTTAGACATTTCATTTTACTTTCAGAAAGTATTTGAAAAGATAAAGCAATATGATCAATTAAATTCCCAACAACTCACAGCCTATCTAAGCATACACCTTTTCTACTCAGACCGGAATTTCTTCCAGTTCTTTTCTCTATAAGATCAAATTGTGATCTTGTTTGTATCGTCTTCTTTCCCTGTGACTTTAGTTGGCAGTCATGAGAAATTTTAGGTGTTACCACTAGCGAGCGGAGTTACCTCAACATATACCAACTCCATTATCTTACTGCTTTGAACAATAAGCAAACAATGCACTCATTTTATAAACATAAAATAAAATGAATAACAGTTTCTATTTAGAAAAATAATTGCTTTATTGTTGTCACTCCTTTCTGATCAGTTGCTTAAGTCCCATACACCTTTCATAAAATTATACTCTGCAAAATATCTTATTTAGCAACATGGTACATTTCATTTTACGGTCGTCTTAGTAATTCCTCGTTACCAAGGGATTGTGCCTCTCACCAGCATAAAGTGCTATGCCATAATCTTCCTAAGTGCTCCTACTAAACTCCAACACCTGCCTGTTCCGAGTGCCTGTCTCAGGTTGGAATGGGGATGAAGCTGGTAGATTTTGAGTGCGGCAATTCTCTCCAGGTGTTCAAGCTATGGGTTGGGCTTCTGTTGTTGGTAAAAGAAGTCTGTCGTCTACTGTTGCTGTTAGAATCTTCTTTATTCAACATTTGCTTTATTTTTTGACAGCAAGGGAAGCTCTGTATGCAGTCTTGCAGGAGATGCCCACTAAAGAACATGTAGATCCATGGGTTACAACAACTATTCAGACTGGCCAATAGAGCAGTGACTGTAGTTGCAGTATTTTCAGAATCTGTAGGGAAGGGGGAAGAAAAACAGAAGAATATCATCAGAAGAATATTTTCAATATTCAGTCAGCTGCTTCATTAACTATTTGATCTTTTTTCAGTTGCTGAATAATTCTATTTTTTTTAAAGTTATTGATGCGAGAATGACATTTAAAATGAATAGTAAGGACAAAATAAGAAAAGTTCTCATTCACGTAAAGCTGTCACTGAAATTAATAGGAATTTGTCTGAATAGTCTTTAAAAACCAGCAGCAGAGGAAGTTATGGGGCAATCCAGTACCGTATGAAAGCACAAAATAACTCTGTAAAGGGGTTATTCCCATGTCCACTAATGTTTATCCATGTGTTGATAAGTCTGTGCTTTACTGAACAGTTTTTATTCAGACTTCTGCTTTAAAAATTGTTTACACTGGGAGGCAATGGCAAAATGCCCACTAATTTCAAAAAGAACAGAATCTTTTTTTTGTTGAAAAATGATGAAGAGTGCTTTTGTCTTTTGAATCAAACCTATACTACAGAAATTGAACAAATTTTACTTGAAGAAGAAACAGAAATTAGTACTATGTCATAGAATAGTTGTGGTCTTCTACACTCACTAGTTAAATTATGAAATACTCTAAGTATTTATCTAGTCTGATCAATTATAAGTAACCTATCATAAATGCTGATGTTCCACAGAGGTGTAACTGCTCTGTTTTGCAGTTCTGTAAGATTCAAATAATGTCTTCAAACTAACCTATCAAATCTCCACCTTTCCAAATAGGAAAGACTTTAACACTTTTGAAACAAAGATATTTTATGTATCTATGAGAAACCTTTATTTTTCCATATATGCCTGCATTCTGGGCTTGACTTTAGTCCCAAATTATGGGTAATCGATGCTCTCACTCCAATAAATGATAATCTGGGGATATTAAAAAAAACAAGAAATTGTGACTTTTTCATTTTGATTTGTATCTTTATCATTATGAGAAAATAAGGTGTATGTTAGGATGTTGCCTGTCATTCCTTGTGCAATAACTTTTAAATTCATTCATTATTTTCAGCCAAATTTAACAGAGGGACAGCTACAAGCTATCTCAAAGACATTTCATTCCCAGTGCTTCGTGAGGAGTGCTGGCTGACAAAAGCAGAGATACTCAGAAGCGACTGCCCTACTGAGAGGAAGGGTTCAGGGTGTGCTTAGCCACATTATCAGACAGCAGAGAACCCACACGCAAGACATTTACAGGACAGCAGACTTACTAATTGCCACTGCTCACATACTTACTCATGACATAGATGCATATATGCTTGATAACAACAGAAAAAGTTTAAAGGATTTTATTTGTCTAAAAGAAAATGTTAAAGTGAAGTAATGTCCGAAAGTGTGTGTAGTAATAAAAAGAAATGACACAGGCTGTCAGCAGCTTCAACTGGAAGGAAATACTGCTCATTCGAAATCATTCAGCAAATAGTTTAGCCAAAATGAGCTGGTTTTGCCCTGAGTTGGGCAGCTCCTATCCAAAATGACCCGCAGCTCCAGGGGACCCCGCCATGCCCCGGCACCTACCGACCCAGGGGAAGTGCTGGTCCCACACCGACCACATCTGGATGGTGAAGAAGGGCGCCCAGCACAGGACGTATGCCGAGACGATGACGAAGGTCATCTTGACGGTGCGTATCTTCGCACGGGAGATAGTCTTGACGCTGCTGACGCAGGGGGCGAGCAGCAGCCCCCGGTGTGGGCCGCTGCCCCCTGCCCGCCGCCCGCCCACCAACGCCGGCCCCTCGCCCAGGCGCGTCTTGCCGCGGACGTTGCGCCACATGTGGTAGCAGATGAAGCCGTAGCAGGTGGCAAGGATGAGGACGGGCGCCACGAAGATGCCGCCGGTGATCCAGGTGACGTAGGCGCGGGGCCCCCAGGGCATGATGAAGTGCGCCCAGCAGTCGTAGACCTGCGAGCCGCGCTCCACCTCGCTGAGGGAGAAGATGAAGTACTGCGGGGTGCTGAGCAGCAGGCTGAGCACCCAGGCCGCCGCGATCATGCCGTACGAGCGCTTGGTGGGCTGCTGCAGCGTCTTCAGCGGGTGGCACACGGCAATGTAGCGGTCGGCCGTCATGGCCACCAGCATGTAGGCTGAGGCAAACATGCCAAAGACCTGCAGGTGCTTCACCACACGGCACAGCCCGTCGGGGCCGTGGAAGCGGTGCGTCACCTCCCAGCACAGCTGCGGCAGCACCTGGAAGAAAGCCACCACCAGGTCGGCCAGGCTGAGGTGGCGGATGAAGAGGTGCATGCGGGACGCCTTGCGCGGCGTGCGCCGCAGCGCCAGCAGCACGCTGCCGTTGCCCAGCACCGCCACGGCGAAGGTGACCGCCAGCACGGCGATCTCCAGCTTCGCCAGCTCCTCGTCCCGCCCGAAGGGGTCCCAGCCGCCCAGGCTGCCGTTGGGCGAGCCCGACCAGGCCTCGGGGCTGGGGCTGCTGCCGCCGCCGCCGCCGCCCTCCGCCGGCCGCCCCTGGCTGCCGTTCGCGGGCGAGGGCGCCAGCCGCGGGGAGCCGGCGCCGCCGGCGAGGCGCATGAGGGGGCTGCGCGGCGGGACTGGCCCGCAGACGCCCGCTCGCCGCCGCCTGCGCGCCCCGGCAGCGCGGAGCGCCGCGCCGGCCGCCTTTATCCCCGCCGCGGGAGGCGAGGCGGGGGCGCCCGTGTCAGCGGCCGCCCCGCGCCTGACGCCAGTCCCCTCCTCCGCCTCGGGCTCGCCGCCGCCGCCGCCTCGGCGGGAGCTGCCGCCTCAGCCCGCCCCTCCCGCCCCGCCGCCGCCGCCGCCTCCCCGCGGGAGGGGGGACTCGCCCCGCCGCCGCCGCCCGTCCCGCAGCCCCCGGGGCTCCCCCGGCGCGGGGAGGAGCGCGGGGCGGGCGGGCGGCGGCTGCGGGCCGTCGTTGGTGGCGGGCGCCGTTGCGGGCGGCGAAGGCTGCGCCGCGAGGGGACGCGGGGGCCGGGCGGCGGGACGGGGGTCGCTTCCCGTGAGGGAAGGTCGTGCCGGGGGAGCCCCCTCGCCGTCCTGGAAGGGCTTGTTGCCGCTGTGCCGCCTCCGTAAGGGATGGATTACGGCATGTGAACGGTTTGTCACCCTACCGTTCATCCCCTCGGGTTTGAATTGTTGAAATTACCGGTTCTGGGGAGGTTTTCTACCAACTAGAGGCGGGGAGGGAGGAAATGGTTGAATATTTTGTCTTAACAGCACAGAGTAGGCAAAGTTTTGTCCATAGATAGAGATTACCTGCCTCCAAGTCCTCTGCTGCCAAGGTAAGGAAAGGGATCTTTCCTTACCTTAAGGTAAGGGACTGGTCAGTAAAAGGTGCTGCTTTGGCTCTGAGAGGAATCCCATCTGGGATGACAACACAAGATCCTGGCCACAGCCATGCTGGGATAGACCCCAGCAAAGGGTATGGCTAGAAGAGTTAGCGTGGGTTTGAAAGCAGCCCGCTACGCCCACTGTTTTCAGTGGTGTCAGGATTTCATCTAGGACAGTAAGAGTCATCCAGAGATTGGCATGTATGTCTAAAACCCATGTTTCTGCAAGGACAATAAAAATCCCTTCATTTCTTGCAGCTGTCATAGCAGCAGGCACAAATTCTGGCCCCCTTGCAATGAGTTTAATCCTTAACTTAGAAACTGTTTCCTTCAGTCACCCCAAAAGCACGTAAGGCTAAAACTGAAAAAAGTATTACATATTGGTCTTACTTTATTTTAAATAAAAGTGTCTGGATCTGCTCACTCGTGATTGCAATAAAATTTAATTACAATGAAGATTTTTTTTTTCACTGTTCTCACAGGAGGAGAAAGGGTGAAGAGTTAAAGATTAATTAATGTCTTTCATTAGAAAGATGTTTCCAAAAATTTTGTTTCCAGAAGATTCTTCCATCTTGAAATGCAAAAAAGATAATACTTTTCTGAACATGCTAGAACTGTGCTAGCTTTATCCTCGTCTTTTGGAGTGGGGGGCTTATTAGCCTACGAGGGGATATGTACTGCCACACCAACCTGTCTCTACCATTTATTCCTTTGCAGTCAATGACAGTACTCTGGGAGGACATCTGCTCCACTGCTGCAGATAATTGGTGTGAGCTTTGTCCATAAAAAAAGCTCCAAAATAGTAAGACCTGGAATACAGACAAAAATGTGGCTATCTTAAGTTTCTAGTAAACTTACTTCTTAAAATATGCCTTTGTTCCAAAGCCTTTTTTTTTTGAACAGTTTAGTTTATTATTTACAGCTTGTTGCATATTACAAGTTATTGTGAGCATTACTGAAAGTATTAGTAAGAATCCTTTTTTAAACTTTATGGAAAATACCTTTTAGGGTTTCAAATTGAAAGTTGACTTAAACTTACATTCACAATGCATGCACACAGCACCCCAACTTCTCAAAAACAGATCCACAGCATCACCTCAGCTATGCTTTGTATTACACCTAGGAAACTGTACCAGCCACAAAACACGTTAATGTATGTGCTTAAGAGAATTGAGGTCAAATACAGGGGGCGATCAAAATCACGTATTGCAAATCTTGCAGTACCACATAACTGCTGAAGATCCTTCTCACTCAAAGTGTCATACCCTGACATTAGATGAATTCTAGGATAGTTCTTCCTTGCCTGTGTCTCCGACGTGTTTTACAGGAGCTGAGCACTACATACAGGAATGCTGTTACTCAGGAACTGGCCTAAACCCTCTGCTGTGCAAGCTATGTAGATATCACAAAGCTCTATGCACTGCTAGGCATGCCAGTCCATTAATAGAAGAAGTGAAGACTTCAGGTATGACAAAGACATGTTTACAACAGCCTGGCAGCAAGATAAAGGTGGCTGTGCTATTTTAGAGTACTGACAGTTTGTCAAGCCTGCGTCTTCTCAGATACACCCTTCTCAACCTATACTCAGTTACTCTGAATAGTGTTTGTAAGATGGCTGAGCAAAGTTAGTTTAGTCGGGATCTAGACTGGTCTTGTTTAGTTAATTCTAGCAGTACTAGTGTGTAGATAGGAGACACCTTGAAGACAATGCTGTTGTCCAAATTAATTAAGAAATGAGTATAGCTTTCTGTTTTCCAGGTAGGTGCCCTTTATCAAGCTGAAGAGAAGTAATGCTCTCTTACCTGATCATACATGGAGATGATTCCTGCAATATCAAGAACAATGTGGGAAAAAACAGTTAAAGAAAACTTGTAGAATGCCCTTCCATGCAGGAAAATGGTCACTGGGAAGACTGCTAGAGAAAATGAACATCTTAGCCCTGCAATTCACCTGGGACTCAGCCTGAAACTGAAGTCTGGAAAAAGAAAACAGGTTGCTATTACAAAAGGTCTTTGTTTATTCTCCATAGGCCTGCAGCTTTCTATAAAAATGCCTAAAGATGACTCTACTGCCATACAAGTTTCTATAAAAATACTCAAAGGTTACCAAATATCTTTTTGTATGTTGAATTCATTGATGATTGAATGACTGATATAAAATACGCAAAAATCTAAATGGAACATGAGCTGTTTGTTGCCAAATGCAGTCTTAATCTCTTCTTCCATGCCTAAAAAATTTCCTTGAGCTAGCCAAAGATTCAGGATCTTTAATCTATGGAAATCTATGGTGATTTGTACTTTTAACCTATCTTTTCACCAATTAGTGGTTTTTTTTTAGCATGATCTTTTTTTCAAGAAAACTAGCAATTTTGTAGTTACTCATAGTCAAAACATAACTATCTGCCAGGTTTTGTAAAGAGTTGCTCAATACGTTAAGAGTTGTAAAAAAGCAATATAAGCAAAAAAGAAGGTCAAGCTTCTCTATCAAATAAACTCTACATGCAGGATCAGGGTTAAAACAGAAGCACTGCAAAAAAACCAAAAAGCCTGTTTGTTTGTACAGACTCAGAAATCTTGTTAAATAGCATGCAAACCATCTACATAGGTACAAATAGTTGTCTACTGCAATGTGTCCGTGTTCAAAGTATCTGTACAGCTCCTTTACATACACACTATTTAACAACTAAAACTCAGACCGATAGCTCTTCTCAGCATTAGAACCACAAAACTTAGATATTACAGAACTCAACCTTTAATATCACAGTTATTGGAAGAGAATATGGGGGAAATGCACATGTGCTGAGCAAGGGATCACTGAAAGTCAAGGACAGCAGGGTTGCAGGCAGATACCCTGTCCACTCACCATCACAGCAGGGAAATCTCTCCTGAAGACCTATAGAACATGCGTGTTAAACTGCAGAGACAGCGACTGTCTTAGGTTTCTGCAGGGAAACTGTAGTAAGAAAAAGCAAGCTGCCTACTGGATTAAGTGTCTCCAACATTAGGTGACTTCTCAGGAGGAGCTAGATGGCTTCAGACATTTGAAACTTGAAACAGCCTTAGGAAAAAAATGCGATGTTTACAACCTTTATTGATCTAACTTTCTGGTTACCAGAACAAAACCAAGGGGAGACTCACCACCAAAGCATCTTCGAAACAGAACAGCAGTCTGAATTCAGGGTACTGAAAAGTTTCTTGGTAAACATTTGGAATACAACACTGAGAATCAAGTAAGATTGCTAACAAGCTCCCACTCTGGAAAACGTAGAATTAAGAAACCCACCTTCGACAGGCCTTCAAACAACCAGGACTGAATATTCAGCCCTCAAGAAGCAGTTTGCAAAAAGCAGTTCCTTGGCTGAAAATATCTAAAAGTGGTGAGGAAACACAAAACCTTAAGATTATGTGCAAATTTCTTTTTTGCCTATTAACTGAAACTACATACAGATTCAGACTGTAGTATTTTCACATAGTCAAAATTGTGCCTGACGCTCCCTGTCAAACTGTTTTTCTCTCTTTCTGTAATGGAGAGCAGCCTCTACAGCTAAGCTATCACTAGCAGCAGCAGCAAGTCCGCCTCTCTTTGCCTTCTCTATTACAGGCTTGCTGATCTGGCTGATAGCGATCAGGATCTTTGGGAGTCAGAGAGTTCAGTCTCTTGCAGAAATGTTGATATAGTAGCTTCCCAGCCTGCCCATATTCCTATGGCAGCAAAGCAAATGCTCATTTTGATGCTCAACGGGCCAATGTTTATAACCAGCTGGAAGGAATGTGCCAAAAAATCACAGTGTTCACAACATTCAGGCCTTCAGGATACCCAGGGCAAAACAGATTCTGCCTGCGAAACAGTTTAACAGTCAGCTAGCAATCTCTCTTTTAATCTGAAGGATTAAAATCACAGGGGCATAAACCCACTGACTCACTTGATGTTATCATTGACAGAAAAGGAAAAATGAAAACTGAACTTGATTTCCTGATGTTACCTAAAAATCTGCACTATAAAATGATATAATCTGAGTCTTCCCAAACCTGAAAGAGAAGAAATGTACATTTTGTACTTTTACAGATACTGCATTAGTGTTGTTGCTTTAAGCACAAAGTCAGTAGTTTTATCTGTCAATTCTCTTACTTCAGAGGAGTTAAAGATGCCCACTGATGTTCTTTAGTATGCCTTGAGTCAATTTTTAGATTACTTCTATCAAGAGTTTTGTAAAAACATACACTTCAGATCCCCAGCAGGTCTGATAAATACTTCTGTCTGTAACCTAGTGTTTATACCACTGTGTTAACACCTATTTTATGCTTCCTTATGCCTTTTAGAAAATTGAATTCGTCTAGGGGCTATTTAATAATGATTTTTTTGTGTTCTCTCTTGGTTACCATACATTAAGACAAACTAAAGGAAAATATTTTACAGAGTTTTAGTGAGAAGAGTGATCAGTAAAAATGCAGTGAAATGAATGCTCGTGGCTATTAATATGATCTCCTCTTAGGAAAAAGTGAGATGTTATTAAAAAAAAGTACTAGTGAAAACTCTTTTTAGGCATTTAAAGTAGCAAGAAGGAACATAGACAATCTATACACAACAGACAATTTTTTTGGAGGAATTTAACTGCAGCTGACAATGACACTATCAACTGATACTAGGAAATGGTCCAAAATGTATGTGTAAAAGCTAGTCATTGTACAAAGTTACCATATTTATAATGGAACTGTGCCAAGAATTGAAGATTTACTGCATTTGAGAATATGCTGGCAGAGTGTTACTACTTCATAATTCAAATTCAAAGACAGAGCCACTTAACATTTATGGAATAAATGGAATAATGCTTCTATTTATGACAAAACATATTTTAGTAGCTATCTTCAGGAAACACATTCTGTAAAGAATCATTTTGAAATTAGCTATTCTTGAAACTGTTTGACTCAGTATTTTTGCAGTGATTATTTTGAAGTTTTTCCCTATAAGATATTGGTGATCACTGTACAATACCAATGTGCTAATGTAAAGAAAACACCACCCAAATAATCTGTACTGAAAATCTTGTGGCAGCTGCGTTCTCACAGGCTTGGTAGTTCAGGGTGCTAATATCACAATCATTTCATCACAGTATTACTGAGAAATAGGATCCAGTCTTTTTAACAAAGCTGAAGAGGTCCCAATGCCATTAAATCTCATGAAAGCTTGTAGACAATTCATCATTCCAGTTTCTGCAGGACTGTTTATGGTCCTCTACAAGCTAAAGCACAGTCCTCTCTGGAACAGAGCTAGTTAAAAGTGTATTGGTCAAAATGCTTTTTCTTTAAAACACCATTTTGTGAAAACGGCAGTTTTCACAGTTTTTCATGCAGTTTTTCATGACAGTCTTGTCTAGTGGTTTTGGGAGGAACCTTTTCTTCATTCCAGCTTGTATTGCTGGTCAAAATTTCAAAGCGAGAGGAAAGTAGAGGCAAAGAGACACTGATCTTCCCCAAGGGTAATTCTTGATTATGTCCAGATTGTAGACTGGAATTTTCTGAAGATACTTTATTGGCATGGGGCTTTGCATCTCTGACAGAGGGAACCTCTAGGGAAAAACAAGATGCACTTTCCAACGGGGACAGCAGAGCTCTTACTTGATGGTATCCAGGTTTTGCTCATGGTCATCATTGTGTTCCGCAGTGGGTCTCTCAAAAAGGGACTGCAATCCGTGACTGGCACAGCACTATACAAAACTGATAATTGCATGAACTGACAAAGGCTGTTTGAAATCAAAAAAAGAAAAAAAAATCCCACATGCTCTGCAATGTCCATTTTGCAGATTGTGTCATTTATAAACATTGGTGACATTTATTGTGTCATTTTAGTCCCTGTAGCTGTGTGATAATTTCCTTGAATGAATGAGATCTGACAAGACAGAGTATATAGAGAGTATATGTCTAAACAAAAAGGATTAGGACCACAAAGGCTGCAGAAATTTTCCACTCCTACATGAGCTGTATCATGCTCAATGTGCAAAAGAAGCCAATAGCACATTCCCTATCTGCTTCTCATGCACTTTCACTGATCACTTCCACTGACCTATCAGGGCCAGCAACAAGGTGGCAAAGCAGACCGCGCAGGCTCTCTGTGCTCAGGCATCTCCAGATTAAAAAAAAAAAAAAAAAAAAAAAAAACGGTGGCACTATGGAAAGGAGAGGAAGATCAGGTATTGAGTGTTATCAAAAATGGAAAGAAAATTAAAATAAGGCAGGAAGGTAACTTGATGTCTGAGTAGAGTCCATAGAGAAAGGCTTGGGAATATAAACAGAGGACTATGACAGTGTAAGCAGCATGCTGAGAAAGGCAGCGGTGTCTCAGGCACTGACACAATGCAAATTCACCAGTACCTCGACCTTAGTTTCTCGGGTTGATGGTGGAGATTTGGAGGCTGAAGAAGACTGGAAGAAGCAGAAGGGAGGCGGGCGAATGGTTTAGATGGCGTGAATATATTGGCTGCTAATTTCCTTGTTTTTAAATTGCGTGCAAGTGGAGAATGGTACTTACCAACACTATGTCAAATGTGGCAATATTTTTGTGGAGATATGTAAGGTAAATGAAATTGTATCATGTGTATCGTGGCAAGTACGTAGATGGGGAGAACTTCCTGCAGTTAACTACTGCAACTTAAGTGTTCCTTGGGGTATTCTTGCTTTGTACTTCAGACTAATACAGTTTATCATTTTCACTACTAACAAGTGGTCTACCTAATAGTTGTAATCAGTTCTTTGCCCTTCCCTCATCTTCCAATTTGGTAATTCTGTATCATATAACATATATCTTTTTCCTTTTATGACCAGATGCAAATTTGCACGCTTATAGGTGATAGAGAGATCATAAGACAATAAATTCCAGGGGATAGGAAAGGAACTAAGGAAACAAATAGTATGGAAAGGGAGGATAAACACTCCCATCAGATACAGCCAAGCTATAAGCCAAAGTGTATAATTTTATACTGAATACCTGCTGAATAAATGTTTTTTTAGTGGCTTCTTGGTAGGTTGTCATTACATTGCTTATGCTTAGTTTGCCAGCAGTGGGATGAATAAACCGTATAAAATGGCTTGTTTGGACTACAGAAAATAGGTTTTGTAATTTTACTTTTCTACCAGTTGTACAGGGAGGAACACAGGTGAGTGCAGTACAGCAGCTAAATATAGGTAACAAGCAGACAAGGCAGAGGAATACAGAAAATTTAAAACAGAATTCTAAGGTTAGAAGCTGGCACACAGAGATTTCTTAGAATTTTCTTAAGCTTATAGGAGGATTTTTGTATGAACCTTTTTAAAAGGAAAGGAGAAAGAACTTTTAATTGCATTTGTCAAAAAAACCTAGAATTAATCCTTTTGGAAGAGTTTTCCTATTTAACGTTTGTTCACAGTGTCCTGTAGTGAACGTCTATCTATCTCGTTTACTTTAGACTAAATGTTATTGTTTCATGATGGTGGTGATTTCCTCTGAATCCTTTCTAATTGATATGAAAATTATTGTATTAGATTCTTGGGAAGTCCTGGGAGTTACCAAGAAAGTATTTATAAAAAAGAGTGTAATTCATGTACCGATATAATAGCAATGTTATCAAGAACAAGCCTTCAAACTTTGCACTAATGAACTGCAAGACATTACAACCACAGGAATGGCAGTAGAATATGTGATCTAAATTCATCTTTATGCTCAAGTTCTTAGTGAGGTAAGAGTTTGAATAATTTGGGCAAGCCATATGAAAGAGTTTTTTTAACCTTACAGACTTCATTTTAAATCAGTTGCTTTTGCTTTCTTTCAGTCGTTCCTGTCCTCTGTCTACAGCATTGCATCATTGCATAGACCCTTGGATTTTATTTTTAACATTCTCACTTCTGTGAGAATCTTGATTTTCTCTACTTTTTTCATCCTGAATTACATGGGTCATTACTATCTTATCATCTCAGGAAAGTTCAAGAAAATACTTGTTCCTGTTTCGAACAAGTCAGCAACCTTCACTCCTTTTCTGTCATTGTCACTGCCACCATCACCATCCTCACCCTTATGAAAGGAGTTACAGAGGGACGATCTGATCTTTGGTGGGAGGCTGAGCCTGTTACTTTGGGAAGCTAACGTATCTCCACAACTGGAGAAGTTCTTTTCCACCAAACACTACTTCCATTCTCTAGTCTAATGATAGTATATTTATTACATTATTAAATTAGTATTTTTAACCAGTATTTATATTCTATTACTGTTTAATAGTCACATTGATTTGTAGTAATGTTTTTAATTAATTAAATTGATTGGGTTGAGTAGACTGCCATATTTCAATTCCTGGACCTGGACTAGTATTTTTAGTCCTTGATAGAACACAGACTTTGCTTGAGTGTGATTTAATACTGCTCTCTTTAATAGAGCCTTTGCTTCTGGTCCTTCATTATTAGCTTGTGCATAACAAAAAATTTAGAGTAATCAAATTCACATACCCCTTGCCAGCAGAAATTGGAGCCTTTGTGAAGAAGTTTGTTCTGGCCCACTCTGAGGAGAAAATTTAAACTTATAGGATAGCTACAGAAAGTACAAAATCAGCAAGCTCCATATGCAGAAAGGAAAAGTTACTTAAAGTGGATTTTCAAGGAATCTAGAAATGTCAACCTGCCACCGTATGAACTGAAACAAAAAAATAATTGTGAGAAAAATGGTTTGGGGTTAGTGTATCAAAGGACCTAGCATGACAGGTAATTAAATTGTTTAAATTTATATTCTGCTGGTCTAATGATCAGCAAAGAGACGTTAGAAGATTTTTTTCAAACTTGGAGTGATTGTAGCTTTCAAGCTCTCAGAAAGAAGGCTTAGATGGCTCTCTGAAATTAGCAGAACTAAATCTAGCAAGTTGAAGAAGCAAGAGGTGTTAAAGCAAGAGATACAGAGGAGATGATTATCTGAGAATTATACAGAAAGATTTGACAAGCCAATCTGCAAATTATTAGATATATGCAACAAGTTGAGGAGGAAAAAGGTGAGGGAAGTGTAATCCCAATTTCAGAAAGGCTTCCAAGGCTTATGAAAAAGTGCAAAGGTGGCTCATTCCTTAATGAGATCCTAAAATACTAGTTGAAGTCCTTGAAAGCTGGCCCAATAAGAGTACATTGCAAAATGTCTACTTAGCAGCCAGATACGGCTCATCCATTATAAACAGGAACATTCTTTTTTCAACTGTCATGTATTTCTGAAACCACAGAAAGATCTAATGTAGCCTTTTGTCACCATCTCTCTAGATGCAAAGTATTTTTTTTTGGGGGGGGGATCCTGCCTGTGCTTCTGGAGTAGTTTCAGAATAAAATAGTGAAAACAAATGAATTTTTATAATACACCTCTAAAACAAAAGTGTGATTTCCTGAAACAATAGGCTGAATGATGATGCTGGAGGTCTCTTCTGATCCCATAGCCTGTGTCCCCGACTCATTTTACATTGACAGTGCTCTAATTCATGTATTTAAACATGAAAATGCTGTTATTCCTTAGGCTTAATTAATGAATTTGACACCATTCACAGTATTTAACTGGCTCAGATTAAAAATTCAAGGAATAAACAACCTCACGTGTCTGTGGTTGCTAGAGATTTAACTGGCAACTCTATGAGGAATGTAAAGAAAGTCATTGCCCTTGAGCTGTTGTTGTCAAAACATTGGTCACATATTCTGGATGTAAGATATCCTGGAAAAGACTTCCTGAAATACTCCTCTTCTGAAATCTTTCCATCTTCAAGGCCTGGCCACTACCAGTATCATAGTACCACACACTTTTTCACGGTTGATCATCCCATCTACTCCTCAGCCTCAGATGCCATTCCACTGTGTCATCAAAAAGAACATAAAGAATTATAGCACCTTGTCAACATTAGTACTCAAACTATTCGTGACTTGGGTGTTTCATACGGCAAATTCCAGCTCCATTCTTCCTGCTCTTTATCATGACCACACTGCAATATACAACTTCTGGAAGCTATATCAGCCACATGGATCACCACAGAGCACTGCTGAAGCTCTGAAAAGGAGCAAACAGCAAGACCACATGTGCTGTTTGGGAAAACCTTTCTTCAGCAAGGAACTGAGTCATTTCTGATACAGTATACTATGATCTGATGTGAAGCTGTGGGCCATTTACTAGGAAACATCAGGTCTTGACATTCTTCCAGCTCTACACTTCTATGTTAGTCAGATGCCTGCAGGCTATAATAACTTGCACTTGCATGATTTTTGATTGTTTACTTTATTCCAAATAATGCCAAGAAATTTTGACATTGTATTATACTATGACAGGCTAAGTATTGGGGGGAAGGTAACATTTTTTTTCCTCATAAAAATTATTGATATATGTAGACTTTAAAATGCAGCTTTTATGATACATTTTGCTGCTGCTTTCCATATCATACTCTTTTATAGAAGGTTTAGAAAAATGTATTAGTAGAAAACATTGGTTTCCTAAAAATATGTGAGAGAGATCTTTATTTGCAAATTGAATGCATCCTGTAAATAGCAGGTTGTAAATCAGTTACTCTTTGGTCCTATACAAGAGGCATATCCTGTTCTTTTTCTGATTTTTAAGATAATATTCATTTATAATCTCAACGAAATGTAATAAATAATTGAATTTTTTTTCTAAAAAGCCGTGATTTTAAAAGACTTTAGGAACAAATTCTTTACCATACTCAAAGAGATGAAAGCCAGAACCATGTTTTCAAAGACTCTACAAACCTGGAGCAACTATTCAAGTTGAAAACTGAGATTTTTATTACTAAAGGATATTCTGAAGTTGCCATACTTCTTGAAGAAGATAGAAGTGTTTGGATTTACATAAAGTGGAATATTAACTTTCAGCAATCCCCAGCAGAATTGTAAATAACTGGAAAGGTGAAATGCTAAGCTTAAAGCATCCTAAGAATTTTCTGTTGCAAGGATAATGGCAGCATAACCATTAACTTGAGAAAAAATTACAAGTCTGAACCAGTTAAAGTCTTACTTCCAACAGAGTTAACTAACTACTGAAAGAATGGCAAAAAATAGGGGGGTTTAATCAAGCCAAACTATAAAATCAGTACAAGCTTCTAATTCCCAAAATATTGTGAGAATAAAACGTTAAAAAAAATTTAATGGCTCTTTATTATGGCTTTTCCTCTCTACTCAGCATGTTTCTACAAACAAAGAAAAGGAGAAGACAATTAGAGAGCAATACTGGGATGAAACAAATACCTAAGTTAGCACTATTTGCAACCCAGAAGTATCAGTTAGACTACAACATCTGGGATGTAAGAGTTTGCCAGCGCACAACACACAGATTATGTTAAAGCTTTTCCTTTAATAATGGTAGTATGATATAAAACATATCATTGTAATTTAAGCATGAATAGGAGAGCCCATTAGCAAAAATATATTTTGAAAGCTGATGTGAGCTAGCCTTGGCAAATTGGAAGAACCAGCAGAATTTATTATTGGGTAAAAATTTTTAACAACTATTAATTTGCTGTATAAGCTCTTTAAATTTTTCTTTTGAAGTAAATGTCTGTGCTGGTCTCTAGTTTCAGACATGTTTCAAAAGACACTATTCGTAACTAGGAAAGAGACGGACATGTGCCTGAGTGGGCATTCAGAGAGGTCATTAAGATTCGGCCTTCTCTTGCTTACTTCTCTGGGCTATAATTTCTTAATAATAAAAAAAGATGCATATGTTTTTAATAAAATTACTTAGTACTCAGATAACATGTCTCTTCCTGCCCAGAAACTGTAAGAGAAATTATACTGAAATCAATAGAGAAGAACTCCAGATGAGCTGGATTGTGCTACAGATGAATTCAGAGTGTGCAGTAACTAGAGATTTAGCCTTCATAAATTTTAGTTTCTTTGGCTCTCCTATAGATACTCTTCCAAAATGACAGGAGTCAAATTAGTATTGGCTTGCAGATTAATTAAGCAATATGGTCCTTCACAGCATGATTTATACCTTTCCTTTATGCAGTTCAGCTCGTCAATGTGCAAAAAGTTTGTTTTTGAAGTGAATCATGCAGAATATGCCCTGATTGCTCTGCATAAAGAGAAAAAAATCTCTCTTAGGTGTCCATTATCAGGTTCATTTAGGAACAAAAGCATTCGTCTGGGAGGATTTAGTTTACATAAAGAATACATCTATTTTTTCTGCAGTAAGCATAAACATAGATGAAAAGTATGCTGGACCATACAGATCTCTTCAGACTTTCTGGAAACAACTGATAAGACAATCCTCAAAGAACTGTTGTACGTACTGCACATTGTAATGAAAAAACAAGATAGGTTCAAGAGACAGAATAGATTTTAATATAAGTTAAAATCTTGGCATTTTTGTTTAACTTCCCAGAATGTGAATTAATATCTTTGGAAATGCATTGGGATCTCTGGAAACAAAGTAAACATTTGCATAACAGGTGATTGCACAAGAAACCAAGCTAGGCGGGCTAAGCCATCCCATACATGTGCTGATATCTAATGTATTCTAAGTAACATTGCAGATTTTCTTATAATACAGTAACCACATCCAGCTTGCTTGTATGAGAACTCTTGAGGAAATTAATTCTCTCAAACAAAATAATAAATATCTCCAATTGTTAAAAAAATGCATGTAGTATTTCCTCTTGCAAAGATTTTCTACCTTCCTGGGTTTTTTTATTAACCCATATGAGAACAGAGAGTAATTTATAAATGTATTGCAGCTACCACAGAGCAGTTTCCCTGTGTGCCTGCATTTTGCAGAAGAATATGTAGAGTTGACCAAGGGTTTTGAATTATGAATTCTTGTTTACCATTTTTGCTCTGATTCAAGAAGGCAATGGGACACATGTCTAAACACTCTTCTAGAACAGAAATGCTTTCCCCAGGCAGAAGCTCTGATAACTAACCCCCACATAAATGCTGTTTATTTCATAAAACAACAATATGCTGTAGATGAGAAGCATTGTAGGGATGAGAGAAACATGTTCACAGAGATATGAACTAATTACCAGAATGACACATGACTAGCATTTTGGGGGCTGAAGCAAATTTATAAATGTAATGACCTGATTGTATTCTGGTGTCTAATACATTGACTTAAATGTTACTTACACAATGAAGTAAAATCTGCCCTTCTTGTTATATACTGTTTACAGAATTTGAGCTTTAATTTACGAATAAAAAACTGAGAGCTCTTGTAGATATGAGAATGTATTGTATTTAGACACAGAAGTTACCTAATAAACTGAGTATGGAGATAGTGTGCAAGAATGGATTTGAGAAAAAGGAGTTTCTCTTTAAAGGCTCCAGAGCTGAAGCCCAATGTACTACAGGGTCAGTAAGTAAGTATTTCACTGATGATCGTTTTAACAAGGGATAACAAGCTGTTTCTGGTGAAATCCGTGACAAGGCAGGGAATGAGCAGTGCTGCAGTGAAGAAAATGCATAAGTGATGGAAGAGGAGATGCAAGAGATAGGCAAGATGTAGAGAAAGAATATGAAAAATGAAAGAAGATCACAAATAGAGAACATTACTCATAGTGATGAAATGGTTGTGTTGTTGTAACTGTAATGGTCGAAGGATATTAGAGAGGTAAGATTTCTAGGTCATATTTTTACCAGTGGTTTATTTCAGTTGGCATAGTAGAATATATTACCTCTATCTACAAACCTGGCCTCCTGTACTGATGAGCACCAGAGGTAGCTGAAAGCTTTCTGTCAGAAAGTTTGGCTAGCTGGGTTATCTGTTTGCTTTGCTTTCGTCTTTTTCTTTTTTTTTTCCCTTTTTTTGTACAAAATCTCCAAACCTAACCCTCTCAATTATTTTCTATATAAAAGAAAACATGAAAATGAAAACATTGTTCTTTGGAAAACATAACAGTGTAAAGCAATAAAAAAAAATCACTGCAAATATATTCTCCTTTTGCTGATTAATTTTAATACATATATATTTCTGTTTAGTGTCACCAAACATGACAATATTTATCACCCTATGAGTTAAAAAATATCAGCAGTTATCTTAATTGGATGGGTGGAGGTCATTTTCTACCCAAACAAACTGCTCTGGCAGCAGCAAAAGGTACCTCCTGCCTCCTTCTGCCCTTCTCATTGCCTGCCCAACTGCCGTCCTATTTTGTGACTGTTTCCTATCACCACCTCTCAAGACAGGAAGAAAATAGCACAGAGGAAGGTGAACCACACTAAACACACCCTGAAGCTGGGCTGGAGGGATCCCACCAGTGGGAGCCTCATTGCAGCTCTCCTCCTGCTTTTGTTAAGGGTTTTGCTCCCAGCAGATAGCAGATGGGCACACAGAGGAAATAGGGAGCCTGAAGAAGGGGAGGGCAAAGTGTGTGTGCGTTGGAGGGGGGTCAGCTATAACTGGATTTCCCCTCAGCTTCAGGAAAGGAGCTCAAAATCAAAGAGGAGGACTGCTGGTGCTCATCCTCACCATGCCCTGGCAGACCAAAGCCCAGGAGAAATGGTGTCCATGAGGGCTGTAACCGCAACTGCAGCTCCCTCGCAGCATCACCTCTCTGCCCTGGGAGTCTGCATGCTCGACTGGGGAAAATGCTGAAACTTTTGCATGTGTGGGACCCCAGACTGGGGGTTTAGGGGTGAGGATACAGACCCTCCTCTCCAAATTGGCCTCTGCTGCACCAAGGACCGTGAGAGAAGAGGCAGGGGCAAAAAGCCTGGGGAAACCCTGGTATGCTGCCAAAGTGTTGCCAGCCCCACCTAGCCCAGGCAGACCCTGGACCTGAGCAAAGCTCCAGGGAGCATTGGCTTGAGGTTTGTGTTCACTGGCAAGAAGGGAAAGAGCACGACACAGGCTTTCAATATACACAGATCCATACGATATGCACTGGCAAAGGGATCTCTCAGCTTTTACAGTCTCTCATAGCAACTACAGCAGACAAAGCAGCAGCTGCTGGAGAGTATTTCAGATAGCAACGAGATATGCCACCAAGAGCGTACAGGGCATTACTGCAACAAACATAGATGAGTGCCTGTGTCTCTCAAAGAAGGCTGGTTGTGTGAGCTGCTCCTACTTTGCTCAGGGTTACCCCAAAGGCAGCAGGTTTCTTAGCTCCTCTGCCCTAGTCATGGATATGGATCTTCTAATGGTATTCAGGATCAGAGTCAGCCTTATCTGCGCTTTGTGGGGCCTGTAAATGCCCTACCTCTTGCCCTGGCATACCAAGGGGGGGGTGTATGCACATCATCTGGCACCGTGGAGCAAAACGTGGTTCCTTGTGGATGGATGATGTGACAGGCTTGGGATCCAGCAAAGGCAACGCGCAGAAGTGAACTACTTCTATTATCAGTGCTTCCATGAAAAACACCATACTTCAGCTGGAACACTTTGCCCCTCTCAAAGAATGTTGCAAGCTTTTGCCTTGGGATATTAAAAATAAATACAGGTAATTGCATGCTATTCTGCACACCTACAAAGACTCCCTTAGAGTGATGAGTCCTCTGTTATGTCTGCTTGTAAGAGCCCTCTGCAGAAGAGACCGTAAGGGAAGCCAAAGCCCAACTACATCAGGGCTTTCCTGGTGAGATGTGGCAGAAGACAAGATGATGACCGCCACTTGCCCGATATGGAGCAGCTCAGCCTTGGGCACACTTGGATGAGATGCAGGTGCTGAGCAGAGATCACTAGGCTCTCCAAGGCAGGTGAGGCTGCTCTCACAGCAACCCTTCCAGTGAGAGAGGGGGCAGAGCTGAGAAATAGAGCAGAAAAGGGACAGGAACTTCTTAGGGAGTTCTTTGGATGTCCTCTCCCACTTGACCATTTTCACCCCCCAACAAGGAGAGTATCCCCACTGCTCCAGTGTGGTGGAACCCTCCCCTGCCTGCAGGAAGGCCAGCACTACTGCACTCACATACCTTGCCCAACAGGGCAGAGCAACCCAGAAACCAAAGTAGGTCCCCACCCTCTTTTTCTGGATGAAGTGGAAAGGGCCTTGCTCTTGTTCTGCTGCCCTACTCCCTCACCCCTTTCCTTCAGCTGAAACTCCTGCACAGGGGGCAAGGTCAAACTGCTGGGAGCTGTGGCACAGTTCAGATAAGGTGAGTTGCAAAGGGGGCTGTGATAGCAATCACAAGGCACAGTGCCAGCATAGCAGAGGCATATCTTAAAGCAGCATGGGAGGCCAGCAAGGCAAGGAGTAGTCATCAAATTGGTGATGACAGTAGCCCAAGCAAATTCCATCTTGCAGGCAGGGAACAGGAAATATTCTGTGAGTTTGCTTTTAGTGTATGTGGTGCAGTTCAGAAAGCCTCCAAAGAGTGGAGGAAGGCAGCAAACATTGGAGGAGAGGAAGTGCTAGAAGCAGGCTGGGAGTTTAAAGTGAAGAGGCTGGAGGGAAAGGAGGGACTGTGGTGGACAGCAAGCAGCAGGCTGTCAACACAGCTCAGCAAAAGTGTGCAGAAGTTGTGAGGAGAGGTTGGGGGGGGCTGGCAAAGATGTCACACATCAGGAATATGGAGCGAGGGAGAAGAAACAGGCCTGTTTTGTGTCTGCTGTTAAGTAAGGCCTAAAGGATGTTGCAGCATGCTGTTTCCATGTTTGCTGGGGCTGTATTGGCTTCAGATTGCTTCATGTATATCTCACTGGTGTCTGTTGCTGAAACAGGGAAGGCAGTGAGGCCACAGCAGGGCCTGCAATGTTAGTGGTGCTTCTGCCCTGGGGCACTTGCTTGGGTCGTACAGGTGCTAGTGGCAACGTGCACAGGGAGCATGGCATGTCTGTCTCGCAGGGTCTGTATCTGACTGCCCAAATGTCCGTCCCACTGAGATGCTGCAGGATGCAGGGATCCAGCTTCCATGTGCTGTTGCCTGCTCCAACAAGTATTTGTCAAACATGCCCTTTGTGTGTAGAAAATCGTTCCAATCAAATAAATGTAGCAAAGTCAATACTTGTCACATACTGAATTCTTACACAGATTCCTTCTCTTTTTTTTCATGTTTCATTTAAGTTTGTAGGACCCTGACCAGGGTCCTGCTAAGTAAACACACTGCTTGGATGTAGGCATCCTGGTTTAGGGGTCAGCAATTTTTAGTGCATGGGCATGGGCCAGACTGTACCTCTTGGCCATGTGGTCAGAAATCTTTATCAGGCTCCTTCTGGTCATTATTACAGCTATAGACATTATCCCCCTTGCAAGCTGCTGATTTGCTTGGCAATAAATCAACTTTCTCTCCACCACCATGACTTTAGCTCCTCTCGGTGCACCTTTGTGGGCCTCTGACTTTGTGGGCCTCTGACTTTGTGCTGCTGGCTCACAACTTCTGTCATCACCCAGGAAGAAATGAAGAATTGCCTTGAACTTTTCCTCACTGTTGGCACTTCCTCAAGAGTTGCAAAGGAGTTGAACCAGCATTTGGTTAGTTTTCGTGGCTGTGAGGTCTGGTCCATATCCCGTTTGTGTCAGTGCAGAGCTTGGAGCAAAGTGACAGCAATGTATCTGGTGTTGCACTACTAAAGCAGCAGTCATATCAGAGAGTATTGCCTTACTCCAGATCACCCTTTCAAATCCTATGAAATGCAAGGAAGAAGAAGGGGGAAAAACGAAGATAATTCATGAATGACAGATGAAGGTCAAGTCATATGCACAACACACACACACACACTTGCTTTCAAGTTTTTATCTCTTCTCTTCTCAGTGAAAACACATGCAGGACTCTACTCACAGTGAAGAATCCTGCAGGATGAGAAAGGAAATATTTGTGCAAAGGACACAGCATTTCATCTCCTTCCCTTCTTGTTCAAGTTAAATTCAGATAGCTTGCTTCTCAGCTACCATTAAAGTCTGAAAATACTGAAATACTTCAAACCAGTGCTATTCAAATTAAAATTAACGTTATCCTCCTACACTGTGGAATAAAACAAGTATTTGTCAGTGCTCTAGGTAGAGAGAAACTAAGATCAAATATGCCCTTTGTTTGTGGAAAGCCCTTTCAACATCAAATAAAAACAGCAAAGTCAACACTTGTCATGTACCAAATTTTACAGATTTCTTCTCTTTCATTTAATTCCAAAAGATTCACTGTCCTCAAATTGCTTTGTTAAAAAGATTGATAACTGCCACTTTAAAGTCTGTTACCCAAATAACTCTGAAGACAAGCACTAAGTAATATTTTAATTCTCTTATCAGTGTTATGGAGTCATCTGCATGTTCTTAATGAACACTCCCAGACCCAGGGGATGCAAACATACCTGAAGTTTCTAGACTTTTAACACTTACATGCATGACTTAAAAGATTTTAAGTAAAATTTCATATTAATATTACCACAAATGTAGTGGTTTATATTTGAAGGTAAATTGTTTCATTTATTAAAATTCTTACATTTTCTTCCACTGTAGTTGTAGTTTTCCTCTTTTCTTCTCCACCTGCAGAGACAAGGTAACCTATAGTAAAAAATGAAGATTTTTTTTCCTCCCTCTCCATATTTTCTTGCCCAACAGCTTCTGGTCAATCATCCATTCCCCTTTTCTGCCGATTCTTCTGCTGTAAGATGATAATAACCATTGTCTTGAACTGTGTGCCAGGATCCATGAAATATATAAATGATAAACAGAACCACAGAACAACAGAATGGGTAAGGTTGGAAGGGACCTCTGGAGATCATCTAGTCCAACACCCCTGCTCAAGCAGGGTCACCTACAGCATGTTAGACAGGCTTGCATCCAGGTGGGCCTTGAATATCTCCAGAGAAGGAGACTCCACAACCTCTCTGGGCAACCTGTGCCAGTGCTCTGTCACTCTCAGAGTAAGTAAGTTCCTCCTTATATTCAGATGGAACTTCCTGTGGTTCAGTTTGTGCCCATTGCCTCTTGTCCTGTCACTGGGCACCACTGAAAAGAGTCTGACCTCATCCTCTTGGTCCCCCTCCCTTCAGGTACTTATACACATTGATAAGATCTCCCTCAGTCTTCTCTTCCCCAGGATAAGCAGCCCCAGCTCTGGCAGCCTTTCCTCATAGGGGAGGAGAAGAGGGGAGGAAACAGCAGCATAAATCCCTCACTTGTGCATTTAGAAGTAGCATGCACAAGCACTGGCTCTCATGCTTGCCCAGAGAGAAATCAGATTTAAGCTATGCCTAGGAACCATATCAGAAGACAAAATCTATCTGCTTCTCCAAGCTTCCAATTTTAGGCACAAGATCTGGCTAAATCCAAGAGCACAGAGAACCTGCTGGAGGTCTCACCGAGCAGCATTCCTCAAAACGTGAGGACTCCCATGCACCTGAAAATGAAGATTTTTGCACAGTACTGTTCAAGTAGCTCAACTCTCTAGGAGACTCTCAAGAGGCAGAAAGGCTCCGTGCTGTGCTGAGGGGCAAAAGCTGGGTAATGCCACTCCCTGGGCTGTGTATAATACCAGAAGATCTGAGAAACTACTCACAAGGGTGGAATGGTACTGGAGAAGAGTAAAAGGAAGGAAAAAAATGTTCTTTCGAACAGTCTTAACTTCCCTTGCGTTGAAACAAGTAGGATCAGGATGCAGTGACATTTCTTAATGTCACCGGGGGCTATGCATGTGACCAGCCAAGGGTTCAGCAGTTGTGTTAACAGTTTGCCATCAGGGTAGAAATGGGAGAGAGCTTTTCAGTTGATTCTTGGAAGCCAGTTCTCGGTTCTTGCTCATTCCTCTCATGCTCTTATTTACTCCCTTTGGTGAAATTGAGGTTTCCTCTGCCGAGTTATCATCTGTAATGCCAGAAGCAGCCTAGTTCAGTGAATGGGACTGTGTTCTCCCCTTCCTCCTAAAGTCTCCTAGACTTCCTTCTGGGGCATCTCATACTGAAATATCTCTGCATGATGAAAGAGAATGGAAACAAATCCCTGAAATATCTAAAGAAGCTCTAGAAACATTGGACCATGTCTGTTCTTACTGATTCCACAGCCACCCAGCATTTTGTTAGAAAATCCAGTATTGGTGCTTGTCAGACCTGAAGGTTCAGCTTATTTATCCAAATATCAAAAGAAAAAAAGCTAGTGCACTCTGGACACAGGGAGAAGTATAGTGCTGCCTTACTATATTCTTTTCAGTTTCCTTTCACTTATGTAGGAAACCTGCTTGAATTTTATGCCCCCCTTCCACTGCATGACACCACAAGCTAGCAAAGGTCTCTTGTCCCCATCAGTAAACTTGCAAAATTCTTTCAAAGACTGTGTTACACTACAGTTAATTTTTATGTTTTCATCAGAGCACTTGAGAACAAGGTACTTGCCACTTCTGGGAAAGAAAAGGGCACTAACTCCATTTTCTTATTCATCACTTTGAAACCAGAAGCCAATATCTATTCTCGACACTTTCTTTGCACGTGGTAGATAGGATACTACACTTCTGGCATGAAGGACAATTTTTGTGTCTAAAGAAAAATACAGTTGAGTGCTCTAAATGACTCAATAGAATAATAGAATGACTCAAGCAATAAGTATGTTGCTGTTCCAAGGATGAAGGTGCTCACATGGGTGTTCAGAAGGATGGCTGAGGAAATTGTGGGAGTTGACCATAGAAAAAAACAATTATGTCTTACTTCTGAGAGAGCTTTCTGCTTGAATTTGACCTGACATTTCAGAGGAATGGACCTGCTCCAGCTGCTTGTACTGATCTGGCCGTGGCAGAGGCAAAACCAGCACACTGCAGCTGAATTTCTCAAGTTGTGTGTGCATTAAAGAGTGGTTTGAAAAAATGGGAATCAGCAAATAAGTAAGAAAAAACTATGCTCTCAGTGTGCGTGTGCAGAACATACCACAAATTTCAGCAGATCTTTACTGTCAGCCTAAGCAAGAAGTTATGTTATTATTATACCAGGTAATATTACTTTTATTATGGGTGGATGCAAAAACACACATGGTCTCTTTTAATGAATAGGAGAGAACTAAGCAAGCAGGATTAGAATTTATCTTACTAGTGACTTCTGCTACAGTCATGACTTTTCTGTGTATTATTTTCATCAGGGAAGGAAACCAAAAAGAAACACGATTTAATAACTTAAAAATTTTCTGAAAGAATGAAACTTCCTACCCAAAATATAACATACGTTAATCTCTGGACAAGTGAATAATTCATGAGAAGTTTGGAAATGAGTTTGCAGGCTATCTACCTGGTATTAGACTTAGAGAACCTTTCCTCTAGACTACCTACTCTCCATGCTGTCTGCCAGAGCAGTTATCTCCTGACTTACTGCAGGGAGGAAGCATGCAAAAGCTAAATATAGTTCAGTCACAAGTGTTTACATTTGAACCACCTGCACAGCTGGATACAAAACAGTTCTCCCAGTAAAACACACACAAAACACACAGACCCACAACATGGCACTGGGAGCTGTAATCTGGGTGTGTTCATTCTCAGGAGTACTAACACCTGCAGTTATTTATTATTAGTTACTATATGTCCTAAGCAGAAGGGAGCTTAGGATCACAAGTGACACCAGGCTAGCCCGCATGCATGTCTTCCTCTCTCCTACATGAAAGCACAACTTTCATGCTAATGAGTAGCCTACTAGTCTGGAGGTAACCACCTGCACAGATACAAAAATAGGCTGAAAATATTTAGTCTTCTGCCTTAGTCTGTCCATTTATCATAATAATTTGCCCCTAGTTGCAAGTACTGACTGTAAAAATCCTGAGTATTGAAGGCAACACAACATCATTGATTCATTGCTGCAAATGCTTCATGTGGGGAGTTGTGTGCCTGCAGCTCTGGGATAGAAAGCAGCATGCTCATATATCCTCTGATACAACAAGAAAGCATACACAATCCTCAGTGTGCTAAATCCTTACATTAACTGCTATTTTGTTTAGCAGGACAGTTACAATTTTTCTTCACTTGCAATGAAACTTGTCACAAGTTTTCCCACCTGCTCCCCTAGGTTTGACAGAGAAGTAGAACACAGATGAAGGCCAGATAAAGCATTGATTTCCATACCTGATCTTAGGCTTTTCCCAACAATCTGGAAGCCCTGACTCCAATGTTGACAAAAGATTTGTTGATGGTGATGGTTTAGTGACAGAGGGATTGACTCCACTCCTCTCTACCAGGTTTGCTGGCCACTGATTCCTGTTTCTAGGTTCCCTTTGTGACTTCTCCAGTTGGGTAGCGTACAGTCAGAAGCACATTCTGTAATGACCTTTTCCCCATAACTAGTTGTCATTTCCACTGTATGTGGTTCAGACCTTGAAAATTTTGGGGGCAAAGCTTGCAAGCATCTTAAGTAGAAACTGTAAAATAAATTGAAGCTGCTCTGCGAATATGTGATGTTCTGAACACTCGTCAGTCCCTAGAACGCTCTTCTTCCTCTTCACAGTATTAATTTAAAACTCTAAGAAGTGATCCATTAAATTCTTCTACATGGCACTTGCAATGATAAGTGGCCTAATATTTGCCAAACACCTTGTCCTACACACAAGCAGTTGCTGAAGTGGAGACTTCTGACTAGCATGCTAAAAGAAAATAAACTACTGTCATCACTAAAGTACAGTGTTTTTTATATAAATAGTTCAGAAAGACAGACCAAGAAGCCAAATACCACAGGGAATATTTTGTGTCAAAATGACATAATTTACTCTTTTTTTTTAAGTCTTATTATTCTATGGAAAGACGAGAGATGTCTTACCAGTTGAGGTCCAGATTCATCTCTCCTGCACTGGATGTCCAAAGACCGTCTACTGATTCCTCAAAGCTATTTCTCCAGGCCAGATGGCCAGTTTCCTTCTTGGTGGCTTGCCCTGCACCCTGACAGATGCATCTCCCTTTCTGGTGTGGGCATCAAAACAGCCTAAGGTATAAAAAGTCCCCTGAGAAGCCCAGCACTTTCCTGCTGCCCTTTGCTCTGCCTGTTCATGTCAGAGTTCCCTTTTGCAAAAAACTAATGTCAGGATGGCTATACCGGTCAAAGCAAAGGGCCCTCTGGGCCAGTCTCCATCACTGCTCATTGCAAACATAAGAAGAGTAAAAGTCTATAATTGTAGTTTCCAAACATCTTCCCACCCTCCAGCAATTGGAAGAATAAAGACTTGCTGACCTAGAGATGATGAATACATTTGATGGCTGTCAGTGGTTGTTCTTCTGTGAGTTTTGCCCAGCTGCTTTCCAAACTCTGTAAACCTCTAGGATGGCAAGGCACTCACTACTTGTATATATGTGAAGAATCAAATCTAGTGATCCTTGTATGTAACCCACCACCATGTATTCTCTTTCAGTAGCTTTCATTTTTGTGCTAAAACAGGCAGTGAACAACAGCTTCTCCATGCCACTCATGATTTCAGATACCTCTGTAATATCTCCTTCCTCCAGATTGTCTCCTTTCTAGGTTAAGAGGTTCCAGTCTATTGGTCATTTCTTGCACAGAATAAATTCTACATTTTTGATCATCCTTGAGGCCCATCTCTGTAATTTTTCCACTTATATCTTCCTTTTTTGAAATGGAAAAAAAGAAACACGATATAGTATTTCAAAAAAGAGCATACTGACGATTAATACAGTGTGGAATAACAATATTTTTTCTTTGTTCTCTATTCCTTTTCTAATCATTCTTAACATTCAAATGATTTTTGACTCTTCCTGACTGTTAAATTAATAGTTTTCTAGAATCATTATAACCCCAAAATCTTGTTCCCATTCATAACCCACCACCACGTATGCGAATTCAGGACTATTTTTCCTGTATGCATCTATACTGAATTTCATATGCCATTCAGTCATTCAAACTCACAATGTTCTTCCGAAATTCCTCTGACTTACGCCACCCTTTTCCAGATCATTTGCAAATATCTAGGACAATAAGGGTACCAGTGGGACTTCAATAGTAACTTACTGTGAAGATTGACCACTTATTCCAACCCTCTCATTCTTATTTTTAACCAAGCACTTATGCATGTGAGGACATTCCCTCTTATCCCTCAGCAGCCTAATTTTGAATCATTTTGGAAGCACAAATTGTCACTAATATCCTGCCAGCACCTAGAAAACAATTGGGTCATTCAGCAGAAACAGCAAAGGATATTTTTGCTCCTGGATTTGATTTTAGCCCAATGGACTGTATGTGATTGCATGTGTTTTCATGAATGCTAACAACAGTATGTGCTAAGCATAAGCAGCTGAGACTAAGGAACAGGACCTTTCGTGGATCATTTGAAATGACCTAAAACTCTTAGATATTTAACCTGGAAATGATGAAGTTGAACAAAACTATGTATAAACTTTGTGACTAGAAGAGAACAAAGTGTGTAAAGTGGTAGTTAGGTAGTAGCTTCATGATGTTCAAACACAATGGAAACGGGGTGCAGAAACTGGTACTAGATAAACAATGCTAATGTATCATCTGGTATGCTCATCTCCAGCAACTACTTCTGGATCTAGGAAGTGCCAGCAGCACCACAGGGAGCTGCAGGGCAAGTTGCAGGGTCTGGGAGGTGCGTGGGGCCTCTCAGTTTGTGTAGGAGCTCAGCACTGTTCCGGTCATCCCACAGACCTGAGTCCAGGGTACATCATGTCAGAGGCTGAGCACTAGGGTGGTGAGACCTCAGAGTTTAAAAGGCTCAGTAGGAGGGACAGGACAAGAAAGATACTGCAGGCCACAGTTACTGCCTTGAGAGAGAAGGCAGAGCGGCCTTGGTAGATGAGGGACCTGTCAAGGATGGACACGACCTTTGTTGAGTCCTCTACAGTGGCTAGACCAGATACCTGCTGCCATGTGGCCAGTGAATTGAAGTAAAAGGCAGAGAACGCACAGTGGTCATCATCTTCCATGAGCTATGTACCTATCACTTTTCCTCCAGACAGCCATGGAGCACACACTGACAGCCTGGCTAAGTCCTGGCACCCTCTTTCCTGCCCTGTCCCCTTGCTCACACCCCCAAAATATGATCTAGTCAAAAGTTTTCTCACAAGAACTGTCCCATTTCCTGATGCCATGTCACGGTCCAGATTCCAGAGGAGGTGATGTGAGCTCTCTCTAGTATAAGAGAGCTTCTGTCTAAGATGAAATAATTCCAAGTTTCCTCTCCCTTACAGGCATATATACCATCCCTGGAGCTCCAGAGATTTCTATCTCTACCGGCCTGCATTCCCACCTCTTCTGCCACAACTGCTAGAACAGCAGCGATGGCTGATGAGGAAGAGAGAAGGCAGCAGTGAACTATCTCAAAGTGTCCGGCCTTGGCTGCCTGCCCCGTCTTGCTATTGTGGGTTTGATCTCTGGAGTACCGCCAGTGAGCAACACTTTTTGGCCTTTCCACTAGAGCTCCCAGGGAGAAGATGCTCCCCACAAGCTCCTTCCTGCTCATGTTTCTTCCTTCCCCTATACACCTCCATCTAAAGCCCTCATTTGCCCCTAGCTAGCCCCATTCTTACTATCTGATCTAATCTGATCCCATGAATTAAATATACTCTCTCACTATCACCCTGTCTCTCTTCAGTAGGCCATGGGCCTCCCAAAAGTCTAAGGGAAGCTGCTCAAGCAGGAGGAAAATTCTGGAGGTTACAGTGGAGATATAGAAGACACAGAGAAAAAAATATTGAATCTGGAGCACATGCTCATCACGCAAATGCTTTTACATGCAGAATTACTCAAATAACCAAAGTGAAGAGAAATACAAGCTCAAGAACAAATCATGTAGTTTATCAGCAGACAAATGTTTAGTGGTTCCTGAACACAGCTATGCAGAACATGGAGTGTGTATGCAGAGGAATGGAGAGAACAGAAGCATTTATTTGAAATATATCAACTGACTTATCTTCTGTCTGATTACTGTGTCATTCACCTTCTTGGTAAAGCAGATATCATTTTTGCATTTAGTTTTCTGTTCATGATAGTTTTTCCTCACACCTCCACTCACTAGAGAAGGATATTTGATGTATTAATGTCATGGATGCTCAGAAGAGAAATCATTTAAAGCAACAGACATAGTCTACCTAAAGTCGTTCTTGAGAAAATATCTATTTTTTTTATGCTAGGAAGAGGATATTTATGATGGGATGTAAGGGAGGTGAGATATACAGACACAGCAAGCTTCCTAGTGAAGTGCTTGAATTATTTCAGTGAGGAGAATGCTCAAAAAGGTAGATAAGTCATAAAACATATTAATGTTTTAACATGAATAAATTGAGTGAAAGAAAGTGTCTTCAACAGCTTCTGCTTAAAGGGTACTGAATAAAAAAAGACACAAAAAAACGAACTTCAAGATCGATTGATAGAAATGTAACTTTGAAAATTTTTACTTTATGACAAAAGATCCTTGGCTGAAATTTGTCATTTGATTTTTTTACTCTTATCATCAATTAGCTAAAGATTTACTAAGATCTATGGAAGCTTTGTCACTTTTGTTGTAATGAAGTTGCTAGGTTTTAGGACCACAATATTCAAGATTGTATGAATTTTTCCCAGTGGACTCAGGCCTTATCTTCATAGTAGGGCCTAAGAAACAGATAAAACTATGGTGACCACAGACAGATAAACAAAATTGATTTTAGGCTTGCAAAAATACACTAGATATCCTGCAAGACACACTCCTTGAAAGGCACAAGGTCTCAGCTGCTGAGGAAATGCATGTGTGGAAGAAGGAGAGGGCATGATTACTCATATTAGTTATAAAAACCTTTCAGTAACTACACAGCAATGTCCTGCTTCTTGAAATGAGCATCATTCTGGTGCTAATTTGAACTTCACTGTTGGAGGTGGTGGTGGTAGGGTCAACAACAGCAATTAACCCACTCCCAAACCCCATTAATGTGAGTACCCCTGCAGCACTTCTGCTATAGTATAAACTTAAACCAGGCTTCAAAACAAGGGGAGGGCATCAAAGGGAAAGCTTAAGCCCTAGGGCATCACATGGTATCTCTTCCACACGTGCAAGACAGGTCAGGTGTGGGTATGACCTAGGGTGCCACAGCTCTGTAAAGGACTGAGATTTGAGTTCCACCTTACCCAGGCTTTTGGCAACCAGTGCAAATAAAAAACTGACCACACTGGAGTCAAAAGGTCCCCACATCCCCTTCCTAGCACATTTTCTACCCAATGTGTAAGTCAGTTTTCAGAGAGACATATACCTTTCTTGGTACAAGGTAGGACTATGTCAGATGTCCTTAGTAGTCCTCTCTGTAAAGAGGAAAACAAAACACAATGCATGCATGAGTGCTAAGCACAGAGTCTGCAAGCACCTTCCACTTTTAGTGGTGCTTAATGTCCCAGAACAACTACTACCCTCTTCATCTACTTTTCGCCCTTTATGCCAAACTGTAAGTTATTTTTTTTATCTGTACTCAGTAACAATGTTTTACTTCACAACAGATTTATTGGAGAATGCCACAGCTTCTGAAGAATCTGTAAATGGTTGTCATAAGATAGTTAAATCAAACCCTACTCCCCAAATAAGGCACCAGGAAAAAGAGTCAATTCTATGACCCATTGGTAAAGTCATTTTCAATGCCTTTCTTAGCCATACTTGGAACTGCTGTCTGTCTGCTGACCTTGAACAGCCAGACATATTATCCCACTTTTCTGTCTGCTTGGCCAGTAATTTTTTCCTTTTGCACTTCATCAACATTTTGTCTTATCAAGTACACAGCAATAGCACAAATGTTTTTCGTGCTGTGATCCAGCCAAGTCATGCAGCACTTCAAGAGTCTTTTTAATCCACCAGCATTATGTACAGGTATCACCTCTCACCTGCAGGAGAAGTTTGCCTTGTTATTCTCTGGAATTTTGCTTTCACCAGTTAGATTTTCTATAATTACTTTGCCGTTGTCCCACTTGCATCTTTTGGAGAAATCCTACTTTCAAGAGTGAGCATATACTTTCTCTGATCAGCCAAGATTAAGGTAGGTGAGGTATTCATAGTGATGCCCTAGTGTTCAGGGCATCTTTTTCCCCAGTTCTAGCTGAATCAACCACTATATGTTCACCTGGGTGACATTTGCTTAACTTCAGCTCCAGGCTCAGTCATCTGCCTCCAGATCTGAGAACCAAATAAGTCCTGTGTGAATTTCCCCGCAGCCCATGTTCATCAAACTTCAATGTGCCATCAGGAAGGTTCATCTAGACATGGGCATCTTTGTGGAAGCCTATGCATGCATTTTCCTCTGGGGAAAGTCCTTGGCCAGGCTACTGTGGCAAGGACTGCAGACATTGCCTGACTGTCAGAGGAAGATATTCCTAAAGAATGGAAAATCTAAGTTTCAGTCTAGACAGAAAATCGTTTGGTTATTTCACAGAGACAAGAGAAGGTTAGGACAGTGTGCAAGGGATGCTACACCAGGAGGAAGGGGCCTACAAGGATAGGGCAGTGTTATTACAGAGGAATGCAGAGGGTATAAGATATTTTCCTTTTCACACTGCACAGGAATCAACCAGTATGAATAGTAAGCCAGGGTCAAGGAACTAGGAGGATCCAAAGGAAGATGCTCTCTGGCCGCAGTTCAGCTGCGGCTTTTGCAGCAGCGTCTTGAAACGTGCAGCAGGAGCTGAAAAGCAATTTAGTGCTACAAAAAGAGCAGAAGGGGGCTGCTGGTCTGTAAGACTTCTTCCAGGAGTTTGAAGAAGTGTCTGTGATTCACTTCACAAAGGACAAAGCACATTCCCAGCTCATTAAGATGTATCGGGGTCACGTTCAGGGTTATTTCTTATAGAAGGAAAGGAGAATGAAGAGTGCAAAGATGGCCAGAATCATAGGCAGGTAAGCAAAAGCACTATAGGAGACCTAAAGACTTTTCTCTCTTGGAGAGAATGTAGCAAGATAAATTGAAAAGCAGTCACATTCATTCTTTCATGTAGTAATCAGGCCAGAAAGTCCACGTAAGCAACAAGTAAATAGCCACATCCCTCTAAGCCCCCAGATTCAGGCTTCCATACATCATTAGCTATTCTTTACTAAGGTGACTGGCAGCCTAGGCACAGCAAGGTGAAGCATGGCCGTGTGGGACATGGTACAGCTGCTGGAAGTCCATTGTAGTGAGTACGGCCAAAGGTCTCAGTAAAAGCTGGGATCCAACTGGAGAGGTCTCTCTTTGGAGCAGAGACTCGTGATTCTGGCAGAATAGAGTCTTTCCTCTCTTTAATCTAATATATTCCCTAAATAAATCAAACCAAGGGGATTTCATAACCCTGCAATTATGGCTTATATGAATGCATATACCAGCTACATTGCTATAAATATCTTACTACGAATTAAAGCTGCACCTGCCATTTAATCCAGCTGCTCTAGTGTTTACTATCTTTCTCTTGGGAATCAGCATCAATTTAAAGATGACTATCTGTCGAAAAATATTCTCTTTCTCAAGTTACAGTCCTAAAAAGGGTCCTGTCTTTGTTTTTCCCACTACTGTTACATCTTTTCGTTATTATTTATTGATAGTTGCCTACCAGTAAATTATTCACTTTCTTCTTTTGGTACATCTTTAAGAAAGGAATGTAAATGAACTCAAGCCTAAACAGTCCTTTTTGCACCAAGTACCAATGGTTTTGCAGCAATGACATTCTGTAATATATTCTCAAGACTGCACCAAGTCAGGTAATTTAGCAGACTTAGCATCAGAAGTCCCTACTTCATGAAGCCAAAACTCATAAAGGTGTAAAACTAGAGCTCATGATGTGTTTGTATGATAAACCATAAGCTCTTTCTGCAATAAAAAGTGGTACTTTGTAAGGTTGTGCATTATGAAGTGGCCACACCATAATATGTACATATTTCTTATTTAAGAGAAAGAAGGCAAGCAGGAAAGGTAAAAAAGTTGGCCCATCATTCTAGTAGCCTGTAATTCAGGCAAAGTGCGTAGTGCCAGAATACAAGCTCCTGTCGTGGCAGTTGTCATCTTGGTATGTATTTGAACAGTCCTAATCTCAGAACCTTGTCTATATAACAGACATAGCCTATAATCTATGTTAGCTATCAAAAGATACACAAATTCACTTTTAGAAGTCAAGAATAGTACCCAGAGGAGAACAGACTCAACTTGGAGAAATTCAGGCTGCCTTTCAGGCTGGATACACAAGATACTCCCTCTGCTCCGCAACCTTCATGCTGATTTCCCCACCCAGAGCACAATCCAATGTGTAGCAGATAACTTGTACCCAGTGGCAATACACCTAAGAACTGCTCCTCCGGTCACCAGCTCACAGAGCCATCAGGCACGTGTTTCCGCAGCTCAGGGACATCCTTATGGCCCAGCATTTAAAGTTTCCAGATAACCACAGGGGTCTGCAGAGGAAGAAAACTTTGGGTTGTCAGAAACAACCTTAGTTGAACGGATTGCGAATACCCTTAAAGCAAGTTATATGAACAACCATGCAATCTTTAAAGTAAGGCATGTTGTGGGACAAAAGACAGGCATTTCCCATTTTCATCACTTGTTAAGACTCTTGGTCTTAACAGGTAAATAGAGACACGGGCTGAGAAACAAGATGTGCAAAACCACTCGGTTCTGCATTAGCAGGAAAATGCTAAATTAGTAGGCAAACACTCTTCATCTAGAGAGTCTGTCAAGCTTATATGTACTGGCCCGATGTGTAGAATTTACTTTCTACTCCTGACTAACCAGCTGGGAGCCAACAATTTCTCTTGATGGTTGTAGTATTGAACTGCTGAGGGGTGAATTGGCAGGACCTCCATGAAATAAGAGTTCTTTTCATTAACCCACTCCCCCCACATATACCCCTAACTTTTTATCAAGGTAGGGGATTTATTTCTGATTGGGATGTGCCCTTACAGCAAGCCTTTAGCTTGAGGCTGGGACAATATAGTGACCCCAAGCCTTGTTTGATGCAGAAGGTGTCCTGCAGCTGTACGATGGGAGGGCTCCAGACCACCCATTTCACATTTGTTGGAGATGCTCTGTTATTCCTGTAAGGAGGAACCCAGAAAGTATTCAGTCAGGCTTCACATCAGTCTGGTTAAAAGGCTTCAGGCTGAAAATGAATCACAAGTTTAATCATACCTTACATTTTTTTTTTTTTTAAAAAAAAACTTTTCAAATCAAGTTTTTGTGATAGCTAACATAAAACTTTGCTCTCCTCTTCTACTTTCGTCCTGGCTCTAGTGAGTTCCACACAAAAACACTAGGAAATCAATACAATTTGCTGAGAAGTATACAGTATACAAAACCAGTATACAAAACACACTCACAAGAATAACTTTTATAAGAAAATAAAACACAACCAATCATGCAAGCCTTCATCTGTTAGCAGTGTAGACAAGCACTAACTGCATTTCATCTCTGTTAATCTCAAAATATCTGTTTGCAAACAGAAAATTCCGGCTGCTCTATTTTGTAGTTCAGCTACAGTTCCTGTATTTTGAATCTTGAAATGTAAAATACTGATAGAAAATTATTTTAAAATTCAAGGTTAAATCTCTTTGCCAGATAAAACATTATAAAGTCAATATGATCGCACAATCTGTTCTCATCACACAGCCGTAATACTTAGCATAGGATATTTCACTCACAGCAGAAAGGAAAAAGCAGCACTCAGACACAGAATAGCAAATATTTAAATTCTATTAAGTGGCATCACTTACGCACCGAATTAAAGAGGAACTTCAGCACATCTGATAGATGGCACACAGATAAAGGAACACTAGCCTCATGCAGAATTTTATCAGCCAAGTGCCTTTGAGATCCAGACCAAAGCAGAAAACTATCAAACTAATAAATCAAACACACTGATTAAAATAAAATGAAGATCCACCTGAGTCCTGGAACAGAGACAGAACAGAAAAAATTACTGCACATTATTTTTGTGCCTAAGGAGCACAGTGTCAATGAACCCTCTCATGCTTTAACTGTGAATAAAGGGTAAACAAAGCTGAAGTTGGTAAATCTACTCTTCTCATCTGTGGAGCAGCTGACACAAGGTAATGGCAAATTGCACCCTGCCGCAAACTGTCATCAGAAGGGGCAGTTTCACCCTCCCCAGAACTTCTAGCCAAGTATTTCCCACTTTTGGTAGCAGCACAGTCTTAAATTAAGTTAGGCCGGTTGTAAAAGTGCATCCTCAAAAGTACATTCTTAAAAAAGTTTCCCCTTTGAGCAAATCCAGTAAATTGATAAACTGTGTATAAATCACCTAGGTAACATAGGAGTTATTGCAGCTGACAACCACAGTAGTGCGTTTCTGAGTGTGGCAGAGGTGCAGAGTGCTGTTTTCCTACAGAATGTGTGATGGGAGCAGTTTAAAGCTGGATGTCTTAGTACAGTCATCGCACACTGTGCAGAAGTTCACACAGGCACCAGAGCGCTGACCACCTCCCTAAATCATTCAAGAAATATTGAAGTTGATTCAAGAGAGAAGGGAGTGTTCTCATAAACCTGCCACTGATGGAAAACGAGCATGAAGTTATACTGAGATATTTATGGGGCCAGTACCCTGATCCAGAGTAGAGACCTCCTTAAAGTTGTTTGCAGGATCTGGAACTGGACAGAGCTGTGCCTCGTGCTCTGAGGGATGCCTACAAGGTGATCAAGAGCAGCTGGGTGTCCTGCAATTGCTGCAAAAAACTCAATCACATCCTCAGCCAAGACACAGATAATGCAACAAACAACAGAGATTCTCGGAGGGGCATATGGGACATCTCGCAGTTCATGGACAATACCAAGGGAGAGAAAGAAAATGAGAATGGAGGGGTGGGCTTCTGAGAGCCAAACTCTCTTAATTGCAGAAACCCTAAGAAGATACTCCTGATCAGGAAACCAAACAGGCATCCCAGGAAAGATGCTGCTTTGCCACTTTGCTGCTTGTAATTTTGCCTCAGGAGATTCTAAGTGCTCACCATAAGTGAGGTTGAGCACTTCCCTCAGCTCATATTGTCCCCACAACTTCCACCCCTGTCCCTTCCATGCTTTGTAGAACCTTCCTACTGTGAGTGGTGAGCCAGAGTGGTAGCTGGCTCAGTGTGCTGCAGCTCTGACCACTCTTTGAAGAAGAGAGCAGCATCTCTGCCCCTCTGCAGCTCGTTCTGTCCACCATCAACCCAGCCAGTGAGCAGAGCTAGCCATGACGCCTGATTACCACACGCCAGGCACACAGCAGTAGCTGTAAGAAGGCAAGTGCAGACACAGACAATGAACCAGTTGTGTTTTATTCTGAAGAGAATTTTGCACATGGAATTGAAGTTAGACAGGGCCCGTGACCTTCACCTCAATTATTCGTATGTCCAAACTCAATCAAGCAACAAGAGTTGTAACACAGAATTGAATAGTGAATTAGCAAAGAAGTATTCCCTGAGCACTTTCCAGGATCCTACAGCACAATCTAGGTTGCGTGTCCACATGTCCATTCCCAGAGTTCATTATCTCTCTGGCTTTTCTAGAGAGGGAGTATCTTCGGTCTGGGTGAAGAGCTTTTGCTGACCTACAGTGTCATGAATCATATCACCTTGCAGTTGTAATGATGCCTAGATTATCTAGATCTAGATAAGACTAAAAGGAGTTGTATCAGGAGGACAAGGAACTAGGACAGGTCCTATAGGCAGTTGGAGACATTGCTGTCTATTTTGGGGCAACTGCACAACAGCAAAATGCAGGGGCGTGGGTTAAGGGAGGTATCTCTGAGTGCCTAAGTCAGGGCAGATGAATCGCAGACAGAAACTCCTGGGAAGTTTTATGGATTAGTTGTTAAGTTTGTCAGGACTGAGAATTTGGACTGTGCGGGTGTGGCTGAAGTGATATCTCTGATAGCTTTTCCTAGGAATTCCCAGGAAGGAAGTACATAGTACTTCCATGTGTAAGTGGTGCTTGACTAGTTAGTATGATCATTTATTTAGCATTTCAAAGCTTTGGGGACTTCATGGCAATTTTATGACCTAAGAAGCTACAGATACTGCCTTCACCTTTACAGCTCTTCACACAGTTAATTGGTCTACAAGATTTTTGTCTGTTGTGATGCCATTATCCAGGTCTGACGAGAGTTGCAGTTAGCTTAAAATGCTCGTGGAGACATGTGTTTATACTCAGTTTCCACTACAATGTGCTGTGATAATTTAGGATGCTGGAATTAGCCTAGATGGCCTCTGCACTGAGTTTGGTTCTTTCATTCAAGGTCAAGAACTTCCAGCACATGTGCTCCTCCAGGGCTGCCATGACTTGCAGGAACAGGACGAAAAATCATGTCCTGGAGTACAAGTTGTATTCAAGCAGCAGAAACAAACCATTTTTTCTCCTGTTATCTGCCTTCCTCGGCAACTGCCCTGCCAGCTTTTGGCAGATCAGGAACACTGAAGTTTGGAACACTAGTGGGGGCTCAAATAAAGTCCCAAGGCTCCTTACCTGTCTCCCCTCAGCCTTTCCCCCATCCCTTTAGCAACAGTCCTAAGAGCTGCACCACAATAGTTACCCTCCCACTACCCGATGCATAGGAACGAGCTGACCCCGTGCTCCTATGTCGTCCCAGTCCCGCTGGACCCAGATACATACCTGAGCCAGCCTGAGGCCTCCCTTCACCTGCTGCAAGACTCCAGAATTACTCATACTCCAAAGACTTTCTCAATATCCTCCTAGGCACTTCTCTATCCTTAGCACTGACAAAAACAGCTATTTACCCAGAACCATAGAAAGTAGAAATTAAAGATTTTATTAGAAGTAGTAAAAAAGGTTGGTATTTATCTTATACCTACCAAACTACCAAGCAAGTGAATACAACTGTGCTGTGTCAGGCTACAATTAGCTTAAAATTAATATAGTATAGGCATCAAACTCCAGTCACTATGTGAGAGAAAGTTAATAAGAACATAAAGATTTGTCTAGACATTGTTAGATGTCACACTCTGGAAATACTAATCTATTTTTTCAGTGTCACAGAATATATTAATCCTGCATCAGACTTCTTTATTAAACCACAAACCATGTTAGAAGGCAACAAGTTTAATTTCAGTTAGCAGGTAAAACCTACCTCCCATCAGCAAGCTATACATCACAGACATCAGAAGGGTTTTAAAAAAAATCTCTTATACATGGCAAAAGAAGTTGTTATAGCTCTGTGCCGAATATACACTGACATCACCCGCACCTGCATTACACTGGCATGCTTCAGGATGCCCACAATGTGCTCCACGTAAAAAAGCACAAGGAGCTCTCTTCATCTTCATGTCAAAAATGCTTCGTTTCCATTAGAGCAGATTTGTGTTGCTGTTATCTTTATAATTAAAGATTAAGATAAGACAGCAAGAGGAGGAGTATCTCTGATCATAAATTCTTGAGGAGAAAGGGGAAAAAACTCAACTTTTTGTAAGTTTTAGTGAATTTAACAGGAAATCATGTAGCATGTCCTAAATGCATGGACAGTAAAGATTTTTTATCTGCCAGATACTAACTGTGAGCAATGCATTTCTATACCCCAGCTTGCAACTCTCAAATGTCAGCGGCTTCAGCCAGATACTTTACAATATCTTAAGGCTTGTAGAGTGCAGTTAAACTGGTTAGTCTGAGATATGTAGAAAACTACGGGGTAATGAGTTACAATTAATGCGTTAAAGTATATAATTTCCTAAACATATCAGTAATCAACTTGTTTTGGATTTCAGGAGTATTTCAACTGCCCACTAGTAATCTTCCACCTTTATTAAAAGATTTTTGTATATTCAATAATAGTTACTCTTTTTCCATTCCTAGAGTAAGTTTGTTGCTGGTATCTGGAGTATTAAATGTTTTGATTACTGTTAACTCTTGAGTTATTAAGTTCCTTTGGCAAGCCATATGGTGTAAGATCTTGATTTGCTAAATCAGAATATACCTCATATTCTGTATTTCAAGCAACACATGCAGTTCATTGGACCGTCCACACCTGTTTGGCCCCTCCAGGGCCTCTCTGATGCTCTCTGTACTGAGCTATTCTGGTATCTGCTTTGGACTAATTCTAACTAAAATCTCTTAGAAGAAATGAATTGCTTCAGCTTTTTTTTCATTCTATTAGACTTTCCACTCCCAAATTCCCCCTACCCCATACTTACATGTTGCTATGGACACTAGCTATATTTCTTAGGTAAAATTTGTGTGATATGGTACAGTAATGCCAAATTATTAAGCAAAAGGAGCTATAATCATAACTTCTAACTTCCTTTGCAGACAGAACTGCAGTCTGCAAAAGGCTTCTCATTGCAAGAGCTATATTAAGCAGTCTTGTTTATATAATTTAACACTTCACAGAAACATGAAGGAGTTTTTCATACATACACAAGACTTTTATTCATTTGCATTTCCAATGATTCACCTATTTTTCTTGAAAAAATCACGTAACAAATTACAGTTGAATTGAAAGCTTTTAAATGGGAAAGACTAAGAAATCTCCCCTTTGTTTACTACTTGCTGAAGCAGAACAATTATTTAATTGTCAGTGAAGCTATTTCTCCTGCAAGTGCTTAGACAGTAACATAAAGAAATGTCCTCATATACTTGCAAATGAGGACATCTGAAATGTTATATGGAACAAATTGAATGACCACAATACCCATTCAAACAGACCACATCTCTCATGTGCTTAGCCTGTATTCCCATTCCTGGCAGATCATCTAGCTGCAGGAAACCCTGATGAGTACAGTCAAATACAACATACTTATGATGAAAAAAGTACTCTCTGTAATGTCCTGCCTGCATCTCATCCCATGTCCCTGTGCCTGCTGCCTACGCATTATCTGCTTTATCCAATCTTCCCTGATCTAGATGCCCCAAACCAGATTTTGCACAGTTTATACCGCAAAAGGTATAAAGTTCCACAAAAACTGGGAGGCAGGTAGTACTACAGTCAACGTCTGGAAGCCACCCCGGGAAGTCAGAGCACCTTTAACTTCCCATGGGGCAAACATCCAAAACAACTGCCATCTCTGAACAACCAGCTGCATTATGTATGGAATTCACACTAAATTCTTTGGTACATGCACGAATACTTCCACACTACTGGATAAAAAAGCACCAGGATACAAATTAAGAGCACAAAACTCTGATTGCTCATGTTGCAGAATTGTTAGTTTGGTGCCAGTCTTCATTCTGGGGCATTAAATTAACTCTCTCCAGGGCAAAACTCAAGATAGTTCAAGAAATAGCTTCTCTAAGAAATCCTTCTCTTCAGGCAGGATGGATAAGAGTGCACTGGTGAGCTCACTCCATGTTATGAACTCCTCCACCACTTTCCCCCTTACACTCAAGCTATGTAAATGTCCCCTGGAGGGGTATGATGCAGTGCTTGAATTTATCTGGAGGAAATGAACTTGACTCCATGCAGGACAAAGTGAGAACTGCCAGAAATACCCTCACCATGAGGAGGCCATTTGCAAGCAGGGAGACCAGAAATGGTTGGCTGAGGTGTGCTTGGATGCTGCTACATAGAGAGACCTTTTGTAAAAATTAAATCAAAACTTTGTTTTCCTGTCTGAGAAAGACTTGCCGATACAAGAGCCTGTTCCTGTTGGCTCAGTCCCCCTCACTCTGGCATACCAGTGACCTTCTCACAACCAGGTTGTCTTGAATCCGGGCTCTCAGTCCGTCTCCCCGCATAGCCCGGTGCTGGGAAGCCTTCCCTGTCCTCACCTCCTCCCAGAGTGATGAACCAAGAGCACCCAACTTGCTGTTTGAGTGCACACAGAGGGAGCAACCTGTCTCCTCTAATCCCAGGCCCAGGTGTGACAGCCTGGAAGGCAATGGGCCAGGCACCAAGTCCCTGCATCAGGCAGCCCTGAAACAAGAAACTCTTCCTCGCTCTTTAGCATGACTAATGGCACAGTGAGCAAAGAACAGCCTCCAAGGCAGTGTCAATATTTGTAAATTCAAGTGTGTCCAGGAATGTTCCTGGCATTGGAATGGTTTATTATGCTAATAAATGGTTAGAGGTGCCTGGTACAAATGTGATTTGAACACTTCCTAGGCATGGTTCAGGAGTTAAGATACTTCAGGGAAAGTTCTTCCTCACTAGCGCAGATTCCTCTGTCACATTTGATTAAGCAGCATCCTCACAGACCTTGTGCCTCCCATCTCATCCCACTAGTGTGCAGAAAAGCCCTTTCCAGCCTTGGAGAGGAGTGTGGCAACTCCAGGAGGGCACCATGGGCCAGGGGAACAGGGAGGCATGGCTGCTTGTGCACCAGACATGAGGGATACTGCTCCAGCTGGATCCCCCCTTTCAGAAGAGTCTCTCCTAGCCAGTGCAAGGACAAGCTCACCAAAATAAAACACCCACCGCAGCAACATGGCCTACATAAGGTGGAGGACCCACACATTCAGTCCATCCCAGCCCGGTTCACTGCAGCTGTGCTGGCCAAGCTGCACTGACTGTGGGGATGAGTGTCATGGGTGGGGCACAGCCCCCATGTGGGTGATGAGGGGGACCCTCTATCCTGTCTGCACCAGCTCTTGGGACAGCAGCAGCCAGACTTGTGACGTTTCGTAGGACCACCACCCTCACCACATCTGATTCTGCAAGTGGTGCTGGAGAGCTGTGGAGAGCATCTGCTTGCAGTCAGGACAGAGAGAGAAGCTGACAGCACATCTCACAAGGCCACCTCTTCACACAGCAAGCAGAGGCAGCCCCATGGTCCCCAGCCTCTCCCACTACATTTTCCATCCTGCAAAGCCCAGCAGGACCCTTCCCTCAAACCCCGCAGCATCATGGAGCCCAGCCACCGCTGTGGCGCTGGCCGCATGCAGTGGGTGCACAAAGTGTCTGCAAACCAGAGTAAATGGAGGAGCAAGCAAGAGATGAGGTATTGCCCATAGCCTAAGAGAGATTTTGCAGGCAATACAGCAATACGGAGAGGGGAAAGTGTGAAGGTGAAAGACAGGAGAGCCTCACATACCAACCTCCTTCTCACATACACTCAAACCATGTAACCCAGAGTACACTGCACACAAATGTTGTGCCATGCTATAAAAACACTACTATGAGGGATGCAAAGCAGCTCTCCTGTTTGTTTGGATTTCAGGATTAGCAACAGCAACAGATGCTCTACTGGGGACATAGCCCAGGAGCATGTGGTTCCTCCTGGATGCTGCCTACAAGAAGATCATGATCCAGGCAGTGGATCTCCTAACCACAGTGCAAGAAAAGGTTTTGGAACTTTAATTTAAGTAGCCTGTGTGAGGGCAAGTGATGCAAAGCACCAAGCTCAGCATAATTATTGTGATTACGCTAAGCTGCCCTGCATGGCTGACTTGGACAAAGGTCCCCTCGCATATCTCCCCATCATCTAGGGGTGCCATACTGCCAGATCACCTTTCCTAAGTGCCACATCCCATCTGGGATAATCTAAGAGGACCCAGGAAGGAGTTGTAAACCACTGCTGAGGCCAGAGGCATCTTTAGCCCACCTAAACTGGCAGCAGAACTGCTGTGGTGCTCTTCTGACTGGTCATCCTCTTGAATCCACCTTATCTTAATCTCCTGTGTTGCATTTATGACCAACATTCTATAACCACTTTTTCCAGAAAGGATGATCTTAAATGGCCACCAGAGTCTGACAAAGTCAGATCAGACTGATCCAGCTGTATACACAAAATCACTGTGTCTCCCATCCCAGCAGAGAATACTTCTCCTTAGCAGCACCATGCTCTAACCAACCAATTGAGCTAAACCTGCCCCCCTTGTGCAGGTGAATCATGCTTTAGAAGGTGTGTGCTGACTAACCACCTGGAGTTGCAGAGCAGAGACAGTAGAGTAAGGGCAGTCCCTTGAACAAACAGTTCCTGAGAGACTCTAAGGTCCCTTTAATACTGTCGCCTTCCAAGTCATGTGATGGCTCTAACCATTTTCCTGTGCAATAAGAGCACCTGATCTTATGACCCTGATCATCCCCAAACAGATCTTAGTCACTTGGGATGTGCTCCCACTGTCTCTTTAAAGAAGTGAGACTAGAAAGATCAGAGCAGCTGCAGGATCCTACAATATCTTCTGGCATATGCTGTCCACCCTACAGAAAGAAAACCTGACTGAGATTATACATGACAGTTTCTGGGGCTTATTATATATCTCCTATAATAGAAGCCCCTATTAAATAAGAAAATGGCAGAAATCGAATGTCTCCCATTAAGTCTACAGTTTTCCATCGTGGACTTAGTGTCTGTCATACTCTCCTTAGGCTGTCAGTCAAATTGACTGACCCCAGAAGGGTTGATTTGGTAATCAAGTTCTCTTTGAGGACTAGTCTGGGGCTACACGTATTTAAATGTCTGTATTTTATGTTTGTTAATGTACAGATTGATAACAAATACAAAAAGGCTTGGTAGACAGGGAGACTTGACACTGAATGGTGCATGCTCTGTTCATCTTAGGATGTGCAACAGGTAGTTTTGTCTTGCATAGTGAAACAATTATTTATTAACTAATCAAATATGAGTGACATTTGGCCTAATAAAGCAATATTCTCACCTGTTAGGAAATGTCACAATATTTATTTTAGGTAGTTTTGCCAGTCCTCTTCTTCCTCAATAATTTAAAATTGCATGGCAGAAATATTGTATCTGATCAGATGTCCTGAAGGGGTGATGGCTGCAACCTGAGGTATGAGGATGGCAAAAGATGGAATCTGTGTCAGAGGTGCATCCCAAGTCAGACGGATCTAAGACGAAGAGTAGGAGTTGAGTGATCTAAGGTGAAGAATAGGGTTTTATCTTTTTTGTTTGTTTGTTTGCCTTTTTCCTTTAAAATATTTGTGAATTCAATGCTTATTTCACATATTCCAAATCTATACTTCTATCTGCATTATACTTATCCTGACTTGAGTTAAAGCAGGTTTCAAATAATTGCCTCAAGGAATTCCTCTCTCAGCCACGTAGCAAATCTACAGATTAGGGCACTGAGACACCTTAAGAATACATCTGTACTCCTAAATAAATCAGCACCAGAGAGCAAACTTAAGCTTTGGGTACAGTTTGTTCCCATCAGTTGCTGCTGAGTCCTTTCAGAGCAAACCTACCAGCTGTGTCAGAGACAAAAAATTTAGAGGTCATTCAGGAGTTGTCCTCAATAAACAATATGGACAAGATAACAACAGTTTGGCTCCCTCCACCAAATGCAGGCCTCCAAAAGTATCCCAAGGGGCTTTGCATGTTCCCAAGCTCCCCTCCGCCATGCCCTCACAACATGCCTCTGGGCACGTCTCATATACTCCTTGCTATCGCGCAGTATGAACACCACTCCTGGAGCTGGCTCTGTAGTGAAACCTCCAAATACAAGCCCTGAATCAGGAGTGCCTGCACAGCTGCGGGATCCACAATAGGCAAAAGCAGCCCTGCAGTCCCAGGAATGTTGTCAAATGCAATGTCAAATGCGTGGTTGCAGCAGCTGGTGGCCTCTCAGGCCTCTATCACAGCGATACTTACTGCGCGCTTGGCGTGATGTGGCCCCACAGGGGTATGGCAGTCCCTCTCCCTGTACAAGCTCCCAGGAGGGGGCATGCTGCTGTGCGATAGCAGGAACACTTTCCAGCAAAGCACTCTGGAAGCAGGCATTTACATCCACAGTACTGGCCCCTCTGTTGTTCGTCCAGATAAGTAGTGCTACCTGGGCCCATAACATTCTTTTTTTTGATGGGGAAGCAGCCATAAGTGGCGAACAGGAAAAATAGTCAGATGCACTCTTCCATCACTTGCATGCCATCATTCTCCTCCATGCCATGGAAGACCAGCACCTACTGGGTGTTGAGATAAATCAACCTTATGGCATCATGCCTTGTCTAGCACAGAGGATGAGGCTCAGTCAAGCAACACATCTAAGAAGTGGGTAATGCCTCTTGCACAGAACAGCTAATACAGATTTTTTTGTAATGTTTGCAACGAACAGAATTGAGCAATCATAGAAGATACTCTACACAATGTGCCAGAGAGCCAGAGCCCATCCAGGAGCAGATGGCTTTTATTATGGGGACAAACCCACTGTGCAATTTGTTTTGTTAGAGCAATATTAGAGAACAAACCTCCTCTGAGGAAGATGATCAAATAATGTTCATCCTGCCTTAACTCAAATTTTGGAAGAAAGGAAGCTTTGGAATAATTCCTGAACTCTAGATGGGCAGCAACAATCAATTCAGATCTGTGACATCTGTAGTAAAAGAATACATCTGCAGAAGTCTTGAAGACAAACTTCCTGTTAAAGACTGCCCACAAGCTGAGTTTGAGTTTCCTTCCTAGTTTGTTTTACAGCACTAGAATTTGATCATGCCATTGATATTTGTGTAAAATCAAAAGGACTCTTGGTTCCTATTCGGATTTTAACATCAAATCTTTGCCAGATATCAAGATATCTGAGTCAGAGATGAAAGAACCCTGTGCCAGGTGTTGTATGGAAAGAGCAAGGTAGAGCCCCTTTATCCTGACCAAATCATTTCATACCCATTTCTGATCTCGGAAGCAGGATTGTGGTTTGGATCCTCTTAGACATAGGCATATAACACAGCCCTGTGTATATTCATGAAGTGATACGGTAGAAAAAGTCTAGAAACATCGTCAGTCAGGAGCCTTTTGTTTTCAATTATATAGCAAGTTTATCATCTTACCAGTCCTAGACAGAAGGGTCTGGGGCCTGAAAAAGAAAAGCCTTGAGAAAGCATATTGTGTGTGGAGCTGGATGTAGTAGAACGGTAGAGTTCTGCAGTGCATATACTGCATTGCTCATTCTGCACAGTAGTAGCAGATTTGAATAATTCTGGGCTATAATGGCTGAATTAATCAGTCTTCATTCTCTAGCATTTTACAGCAGAAAATTATCTAGATCCTTTTAGATGTGAAGCTTTTACAACTATATTCTTAAATTTCCTTTTTTTCCTCGATTTGTCTTCATGTCTCTAGTCACCAAGAGCTTCACAGAGCACTGAAGGGCAGAGAGATGTTAGGTAGAAAGAGACAGGCAGCTCTGATGGCAGTTTCTGCATGAATTAAAGAGTCCCAAGAGGTATTTCCGTTAGCTCATTGCGGAGACGCAAGAGCTCTTCTGAACTCTGAGCGACATTCCCACAACACTTTTACAAACTTTCTTGTCTTTTTGCACTGTTTCTGATCAGTGAGGGGCTCTGCTAGCTGACTGGGTCTTCTTGTTCACTGCTTTTTTCCTGCTTCACCTACTCACAGACCTGTTGTGAAGACATGCAGCTATCCATGAGCAATTCTCGTTTGCTTTTTGCTTTTATGAAAAAGCCATTTCCACTATGTAAATATGAGGCCATAATCTTTCACACAAATAGCAGCTTTCAAAACGGGGGAAAATAAAGCATATCAGGTGGAATATCTTTATGCGTCAGCACTGCATCTAATTAGAGCCTTTGCTCTCCTCTCCTCAGCACCTTTACCCCAGCGTAAGCGCCACATAGATCAGAAGGGGGTATGTTTTGGAAGCTTGGGCTTTCCCAGTCAGAGAGGTCCAACAGCTACTGCTCATGCCATCCCTCATCATGCTGCAGCACAGAATGGAAGTGGTACCTAGTCACTGGCAAGCTCTGTAAGCTCTGCAGCCAGCTAAAAACTTGCACAGCTCTCTTGTGGATAATTAAACTAAACTCATAGCATCGCACCACCAAACTAAACGATCAAGTTATAAAAAACATCAGATATTAACAGAAGTAACTTGCAGGAACAGACTACACTGTCCAAACTAGCACGTGCATCATCAGAACCAGCTCATATTGTTGTAAAATTTCTTCTGAAATGAAACAGTCTCTTCCCTCCAGGTCTTGTGATTATGTTGAAGGTTTGTTTATCTAGCTGTTAGAATCCAATTAAAGTGATATATTTTCCAGAGGCTCATGCTAAACAGTCATCTTCTTTTTCATTATCACACAGAACCAACATACACACACTCTTTCTTTAAGGAGCTTTACTAGCTCCCCAGTGCCCTGTACATCAAGTTCAGATTTTGTGTCTCTGCTTTAAAGGCTTGTCATGTTGCAGAATATGCCCATGGCAGTGAACCTGCCTTCTTTTGTGCTACAAAATTTCTTGTAATATCTTAGTGTCTTCACCGCTAACTCAAGAGATGTGCACTTCCTTTCATGCTGCCCTATATGTTTGAAATGCCCACCCTAATCCTGCCCTACTTGCATCAGTCTTTAGTTATTCATAATCTTCAACTGTTTTGCAAATTAAATGAATAAACTGGTTTCAGTGCAATCTAAAGCTAATAAAAACTTTATCACATAACAGTCACCATCTCCTCCCTTCTCCGAGCGCATCTTAACACAAATCAGATCAGAAATCTTGCTCTTTTATACTGCTTAGAGATCTGTATATCTGCTCCAATACTGTTATCTTGACAGTGAGGTATCTAGGGCAGGCAGCTGTGGTTTCTTTAATTTCTGAAAAGATATTTTAACCGTTATCTTGCTCTCCTCTGATTGAAGTAGGAGAATTCTGCGTGAATGAAGGATATATGCAGCCCATTGCATATAATACTGATAAAAGTTAAAGACATAGACAAGCACTGCCAGATCAGATTAGAGAAGTTTGTTATGAAATTACTAATAAGTTATAATGAGCTTCCATTTAGTTAATTAGTCTAAAGACTTTTCTTTCAAATGCCCAGTCAAAAATGATACAGACACAATGCTGTTCTGGATTTACATCAGACTCTATACTAACCACAATATGGCTATCTTATAATAGTGAATTCAGAAATTGAAATAAATCAAAATTAAAATTAAAATATATCCAAAGAGGCATATCACTCCGAAGTCTGTGAGCCTCTAGAGGCCCCTGAAACCCACAGAAGAATAGTCTACTCCTGTCACTTTGCCTAGGATACTGTGTTGGCTGAGATTTGAGCTGAGCATTAACATGAGTTAAAAAGCGTGATTGTTTCTAGTTGCTTTATGCGAGAGTTCAGGTCTTTTAGTTGTTTCCACACAGAAGATTTTTTTTTTTTGAAGGAAATGAGAAAGAAAACCCTGCTTCTCATCAGCTCCCTTCCTACTGAGTGCATACACGCTCTGAAAAGCCAAGAAAGTTCTCGTGCAGGACTGGGCAAATAGGTGCCAGCAGACACACACTCTGCCAAAAATCACTGAGCGTTCAAACTTCTTGCAGGAGGTGGCTAGGAGGTAGGAGTTTTGGGGAAAACAACAACAAAAAGATTTCTCAGATTCCCCCCTTCTGAGAAAACTAATAAAGATTATCCATTCGTCTTGTCTAGATCAGAAAGTACGTTCCTTGGCACAGCTGCTGCTTTTAGCATTGATTCCTAAGGAAATTAAGGATAGAGGATCATGCTGCATGTCTCTACCTGTTTATCTCTCAGATGAACCCAAGAGCCAATTATGGTGAGTTTAGCAGGGGAGTGAAGACATCAAGGATTTTTTTCATTTTATTCTATCTAAATAGATATCTATTTAGGTATTAATCTAAGTATTTAAAGCAGACTACATTATAAATTACTGAGACTTTGTGAGAAACAGCCTACCTAGGATGGAGATGCTGTGACTGACCCACCTGTAGGAGAATGTTCTTTCAGAACTTGCATTCTAATAGACAGCAGAAAACATTAATGCACTACATGAATCAACAAAAAACTAGACTTCATGGTGTATCACTGCTAAGCCAGTCATTTGCTTACCAAGTAGATGATACAGAGCCTGGTCTCTTTTGAAATCTTGCCTGACAATGATGTAAGCAATAAATAAAGTAAAATGCAGGTCAGGCTAGACTATAGAACCGATCTGGGTCTAGTCCTGACCACTAGCAGCTCAGGCAATTCTCAGGGATGTTGTGAACAAGCACATTTTATAAGCTACCATCTTCTAATCCTTCAACAGCATGACCCACTTTCACTCTCTGTCCAGCAGCTAACCCCCACCTGTGTTTCTTCCTATATCATTTGGAAATTAGAGGATGCTAACCTAAATGCTGTACCATCCTCCTGGTAGCTATCATGACATGTTAGCTCTTACCCAGGACTTTATCACTGAACACCAACATTTTCGTGACCACAATTACATTTGAAGAATCAAAGAAGAATATTTCAATGTCACAGTATGTCAGTAGTAGCAGTCAAGTCTGGGATTTTGATAAGTTTCAGAGTACTTCAGAAATTCCAAAGCCTACTCCAAAAGAACTGAAACTGTGAAAAATTAAATGCCTACAGGAAATAGAATGGTACATATTTCTCTCCTCACCCTAGATCCAAACACGGCTGAGAGGTGCTCACAACTCAAATAGGTTGAAAGGTAATAATTACACTTTTCTATTTCTTTTTATTGCTTCTTATAACTCATTCTGTTGTTTCCCAGTCTTGAGCAACGTTACATTAATTAAGGGTACATAAGCATGTCATTTTTAAAAGAGCTGTAATTAGTTTCTCCTCTTGGGCCAATAACTCAGGTGACTTGAGTTATGGTCCTATGCAAGGGTCTGGAGAAATGATTTCCTGATGAATATTCAGCCAGATTGCCACAAGTTAAACCAGACACTGCAAGGAAAACTTCCTTACACAAGTAAGGAGAGTTGAAACATCCATTTTCACTGAATGAATGGGGGTCAAAAAGTAATGTCAGTATGTGGAACAGACCGAAAACTGCCCTGCATGTTGATTATGCATGCCATTTCAACCAATGCATTTGCTCTTACACTTGCAGGTATTCACCAACATATAGTCACCTCAGCCAGCTAACAGGAGAGGCAGTGTATCCTGGAAGCAGGAGGTCTGCTAAGTGCCAACGCAGTGAGTCAGACAACAAACATTTTTTTCTATAAACATTAAAAGACTGAGTGACCCTGTCAAAAAGAGAGAAGATTTTACAATAATAATAGTAATATATAACAGCAAAGACAAATGTAACAGTATCCCATTACGATAAACCAATTTGCAGACCAGTGATAAAAAATACAAGATGAGGCAGGTACAGCCATTGTATTGCTTCTTAGGACTGTCAGTAGGAAAGAGGTAGAATTGTCATTGTTTTTTCATTTGCCTTTTCTCTTAAAAAACAAGCTGTTAGATAGCATATGTGTTCATATCAGAGGTAACCTGAAGGGAAAGTTAAAAATAACCACTACGTACACGCACACCGAGAGACCACTCTCTTAATGGTTTTGGAGGGTCATAGAAATTTTGGAAAGAGGAAGAGAAAAGGAAGAGAAATTCAGTGAGGCCAGAAAGGTGGACTTCCATATCTAACAGCTTGTTATAAGGACAGGCTTTGGTATTTGGAGAATGAAGAATTTTGAATAAAGGGACTATATTTGCCATGCTACACTACATGACTCAGAATCAGTATAGCCAATTCCTCCAGCACTTTAGAAAATCACCTTACCACAACTTATGAGAAAGTGAGCAACTGATCCAGTTAATCATCCCTATATTTGGTGTTATTCAACTGGGAATTAACCAACACTTAGTAACTCCTTGGCTGATGAAGGTATGCACAGGCTTTTAAAAGTGTCCAGGAAAAAATGCATTACTGAAGTTCTCCTTCTTGGTAAACAAAACATAAAGCAAAAAGGCATAGGGTTCCTTCAGTCTTGCAATTAAGCATTGAAATAGGCAGATTCTCAACCTTCATGAGAAAATAATGGAACTTGAAGAAAATTGGATTCCCCCATGAGTTAGTTAGACAGCACCAATGTAAAGAGGCAGAAAGTCTAAGAAAAAAAATGATAGTATGGCAAACCCATAGGGATGAGGGAAGGCTGGTAACTGGCACAGACGAGGTATATCGTACAGAATCACAGAATCACAAAGTGGTTGAGGTTGGAAGGGACCTCTGGAGATCATCTAGTCCAACACCCTTACTCCAGCAGGGTCATCTAGAGCATGTTCGACAGGGTTGCATCCAGGCAGGCCTTGAATATCTCCAGAGAAGAAGACTCCACAACCTCTCTGGGCAACCTGTGCCAGTGCTCTGTCACTCTCAGAGTAAGTAAGTTCCTCCTTATATTCAGATGGAACTTCCTGTGGTTCAGTTTGTGCCCATTGCCTCTTGTCCTGTCGCTTGGCACTGCTGAAAAGAGTCTGACCTCATTCTCTTGGTCCCCCTCCCTCAAGGTATTTGATAAGATCCCCCTCCATCTTCTCTTCCCCAGGCTGAAGAGGCCCAGCTCTCACAGCCGTTCCTCATAGGGCAGATGCTCCAGCCCTCTGATCATCTTCGTAGCCCTACACTGGACTCTCTCCAGTAGCTCCATGTCTCTCTTGTACTGGGGAGCCCAGAACTGGACACAGTACTCCAGATGTGCCTCACAACAAAATTAAAGAATAAAGAGTTGCTTAATTCCTCTTAAATAGCAGCATGGATTGTTGAGATGGGGAGAGACTGAACTAGCTGTGTTCAGCATGAGCCGATTTTATTAATAAATGTTGACACAGAGATTATTGCCAATATATTTGACAAATAAAGAAAAGAAAGTATATTGGGATTACATGCAGCAAGATAAACTAGGATTTTTAGTTTGCAGACTTTTGGCAGAGTACCAAGGAAAACCCTTGAGCAATACTTAATCTTCAGAAAAAAAGCATTCGGGGTATTTTAGGCTCTGTCTACATGACTGCCTACCCAATTCTTATGCACTGAAAAGAGTGTGATAAACCATCTTTGTGGTGTTTGATCACAGTCATTCAAATTCATGTTTAGTAAACATAAGCTTTTTCTTGCCTAAAGTAAAGAAAAATCCATTGACCAAACAGAAGAGGCACTGAAGTACATGGACTTTATATTAGAAAAAAAAATACTTGAAGATATGTTGAGGATTTTAATTTCTGTCTTACTTAAGGAATGTAGAATTTCTGTACTAGAGAATGAAATAGCTTAAAATAGATTTATGTTAATAATAACTACCTGGCAAGGTACTCAGTCCCTCTTTGATAGTTCTGAACTGTGAAAATTCTTTCAACAGTAATACACTAAACCGTCTCACCTGAGAAATAAGCATCAGATCAGACCCAGATCACCACAGCTTTATGCAGGCAATACTGCTTTTTGTACAAGACCCTCTGACTTCCTTAAAAACATTCTTATTACGTATTAGTCTTGGTTCGATTCCTTTTTCACTGCAAATTCCCTGGTCACCCACATAATCCGTATGATAATCTGCTTACCTGCTGTGGGCCAAGATACACCCAGCATTACAGATCTTTTAAAGTGAGATAGGAATTGTAACAAACTAATTTCTGAAATTGAAATGCAGTTTACCAATCAAAATATTCCTATCAGAGAACACCAGAAAAATATTCTTCTTTTAGGTTATGATAGGTAGTAATTGAAAGAATGAGAAATCCTTGCGTGTCTCCATATAATTAATCTGTCTGATATTTTGCGAATGAATGATTAATCCCGTGTTTTGTAAAAAAACAGTTCCGATGACAATTAAGGATGCTCTTTCTGCCCTAACTTTCCCATGCACGAGAAACAGACACAGCCACTATTCCTTTGCTTTACTGTTCCTGAAAAGATACTCTATATTCCTACCAAGAGAACAACAAAAGCACAATCTTAATGAATTTTTAATCAAATTTAATATTGTTGGTTTCATCTCTGCAATCATTCCATGACACAGATACTCATTAATTTCTTCTTCTAACAAGCGGTGGTTATAAGCATAGGAGTCTGTTTAATGATCTGCTCTTCACCTGTGAATATTCCACCATCGCAATTCTTGTGAGAGACAGCAAGGACTTTTGACAAATTCAGTGTATGTGCAAACAGCTTATTAAATTCTGTTAAAATGACATTTGACATTACCAAGAAGTGTTGCTTCCCTTTAAATAGTTGTGCAGGTCACATTATTTGAGAATGCAACTCTGTCACTGAATCTATCATTCAAACATCACCCTGCATGAGACTAGAGACTCTCTGCTCAGTACCTACTGCAAAACAGTCCCCATGTGCAAAGCCAAGGAGAAGACATGTTTACTTAGCTGGGACAGAGAAGATGGTCTGACATGTTGGGAGCACTACACACAGGAATGCCCAGGCTGTCTCCTTGTGCACCACTTGGATGTGGGAGAAGTAGCTCTGTATTCACGTGTGACAGCCAAGAAGCACAACTTGTTTGCTTAAACACAGCACTGTGTGAGTGCAGGTTGGCCAGCGGGACCTGTGAGCTTGGGTGAGCATTGCCTGATCTCAAAGTGTGCGTGCATGAGTAGAGAGTTGCCCAGGTTCACATTAGAAATTGGGCACAGAGTACAAAGCTGAAGCAGATAACCATTAGAAAGGCTTAACCCAGTAGGTACCAGCCCCTAGTGCATCTTTCAAAGTAGAATCCCAGGTCTGGAGATCATAAACTTTTGGCATGCAAATTGTCATGCATATTAGGGCCTTTTAGAGAAGGCAATATTGTCTTTCTAAGGCTGGACTGTACAAAAGTTGCTCAGCAGTGTTTGTTCTGTGACAAAACTCAGCATCTGCAGGAATAAGATAAGGTACTAAACATTTACAGAAACTTTACTGAGGTTTTTGAAGCAAAGATTTATAAATATCAGTTCATTCATCAGGGATGTTTAGAAAAATTGCAGGGAGTCTTTGCATGGTGAGCCCTTTTCGGAAGGTGTCACAGACTCATCTGAGCCTGTTGCACTAAGGATCTGTTTCCTATCTGTACGAAGATGCCCTGGTCTACTGTGCTATTTCACCAGAAGTTTTTATATGCTTCAACCATTCTTTCAAGTTAAATTTTAATGTTAACTTGAAATGAAGGCTCAGATTTAACAAACCCATTAGGTTATTGTACTAAGTCATCTAGGATTTTTTCCCAGGTTTTTTAAAAATTTCTGGAGCTTGCTGAAATTTCACTATTGTGTATCTGGAGAACATTTTGTTCTTTCGTGAGCTTCTGGTCTTAGTTCTGTCCACCCCTTTTACTGTTGTATTCTGAGGCATTCCAAATGGCTGGGAAGATGGAAATAGCAAAGTTGGTATCATATTTAGCAGTAGAATAGCAAACAAAAAGTTTCAGTAATTTTTTTCAGTTAGTAAATGTGTGAAATTCTTTACTTTTCAATGAAGGTATCTTCTGTCTATCATTTTGGAAATGTTCCACTTTTACTTCCTTTTAAATTGTATTCAGACCACATAAAATACAACCCTGAATGTTTCAGTGAAAATAGTCATGCATATTTGAAGCACTTCCTTTGATCATGACCAATGGCAATAATGATATTAAAGAAATTTCTGTATAAATTCAAATGGCTTGTAAAATCAAGATTCCTCTAATACTTATGCAGAGGAGCAGATCCCCCTGCTTCCCACCCTAGCTAAACAGTGTTATACCTAAGGGGGAAGGTATATAGCATATTTTTGAACCACTCTTTCCAGTTACATGAAGAGGAGATAATAAAAAATAAATGCCTCTTTCATGATCTTATTATTCTTCCTTCACATTTGGAGAAAGAAATCCAGAAAATTCCTAAGCCTAGACCATATACGAACAAATATATAAGATATATGAGAAAAACCAGACACAGCCAGAACTGTTTTGTCTCAGAACATTTTTATTAATATGACGTACAAACATTACTCTTTCCCATCATGATCTCGCATCATTCCAATACTATAAAGTAACACATAAAAATGACTATCAGAGAGAAACCTTGAGGGGAAAAAGACCTTTTTGGGATGACATTCTGCCTACTCAACCAACCTCCTTTAGCCTGGTTTGGTGTGGTATGCGTGCAAAGGACCTTCTCTTCCTCTGTCCTGCCCTGGGAGGAGGGTCAGGCAGTGATAAATCACGGTAGGGTCAGAGCAGAAGGCCCACTGCTGCTGCACATCGGGGGAAGTGGTGCAGAGCTGGGTATGAGTCACCTGGGTGTGCTGGTCCAGGTTTCTTCCCTCCCCCCCGGGCATCCATGCCCCTCCAGCTCCAGTTGTTGCAGTGGGTCAACAAGGAGAGGGAAGAATGTTTCTGTTTTTCTGATTGTAGGTTTTTCATCAGCCTTCAGGAGCAATGCCCTTTTCTCCAGGACCACGTACACACAGGAGAACTGGCACCATCCTGGTGCTGCCCTAACAAGATACCCCTGCTCTCTACTGAGGAGACCACCCTGTGGATGTACTCACTAAATCTGAAAGGGGCCATTGGATGAGGGTGAAGCCTAGGTGAAGATTTTTCTCATGTGCCTGACAGGGTCAGCAGGTACCAACTGACATCACCCCTCTGCAACAGGTCAAATTAAAATAACCATTTGGACCAATTATTGTTGAGGCTCAGAAGCAAAGAGCTCTGCATTTCATTATTTTCATCATCAGTCTACTTCACAGGCAAGTAAAACAAGAGAATCAATTCATCTAGCATCAGAAGGACTCAATTTTTCCCCAGGGGACTTAGATAGTCTTTACTCACAAAAAATGTTTCAGGAGAGAACTAGTCCAATTCAGGATTTGCAATCTTAGTCTCTCTGATTTTGGGCACACTGAAATTCACGTGTATTTATTTTAGTTTTAATAAAGACAATAATCAAGAAAAAGATTGAGTTGATGCACTGAGCAGGAAATCAAGAAGCTGTTATATTCAAGATATCACCATCTCTAAAAAAAAATTAATAGAATAGTTAATAGACCTTTCCAGCATGTTACACCTTTGTCCATGTTATGTTGTAGTGACCTGTTCAGATATAAAAAAAATTCCCATGGGCTCAGTACACGATTTCTGAAGCGCCAATATCTGACTTGGGACTTGTTTCTCAGGTGCAGTTTATTAATTTGGATAGTGTATCTGCTTTAAGATGGCATTTTGTTGAGAACAAGATCTAGGCATCCATGAATGGGACTATTTGTAAGAAGATAGGATTTGGTTTCCAAAGTGGTCTTGAGCAAACTGCTTTAACCGCAACTAGCAGTAAGTTTTAAAACAGAAGAGGAGTTGATGATAAAACTAATGCAAGAACATTGTCATACAACTAATTATCAAGCTGTGGGATTGCATAACGTATATTTATAGAAATTAAATTTTTAACTAAGATGACTTCACATGAAGGATTAAAAAACCTTTAAAGTTTCTCCATAAAATGCTTACAAAGTCATTGATTGAAAAACTGTGCAATAGCCAATAATGATCACAATCTGGGAAACAGATGCAAATAATTCAGCAAATACTTCCTTGAATTTTATTTGGCCATCCATTAGAAATTAAGTTTATTTGAGATGATTCAAGCACACAATAAATATTCAGCAATAGAGTACCCTGTAATGATACAATGATTGTACCTTGGTTTTGACTGGCACTGAAAAGATCAATCTAATAATAATAATTTTTTCTTGAGAAAGAAATTCCCAAGCCTTGCAATAGAGACTGGAGATGAGATGGTTGTTTAGCTAGACCCAGTAAGCAAAGAGGTATTTACTTAATCAGGTAAAGAAGATGACACTACTAAGTCAGCAAGAAGATAATATAAGGATCAGACTGTCTCTATGTAGCTTAGCCAGCCAGTCACCATAAAAGGAATTGATCTAATAAGTACCTAGTATAGTTCTTTCCTGATTTCAGTTTAGAAATGCATCAAATTTGTTCTTATATTTAAACATATGCTTCAATATTTTGCTGTACTGTGACCATCTGGATTCATATTTTATTCTGCAGCTTCTAGTTTTGCATATTTAGGCGTGCAAGCCCATCTGTGTGGCAACACCTATGCCACAGTTGTTCAAAACTAATCTGTAGTTAAATCTGAAATAGCCAGTTTTGCTTATATGTGCAATAAACACAGAGGTAGTTTCACAGTAGCTCAATGTTTGGATATAAATACCATCATGAGGCAAAGAAACGTGAAGATTTGGAGAAAACACAGATGCCATGAAAAAAGGGCAGAAAAGTAGTGAGACAGAATACTAATGGAAATTTCAGTTTAGAAGGCAAGTGCTTAGCTGTATGTACACAGTAATATCACTGGCTTAAGTGAGGCGACACAAATGTTTAAATTTAGGCATGTTCTTTAATGTATTTCTGAATGCACCAGAATGGGTACTTTTTCTACGCCAAAGTTAAAATTTCAGACACTTACATAAAAGTCACTCATAGTTGCTAGATATTGCAATTTCATGTTCTCTTTTCTTTTGAAATACAGCCAATGGGCCTCATGTCCAGATACTCTGCAGATACTGCCAGAAGGCTGAACTCTGCTTGCTGAATTTTCTGTGCAAAGACATAGCTAAAAAACAGAAGTTTGTATCAAAATGATATTTTACAGCACTGATATTTTCATTCTGGAATTGCAAAGAAGTTCTTTCTGTTATCAGAGCAATAGTTCAGAAGTTAGTACAGATACCACCTTCCTTTACGCTGCAATGTTCGTTGGATTATTCAAGGCACTGTTTCGGGGGCTACTCAGATTTTGTTGGTGCTCCTGCTTATATAAGAAAATGTCACTTAAAACTACTCTGACTACCCTAAGAAGCCTCCTTATGGAAAGAAATAGTAGGAATTTAGTGTCGCTAACAATAAGGACTGAAGACCCACTATTATTTATTGAGCCACGCAATCAACCAAGACGAGGTCATGAAAAAACTCAAGTTAATATGCAAAAAGTATGCTCTGTCCTTTTATTTTGATGGGCGATTTTATTAATCATTAATAATGTCTTATACACAATGGAAATTTGAAGACTGTTACAGCACCAAAGGGTCGTATTTCAGTTCACATTTAATTGTGTATTTAAAATTACTAAAGAGTAATAATCAATTAATATGTTTTGCTTAAAGGACAATCAAACGCAAAAGTTTCCACTGGACAGGTGATAGGATCCACAAAGTAGCTGGTGTCTCGGCACAGGCTGCTGCCAACAGACCAATCCTGCGGATCCAGCATCCGTCCTGCTCCTTGCAAAAGGTCTCCCAGGATGGAGGGGAGCTAGCAGCAAAATGCACGTGCTGCTGGGTGGCAGCAGCTTCTTCCCAGCCACCCTCCTCCACCAGTGCAGGCAGTGCACAGCAGATGAAAAACGTGCTGGCCACACCGCCAGCGCTTCCAGGACGGGGCTGAATTCTTTTGGCCACCCGGCGCTCCGGGGAAGCACGCCAGACCCAGCCTTCGGGGCCGAGGGACCACGCTGCCTGGGGCCCTGCTCCTGGCACGGAGAGGACCTGCGCCGCCTGCCGCTCTCCTGCCGCTCAAAACTGTGGAGACTTTCCTGGCCAGAAACGTTGGCTGCCACCGGCCCCGGCTATCTTCCACTGACGTGCATGAAACATGCTGCTGAAATTCACAGCTTCCTATGAACATTTATCAAGCATTTATTACCTCTTTAGAAACCATTTATAGCCTTCATATCCCAGGTTCTTACTACCAAATTTATGTCACCAAAGCAGGCAAATCTATTTAACCTGTAATGCACAACAGAAAAAAAAAGTGAAGTCCTACTTAGAATTTCATAAATTTGGTCGTCACTGTCATCCTGTTTGTGCTGGCACCAGACTGACTTTTAAACAGTGTTTGCAAAGTCAGTATGTGTACAGATTACTGCTGTTTGCATGGTGTTGCTACAAAATCATTGAACTCTAATACGTTTCTTATTTTGTTTGGGAGGTAAAATGTATAAAATAGGAAAAGGAAATTATATGGAAAAAGGAGAGGTTGTTCTGTTATAAAAGTTATTGTGGAAGGCTGGCTCTGTGAGATTCCACAAGCTGGTTTATTGAACCACTCTTGCAGCAAAATAGTAATAAACACTATCATTAAGCAATTAAAATGTTTGAAGAAATTTTACGGCAGGATGAAGGCAGTTTGGAAGTGATATCACCAAGATCAGTGACTACCTTTAGAAACAACCATTTGTAATGTCACTCAATTATCTTTCAGTCAAACCTGTAATACAAAGAATTTTCTTAAGATTTTGGGTGTCTAATTATATAAATATTTTTCATACTGCTCTATACTGCATTAAAAAACAAGAGTGGGAAAAACTTAAAACATTTAACATGACCTACTCCCAAGTAGGATCTTGTCCGTTCTGTTCATAAATAGACATTTGTATCTTCAAATTCAGGTAGCCCTGATTTGATTTGTTTTGTATAAGTGGGCTATCTGCTGTGTATTCTCAGCAGATCTAGAAAGAAATGATAGAGCCATATAACCTTCCGTGCCCCGTTCCATTAATTTCTGATCACCTTAACAGCTTTCATGACGTGAATTCTCTCAGAGTACCTTTAATCCAATCACCAAATTACTTTCTTTAAAACTAACTTAAACTTTGGTTCAGTCTTTCGCAAAATACCACGCAGTATTCTTCTTTTGTATCACAGACATGCACCAATGAATCTTCTGAGGATTTCTGCAGCAAGTATTTCCTTCAGAATACACTAAAAATAAAAATAACAGAACTTTTTGAACCAATTTTTTGGACCAGTTGTGCTACAGTGTGATACCCAGAGGAATGAAATATTCACTGCTTTAAAATGAGTTCTTGAAGCTAAGTTCATCCAAAAGGCATTAAAAATTAATTGTGTTAGAGTACTAGCTGTATACAAGGACTGTCATAACCTTGTTTTGTCTGACAACTTCTATGGTGTGAAATGGTCAATAAATTTGGTTATTACATTCTGATTGCTTCTGAGTTTGGACAGAATCCATGAAAAATAGCTGCTAACCTCCTGCCCATGACACTGTGCAGTATTCTTCTGAGGGGAAAAAAACAAGCCAAAACAAATAGAGAAGAGCTCGGAGAGCTCAGGAGCAGCAAGCAAACACACATCTCTTCCTCGGTGTGATGGTCCTGAGAAAGAGGCTACACGGCGCGATGGCCAGTGTGAGGTGCCCACGCCAAGGCTGCGTGTCGGTGGGTGCTGCAGGTGGCAGCCGGCTCCCAGGAGCCCCCGGCCCCTGCACAGGGCAGGGAGCGAAGCCACGTGCCGGTGGCATGCACCACTGATGGCTTCCCCTGTCAACCTTAAGATCCTCAGATAAAAATAAGAAATAGTTTTGATGAAGACCCCTGCAACCCAGCTCGGTTGCAGAGGAGCATGTGGCTACGTAAAGCATGGTCATCTGCTCCGGTGGGGCAGCAAGCAGCCCGTGCCGCAAGCACGTGAACCTGCTCCCTCGCCCCACTGGAGGAGGAACTTCCCTCACCTCTCTGCTAACATGGCTGGGTTGACGTCTCTGCCATCTCGGCGGGTAGGATGGTGCACTGCACAGTCAAAGCCTGGCCATTTCCACAGCAGTAAGATTAATTACCCGTGAGTTACTCACACCGAGCAGCAATATGGCCTGGCAGTGCATGGTTCCCAGCGGTAATGAAAATGGTTAGGAAAGTGGCGTGAAAAAATAAAATCCTTCTTTTTTCTCGCAGTGTCTGCAGACTTCTCTTTTGCAGAGCTACAGCTTACAGCTCAGTCACACAATGAAATGTACATTCCACCAGAGAGTGTTTGCTTGGCTGATGCACCATGTTTCAAGCCTGTTCCTGAGCCACACAAGTGAGGACTGACCCTGCTTCCTTCATTCTCAGGCTGCCACCATGGATTGCAGCTCCCCCAGCAGTCCAAAAAAGTGGACTTCAGAAAACCCTGATGACAGAAATGCCTTAAATGTTATATTTTTTTCTTGCTCAGTCTTCTGCTTTAATAAAAAGAGATGAACTGTTCTTTCATTTCCCTTAACATTGTCACATTTACTTAATATATTTTAGTCAAACTGGTTGATGTGGTCATACCTCTACAGCCCATGGTTCCGTAGCTGTGTGTCCACAAGCTATAGCTTGTGTCTTGGAGCATTAAAAACCAGGGCACTTGTCTCTGGAGGGCTTAACAGAAAGAGGTATTAGACCTCTATAATTTGTCCAAAACTTTTTAGGATCCAAAGGTTAAAAAGAAGTATGCTAATGTTCTTCCCAATGCAAGCTTTTTCTGCTTAAAATACGAAAATATTTCTAAAATCTTAAATTATTCAAAGGGTTTTGCATTTCTATCCGTATCTATAACAGATAAGTTACCTTTTCAGTAATAGATTTGTTTTTAAAATAGATCTTTTAGAAAACTAATGTCTTCATTATGATGCTGTCAGTCTCACATTTTGACAAATATAATGGCCTCAGCTCTGGCATTAGAAGGAAAACAATTGCAAACTCCTAGTTATATGCCATTTTTCAAGTTCTATTAAAACTAAGAAAAGGTTACTCTATTTATTTTGGAAATATTACACCCAAAGGAGAAGTTTAAGCAGCAAGAACATAACCACCAGGGTGCAACCTAAACAAGGTTATTCGTAAAAGCAGGTGATATATTATTTTATTACGAGCAAAATGTTATGTAATAATCATTTATTGTTATGAGCAAGTTCATAGGGCAAAAATATCAGTCAGATTGTGAGTCATTAAGTGAACATTGGGCACAGAGACTACAGGGACTTTGAATTAACTTGGATGAAGTATTTCTTAGGAAACTTTCTGTAAGTGCAGTTAATCTCAATAACACAGTAATAAAAGTGATATTAAGTAACTTTTCTATTGTTAATCCTAGATCATACTCACAGAGCCAAAGCAATTCTTTCATCAGTAAGGCACAGAACCTGTTCAATTCTCTGATCACGTTTCAGGGCTGCAGCAGTGGCAGATAAAGCAGTAGCACGCTTCTAAAGTCTAAGGAATCAAAAAAGTAATTATTCCTACTTTTGTGAAGACAACTTCCCTGATCAAAGCTAAGTAAACAAGTTCGCAGTCACTTTTGGGTGCATTTGCTCACCCTGAACTTCTCTTTCTCATTCCTTCTTTGACAGGTCACCACTTCGGGTCTTCACCAGGGCATGGGCAGAGTTCAGGCGTTCTTACCATTGCCCAAAGAGCCTGATTTCTGCAGATACCATCCTCAGGGAACAAAAGAAAAATCAGTTTGGTTCAAGAGAGTCATGGCCAGTGCACCGAGAGTCTCAGTGGTACACCTGCAGTATGGATTTTGCCAGTAAATCAGAGTTCTTCAGTAGTTATTGTTTAACACAATGATGGCTTAAAATCCAAGGAAATCAGAGTCACTGAACTGTTACAACCTTCCAATGCTATTCTGCAACACGCATTTGTTCTTTATGCTTATGCATGTAGATTTAACTATTCATTTCAATTTATTTTGTTACTCTTTAAGATGATGAAGGTCTTCTTTGCATGGAGATTTTCGATAAAATTGATCAGAATTAATTTTTAGAATGGACTGATTAAAGCACACCAAATCCTCTAGGGAGATTGTGCTTCTATTGGGAATTAAGGTCAATTGGATTAATTTGGTTTTTGCTTTGGAAATAGAATAGTTCTACTTCATTTCTGTGTGTAAGCCTACACAAGAACTCAATGTAGTTTAACTGATTAACTAAGTAACATATTGTTACTTAACACAGGGAAATTTTAAAAGTTTCACTCCAGTGGTTGGCCCAAAGTACCTGATCTCTGTGCCATTAATCAACTAAAAGATGCGTAGCACTAAAACTCAACACACAGGCACTTTAACTGTTAATAGAAGAAGGCACTAGCCTTTCTTAAGCAGACAGTAGTACTATAAAGACTAAATTTTCATTTCACTCATTGACTTGCCTTAACAAAAACTGCCAGCAAGATTAGAGTATCTCTCAGCATTACGCAACAAAAAGTATTTAAGAGTGTGCATTCTTCTCTTCCCTTAATTACACAGCCCAAATTCTACCCAATTATCCATCTGAAATTAGTGAGAAGTACACAGCATTTTGTGGTAGGGATTGTAACTACATCTTTGCAGGGCATCACAGCAGATGGATGCTCTTTGCAGGGCCCTCGGTACTGACCCACCTCAGTTTCAGTCATGAGGATGGTCCCTTTACTTCTTCATGGGGGTGATTAACACTGGTGCCAACAGCTATTTTCAGCATCCTTTTTCGGCAAGATAACTAAGCACTTTGTCAGAGGCTGAGGTACATTTCTCCACAGTCTTTGATACTGTGTGTAACTTTTTGAACTTTTCAGAGCCTGAAGTTATTTCTCTACTAGCTGTAGCTGCAGAGCCTTAGGTTTTCAGTGACCGTACAAGTCACTGTACAGCAACTACAGACAGTTATTCTGTCAGATAACTCTAAATTTAACTCTCATTAACCCCTTAATTCCATTTAGTCCAGTTATTTAACTGTGCGAAAATTAAAAAGCCAACATTTACTAATAATTGCTACCTATACTGATATGTCAGCCATTAGGGTTTTTGCCTCCTCATTATAGAGAGAAATCCAATCGTATCCCACTCAGTACTGAAAAACTGTGAGTAAATATTAATGTTTGAGAAATTGATACTGTATGTCTAACAGACTCATTTGTTAACCTGGGCCAAATTATTTATAGTAAAAGCAAATAATGAGGCTGGCACTTTCCCTTTTTATATTGATTTGATGTATTAGTAGTTCCTTGTGGGGAGATAAGTTGTCACCATTTGAATGTCAGAAATAAATGCAGCAAATAACCAAATGGCAACTTTCTTTCCTCATCAATACTCTGACTCACTTGCTTCCCTACTTAGATCAAATCAAATTGCAATTCATATTCTAAATTTTGTATCCAGTGGGACTGCACTCACAGGGCAGCCACTCAACCTTTCATAAATGTCAGAGTGAATTGTATCTCCCAAAGGTAAAAACACTGTGCCTAGGAGCTCTGCTAGACCACTGTGAGTTCATGATGGTGCAGACACACCTAAGAGAGTTTTTCCCTTAGTCCCTTGCTTAAAATACCATCGCAGAACCAAGTCTTTACAGAATTCACAAGGCTCCTGTAAATGTATGACTTATTTTTCTTTCTTTGAATAATTAGGATCCTCAGTTAATTACAATCAGCATTTCTTTCAGCTGAGGAGACTGAACAAAATCAGTCATGAAGCCCAGGGACACTCCAGCACAGAAAGGTCCTTCCAGCCAAGGTAATGCCCACACAGGGATAATGCAAGGACATTCAGAGCCACTCAACCCCAGCCAGACGTAATGGTGCAAGTGCTTAGTGGAGAGGTGCTGATTCTCAGGCTGCACAGTTTAATGAGTTCTGCATCTCAGCAATATCCTCAAAAGTTCAGATGAGAGTTTCCATCTTCTGTTAGTCTCCAGAATTACCCGCATTAGCACCAAGCTCACTGAAGGGGAACAATATGTCAGAGTTTGCTTTGTGCTTTTAGTTGGAAGCTGCTCTACACCCACAGCAAAGCCCAACTAAGGGGCTTTAAGTCTGTCTTAAGTCTTTAAGTCTGTTTTGGGGACTTTACAGTCTCCTCCCCATCCTTTCTCTAGCTGTGGAAAGCTAAGGACAAATGGAGCAAATCTCTATCTGCAACATTCAAGATGAGGCTTGTTGATTGATATATCAAGTAAAGTCCCCAAAAGAGATGAACCATTAGATGATTTTCCACATGATATGGTCTTTCCTGATATTTGGATGGGAACCATGTACAGTATTCTTTGTGCAACAGCATTGTTTGTCCAGCCCAGAAATGCCAGAAATGACCAGTGACCTCCTAAAAGAAATTTGAAATTGGCCTTTTTGATTTATATGACCGGAAATGGCGCTATTCAGGTAAGAATAGCTGGGAGATTTGTTGTTAGATTGGAGGCAAGGGAGAGCAAATACTAACAGTGCTACTGGAGGCATTTTCTTCATTTCACCTCATGGATTGCTCTAAATTTCCATCTGATCTATTTTACTTCCTAGAGTACCTTGCAGAAGTCAGAAATGATCACTGACAAATAGTCTGAACTTTCCACTGTCTCCTTTACTCTACTAAAACAGTTTAGAGCTAGCTTCTATTTTCATCCTGCACTCAGAATAAATATGATCCTTTTTTTCTTTCTTTTTTCTCCAAAGAAAGCCCTCAGGTCATGATTTTTTGAGGGGTGGGAGGAATCACCAGGACCTCTATGGATGATCTATGCAAATGTATTTCACTTGTGAAAGCATTCAAGACACTTAGTTTAAAAATAAGGAGCTTCCATTTGCTTATTTCCCATCTTTAGGAGGGAGGGGATTATGACTGTGTAACTATGAAGAGTCTGTACAGGCAGGAGATAAGTCTTCCCCTTAAAAATAGCAAGCACAAGTAAGATGGGCACTTTATGATTTCAGTGTATGTTTCAGCTAACACACACGGAGAAACCTTTGGTCCCACAAAATGAGAGCACAGAGAGGACTAGAAAGAGAAAAATGGTCTACTATATCCTTTCCTGACTGCTATTTTATTTATGCCTGGACAGTTTCCAATGTTGGGAGCACTAAGTGCAAAGCAATCTGTTGCAGGGACAAGGACAGCAGTGTAAAACTTTCCTGATACTTTTAGGAAATTAAAGGCAGAAAATCCTCTACAGCAGCTTCTGAACGTGGAGAGACACATGGCTGCAGCTTGACTGCAGTAACTGGGGATTTTCTAAGCAGTTTCTCAGCCACCAGGCTGGTTGGAAAGAGTATATCCTAACTGTGGTTTTGTCTCACGGTTCTTGCTTTATTATTGGGGGAGAGGGGTAAATTCTTGCTTTTTTTTCTTTGTTTGTTTGGGGATGAAGCAGCGGGAGCGGTTTGTAAGTACGTCTCGCAGTTTCTCCCTCCAACTCTCTTTTGCTGAATGACTCCTCTGAGAGAAGTGGAGGAAAGCCTACCTGTCCCAGAGCTACTTTTTCCTCAGTCCTGCCTGACTCCCTCCCTGTGATGTGCGAAGGATCAGAAACCCAACCAGATCCATCCTCGCTTACCAAAACTGGTCGGATTTCCTGCCAAAGGGACACCCATGTAGATGGGCTGTGGAGAACCTAGAGCCACGCAAAGTGGCATGGAAGAAACAAGGTGCAAAGCCTTTCCTGTTTTACCTTAAGTTTTTATCAGCCTGGCTGTATCCGTCATTTGCCAGCCCTCAAAGAAAGGAATCAAAGAGATATTTGTGGGGAGAACTTTCCAAAAAATGTCCTGCAGCTTCAGGATTTGGCTGAGCATTAGACAAAATCTTGAACTCAGTCTAAATAATAGTAAAAATGTTTGGCAATTTCCTCAGAAAGCCTTTGTAGTAGTGGAGGTTGGTGGAGCTAGTAGCCACAATGGAGGCAGGAGACACAGGTCAGCTGCAATGACAGGCAGGTTTGGATTTGATCCCAAGCTGCAAATAGGCTGAAATATCCCAGACAGTAGCTTTGTGGAACTTAGCATGGAGCACAATGATAATCTTTTTCAGTCACTAAAAAGATCCCTCTTTGTTATTATCATTTTAGCTCAAGGATCTCTCAAACATTAATTTTCTTTGCATCTTATCTTGAGTTTTCCCAAAATCTCATTCTAGTTGGTGCAAATATTACTCTGATGAACTCTTATGATCAAAATCATAACATTCATTCAGAAACTAACAGCCCCAATGGGATTTAAATAATCCCTAAGGTATCCAAATAGCTGCCTTCATGCAACGCCTCTTGGGCTCTAACTTCTAATATCATATTCTTGCATGTGAATGTACGGTATTTTGCAGTGATGAATGTCTGCAGGGAAAGGAGGATTTAAGGCATAGGAAGTGCCTCAGTTCTATTTTTTCCTATGTCATGCTATTTTGAGTTTCTTTTGGTCTTTGGTACTAGAGTACATATTACATAAATACATTAAAAGGTGCTGGGGAAGTATCGGGCAAAGTAACGTGTAGTTCTCCTTGGAGGTGAGGTCAGAGCAGATATCCTACATTTCACATCTATATTATCTATCAGAAGACAGTCATCTTTAGGTACAGAAATCTCAGCTTCTGGTTCTGTCTGGTTCTGTGTCCCTGTATTATCCTCTCTATGTGTTTGCATCTGATTGTGTCTTTGCACCTGTATCCTATTCCATCCGCTGCATAAGGACCACAATCAGCAAAAGAGAAGTTATGCAACAGTTTTCAGCAGTCAGCAATAAAGATTTTATGCTCATCAAGGAAAATAAGGGTCTCTCTGCATTCATGCATGTTGTTTGCATCCGTCAGAACCAACCCTGCTTAGCAGATTGGGCTGACTAACTTCAAAGAACTACAAAATAATACTTTCAAAATGCAAGGACTGCATTAGACACTGCATTTGGGCTGTCAGGAGCAAGGCAAGTTCATCCGAACAGCAATGTTTTCAAGATTTCTTCCATCTTTTTTTTTATTATTATTATTCATTTCAAAAGCAGAACAAGCAAACAGAAGACAACAGGACAGACGTATGCCAGAATGGGGGCTGAAGGATCTACGACTTTGAAGTTCGATGTCTTTGAAGTAGTGCTAAATAGCACTGTTTCATGCCAGTGACTAAACTTCACAAAGTTATTTAACTGTTTATATAGAATTCTACTTACACTAGCAAAAATATGAATCTATGTCAAGTCAGGAAACATTCCTGAAATTTTGGGCTGCTAAATACTGTTTCATATTTTTATTCCATCTCAATTCTCCTAAATTTCTCTTTTGAAACTTGAAATTATCTTTACCTCCCAGCTTTAATCTTTCATGAGGCAAATACGTATTTTTTTCTTTTTTGACTGCAATAGAAGACTGTAAATTTCTAATTTACTTGTTCCATGATCTGTGCATCAGTATTGTAACAAAGAATGTATTCATTATTGCCAGAATTTTCAGTGTAATCTTGGACTGCTAAATATGTGAGTTCTGATGAAAAACTTCAAGCACTTTTGAAAATTCTAATCCAAAGGTCAATCCCGATCAAGCACAGATTATTGGATTTTTGTGGTTTCTAACAAAAGATCAAATCTAATTTTGGACTTTACATGGTCATTAAGATATAGGAGAAGAAAAAAATTAATTGGATAAATAGCTACACTAAAGTCATAGAATATTATTCCTAGCATAAAAAAAACATAAGGAAAGACCAAGGCAAAAAACAGATTAGACCCAGTGATGATTGTGGATTTTTAATTATTATTTCTAAGGGCTGTAGATACCTGGTCATTGCTGTAGGTAACATCTTTACTCTTTCAGCAACCCACACGTTTTTCATAGTGCCTCAGCTGCTGAACTAAAAAACTACCTGAGCATCTTAGCCTTCAGAGTACAGACAGGAGCATATTACAAGCCTCATTAGTGTGATCATAGTATTTGATTAGAGTAATTTGCAAACAGTTCCTTATTGCACCCTACTGGCTGAGAAATCCAAGCAAAGACGAACCCATCAGTTTTTTGCTTTTCAGCCTTTTAATTTTTAGAGAATTTTCCTGATATGGAAGCTTGATTTATGATATTTCAACTTCCAAGGTTAAAAAAAAGCCACAAAACATAACTGTACAGCTCACTATTTAGTCCAGCTTTAAAGTTCCTTTCATTAAGCAGGTATACAGCATGTTTACCAGAATATGGATCTCTGTCTGTGTCTTCTGAGTTTACTGATATACCACGCTTATTTAATTCTGCATTAAATAAATCATGTACAGTTCTTTGAGCCTCTTAACTTGGTTGAAGTATGCCATTAAGAAAAAATAAATAGTAGGCCATGTTTGAAAAACACAGTTTAAAGTTTCTCTGAACATAAAAATGCCTCATTATCTCTGAAATTTGTTTCTGAGTAATGATTAAACAATAAATCACTGTTTGAAATCAATTGATTCTCAAAGATACTAATTAAATACAATCTGCTTTCTTGTGTGAAGAAATTCAGATACATTTGAAAATAATCATGGTAGAAATTATCCACATCCTCTCAGTAGGGTACATAGGACCTACTTCTTGCTCCATTTAAATCTGTGGCTAAACTTAATTAAACTTCACAAGTGCAAGACTGATTTTGCAACATATAATTCTTCATTCTTTTATTTTGAGTATGTTTATTATGTGTATGACTGGATTTGCTCCATAAAAACAAGAAGAGGGTTCTAAGAGACTGAATAGCTTGCTTTAATTAGGATCACTGCTTCGCTTCAGCAATACTGTTGCTGGCTGGGGGAAGTGTTTATACAAACAACTGCAGCCAACAGATATAATCTTTTAAAAAGGATGAAAGTTTTTGGGCTCAGTTTGGTTGGTTTTGCACCTCCCATGTGTTCAAAGGGTGATTCAACTGAAGTTATCATCATTAAGACTAGATATTAAACATCAGCAACTCCTGCATAAAGGACCAGCCACTTCTTCTGCATGACTAAGTCTCTTTGAAGCAAATTAGGTGTTAATTAAGATGGCCCAAAGATCATTTCCTTGGCTGGACCGTGATTCAGCTGCAACTTGAACACTGCAGAAAGGCTGATGCTTATCGCCAGACCAGCTCCTTGGCAGCCATCCATGGCAGCTCCTGCCTGGTTGCTGCATTCTTGAGCAGCCCCTTCTTCCCAGCCAACAACCTCTGGAGACAGATGCCCCTTCAGCTCCTCCAAGCCTGTATCCACACTTACTGCCCACCTTCCCTTGAGGACAATCTGCAAGTGTTTCTCCACGTCAGACAAGCTGTGACCACCTGACTAACAACACCAAAACTAGGATGGTGTTTTCAAATATACAAGTGTTCAACATTTCTTATAAACAAAATGGCAAAATGTGACAGCCGTGTACATGTTGTTGGTTTTTAAGATAGCCTTAAAAAGCCATGTATGGTGCATTTTCGATCCTCACTAAAAACACAAGGTAGTGGAAATGGACTAAGTCATTTGGTTGCTGGGAGCAGAGAGAAGAGGAAAGTCCCTACATCTACCAGTTCCTAGCTGAGAAACTCCTCTCAAATTAGTCAGCAAAGCATAGGGTTAGTTAGGTGGCAATTAATCAAGACACTAAACGTTGAAAAAATAAGCAGTTGTGATGGGCTGAAGCCCTTGCAGACTGTCCTGGTGGCTCCTGCAAAGCCATAGCCAGCAGCTTGCCCTGCATGGAAAGCATGAGTAATTTGGAAACTTCAGAGGCCTCCAGCACAGACATTTCTCCTCCTTTCCCTCCATAGCCCCCCTGTGCAGGCTGGTTTCCTAGAAGCTCTTACCTTCTGCTCACCCTAGGAAGGTGCCTCCCGCAGCTGTGTGCTGCCATGTCGCCTCCCCTGTCCCTTCCCTCTCTGCAGAACGCTCCAGTTATCCACAAACATCTCAAGGTCCACTATGGCCTGGAAATGAATTCCAGGTTTATGAGAAAACTAAGTTTAGTAAACAGAAGGAATTATTTATACCATCTGTACCTCAAATGCCATTTGAAATGCTTTGGGAAAGATCACCTGAAACTGGCAGTCCAACACCAGCTCTATATTTTTTTTTTTGGGGGGGGGGTGCATTTAATCATGCGATGCATACAGTTTACACCAGCCTTGCTGATATGTGCAAGACCTCTTTTGCAGTTCTTTACTTGTCAGAAAACTCAGGATGAAACTTTTGGTATTTTAAAACCAAATTAATTTGTTGTTGACCTAGAGAACGAATGCTAACTAACGGTTCCGTAGAACTAGTAGGTTTTCTTATCAACCTTTTGTCAATGTCAGCGCTGGGAAAGTTGCATTGCAACTCCTAATACACTCTATTAGCAGGAGGAAAGGGTGAGCGCAAATAAAATATTGCTGTATGTTCTCTTTGGGAGAGGTGATTTTTCAAACACACTGCACAGAACTTTACTATTACAATGAATTACAATACTTTTATGCTTTTAATATATATTGTACCTGTAAGTAAATACAAAAATATTGATATATGCCTGTTTTTCTCAATTCATCCCTACAAAATATTTCATATTAACTTTCAATTAAAGAAAACGCACAAAGCTGAAGTAATGGACTTGATGTTGTTTCATTATTCATCTACATTTTAAGAAGAAAAAGGGCATGTAACACACTTTTTTAGTGCTTTATGCTTTAGTGCTCTTTAGTGCTTTGTAGGCTGATGCTGAAAGATGTATGTGTAATCCCTACTCAAAGAAAAGCAAATATAATTCGTAGTCTGTATATTATGTCTAATACATCACTAATCTGTGATGCCTGATGGAAAGTATAGCAGAAAACAGTAAAAATAATATTTTAAAATTTTATTTTTATATTCCCCCATGCAGTCTATAGTGATATTTCTACTTGTGTAGCCATATTCACCATAATATGGTACAATGAAGAATCCAACCACAAGATGAAATAGGAAACCCAAATGGAAACAGAAAACATCATTTTAATCTCTTAAGGATAAAATTAGCACATATTATCAAGGATAACATTTAATCTGTTTCAACTACAATCTACTTGGCTCAGTTTATTGGCTTTCTGAGCAGAGCAAAATACTTCCAAATACCAAACATGCTCCTGTGTGAAGTGTTGTTGTCCCTTAACACCTACACTTAGTGACGACAACGTAATCTCTTGCAGCTTTGAAATCAATACATATAAACTCTTCAGTCTTGGCTATGTGTACATTCAGTACCGCCGTAGTCATCACTGAGACCTTACATCTTACCTTAATATAATAAAAATATTTACAGAACATTTACAGAAAAAATATCACTATAAGAAAAATTTCAAAGAACTCCTCCCTCAAGATGGACATTAGGAAATAACTACAGATATGGAATCTCTGATCTAAAGCCTTTGAACTCTATAAAAAATAAAATAAAATAAAATAAAAGATGAAAATGTCCATAAAAGGCAATCAACTAAATCACTTTAACCTATACATACAGTATTGTGACTTTATATTTCTCCATCTGTTTTGTGAAAGCACAAAAGAATTACAGACTGGCAGTTTGTTACTCTTCCCAAATTCGAAAGGTTGGTGTTAGAGCATATGACAAGTAAAGGAACTAGAGTGATTTTTCTCCATTCCTCCATTTTTAAAGAAAACTTGGTTAAATTTTCAGTCATAGGTACATATCACTGCTCTGCACATTCTTTTTCATATTGCAATTGGTGCCAGAGCAACGATGAGAAATCAAGTGAAAGTAAGAAGGAAAGGAAATCAACACAAGCAGAGCCAAGCGCAACTGTGGAAGCCAATATACCAAACCAATTACACACAACAAGGAGACCACGTATACAATACTGGTTATCACCAAAAAAGTACTGTTCTGAGTTGTGTCATCTTGATCCCAGTTGATCAATTGTTCTTTCATTCTTACAATTTGAAGAAAAAAGAACATTTTCACGAAGATGAAAATTTTCCAGGATAGCATATGTTATTCCTTAGTATATGCAAGAAATATCTAGTGAGAGTCGCTAAATACCCCATTCCTGGATGTTAGTTTGGTGTATGGATCTGTGAGCTGATTATCAAGTTAATTATTCTTCAGTCAGATGGTACAGGTTGGTATATGACGGCAGTTGGGCTGAACGCTTTTGGGCATTATTACTTGACATGCTTCCCCATTCCCAAATTCATTTAAAGCATCGCCTTAAACGCTTAAGGCATTCTTGATAGTGAGGCTGTAAAGGAAGCATCCTTTCTACGCTCCAAAGTTATGCAAAATCATCATCCCCAAACCATTAAATCGAGTCTGCATCTGTGCACAGGTTGAAACAATTCCTTTCTAAAACATTTTTCTCTGGTGCAGAGATGGTTATATTAGCTACTCATGATGGATGAAGTACAGCTTTGATCGTCTGGCCGTGCCGTGTTTCTTCACGGGCTGCAGAGAGGGGAAGCGGTGTGCAGAGAACTGCAGCTGGTCGGTGCTGTCTGATGCTTTCTGGACCCAGGTTCGACGCCGGCAGCCAGAATATAATATTTCATTGTGTTTTAAAAGAGTTATTTCTGGAAGTGTCTCTGCACAGCACATCCTATTTCTGTGTCATTCTGACAAACATTTCGGGAGCTGGAAGCACTAATCTGGTTAAGACAGCAACGTGCATAAGACAGCAACGTGCACTTCAACTCTGTTAGCAAAGCTGCAAAACGTGCTCATTGCCGTCGAGCTCAAGAGGTCACATTTCGTGGGACTTGCAAGTCTGCCTGCAAGTCTGGCATCGCAGTTCCAGCTTCCATTTTTTATTTTTTCATTGATTCCTTCTTATATTGTAATGGAGGTGGCCATACAGAGAATTAGTATGATTTAGGAATTCAGTAACAGAAAGTCTATAGCAAATAATACAGTGTAATCTTCTAAGTGCATGTCTAGACTGCTAGGAATTTGAAGACCCTACTCAAGCAGAATAAATCATTAGCTGAAATCTTCCCAGTTAGTTTGAAATCTAATATTGGGACTGTCCTTTGCCTCCTGTGGCCTGAAAGCATCACTGCAGAATTTGCTGAGGGTCACCGGCACAGTAATGCTGCTTTGTGCTGCCCTGGCAGACCCATGTTTGTCCGAACTGGCAAGAGCCAGCTAAGGTCCAGCCTTCTGTGTTGCCAAAACAAAGCAAAACAGCTGGAGTGAGTGGTCTTCCCTGGTTCAATTTCCTTTACATATATGTATATATATATATGTATGTATATTCCATGGAGTGAACAGTTTTCCTTGATTCATTTTCTTCTACACATGTATATATGTATGCATATGCATACATGTGTTTGCATATATACATATATATTATATATAATGTATACATTTTATATCTATATATCGATATATAATAAAATATATGTACACACATTCCATGAAAAGTCCCTGCTTACCCTACCATTTAGGCAGCAGACACCTAGCGAGGTGCGTAACTCACACTGAAATCGAGCACTGTCGGTAATGAACGGGAATTAGACACCTAAATTCCAGGAGGATGTAGGCTAAAGGTGTTAAAATAAGTTGCTAGGCACTGTTTTCATTAATAACTGGCTACCACCAGAAGAGACGCGGTACGTTTTCGCAGGCTGTGACGTGCTGAGTAAATCGAGCGCTGTGTACACAGAGAGCTTTTAGACCCCGCGATATGCTGGCAGCCAGCTTTTCCCTGGCCTCATTGCCTCGCTAATGGATCAAACCGCCGCTGTGGGGCTAAACACCAGCCCCACGCGAGGAGCCGGGGTGGCAGCACCTCTCCCGCACCCCGCGCTGCCTGGGGAGCCCCGGCTCCGCCGCCCTGGCACCGAGGGCCTCACCACCCACCACGTCCCGCAAACGCAGGAGCCGGCGAAGAGCTGCCGGGCAATCCCATTAATATCAGCACGAAGCCTTTACCAACCCTGTCGGGGGTCCCTCGTATAAATGTCATGGATGATTTGCCACCTTCTGCCGTTCAGTCGGTGGCCCTCTTCTGCGAGAAGATGCTCAGCAGCCCGTTTCCTTACCAGGTAGTGCCCACACGGCTGAGGGAAGGGGCATGCATAATCTTACCACACGAGGTCAGAACTTGTGCATGTTCTTCTCAAACACAGCTGGAGCAAAGGATCGTTTCTGCTGGGTGCAGGAGAACGCAGTCGACCGTCGCCTTCGGCTGTAGGGCTCCATCTCCTGGTTTTAGGAAGATATTGCATGGCAGGAGCAAGCAGCTCGCCTTCAAAAAGAGCTAAGAAACGGGGACGTATGCTAGAGAGATTAATTCACTGGGTTAAAAACTTACGTTGTTAATCTTCCTTTCTAAAGTGGTGCAAACCCTACCAACATCTGATTATATAGGCTGCCTTGTGTTGCTTCAATCTTTTTCTTGGTTCCTTGAGATGACAAAAAGCTCCTTTGCCCAGGTAAGATACATCTGTTGGCATGGAAGTAGCAGGTATAGGCTGGAAGGGACTGTTCTGCCTTGGCCTTCGACTAGCTGCTCTAGCACTCTGACTCGCTCTCTCCATGCTGAATACAATATATCTGGTAGTCTTTTCTTTTCAGTCCCATCATTCACAAAGAAAACAAACACATTGTATATTACCCTGGGCTCTGTTCTAGCTGTGCTGGGAACAGTATTTTGCCTGGAAGCGAAGGAGCTATTTGCTGGCAGGCTGGTACGGCAATAGTTTTTTACTCCAAACTCTGGACATGCCTGAACATTGCAAAGAGGCATTTCATGATGTTTCCCCTCTGACTGGGGACACGCACAATGTTTTCTCAGTGGTAGGGAGCAGCATGGCTCCTGCGGGGGACACAACTTTCCAGACCCTCACCTCTTCCCCAGGCTCCTTTTCTCTGGTGCCTCCCAGCTCTGCTCAGATATGCTGGAAATTCTGATTTTAGCATGGGAAACATCCTCATTAGCACTCATTTTGCAAGTAATCAAAAATGCATGCTCTTTGGGATTTTCTTTTAACGGAATGAAAAGGAGAATCCTTTCCCGTACCCATCACCCACATGCTACTCAGTATATGGATGCTGGTTTGGCTGCACTGCCTCGGTGCAGAAACAGAGCAGCTCCAAAACAAAATCACAGCACTACCCAGAATCAGGGCCAGCCACTCTTAACGACAACAACTGTATGAGAAGTGAGATCTCGCTTCACTCCCAAATTCTGCATTATAAAATGCAGTTTTACACCTCCATAAAACATACCTGAAAGGCAGGATGAAGGTCAAACCTGGCGGTAATCTGCAAAGGCAATGTCAGTGGAGGAAATGTGACATTTGCAGCAAAAGGAGTAAGACAACTTGGTATATAAGAAGAAGCTAAGTTTAACGCAGCTCACCCAGTGTGCAGCAGATAAAATTCTGACCGACTACTTTTAACTGTTAAAGAAAAGGAATTTTTTGTTTCAAGATAAAGATCATTGATGATGATTCACAGCACAGTATCAGAGGGGGCACGGAGAACGGTCAGTGCTCACCATAGTAATTTTTTACAAGCAATATTTGATCATCAACCCAAAAGGTAAATCACGTCAAATAAATATCAGGTCCCTATATCACAAACTTTAGGAGTCTAACCTCCCTCTTTTCATCTGTCATTCACACAGCCAGAAAATCCTTTCAGTTCATTCTATGTACTTTTCTAAGGGGTTGTACCTTATCTTCCCACTCTCCCTAAAGTCAATGGAAATTTCCTCTTTTTAGTGATGATGTATCTATAGTCTTTTCTCTCTAAAAATACCAGTACCAAGAGACATAATGATTTCTCTTTGCGGTAGATAATACTCCACACAGAGCTGACATTTTCAAAGGCTTGGGATGGAGATACACATGACTTAAACCTCGCAAAAAAACTCTCATGCAAGTTTCATTTTGCCCCATCCTTCTTCAATTTTCATGAATATCATGCCTTTTTTGTATAGTCATAGATAAAAAAAATTAATTATTTCTCATGATGCACTGTTTTACTATCTTGCCAGGCATCTATTTTCCAAAACAAATATTCTATCTGTCAATAGATGACATAAATATAACTGATAGTCTGATGTTGAAAGGCAATTTCAATGTAAATGAGCTAAAAGATTTCACATGTATCAACTTTCCTTCTTCTGTAATGATGGACAAGTTCCTCTGCAAAGTGATGTTTACTATATGTTGAGTAGTATTGTAGCAGTCACATATGCCCAGATTTCAGGCATTTTAAAATGCAGTAAAGTGCCCGCTAACAAATGCTTGAACAAATTCTTTTGACCAGGTTTGGATACTTTGGCTCGGATCACGCATTTTCTTCTCCATCATTCCTACTGAAACACGAAAAAAGCATCAGAGTGACTCATCATATTGTACTTCTTTAACTTTACTTTTTTCAGAAGATAGTACTTTAGATCACTCAAGATATAAAATGCTATTTGATTTTACCAATATTTGAAAAAATAATTTGGTCAAAAACATTATGTTGTTAAAATAACTTAGGCATAAGTCCAAATGGAGGCAAAAGGTTAATAATGTATTGAATTGAAACCAGCCCAATTTCCCTGCATTTAAAGTGACAAATGAGCCAGTGGGAAATGAATGCTCCCAGCCCTAAAAATACAAAATTCCCATTAATTTCCACACACCCCCCACCAAGTGTCCTTCAAATATTACCCAAAAGGGTATTGTCTGAGATCAACATGGTCTTCTAACTTCCACCTTTCTTTGTCTACTTTTATTTTTCCTCTTTTTCTTTTTTTACAGATTTTTGTATGCATCCTCTTCGTGTGTACATTTTTGAAATGCATAATGAGATGCCAAAGTGCAATGAGGTCGCAGAATTACAGCCTCTATTTGCCAGGTTTTATTTACCACTGAATTTCTGCATGCACATTTTCTATTGCCCTGGGAATACTGAAACTCAACAGACCTACTTAAGAAAGAAGGGGAAATCTATACAGTGTTCTTTCTTGCTCTAAGGAAAGCTGTCTCTGTGAGCCATTGTATTCCCATTATGTCCCCTGGCTACCGTTACTTGCCTTTCCTCTCTACTCCACATTATTCTCTGACTTCTTGAGTGCACCAGAAGGATCTGTGTTCGTTTGCTGAAGGCAGGCATGATTTTTCTTCTGCTGCAGTTGAAAGAGGCTGCTATATTGTTCATGCCTGTATCATCTAAAACAGTTTCTCATACAATGGAAAGATAAGGATTCATGTCAGCCTTGAGTGCTGATAGCAGCCCATGGGAGCTGAAGCCTTTGAGTAAGTCACTGAAGATTTCCAGGTAGACCTTATACTCTTTTTTCAAGCATAATCCCCCCAAATACCAGTGTGGATTTCTCAAATAAAGTCAAAGGAAGCTCTCTATTTTGATCTCCCATTTTCAATAGCTGTGTTACCCTGAGGAGGAAGAGGGACATGTGCAAATTACATCCCGTTCGTGCTTGGCACTTGCTGGAGTAACGATTCCACTGCCTACAAGCAGCTATTTACACATCTAATACGGTGACTTGCAGAGATGAGTTATCAGTTTCTCAGAACCGAATTTTCCCTTATTATCCTTATTATCCTTACCCACGAGCTATGTAGAGTCCCCACCGCTAGTACTCACTTCACGGTACAGCCAGCAAGAGCATGTTACAGACAGCCTCAGCCAAACGGTGCGTGGGGCACGGCGCAGCGGGTGTGCAGAGCAAGTCTTGCGAAGAATCCTGTTGCCTCTTCAGTAGCACTCGCCTGACTGGGAGAGGCACTGAGGAGAAGGGGATGGGCAGAAGTACCTGTGGTGAGGGCAGGAGAAAAAGCCCATCTGGGAGAATGCGATTCCCCTATGCTGTTGGCTGCCTTGGTAAAAACTTTGAATCTGTTTCTGACACATAGCTTTGACACAGGAATTATTTTAGAGTGATTTTTTGTTGCCTCTTACTGGACATCCACTTTTGCCTGAGCTACATCACCTTTATCTTCGCTTTCTGATGCATACAGTATGTTCAATCAATAAGGCAGACTACTCCAAGGCCATTTTTTGTGGCTACACCCATGTAAAGCAGTTTTGGTGTCATCAGGATTCAGTTCCTCGGTCACATCATATGGCTTGTGGAAAGGGCATGTGACTTGTGGCCATAGGCCAGATCTTATTTGCATCACTCACAGGAGGGTTCAGTTCAATTGTGGCAAAGCAAGCAAGCAACATTTAATTCATGGTTCATGGCATAGTGCAGTGGTAAGAAAAAAACAGCACAAAAATGACTATTTTACTGTTATGAGCCAGAAAAACTTACTGCTTTAAAAATAGATGGTTTGGGCTCTTTCATTATACTACAAAATTTACATAATGGGTTTTGAAAGCAATTCACGTAGCCATCTCAGGTGTGCAGGTAAGCTCTCCTACTCCTTCCAAAAAAGAATAAAACTATTACTCCAGCAAGTGAAGAAGTGTAATTTTACTCAGTAAACTACCAGACTTGCTCAAGCATAAAGATGCAAATATGAAAATCAGAAAAACATTAAATTTTGTCACTCTACATGACTCTTGAAGCTTCCAAGAGCTCCCGTTACTCAGATAATTCCACCTCCAGGAGAACAGGATGAGACCATTGCAGGGGTGCTGGTGTGAGACGGAGGTGAAGCCCTCATAAATGGACACATACTTCAGCCTCCACGTAAAGAGATGATTCCAGTCATCTCTCTTCCTCATTCACATGCCAGAAAAGACAGAGGTGGACAGTACAGCTGACACACTGGAAGGACTTTGGTGAGGTGGCGATGGCACTCCTAAATGCCACAGTAGCTATGGTGAGAGACTGAACATAGCATACACAAGCATAACTGAGTTCCAGTTTTACCACAAGACCATTTTTATTCACAGGATAGAATACTTTTCTTTTTTTTTTTTTAAAAAAAAATGCTTCTTGTCATTCAAGCAGGATTTGCCGGGACAGGCATTATATTTTTTTAACCAGTTGATATAGTTGGAAAAATTGTGCAAGTTTTCTTATTCAGAGTTCCTTCATTAGCCCTGACAAGTTGCTGACACCTGCCAATGCTTGTTCAAATTACTTTCCTTGGCAGTGAGTGGGAGGAGAGAAGAAAGCAGTGAAAGAGAAAGAAGGGTCATAGAAAGGTGGCACACAAAAATGCCGTCTGTATTTTTATTCTGACGCCTTCTAATTTCTTTGTTACCTATACCCAGTTACAGTCTTCTCCAAATTTTCTCTTTATACACGTTTATTTCAGAAGCTTCAGCAGAATGCCCTCATTACCTAGCAGTACACACACAACACACAGGATTTCCTGTCACTTACTGCTAATTCATCCCAACCCTTCAGTTTCAAGAGAAACACAGAAAAAAAAAAACTATCTTTGGGGTGAGCATATATTTTTTGATGCTAATCCCTTCTCAGGACTTCAGAGAAATGTATTGACTATGTGAGTCTCTATCACTGCTGTTAGCCATTTTAGGGCTGTGGGATATATCTCAGTTCATGCATTTGCATTTAGTTTTGAAAAAGATTGCCTCAGCTTCATTATTCTATAAGCAGTCTGCACGGGTCCGATTATGTTATTTTTGCAGTCAAATCACCCAGAAAAATGTGAACTTCTCTTTTCACAGTAAGAAAGCTTTAACAGTAAGCTCTGCTTCTTCTCCAACCCTTTATGGTACCTAAGAAGGATGCAGATTGCAAAGGAGCCCTCAGAGAACTTTCCGCCAGCAGGATTTTGTGAAAAACAAATCTAAAGCTGTCTACCAAGGACTTCATGGGTCCAGCCCAGCCATGGCAGGGCCATGGCATGAAGGGCTGCAAAAATATTAGGTACTGCTGCAATCCAGTAAGACAAAAGGAGTCGCGTAACTCACCTAAGGACTGTGTCCAGGTGCTGGAACAACCCAGAGCTGCCAGCACAGAGCAGATGAGGCTAATGAGTCCCTCATCTTCCCGGGCTGTGGGTAAGTTGCACGGGAGCTCACCCACAATGTTTTCAAACATTATCATTTGTTCTACATTGTCCAAATACATATGACAAGATTGCATCCTGAGTGTGACACAAGATTTGTAGAACGAAAAGAATTTGAACAGTTTTAGTAATTTTTTTTCTTATTATTTTCAAGCAACTAACTTCTCTGAAGTCATCTCCCTTCTGTACATGAGATACTGTGATTGACACTTAATTGAATTCAGTGACTGTAACAAGCATACCTTGCTCCAGAGCGTAAACTCTTTTCCTCAGGCACATTATGAGACTCTCTAGGAGTGGCTGACTCTTTGCTAATGAGAAGGAATCACTGGCCAGGCTGAACATGCTAGATCTCACCTAGCTCCACCACTCTCCTGGCTACTTCATGAATTCAAATTCCCCAGTGGGATTTCAATATAATATAGCAGAATTCAAGGAGCCAAAGTAAAGCAAAGTAAAGGAGTCAAAGATCACAGCTTCAAAGATCACTGTCCACCAAAACTCCCAGGTCCTTCTCCGCAGAACTGCTTTCCAACAGGTCAGCCCCTAGTCTGTAGTGGTGCACAGGGTTATCTCCCTACATGCAGGCAACAGTCCTGCACTTGCCTTTGTTGAACTTCATGAGGTTCCTCCCTGCCCAACTCTCCAGCCTGTCCAGGTCTCTCCGAATGGCAGCACAGCCCTCACGTGTATCAGCCACTCCTCCCAGCTTGGTATCATCAGCAAACTTGCTGAGGAAGTACTATTTCCCTTCATCCAGGTCATTGATGAAAAAGTTGAACAGGATGGGACCCAGTACTGACCTCAGGGGAACACTGCTAGCTACAGGCTTCCAACTAGACTCCACGACACGGATCACAACACTCCAAGTTCTGCCTTTTATCCAGTTCTCAATCCACCTCACTGTCCACCCATCTAACCCACACTTCCTGAGCTTACCTATGAGGATGTTGTGGGAACAGTGTTGAAAGCCTTGCTGAAATCAAGGTAGACAACATCCATCTACCCTGCCAGTCACTCCATCATCGAAGGCTATCAGATTGGCTAAGCAGGATTTCCCCTTGGTGAATCCATGCTGGTTACTCCTGATCACCTTCTTTTCCTCCATATGTCTGGAGATGACATCCAGAATGAGCTGTTCCATCACCTTTCCAGGGACGGAGGTGAGGCTGACTGGCCTGTAGTTGCCTGGGTCCTCCTTCTTGCCCTTTTTGAAGACTGGAGTGATGTTAGCTTTCTCTAGTCCTTAGGCACCTCTCTAGTTCTCCACGAAAAATGGTCTAAGCATTAGTGTTGTCTCTTGGAATAAAACAGCAGACTGTACATAGGGGTTTGCCTTACTCATCTGAGTGGTCCAAGGGTGTTCAGTAAGTTAACCCACAGATAGGCCAGCTAGTAGAAGGGGTGGTCTGTAAAGGGTTCCCAGGCTTTGGTGGAACATTTGTAAATGTGTTCGTGACTGAAAGGATACAAGAAGGGTTTTGAAAGAAGAGATGAATATTTGAGGGAGCATTGGCCTTTTATAATACTGTAATTGCATCAGTGATTTTCTACTTTGTGATGGCTGGTGAAGTTACAATATCAAATCATTACTTGTTTTCTAAAATTAATTGGTTGGGTAATAATTTAAAATAAGAAGTATGTTTACAAAATACATTCACTTCTATCCTTGTTATCTTTTAGAGTACTAGAGAGGTTATTTATTATATATCATATTAATTTCCTTTATTTTAATATAGCACACTGTATTTTTATTTAAAAAGTGACTAACTAGGTTTAACAGAATTAAAGAAACCAAAACCTTCAAAATTAAACAAAATTGGAAACTCTAAAACTATAATGGCAGTAACAATTTGCAAAGCTGAATAAAAAGGTAAATAACATACACATTACACTCAGGCTCAACTGCTACTATAAAAACGTTGTTAATGCTTTCTGTTTCACAAAATGCCATTTTAAAGGATATTTTAGGCATTTTCTTCTTTACAGCATTGACAGAGGCTAAACATATATTAGTTAAAATATAAATAGCCTTTTTCTACAGGCTATAATAACCTCTGTGGAAGAGACCTGATAAGCACAATGCCTTTCTCCATCAGTGTTACACATGGGACATGGGCTGTGACAGGAGAATCACCTCCCCTAGGAAAAGGAAAAATCTCAAAATTAACCTTCCTTTCACTACCCCCAAACTTCTGAACAGCTACATTTTGGCTATATCTGAACTTTGCACATGTGAGATGTTTACATCCAGGATTTCAGTTCATCCAGAGAGAGAGAGCACGTATCTCAACTTCCTGAGTTTTCAGGAGTGATGAGATGGGTTGTTTTGGCCTTAGCTCATCTTTAATTCACCAGTGGCTGTCAGGCCTTTTATATCAGGTTAGGCCTTGGAAGACAAAGCTCAGAGGTCACAGAGAAGGTACTCACTTCAGGGAAGACAGGTTGTCCTCACCATGGCACAGCTAGCCAAGAGAAAATTCTGTCACTAGAGAAGTCACATGTAATTGATTTTATTTGATTAGCTTGAATATAAACATGCTAGTTTTCTGACCTATGATTTGAGGTCTTTCTTCTCAAGCCAATCTAGCAAATTTTCAGGTAGGAAACTCCAAGGGCATCATGATGGAGTGGAGTACATGTCTGTGTACACATAGCGTGGGATCAGCTACTACGCTGATTCTAGTATAAGCAAAATATTGAGAGTTTAAAGCAGTATCAAATGTTCGTGATATCAAAGATGTAATGTAACTCCTCAACATTCCCTGTCAAAGCTTAAAAATTATAACTTACTTTCTCTTATGTTTGAAAAATGAATGCATGTGAAAAACATTCTACCCCAACTCCTACTGACTGCCTTATCTAAATACAAAAATGGAAAAGCAGAGATATGTTCACAGATCTTCCCATCATAAACACTGTTATCTTCCTCATGTCATTTATAGACCGCAGAAGTGATTAAAAGATACTTACAGGAATGTGTAAACTAGCCATAGATAAGATGAAGAAACTATCTTTCTTGCTAAAAATGAAAGAAATTCAAAGTTCCAAAAAGTTTAACAGAGTTTTTTTTCACTACCATTTTTCTCCGACCAAGTCTAATCCAAACCTTAATGAATTAAGCGCTTTTAGCTTTAATGTTCAGGCTTGAGAGGTAGACGAAGATTAATCAGTTTCTATGCCGTATCATCTAGTATTCGCATGCAAATGTGCCTGTCTGAGTCATTTCATCAAATGTGATATTATTCCTCCATCAAACTACTGCAAACAGAAACTCTGCCAGAAAAAGGAAATTATCCCTGCAGATAAAACAAGGTGAGATATTTCAAATGCAAATTCCTTTTTTTTTACATTTCACCAAAGGATTCCCACGAGCTGTTTTACAAAAGCTAGGGGAGCGTACATCCTGTGGCCTTCAGATTTTTTCCTGTTTTCGTTCCACCTGATGGTTCTGTTCCTTGGAAGAAGTTTCTGAGTGATCAAACGGAGCTCTATGGGTACATCTTTGTTTGCTGTGTGCTCTGGGGTTATACAGCGAGCAAAGGAGGTTATCAGAAAGGTCCTAATTCTCCAGTTAAAGTTAATAGTGACTAATCCATTTGTTGAAGTAAACATCCACCAAATAAAATGCTGCTTAATGAAGCGAAACATTCAGAATTCTTTTTTAATTTTGGTAAATTTTTTTCCTAGAACTCCATTATCCAAGTGGAAAACGAAGAATGATAATGTAATTCTATGTCCTTTGTTTGGGATTCATCTCATCTAACCTTGGCCATCTCACATCCGCATTTACATCTGAGTTGGTTGCATAGCCTCTCTAGTGATGAGAAATAGGTATTTTGAGAATACAATTCATGCAATGTATTTTAGACACTTGCAAATGAGTGAATGGTATCCTAAAAAATGCCCATTTCCCTCATTTAGCTAGGGTGGGAGACCAGTTCAGCTGTAAACCTCTGAGGTTAAGTGGGATGAACACCCATCTTTTTGTCTATATCAAAATATGCACACACACACACAATGAAGCTTCCCTAGGTTAGAAAAATTAGGACCTAAAATCTACCATGCAAAAATTTAGATATGCAAGGATTATGACAGCTTGAGCAGCTTTAATTCACCTTTTATATGAATGTTTTGTGATACGGTCTTGAATGTGTCACATTGTTTTTTTCCCATAGGATGCTTCCTTCACTCAGCGCACAATTAATGAGCACTCAGCCAGTGACTGAAAAAAGGAACAGCAGTTATAAAGTCAGAAGCCTTTAAACTTAGCACTGTACAATATTTTGATGACTAAAACAAAAGCTATGTGGTACATAGAAAATGAATTTTAAAAAGGGATTTTCAGTTCTCAAAATCCATTTGTAAACAGGAAGGCATCATTAAGGGCATGTATTCTTAAGGTCAGTTCATGCTGAGGTCAGTTCTTGGCCTCTACATTTTTATTAATGATCTGGAAGAAATCAGAGAATCCTTACTGATTAAAGTGTACATGTGACACATGAAGAGGATACACTGAAACAAATGAGTTGATAAGCTGCTGCAAGCAAATGATACGCGAATCAATACAGCTAATTGTAATTCAACAGAATTCAGGAATTATCCATATAATTAGACACTATCTTGGGAAAAGTAACTGAAATGATTGGGGCATCATGTCAGTCAGCTGGAGATGAGTTCCTTGTGCAGTATGTAAATGGAATAATGGCAAAAAAATCCAGTCCTGGGATATATAAGCAAAATAATATTGAAAAGGGGTAACCTGTATTTGGCGCTAGTAAGTCTTCTTCTGAGATGCTATGGACAGTCCTAGCACCTCCAGTTCAAAAAGGAATAAACTGGATCTCTCTGGTTCAGAGATGAATGGGGAGAAAGATTAAAGGATCAGAACACCTGCCTTAGTGAAAAACTGACACGTTCACTCAGGTTATCTAAAGAAGAAATGCCTTAGTGCCTTGATCACAGTATCTATTTACTTCCAGAGGTTGTAGAGATTCAACAGTTGAGAAATCTTAAGTCTGAAAAGCATAAACATAACAAGATTGAGTGTCTGGAAGCAGAAGGTAGAGACATTCAGAAATAGAAATTAGATGCATAAAGATGAAGAAAAATAACCACTTCAGTAACTTAAAAAATAGTGATAAATTGTCCATAGTGCAAATATCTAAATTGAGATTCTCTATCTTTTTTAAAGGAATGCTTTAGTCAGTTAAACAAAAATTAATTTTGGGAAGAATTGACCTGTGCTATACAGAAAGTTGGAGTAAACTATCATCTCCAAACTGAAAACTGAAAACCGATGATTATGTCATTTCACGTACATTGCTGTGTGGGAGCCCCAAGTCTTATTTACTGTACATTATTCAAAACCTGATATGATTATAAAAATATTATTTTTTCATGGAATTCCTTTCATCACATTGTCAGGGTGCTGCACCAACATTAATCTGTACAACATGTCAGCTCAAGTGGTGGAGTGGTATTACTGGTATTTTAGGGAAAGAGCACCAAAGTGAGATTAAGTTCAAAAGTGCCTGTTAACCGCAGAAGTAAAATTTGAAAGCTGCAAACCTGACCCTAGCAGCTCACATGGAAACTTAGAAATGAAGATCACACAACTGATGACCACTTCTGGTGAAAACGTGCTTCAACTGATTGGCTGGAGAACTGCGGGAATTTAGCGGCAGATTCCAGTTCTGCAGAGCAACATGCCAAGTTTTAATCTGGAAACCGTTCCTTCCTGTTCTGAAATGCCCTTCATTGATCAGTACAGACCTTCTTGTGTCTATAGCGTATGAAGCAGGAGTTTTCTTTATAAATAAATATATAATCCCCTTCACTGCACAACCCCAGTTCATCCTCAGAATATATTCTTCCACAGCAATCAGTCTGGTAAAAGTAACAAGGTGATAAAGATCCAGTGTAATGCACATCCACGAGGTTGGAGAGAATTTTTCTGAAATTCTGGTATTTCTAAGTTATCGAGAGTCTAAATTTGCAATCTGGGTGCTTCTTCTAACAGTTTCATTTTTAAAATGTGTCAACTCCTGGGCTATTTGTCTTTCTCTTTCTTATTTTACTCTTTTAAGCAGAAAAAGTATCATTGTTGTTTCACCAGCTGTTTTCTCAGTACGGTTAAAATAGTGAGACCCAGCATGCAGAACTGCTCCGTATGAGTTAACGGGGGGATGAGCTCAGACTAGTCAGCTGCCATCCTTCCACTGTCCTCACATAATCTGACGTTGCCTTGTGAGAGCACTCTGGTACCACCATCACTCTCGCCCACATCTCGGCATCAGTCCCCTCTGCCCAGTCGCTCCCCAGATAATGCTGGCTCGGCCTTTCTCAGTTTCACCTATGACTTCCTCTTGGTCGCTGCATGCACATAGCGAGAGGGACTTCTGCAGGCAAGTGCAGAAGTTAAGGGGAGAGTCTTCACCACATGAGCATATCCATACACAAGAAAGGCAGGAAACCATGAGGAAGTCCACAGAAAACTAGAGCAGCTGAGCAGAGAGAGGAACCTGGAAAAAACATCTTCTCTGGACACCCTGCTTACTAGAAAGGCAGGCCGAGGACCTCAGCCAGGGACCAAACCCTGTGGTTTGTATCCCATAAATTTTCCTCAGCTGCTGCATGGCTGCTGAAGGCGATAGGGGCATGGAGGCATGTGGAGCAGGCTGACGGCCAGGTCGCACACGTGGAGCTGCTGCTGGCAGCCTCCCTCTGCCAGGTCACTTCAAAGCAGGCTTGCTGCGGCAAGTAGCAAGCACTGCCCCAAGCCCAGTGCGGACACGGCCACTGAACTACCTTACCTGGTTGAACAGCACATGGGCAGCACCATGACAAAGGCAAGGAGACCAGACTCCTCTCATTTTGGCCTGAAGCACAGGATATGCTTTATTAACTTAACTACTTTGTATATCGCATTTTTTTTTAATAGAGGTGCCTGGGAGGAAGGGACTTCCTTCAGCATGCAGGGAGGATATTGTGCCTGACTAATTTTATGGGTCCCTGTTGACAAAAGGCTTTATCTTTGCTTTCTATCCATTTAACTATAAATCTCTGCATCTATGATTTTTGACTTGTGGAGTCCCATATAATTTAGTTTGATGAATGGTTTTGTGTTTTATGATAGTGCAATGAAATCTTTTGGTAAGATGCAGCGATTCATTTCCTCATCATTAAAATAGCCAATAAATCAAGGTGAAACAAAGACTAATGCTACTGTGTGAGCTGCCAGTTAAGAATTAGAAAGTACCTTTGTAATAGCTCAAAACGCATCTCAAAGTGTGAAACTCAGATGTGAAGGAATTCTCAAGCAGTCTCAGTCCCTGGTATCTGCAGTGTGTGGTGCTTCTCTGAAACATCTCTCACTCCTTCCGTGCCTTGAGTACAGTGTGGTGCCACAAACAGTTTGAACCACAGTAACTGCTTTTTTCCACTGTGTAATAATCCTCATACATTTCTTGACTATTTAAATATCTTGATAATGCACTGAAGAGCCACAAGCTTCAAAAAAAAATTAAGTTTCCAATACTAGACACATAAAAGTTGAATACTAGAAACTTTATCAGTAAGTAGCAATGTATGGATGAGCATTTAAGGTTTTTTACAAGTCAAAAGTTCTTTTTAAAATCAAAATTCCTCCATCATCTGTCCCAGGATATTTTCCATCAGAAAGGGCATAGGAAAGACAGAGATATTGATGCTTTGCAACTACAGCAGGAAGCATAGTGCAAACTATGAGGGATTGGGAATAGGCAGGCTGTTCTGACAAGACCATTTTTCAGCAAGGAACTCTAATCAGTGGCCAGGGCCTTCACTGCCTTCACAGCTAAGATTAATTAATAGGCTCTCATCACTGTAATACATTCAAAAAATGCCTGTCTGCAAAGAGGTATTGCAAGTGTGGTTCTGCAAGAAATATTGTGCTGGGCTGGCACGGGTAAGTATTTACTATTTTCCTTTCTGTCTGATACTGTTAAATGCATGTGTCACATTGGAAGAGATGGGCTTACAGATGGTGTAGAGACAGAAAACAAAGAACAGAAATTTGGTGCAAAACCGTAACAGCATTGGCATAATGGAGGGAAATCTATGCCTTCTGCAAGATGCATTTCTACGGCGGAGTTTAACACCTATAAGCTCTGCACTACAGGAGTAGTAGAAAGCAGCAACATAGCCAGACCTCTCCTCAGCCTCACTGGACTTCGCTGGATACCAGCAACGCTTCTGTTCCACCAGTGTTGGCTGCAAAACAGCACCTGCCTTGCAGATCACGGCACTGGATTTCCTAGAAATGCTTTATCCTTCATCATCACCTAACATGTAGAGATGCTACTTCTGCAACCAGTTCTGTAATTTCCAAGCACCTCTTGAGCAGACAGTGTTGACTATAGAGTTGTGGGGATAGCTTGGATCTGAGCCTTTTGCAAAAAGAGAGGCAGGCAGCATGTATCTAAAGAAGTACCTATGCTTTTTCCATGAAAAAAAAGGAAGAATTGGGGCTAAAATCTGAGAGATCTGCTGCCAGCACTGCATCCCCAGTCAGCAGTGGCCCAGAGAGGAGTGAGTGTGGTGTGGACATGTTCTGCGGGGGGACAGGGTAGACCTGTGGTGTGAGCCTCCTCTAGCTAGCGAGCTGTGGTCTGGAAGGGAAATGAGTATTAATAGTGACATAACAAATTATGTCTAATGACATGTCAATCAACCTATTTTCCAAGCTGGTTCATTGCCCCAGTGTACGCATGTCCAGACTCTGCCAAAGAAGTATCAGTGATTGTAGAAGTATACAAGGATACATACATATACGTACCTACATACCTCTCTCAAGAAGAGACATGCAGCAGTATAAACGATTGTTCATTGTGTGTGTTGTTCTTCTGGTTAGTGTGTGGGTGTCTGACACTAACTGCATGTCTGTATCATGAAACATGAGGGTAGATGTTTTACACTAGAAACATTTCTGTGACATTTGCATCTAATTATTAGGCCATTTGACTCCTTACATGTTCAGTATTTCTAGAAACTTACATTTAAATCAGTGCTTAACGGTTATGTGAATACCCAGTCTCATGATTTATTATCAAAAGCTTTTTTCTCTCTGCATGGAGGCTCTCTAAAAGTTTTGCAGTATGCATTGCAGTTAATACACCAACAGAAAAGTACACTGCTATGAATATATACTCTTAACACTTTGTTTTTATCATTTTTACCATATGTTTAGCTTGCTATGGGAAAACAATATTAGACAAATTTTCCTTATCTTATTTCTGGAAAGGGCAAAATGGATATTGCTAGTATTCTTTCTTCTTCAACGGAAAAAAAAGGCATAGACAGTGGCTGACAGTTTAGATAGCATAATAGATGTTGATACTCATAAAATAGAACAGGTGTTCTATAATTATACCTTGCAGTATTCAATCATGAAGAGCTGTTTGAAAATACTGAATGCTGCCTGTTTCCTACCCAGTAGATTATGATAGTGTTCCTACAGTTCATTAACAACACTAGCAAAAATGAGAGGCAATTTAGAGGCTTTTATTCCCTTGCTACTGGAATATCTCCACACAGAGTCTTCCCATGATCAGCATACTGATTTGAAATTTGTATATAGCTTTACATCAGCAAGACTTTGTTGGAGTTGCCTGAGATATTAACAGAGGTTCCCCCGGCAAGTGCGTGGCCCCTGTGCTCTGTCTGCTGGGCCAGTAGCCACTTGGATTCTGAATATAATTTAAGATGGTGGTTTTAACATTTAAACTAGCCCATAGTGTGGTGGTAAATAAATAAGTTCACCTGCATGACATACAGGAAAAGTTGTAAGCTTAAAATTGCTAAATTAAAGACAATTAGAACTGCTAAATTATTCCACTGGTGGAGCACATCTGTTTCAGCCAGTGCCTGCCTCTTTGCAGGATGTGGCAGCAGCTGTGGCCAAATTGGGCTCCAAGCCAAGTTAACCGCTGTTCTCTGTTGCCCGTCTGCACTAAGCCTTACACCAAGGGAAAGGAAGGGAATTTAAGAGACGTGCTCTAATGCCCGCCCAGGGTTGCCTTCCTGGCCCCACAGATGGATCTGGCACTCAGGACAACCTGCATGTCCTACAGGTGGCAATATCAGGCAGTTCGGTGACAAAGAGGCCTTTCTCAGACATCCCTGGCATACCCTGGGCTGAGGCTGAATTCATGGGCTTTTGGCAGCAGGAGGAAGGTTGGCTTTGGACTGTTCCTCAGGGTGGACCTGGCCACCTCATCCACCCCAGAAGGGTCTCACCCACTGCGGGGCCTTATGACACCTCAGTTACTCATTGCCGACAGTTGTCACAGGCAGGACACTAGACAAGGTGAATCTTTGGTTTGAACCAAATCCTACTTTGGGACGTAATGACCTTTACAATGTACTGCAAAAGAGGTCTTCCTAAATTTTTATACTGTAACAGAGAACTGAGTGAAGTAAACTGAAAACAGAGGTCAGATTCTTATGCAGACACTGTTAGCAGTAAGGGCAGGATATGTGGTGTTAGGGGGATGTTGGGAAGTTACGTTTTAAATTCTGTTCACTACATTAAAACTACCTTTGCAATCTACTTAGACACATTAAATCTGACTATCTAGACACACTAAAAAAAGACTAATTTTAACTAGAATAAACAAGTAATCTGTGAGAAAACTATTTTGGGGGAGTTTCTTATGGGATTATTATAAAGGGGGAGTGAATGCCTGTGGTGAGACCTCAGTATCTGATTAACAAAGCTATGAACATTCATTAAGTCTCTCCTTCTCCCAAGAATATTGGCTCCTACTGCAGCGGACTCCTTCTTTAGCTTTTCTTGGAAGAAGAGTCCCTGAAAAAACAGGTTAGACCCCTAGAAAGGAGTGTCTGAGGGAAATCCAGATGCTCCAATCTGTTCCAGGGGTCTCTTACAAAACACACTGCCTCACAAACTCGACCACTGTCAGATTTTGGGAAGAATAAGCAAATTACACAGGTCTCAGTCCTCAAAGCTACTCTTGAGACAGGCAATATTTACAAATGTTTTTTAGCGAGCAGATATTTTCTTCAGTAGAAGTATCACCAAGCAATTTACCTACAATTGTGTCGGTCTGGGCAGGCAGTCTCAACCTCAATAGACAATTTTTTCTGCAATGTTGTTAGCATTTCAATTAAGTGAGAAATGAACACAAAACGTTTGGCTTTGATCTGGATGCTTGCTGTCAAGAGCTCTTCTCAAGGGTTGACATTTATATAAGCCAATGTGTGGCTTGGCTCAGCATGATCCCTGACATGACCACAAAAATTTGCCATTAAGAAATCTAGTAGGTACCTCTCTTGCCAAACTGTTAGCAGTAGTGAGCTCCTCATTTGACAAAGATTAAGTAAAAATTTATATTTATAAATATATATCTATAAATATATTTATACATTTTATTCTCTTTGTAATTGGCTTCAGTTGTTGAATTCAGATACCATGCACAAGAGTCTAGATATTTTTATTCAAGATTTCATGCAGTTAACAGTGGGGCAAAGTTTTCATAAATGTGATGCAAAATGTTGTCTCTTACGTTGCTGTTGAATGATGCTGACAGCATGCAGCACAGAGAGTAAAATGAGAATCATCAATCAGAGATCTAGAGAACATGACCTGCAAGAAAAGATTGAAGGAGTTCGGATTGTTTAGCCTAATGATGAGAAGCCTTAGAGCAAAATAATAGACTAGATGACTTCTCCAATCTCATGTTTCATGTCTTCTCTATTCTATAATGCTATGGCCCAGGTATAGTTTTCATATTGTTTCTTCAGAAAATGAACAAATGAATGAATGAAAGGGAAAAAATAAAGAAATCTTTCTCTCTTTTTCTTCTGTTTCCTACAATAAATATCAAAACACTCTAGTTTGACTATTTCTGAGCACCGAAAGTCTAAAAACAGTGTAATCCATAGGTTCATAATCCACTTTAAAAGCTACCTTGAGGGCAGCCATCAACAGCCAAACCAGGCGATCTGCTAGCCTGGAATTAGTTAGCTATCCTCTTGCAGCAGTCAGAGATAGCTAATTTCCATTTGGCTTCTGCATCTCTGAGAATGCTCAGTCAGGTATTTCTGTATCTCTTTCTCCATTCGGAATACCTACATGGTACCAAAAACCTTGTGAAACTGAGGAGTTTCGGGTAGCGCTCCAAATGCATGCATATTACCTTGGCCATATTAACAATTCCTGCTGTCATGGCAGGGAGGTGCCACTGAACAAGAGTCTGAAAATGCTGCAGATAAGAAAACTAGCCAATGCCTGAAAAGCGATGGTGGGAGATTCCTAGCCAATCCCCCAGTTTTTTTGTCATTAACAATGGAACTGTACAGGCTATTCCTGTGAATGTACCATGTATTTATTCAGTGGCATAGTGATAGTTCTGTTTTGTTTTCTATTTCTTCCCTAGTAATCTCTAAAAGAAGGCCTTTTCCACCTTCTCTGAGTGTTACATTGATGCTTTTTAGAGTACTGTCCATGGTCTGTCTATATTTTCTCCATGAATCATAACAATTTATTCAGAGACAATCGCTATGCCTTCCTAGTTGCAGGGATTCTTTCTTTTTAAAAGAAAAAGTATTAACTGCACTTACTGGTGCTGAAATTCTTTTGCTGTATTGCTCTGCATTTATTCAAATGAGATCTCTGACTTAAATGTAGCAACACAACAAGACGCAAACTAACACAACATGACTTCACTGTACATGTCATGTAAAATATAGCAGAACTCAAAGTAGAAATCTGACGTCCTCACATAGATTGCAGCCACCCAGAGGACTGAACTGACATGTAATGTAACCCAAAGAAAAATCTCTCTCTCTCTGTCTGTCTCTTATTATTGGATAGATTTCTCTTGATGGAATAGTCCAGAAGATCTCATATCTAAAGAAAGCACTAAGGTGTTTTCAGTATCACCAAAGGTTTCAAATTTAACATGAGTTATATTTCTTCAGTCCCTTCACATGCAATAAAATTAAAAATTAAAGCCTCTGGATTCATTTTATCATTGGAACATCTGTAGCTGGTGATCATAATGCTTGCTAATGAATAACTCTATTCATAGAGTACTCAGAAAGCTGTATCTTGTTGAATGTTGATAAAAACAAAGTGCAAATCATAAGGGAACTACAAAAGGTTATTTTACTGGTTGAATGAGAGGTCTGTGTATGGTTTCTTTTTAGGTGGGTAATCTTGAAAACATAGGCTTCTCTGAAATTAACTGGAAAATAAGAGAATGGGCATTTAAAATAATCTCAGCAATGATCCAAGGATACTATCAGCTGACCACGTGATGTTCACTTCTCTATGAGCTTCAAGCTGAAATTTTGTTTTGTTTATGGGGCCACCCCGTTTCCAATCCTAGTAAGTCAGTTAAGTACAATATGACTTCCTGATACAATGCAATATAAAAAAAAAGAAACAAAATATGCCAAATATTACCTTCTAGGATACCCTGAGAAGTAGACAACTGCTGTTCCTATTGCAGCAATGCTTAACATTGCTGGTTTCCCTGATGGACGACATGGTGCTCTAGCAGGCTGATCAGATATGCAATCACAGGGATCAAAAGAGTGACTAGGGTATGGTCTTTTCCCTCCTTCTCTTCCAAACAATGAGTGATTTGCGCTTTGATGTTACTCATCCTAGAGGGGACGTGGCATTACCTGAGCCTGAGGGGAACTGTCCTTGCAGGTACTTCAGTTCCAGTCGCAGACTTTGTCAGCTACACTTGTGTTTTCACATCAAATACTATTTGTAAGTTTAAGGGAAAAAAGAGAAAAAATAAGGTGTTAAATAGGTCAGAATAAATTCCTGATTATAGTGAATGCAATATGTTGGAAAAAGGCAACTGTCCCTTCTGAATTACGGTAAACATCCACCTATAAACAATGTCAACCATATTTATATAGAAATTCCTGTAAACAACTGAGATCAAGTTCTGCGACCAACCATTACAAATTTCTATCTAAATTTGTGTATTTCAATAGGTATAAGGTCCATTCAGTCAAGAGGAAATACTCTTGTGTTAACAGCCTTCTTCCCTGTCTCTTCCTATCTGCACAGTGAACTGTGTTCATGTCTTTCCGAAAGCTTTTTAAAAGTAGCGCAACTATATATATATATTTTTATATATATATATATATATAATAGATCAAATATGCACAACTGAAAATAAGAAATGGTAGATCAGCCAAATAGCTACATTAAAATCTGCAATGTTAATACATAAGGTCATTTCAACTGATTAAAAACTTGTGCACAAGCACTTCCACTCTCCTCCTATGCCGGTCCTCGAGGGTGCTTTGTGCCACTACGTGACTCGCTGCCTATAAGGTATGGAATGGCAATATCTGCTTGTATCTTCACCAGAAGAGAGCATGGTTGGCGATTGCCCTTCCTCAGGTCCAAACTGCCAGGCTGGATTTTACCTCCACATGGCAGTAGATGGTGTGTTAAGATCTCACTTTGGAGCAGTCCCACAATATTCACAGAAGGCCACAGCTGGATTTAGGAAATTGAGATTTATGAAAACTAGAGACTTTGATGTGTGGGCGCAGGCAGGTAAGGCACTCCCTGGAGTCTGGCTGCCACAGAGACACAGCAAGAGCTTCTCCTTAAGCAGCTAGCAATGTGGTAGATCAGTTCATTCGACTAGATGCTCTTCTTGCTGTTCACTGAAGCTTGAGGGCCAAGACTCACAACAGTGCCCACAAGGTCCTTGTAGAGAAGATTCTGTTACCTCTGGCTGCTACAAAAGATGCAATGTTAGAAAATCAGTGCCTTCATCATGCCAGGATGCATAGCCAACAGCCTCTACAGGAGAATAGATTTGGCCTACCTCTAGAGTGGGCCTACCTGATAGACAGAGAAGTCAGGCTGAGCCCCCATTTTGATTGCATTCACTTCTTAAGGTTCTTGTTTCACTGACTTTTCTAATACTTCTTCAGAAAGCTATTTCTCCCACCTGCCATACAAATAAGAGAAACATTCTGTTCTGATTTAAATAGCTTTGCTTCTCCCATACCTTACTTAATCATTAGGGAACTGTAAAATTGCATAAATAGATGCCATTCAGAATATAAACATTGGAGTGACTTTGATTTGCTCCCTTTTGGCAGAGTACTTTTGAAAGAATGATGAGAAAAGATAACATATCTTGAAATTCCACTCTAACAAACAATAAATTACCCTGCTGAAAGCAGATTATTTTAAAGTACAATCCATACTGCATCTCAGCCCAAAATACAGGCAGATGCCTTGATGTCAAGTAGCTCATTTAAGAAGCAACAGTAGATGTTAAGACAAATAAATGGCCAATAATAAGAGCATCACATAAATCTCTGAAATATAGTAGTAAATGAATGTCATTAGAAGCTCACATTCCAAGTTTTGGAAGAGTAGGAGTTCTGAAGCTAAATACCAATTTTAATATCTTTCATTTACTATCTACCAAGGGACTCTAAAAGAATTCACCACATAAAATATTTCTGTGGGAAGAAAGATCTAAACAGGAAAAATCAGATGCTCGAAAACAAAATCGGTTTCCACGTGCTTTATTATACTGCCGTGGTGTAAACCGGCTGAATCTTGCCCCTGCAGATTTGTAAAGTACAGGGAGAACGTGGATGACATTGCTGCTAGAAGGACACATACCTGTCCATTTCACAGCCTCATCCAAGTGATGAAGCTGCATTAAGTGCAGCAGCAAGTCTCACAGCAGCAATTAGCAATGGTTATGTGCCTGCCTAACACAAATTCAGTGAAGGAGGAGCTTTTTCTGATACCAGGCTCTCTAATCCTGATGAGGTGAAATACAGCCAGCTATGGTATCTCTCTGCACCAGGCTTCATCCCAGCATAGTGAGAGGTTGTGCAGAGAATAACGTGCTCCACAACAGAAAAACGAAGTATCTTGCGAGGGAACAGGATGATTGACCATTCCCTTTTTTTCCCTTCGCATCAGCTGGCAGGATCTCACCCTTTTGCAAGATACTTAGTGTTGGCAAAGGGAAGGCCAAGAAAGTAGAACAGGGCCAGAATTGCCCTTAAACAGAGATTGCCTTAAAGTTGCTGTAAATTACATGGGGACAAGTTGGTGCTCAGACATCCTTTTGGTTCCATGATTTCAAACATGAACAAAGCCATCAGTCTCCCACATTTTCTGTTGAGGGAAGTGCAGCTTGAACTCTGTTGCAGATCCAGTCCTACATCTCTAATGCTCAGAGCTCCCAACAGCACTAAGCAATTCTAGTTGCATCTCTCAAAAGGTTCATTGCACAGTGTACAGGCACTGGTGAGAACATCTGTGTTCAGGAATAATCATCACATCTTCTTCTGAGAATCTCATTCAAACACATCTATAGTTATTTCCAAAAGTATATTCTTTCAGCCATAGGAAAGGTTATTTCAAGAATAAACACTGTTCCTGAGATCAGTTCACCAATATGATCTTTAAAAGCTGCTTTCTCTTATATCTTTCACCTCAGTCAGGAAAAACATACATTTCGCAAAACACAGCAGCATAATAGCAATCCTTGATGTTGTGCTCTTCGTCATGCTTTAGAGTTGTGATGCCTGTCTGAGCACTTACATGTCTGCTGATAAAGTATTATCTCCCAAAAAGATTACACATAATGGGTTTGGATTTTTATGCAACTACAAAACAAAATGTTACTCATAAACTGTCCTGTACAAAGAACCCAAAATAATGGCTCTAACCTTTGATTACATACGAGAGATGGACCAGAAGCAGCAAAATGGATTGGAGTTCACAGGACTATTTCCGTCCTGCATCTCCAGCCTCTGATGCTGGCATTGTTTGCAGAAATTCCACACAAGCCAAATTGTAATCCAGGCTCTTAGACAAGTAAACAATATTTGGAAGAAGTATAAGAAATATGTGAAAGTTATCAGATTCAGACAATTTTGATTCAAACACAAAGAAAGCAACTTAAAAAGAATGTTTTCAAGATAATGTTGTTCTTCTTATAAGCATAAATGACTTGCCTTGGAATCTGTTAGATGGATGTAACATACAAATGCATGTCTTTATTGCTAGCTAAAGCAAAAATTGTGCTAGTACAAAATGGGCAGAAGAGGTCTTCTGTATGTACCAAATGGAGAAGGAAAGATTATAATCCCTGCTATCTACAAAGCAGTCATTTATGCTACTGAAAAACCTTGGAAATTTATGCAAATGGACAATGTACTGGTATTGGTTTTCTAATTTTTTTATTATATTTATCTGGTTTAGATTTGTACTTAAAATTGTAAAAGACTGAGGAAACAAGTTTTTAAAATGATGTATTTAATCTATTGCAACAGCAAATGAACGATGGATTTTTATCTGAATAGGAACATCCAAAGAAATCTTAAAGGACCAGGGAACTGACTTTACCGCCTGCCTTCATACTATGTCAAGCCAACAAAATACTGAAGATGAAACAATTAAAGGAACAAGGGGGAGCATGGTAGAGAGTGGGATGACAGGCATCAAACCCACTTGCCTTGTTGGAAAGGTCTAACTGGGTCCTGAAACATATGTTAAAAAATGTGTAAGACAAAACAGTTCTGAAAACATCACCTATCAGTCCTTTCTTTGTATTATAGAACACTGTTTTAAATTGATTTATGCTTGGAATGGCTATATAGACAACAGCCAGGAGATACTACAAATGTAATACATGCAACATGGGAGGAAAACCCTTTGATACCTAAAAATGTTTTCAGATAAGTCTGGTATCTGAGAGAAACATAGGAGAATGGAATGTATTTGCCACTAGGCTGAAAAAATGCATCATTTCAGCGCACTGGCACACATTTTCTCAGAAAGAGATGGTTCTTATTTTAACACTAGCTTTTCTTTCTAAGAAGCTATCAAGCCACTCTCTCACTGATCTTGGTGTACCAGAAAAAAAGGTCACTGCCCTTAACTGCTCCCCACAACCAGCAGCTGCTTACCATCATCCCCCTCTGCTGGAGGTGTAACAGTCCAGGCACTATAATGCGCTCCGGGAAAAACTGAAGTTAACCTGTGCTCACTTCTGCCAGGAGGAGGATGTCAGGACAAACGCCTCCAAACCGCAGCCATCAGAGCGAAGCCGTACTGAGCACCCAGGGCTGTTACCTCTTTCTCCACAACAGACCTACCTGGAAGTGTCCCTCTGTCAAAGCTTAGAGTCCCCACCGCGATCTGCTGCCAGCAGAGAGGCCTCCCTCTCTGCTCACGCTTCTTTAATTGCCTCCCATAGACTTTTCCCTTTCACTCTTCTCACAGTGCAGCCTAGCAGCAGACTCTGGCTTGTGCACAGAAAACTCTAACAGCAGCTGCTTGCTAGACCCTGCAGGTGGCAGTAAGAAACTCTATAAACTTCTTAATGAAAACAGGACTAACAAACTACAGAGCAGTAATTATACCCCAAAACTTTTCCATAGAGATTCTGGCAACGACTGTTTTCATTCCCTGTTCTCATTAAATGTCTGATGCCTTCTTTCGTGCCTAGTTGCATCCTCAAACTGTGCTCAGATCTGTATGTTACCTGTGGACCAATATAGTTTTCCAGAACTTCTCAATGACATCTGTCAATCAATTCTGCCCTGTCAATAGCCTAAAGAGCAGAGACTAAGTAACAACCAAGTAAGACAAGTAACCCCACAGAACTTAGTAATAATTTTAATTTGAAAGATGTAAAGAAGACAGAGGAATAATCTACTGTGACAAGCAGGAGAAGAAAAATTAAATAGCAGGGAGCATTGCTTTTATCATAATATGCACAGAAAAAAAGCAATTGTGTCCCATCATTGGTGCCATTTAAAACCATGTTTGGTCAAATCAGTTCTGAAATGCACTGGAAATACCAACTTCATCCAAGTGGGCAACTATTTTCTAAATGACTAGTGGGATACTGTCACTGCTCAAAAACAAACTTCATCAAGATGTCTAGTATCGTCTGTATCAGCCTCGTAGTATCGTTTACAACTTAAAACTATCTGATGTATGGGAGAATTAATTTTGACTTAAGCTTCCAGCAACCTGCATAATTATAATTTTGAAACTTCATGATAACTTTCATTTATTATAATGAATTATTGTGCAGAATAGGCATTCGTTGAATATACTTAACACTTCTCTATTTTCTCTTTAGTCCTTTTTTCTATCTCTGATTACACTATTATTGAACCTAATGATATTTCTTTCCCTTGGAGCTAACAATTTATGATGCCATGTAACTTAAAGGACTTCTCATATTTAGTTGTTTACTGCTTAAAGTCCTTGTTGTTAAATAGACTTTCCTATTTTGTTACAACTCTTCCTTAGTACCTTTCAATCAAAAAAAGATGTAACTATTTTAAATTGACTAAGCTCCATAACACTCCCAAAGTTTAATTTTACGAATATTTTACATTAAGTTGGGGCACCACAAGACAATTTGCCACAAGACCATACATTTAGCTATCTCAGAGCTAAGGAAAAGAGTCCAAACCTGCTGATTTGATAGATTTGGGGTCAAGAGCAGAAAAATATCTTTTTCATGTCTAATTAGTTGCTGCTTTTCACCTTCTTCTGTACTGTAGAACATATCTGCTATATGCTTCTGCTTCTTAGTATCATCTAGATTAAAATATTTTGTTTGTGCAGAGGTCTAGGTCATCAACAGCACTCTTGATCTCCCTTCCTCTCTTCTTCTGACATGTCATTTGGCTTTTGCTCTTCCAAGAGAGATCTTAAGTTTATTACAGAGTACTAGAAAGTAATACTTCCTAGACCTTTGTAGGCCATCACAGACACAACGGATGACATTCAGGCAATTCATAAATTTGGTATCCAATGCATGGCTTCCCATGATTTCAGGAGACTCCCTGGTCAAGATCATTCCTTCCAGTTCTATGTTCCTGTAACTCTAGCCTTTCTGTAGTCTGTAGACAAAGCTCCTACTCTAAGATCCTAATTCATTTAAGCATTCCATTCAGTCCATCCCAGAAAGCCTCTTAGTACCTTCTTAGCATTAAGTATGTTCTTAAGTCTCACTGGTTTCGACACGATTTGAGCTTGCATCGTAGGAAAAGCACTTACTTGAGTCTGTCCTGAACTCAACATGTATTCTTCTGAACAGGAGCCAAAGTTCTTCTTATAAAATTAATACCCTTTTTTAAATTATGTATTACTTTTTCCATCCTGTCCTAATCACGGAATGAGTTAATGCTACTTGGAAAATATAAAATTAATTAATGGAGGTAGGAAATGTAAGATTAAGATAACATGTTCAGGAAGTATATGCTGTTCCTTCTCACATCTGTTTTCACTCTATCTTCTGCATTTGAATTTCCTTCCAAATGATCAAACATTGTCATCTACTCTGAGGCTGTAAGCCGCTAATGTTGTCGTAAGTCTCTGTTTGATATTGCCTGTTTCTGCCTGTTTACCTCACTTGTGTCTGGCATGCCTTTCTCCTCTGCTGTAAATAGGACCACTGTATCATTGCTGATTAATGTGGCCTGCTGATTAATGATCTCTACTCTTCCAAATCACATTTGCTTTTTTTCATTTTTTACTGAAATGCCCACATTCAAAAATAGACTTTCACTCTATTTATAAAATAGTCTATAATCCAAACCCTTCTTAGATTAATCCTTCCTGACTTTTTCTTTCTGAAGTCCCCTGTTACGTTTATAAGAAATTAACTACATCTGTGAGGGGAGAAGTCAGAACTTTCTGATCATCATTTAAAGCAATTATCTGTGCAGTAACAAACTTGTGTTCCCAAATGACTTAATATTTTACTTTCTTCCTTGCTCTTCTTAGTTCAGTTCTATTACACTCTTCATTCTTCTTCCCTTTTGGTTCTAACATTTATCTTACTTTAATAGTCATATTCTACTTTAAATTAAATAATAAACTCTTAGTACAGATGAACTTGTATTCTATGAATTTTTGCAACTAACAGCACATGGATCCAGATACTGATACAATATAGAAAACAGACTGCAAATTTGTAAATGGTTTAACATCTATAACTATATAGATCATGCCTCTGATAGTCCCAAAGGTTACGACTACCTCACTTCACTGTCTGTTCATACAGATTCAATAAACCAGAAAGACAAAGGCAAATCTCAGTCTTCATTTGAAAACATTTATCTGGTGCATTTTTTCCATAAACTCATAAATCACTTATTTAACTGGTCATGATTCAAAACAGGAACAAGCCTATGACCTTCACTTCTGCAACAGATGACTTCTAGTACTGACAAGAGTCACCCTGATCACATTCAGATTTTAAATGGGTAGGATTAACACCAGGGTTACATGTAGGATGAGTATCTGTGCTGTGAGGAAAGTGAAGAGTCAGGCTAAAGCAGCTATTCAGAAGGGGATGCCAGAATTAAATGATCATTGCTGCCACTGCAGGTCCCCGGGATAAATTTCTGGTTTAATGAACGCAGAGGTCATTAAGTTACATTTAGGATTCGGCAGTGAGCTCATTGTGAGCCTAGTCTAGAAAACTTGCTAAGGCAACTAGTTATATCTTGGCTTGGAGCAAGCACAGGTCTGTAGAATAAATTTTAGACCATAGACAGAGTAAAGCTTAGTGGTAAAAAAAAAAAAAAAAAAAAATCAAAGCGGGGAGGAAGAAACCTTAGCTCCATAGCAGATTGCAGCATCGTGTTGTCTTAGGAATCTGTTACAGCAGGCTGTGCCTATGCTTAGAGCACGTTTGGGTCGCTACGCTTTTGGCTCGTGTTAGGACCACATCTAAGGTGAAAAGTCTGGCTGCTGGAGGCCTAGCAAAAACCTAATGCCTAATTTTAGGAAGGACTGATGGAAAGACTAAAAATCCATCCCGCTGGGCACGGCCACGGCGGCACCAAAGCCGCGATGCGGCGGTGGCTCCAGCTCACGGCGGAGCAGGCGTATCCAGCGGGCGAGAGGACGCGGGCTCTTCGCTGTGGAAGGTGCCTGGCCCCGGGGCGCAGATCCTCGCCGCGAACCAACGCTTTAGTCCTGCCCCTCGAAACGCTCGGGACGGCGAGCGCCCGACGCACTACAACGCCCGGCCTGGGACGATGGACGCGGCCACCGCGCCGCCAGCGCTGCTCGGACAGGTTCCGTCAGCCTTGCGGCCCCTCTTTACCTTCCTACCGGGTCCCCGCGATGCCCCAAAGCCGCTGACGGGGGCGCAGGGGGAGAGGCCGGCGCGGCGCGACGCCGCGCCAGGCCCGCGGCTCCTCCCGGCGGCGCAAAGCGCGGCGCGGCGAAAGGGCGCCCGGGCCGCGGCGCTCCGCAGGCCCCGCCCGCCGCCCGCCCCGCGCCGGGCGGGAGGGATGCGAGGCGCTCGCCGGCGCCTCTGCTCCGCCTTGCTCGTCGCTTACGGCCTCTTCTCGCTCTACGCGGCCTACAGCGTCTTCCTGCGGCCCGGCCGCGCGGCGCGCCGGCCCCGCCGCGGCCCGCCAGGTGAGAGCGGCGGCCGGCTGCGCGCGGCGGCGGCCCCGGCGCCCCGCGCTCGGCCCGCGGGGCGGCCCCGCGCGGGCCCAGCGGCGCCCTCCCGCCGAGGGCCGCGGCGGCAGCCCCAGGGCGGGGCCGAGGCCTTGGGCGCCCGTGGTGGCGGCCTCCCCCCGTCCGCCGCGAGGCCCCGCTGGCGACGGCCATTTCCTCGGTGGCTTGTGCGGGCCCGCAGGCCGCCGCGGTGATGGCGGCCGGCGCCGCGCTGCTTCCCCGCGCTCTTTAGTCCCGTTAGATAGCGAAACTCTTCCCAGAGCGTGTTTCACGGCGTGACTAACGTCGTGTGCCCCATGCCGGGCGGGCAGAGGCGCCTGAGGGCGGCCCAGAGGAGTAAGGCAGCAGCGGCCCGGGAAGGGCAGGCCCCGGTTCTGCGCCTAGAGCCGCCGGCTGAGCGGCGCGGGCGCTTCCCGCCTCCCCGCGGCGGAAAATTCCTGTCGAGGGTTGCCTGGTGCGTTTGGCATGAGTAGAGCCGTCGGTGGCACTGCTCGGCTAGGAGCGGCTTTGTAAACGGGGGGTCTTCGTGTTTCGGAAATACAGAGCATGTTGCTCCGGGCGGCGAAGAGTGGAACCCGTGGGAGGCCGACGAGAGGAACGAGCAGGCCGCCTCGCAGCAGAGATACGAGGCGCATCTTAAAGCGATCAAAAGTGTGAGGTCTCACCTAGAACAAACCAGTCTTAGAGTGCAGATTTGGGGCAAAGCAGCAGTGGGTAAGCACATGTAGTTAATATGTCAGGCGCTTAACCTTTCTGATATGTTACTGTTCTCAGTTTCTTTAAATTTCTGTAATTCGTATATGATTAAGTAATGTGGGTATATGCAAATAAAAAACATTGAGAAAGTGGTAACTGTTCTCAAAATTATGTTGACACTAACATAGCAGCAGTTAGGCTCTGGTTCTTAATATCAGTTCTTTTAAAGACCGTTTTTTACATTTGTCAAAATGGCACAAATGGCAGGCAAGCGCTGTTACTTGTTAAATTGAATGTAGTTCATAGTAGGACAAACACAGGTGCAAAGAATATCTTTTCTCTGTCGCATTTACGCTTTGTGAAATGAAGCATTGTATGGTGGGGAATACAACACTGTGTGTACTGTAATACAGCTACCACGGATAAACTGTGGCTCAAGCTCCTCTTGGCCTCTTTGACAACTGCTGAAGAGATTTCATTGTTCTTATGTCATTTTTTTTGAAAGTGTAAAATGTCAGCTTCAGTTGAACTTTTATGTGGCATTGTAGAACACATTGGTGTATTATATGCTGCCGCATTCTCTCATAAAAATTTGATGTATTTCACAAAAGCTTTCAAAGAATTACATTTGTCCATAAAATGATGATTAATATTTGTTTATTTTTAAGTGTTATGTGTACTAAAAAGAGATGCTAACAGAAATGATAGTGTGGTATGCCTTCATACTGACTATCTTGATTGCCAAAGAATCCTTTTAAATGTCTTGATGTGTGTAAATACTGTCTTAACTAATTCCAAATTAAATGGAGTTTGGTGAGAAAGCCCATATTATGTAGGGAGCTCTGATATTTCTTTAGTGAATTCTTATGTTATTATATGCATTTTTGTCTCCTAGAAAAAGTATTTTACAGGAACTGTAAAGTAGGCAAAATGTATACGTTCAAGTTCTCCATCGTATCTTCATCATTTATATAGGTCTATACCTTTGGCAACATATTTTTGAAGGGCTTCTTGAGCCAGCTGATGTCACTGCACAGTGGAGAGAAGGAAGTCAAAAGGCAGGAAAAACGCGTTTCAGGTACAAGCTGCATGATATTGGCTTAATTTGCGTTAACTTTAATCTATATGTTGGAAACTTAAAAGAATATGAGAAGATACACAGGTTCATTGTTTTGTCCATTTCCTCAAAATGGCAATTATTTTAATACCATCATTTGCATATATGTTAAATTTTTAGTGTTTTGATACCTGAGGAGCTTTTTATTGGTTTTAACTTCAACTTGGATGCTAGCTCCTATGGAAATGTTTAGTTTACATCAGTTACTAACATAGCAGATGTTAAAATTTGACAGGCTGGTAAGAATTTGTTCTACTCTCTAGTCAAATTAGGAGTAATTTTGTAGTTTTTTGTGAGGAAGAATTACTGTATGAGTTTGGCTGCTTACTGATAAGAAAACTATTTTCTGAAATACTGACCTCTATTGTCCGACAGAGTCGCAGAATTTTGGGGGTTGAAAGGGACCTCTGGAGATCATCTGGTCCAATCCCCCTGCTCAAAGAGGGTCAGCTAGAGCAGCTTACTCAGTACAGTCAAGTTTTGGATATTCCTAGAGATGAAGACTCAACAGCCTCTTTGGGCAACCTGTTCTAGTGTCCAGCCACCCTCACAGTGAAGAAGTGTTTCCCTTTTTTAAGATGGAATTGCCTGTATTGCAGTTTGTGCCCATCATCCCTTGTCCTGCCACAGGGCAGTGCTGAGAAGAATCTCACTCCATCTTCTTCACATGCTTCATCTTTCTCTTCTGTCTCGCTGGAGGATATAGAGCAGGGAGAGTCAACCTTCATACCATTAAGTAATGACATTCCCGAATTGCTGTACCTTTGAGAGTCACACTTTTTTACATTCTCTGCTGCCTTCCCCCAGTCTCAGTCCCTGATAGCCCCAGTTGTTCAGCAGTTTTCTTCTGTCGCATTCTCCTGTTGCCTTTATGCAAATTACAACCATCTACAGTCATTTCAGATCACCAAGTGAAAACATACCAGTCCGCTAACAAAGTAAACTAACAAAGATTTCATAATCTGATAAAGGAATTCCTAAAGAACATAATCTTCCAGAGTCCTCCAGACTCTCAAGGCAGCCTACATCCTACTTCTTCCTGACCTGTGTAATTTTCTTGAATCAGCATCCCACATTTAGACTCAGCACTATGCAAGCACAGAAGACCATACCTACTTTCCAGCAATGACTGCGTTTTATATGTTTGCTGCGCTTGTTGTCTATGTAACTCCGTGGTCCTTAACACAGATATAGTAGTTTACTTGATCTGTGATCCAGAGGCCTGCTGAGGTAGTGCACTGGGTCACCAACAGAAGCATAGAGCAATTGAGCATGTGCAAGCCCTTGCCCTCTAAAAACCTTACAAAAAGTCATGAACCATGAGTTGTACCTAATACCATGAACAGAAGACACAGTAAGTGTACAGCTGAGAAGCAATTTCATCTGCTTTTGTGATGCCTAGGGCATGTTAACCATACACGCAAGGTAGAGCTGCTCACAAGCCTTGCACATAGTGACAGGTACTTTGCTGAATGTTCTCACTATCTTCCTGTTGAAGCTGTACCACCAAGTCATAAATAGTGAGAGCTTTCACGTGGCCGATGGGAAAAGGGTTGCGGAGTTTTGTGTAACAGTTAAGGCATTCATCTGAAAAGGGGAAACCTTTGTTCTCATCTCTTTTCCCAGGGCGAACAGAACAGGTATCAATGTAAGAATCACTCTGCCAGTTCAGACCAGTGGTCAGTCTAGCAAAGACTTCAGGCTTACAGTCATGGTGGGAGATGCTGTTTAGGGAGATGAGGTGAACCTGGCCACTGTCTGCAGTCTTTCCTCCTCATCTTCTTCCAGTTTAGGGGTTAGGGATGCTAGGAATTACATTCCTACTTATTCCCATTAGTGTGTTTTTATAGGCCTGTTACCCATAAATTTGTCCCAGTTCTTTTCTGAATCTGCTGTTACTGTCTTCCGTAACAGTCTTTGGCAGCAAACTGCAGATATTCACTATCTGCTGTATCAAAGTGGACCTTACCACTTTTAAACCAATATCCAACTAGTTTCTCTCCTGCTAGAGTTGTACCTATTTTTAGTAATGCAGGATTTGGTGAATTTACCCTCTCCACCCAGTCTTCTCCGAAGTGGAAGAGTCTCTGCCTGTAAATTCTTTCCTCCTAAAACTGCTTCTCTGTTCCCTCAGTCAATTTAGTTGCCCTATTCTGTGTATATCCTCATTCCTTTTTCTCCTTCTTGAGATGTGGAGGTCAGTTAATACACAGTAATCAAGAAGAGAGCTTGCTTGTTGTCTTCAGTGGTCTTCCAGATAACACTAGTTGGATTTTCAGCTATTGCTGCACAGTGAGTGAGTGATTTCAAACAACTGTTAACTTCTCTATTTGATAGAATACTTCGTGTATTTTACATTGTTTCTTGCTACAGAGAATGAGTTGGGTGTGCGAATCTTCTCTGCTATGTCTTTGTCATATGTTGAATGTCTTTTTTTTTAATACCTTTGTCGTCCAGTGGTCCTGCCAAATCTGTAACTGTCTTCCTGGTTTTGATATATTTACAGAACCTTTACCTATCAACTTAAGCATCCTTTTACAAGACAACTTTCAAATTGCTTTTTAGACTCCTTAATTTTCTGTTTACATTTGATCTGCCATGTTTTGTGAGCTTTCCTGTCCTCCTTATTTGGACAAGCTTTTCATTTTTTAAAAAAATGTTGACCTTTTCCCTTTGACAGCCTCCTTGACTTTTCTCTTGGATTGCATTGTTTTCTTTCGGACTTGTGGCACACAATTTACTTGGACTTCTTATACAGTGTTTTTCAACAGCTTACAAGCTGCTTGCAAGCTTCTTGTTGTTTAGACAGACTGTTAAGGGTTTTCTTCTTCATTTTTACGTAGTTCCTTTATTTGATATTGAATATCTCTGTGCTGGATTTATTTGGTATGCACTCTCCTGCTACAGTATTAAGCTTAATCATATTATGATTGGTGTTACAGGGTGGCTGACCTTTGAACTAGGCCCTGGATATTACTGAAGACCCAGTCCAGAATAGCATCTTTTCATATCAGTACAAAGAATAGGAAGGAAAAGCAAGGAATTTCTAGGAAACAGTAATTCATTCAGTACAAAATGTAATTTCTATACCTCATCCTGATGAGGCATTAATCCAGTCTGTATGTGAGTAGTGGTAGTACTACTGCCTGTCTTAATTTTGCAGCTTCTCTGATCTCCTTCACATTTCCTGATCACTATTTTTTTTATGATCAGGAGTTAATAGTACAACTTTAATACTGTGCTTTATTACTGGAGTATGGGATTTCCATAGTAGTGCTTTTTTTTCCCCAGTGTAGTTTTATGCTATTAAACTTCATGTTTTTCATCATATGAACCAATGCTTCCCCTTCTGTATATCCTGTTATTTCTGTGAAGCTGAAGGCCTTGCACTATTGGGTCCATTGACTGAAACCCTTTCCCCTCAGGTTTCTTTTTACAGGGTGATGGTTGGATAGAATACATATCGTATTGACTGCTTTAGGCATTCTGGTGCTCCGAGTGTTATCGCCTAAGAATCCCAGTGATGAGAGTGTGCTACTGAGGCAGTTGCAGTCCTTGTGCCTTATCGAGTATTTTTGCCCTGTATTTTAAAGCTAGGATTTAAGCCTTGACCTGACTTATATTTAAGTTATTAAAAGTCTTGGGTCCAAATCACTCATGACCCTTGTCTCCGGAATACACTCATGAGCCAGGAGCATGTCAGCTTAGCTCAGGTTCAGAACACACTTGCTTAAGGCTACTCTGTTTCAGATATCCTCACTAGAATAGTTTTTGCTGCTTTTTCTGTGAATTTTTTTTCCTCATCAGGCATGTTTATCCTTGAATTGAAATTAGCTGTCAACCTAAGCACTTCAGAGGTTAATTTAGAATAAGCATGCTTTTTAAGTTTAACTGGTAGTTGAAAGCCTGTAGTAATGCAGAAGACCTAAAAAGAAAAATAAACTCCACTTCATGGATTCCTGAAAAAAGGTTTGCAATTTTTTCCCTCACCGCTCTTTTTTCCCAAGCTGTGTAATCACTACCACTTCGAGTTCAGTCGGTAGTCGTAACACAGCAGTTAGCTGAAGCAGGAACCGGCAAAAATTCATTACTTTGTGACAGTGCATTAATGGCAATTAGGATTTTGTTGTATGACTGAAATTCCTCTGTAGAATAGTGTGTGCAAGACCTAGAAATGCAGTTTTATACTGAAAATGTTTGTGCTGCTTAGCTTTTATCAAAGCCTGGAGTTAAATCCAGGTTATACAAGCAACACGAGTTTACCTTTAGATGAATACCTCTATGTTAACAGATTCTACACTAGAATCAGATTACACCGTCTCTTTGTTGGTCTAACCCTGACTTACCCATAATTACACAAAAGATTTGTAATACACCAGACCATCCAAACAACTGTTTCACATAAGAGTTTTTCTTAATATACTGTTACAGATTTTGGGGGAGGGTTGTCTCTCTTTTTCTTATACTGTATTTGTCAGTTATTTCTGGAATGAATAAAAAAGTTTGTCATTTCGTGCGTAACAAAGCACATCCTTTTTTTTTTCAGTTGATTGATTTATCCACGTGTCAATATTTGAATATGGTATTAGTTCTGATTTGTTGAAAAAATACCCTATTTCCATTTAAGTCTAAATCTCCTTATTTTGCAGAATAAAGCGAAAGGCAAGCTTTATTTCTGCGTTATAGCTAGACATTAACAACAGGAATTGTTACATAGTTGCATGGTTACATTACAGTATATTGCATTGACTTTATATAAGAAAAAGTCCCTAGAGTACAGACTGTGTAGTATAGATTTTTAGAGGATTAGATAATGTCAATAATTCGTCTTAAAGATATTTGGTCTTTAAATTTTGCTTTTCACAGCTTCATCACTGGTCCATCTGTAGTTCCTGGGTACTTCACAGTAGAAGCTGATAATGTTGTGCTAGTTCTGAATGGAAGAGAAAAAGCAAAAATCTCCTATGCCACTCAGTGGTTGCATTATGCACAAACATTAATTCAAACTCGCAAGATACAGCATGTTGCTGTTGTGCTACTTGGAAATGAGCAGTGCAACAATGAATGGATTCAACCGTACCTGAAAAGAAATGGAGGATTTGTAAATCTACTGTTCGTAACATACGACTATACGTTGGTAAATGAAGAAGATATTTTCCAGTGGCCTTTAGGAGTAGCTACGTAAGTGCTATAGACACAAATTATAGTGAAGACTTATTTGTTATGCATGGGGAATGGAAAATACCTCTGAATGTTACTGCACTGTCCAAAATGATTATACTCACTAAATTTTGGAACATGATTCTATTTGATTTTCTAAATCAAGTGTTAGAATCTATAGAAATTACATTTTGAAATTAAAATAATAAACAAGAATGCCAGGATTTAGCGAGCCCTATAAAAAGCGAACCTTTGTCTAGTTTTGCTTTTGTTTCTTTATTTTTTCCTTCAGTAGATCTGTTCTTGAAATCTATTATCACTGCTAGTGTAATATGGGGATTTAAGATTTTTATATAATCAGGTTTCAACTAATGCTTGTTTAAGACAGGAAAGGGTTAGTACTGGTAATATGTTTGGGGTTTTTTCCTTTCTTCTGTGTCTCAAAAAGAAATTGCTTCTGCCTCCTTTCTGTAATTGGTATACTCTAGTGTTGCAGTAAGATGCAATTCTCCAGTAGCCCAAGCTGGTTTAACTGCTTCCTCACAAAAGCTTTTTGCTATACTTAGTGCTCAGGCTAGTTATGTGGTGTAGAAACAAGTTTAGTTCAGTTAGATGTGTCTTTTCCCAAGGTATCCCCTTTAACAGAGTTATTCAAGTTACAATGTTTTAGCTACTCATAATGGTAATCAGAGATGAAAAGAATGCATGATTATTTTTATATATACCTTGTGTTGAATTTGAATTTTCTGTCTTGTATGGAGGTTGTTTGAAACCTGTCTGGAGCTTTATGGTTTGGTTGGTTACCACATCCTGATGTTACTACATTTTTTTTTTTTTAATTCAGTTTGATCTATGCAGGTTGCAAAAAGATGTTTAGGCCAGATCATTCATTCAGCAGCACTTTGTCCTAAATTGGTGCTACCATTTCCAATGCTTTTCCCACAATAAGTTAAATATTTTTATCTGCTTTATAAAAGAGAAAATGTTGCGGATTTTGACAGATTTTTATACATAGATTAAATTTGCTCTGTGTCATTAAAATATTGTAAATTTGGATTCTTGAAAGTGTCTGAGAGTTAATGGAATTAGAGTTTCTAAGCAAAAAATACTTGATTTTTGAGGCACCAAGATTAAGATGACAATTGGCTAACAAAGCAACAACAGTTACAGTAGTAGAATGGAGAAAGATAAATCAGGTGTCAGAATGGGGCTTTTTGAATGTTTATGTAAAAGCAGAATAAGCCGTGAGAATGGGCAAGGTTTTCCAAACGAAGAGAGAAAAGAAAGATGTAGTATGCTGCAAAAACATTTGGTATGAAGAAAAGTAATTCTCTGAGAATAGTGAATTAATATTTCCAGTTCTCCTTCTTGTTTGAAAGGACTGTTCATCTAAATTTGGAGAGATGAAGAAAGTGAATATGTCTTCGGGACCATTAAAGTTGATTAAGAAGTCAGTGAGAGATAAAAGGAAATAGAGATCAGCTTTGAAACCAGTAAAGAATGAAACCAGGATACAACTTTCTTAAAAAAAAGAAAAAAGAAAAAAGAAAAAAAAAACTCACTGCAATAATGTAAAGAGAAACAGCAGGGAAATAGTACAGTGATCTATTAAAAATAATGAAACTAGAAGCAGTGTCTATCTTAATTTGAGAGTGTGAAGGAAAAAAGGGAAGACTATTTACCATTCACCTGCTTCAGAAAAAATACTAAATAAATTTTATATAATTAAAAAGTTTGTACCAGCTCCTCAGCTGAAGCAGTATTTCACTAGCTGTCATGTTGAATAAAATTGGTGATTTAAGAGTAGCCAAAAGATTAGATTGGTGTAGTCCACAAAGATCAAAGTGAAATATTCCTTTGAGAAGGTACCAGTGGTATTTTCAGTTGATAGGCATATTCAGCAATTCAGGTAGCTGAGACATTGACTCCATAATAACCATTAACCTGCCCATTTCAGTCAAAAACAGTATTTGCATTGAGAAAAGCTGCTTTTGAAAAAACATGCATTTCTTAAGGACATTTTATAACATATATACATAATTTTTTTGATGCTAAGATGAGACGTAATCTTCTAGAATGTCTGAAAAGAGCAGAGGCCACAAATAAATAAAGATCAACATTTAGGTCAGGATGTTTACTGGTTTGCTAATGGGTCTGTCTGTAGTTACAGATTTGGAATGCTAAAATAGATATTTTTAACTTTAAAACCTACTACAGTAAACATGAAAAGATGCAAAATGTTTTTTCTCTGACCTAAAGCATATCATTATCTAATGTGTGTGTTCTCGTTACAGCTACAGAAATTTTCCAGTTGTAGAATCCAGCTGGTCAATGCTACATGATCCAAGATCGTATCTGTGTAATTTTTTAGGAACAGTTTATAAAAATTCTTCTAGGGAAACCCTGTTGGAAATTCTGAAACGGGATGGGCTTGATAAACTTTGCTGGATTGCAGCCAGAGAACAGTAAGAGCTTTGATCTACTTCATGAAAATACTCTGAATTTCCTTCCTCATTCATTATTACTAACCTTTCTTCAATCTTAAATAGTTCAAATAAAGATAACCAGTCATAAATGAAACAAAGAGAACAAGTCTTTTTGTGTAGGTCTTGAGTAACAGCCTTGATGTTGCAATATCTTACATAAAGCATAATGGAAAAAATCCTATATGTATTTACTATATATAAAGACAGTCATTTTGTTTTTAGACACATTTGATTGTGGTGGGAGGAAACATACTTGTCTTGCACATTATGCATGTTCATGACCTACCAGAAAAAAAGACGATTGTGTTTTGTTGAATTAGTTCTATAAAAAAGAACAGATTTAATCTTTTGTTTCAAGTAAGTAGACAGATCTTTTGACTGATAGAAGTAGGGTTCTGATTGTATTTATTTATTTTCCCAAGCAACACTTGTAAAATATTTGGTAATAGGCACAGTTGTGCTTAAGAAGACCGTGGCTGTGCTGACAAAGAATCTCAGACTTTATCTGTGGCATAAACTGTTTTACAAAAGTTCCAAAGCATTCTAGGCAGACTGGTAAGGTTGACAGATTGCTTTACATCATGATTTTTGAAGAGTAAACCTTTACGGATTTAAAATATTCGGGGCAAAAGGATTTCCTTTAAAAATCCATCAAATGTCTCCCAGCATGTCTGTTGCTGAACTCTACTTTGAAGTAAGGTGATACATGCTTCATGTGAATAATATAAAAGTCTTTAAAATGAAGTTTCAATTTGTCTCTTATACTTCTAAGTACTAATTTTTTTTAAAGCACCATATCTAAACAATGTTATCATCTCTTATTAATAGTGATTTTCTGTAAATATTTTTAGAAGACTATTCAATAATATTTAGGTTTAAAAATAAAAGCCTATTGCTGTGTGTGTGTATGTAAAATGTTTGCATCCACATGTTCATAAATTTCATAAATAATTGAAATTATAGCATGTCTCTCCCTTTCATTGTAATACATTCATGCCTGTCAAAAATGTTAATTTTCAACTCCTTTATTTTCCTAGATGGCAGCCTCAAGAAACAAAGGAAAGTTTCAGAAGCTATCAAGATGCTTTACTGCAGAGTGATCTGACATTGTGCCCAGTGGGAATAAATACAGAATGCTATAGAATATATGAAGCTTGTTCATACGGATCTCTGCCGGTTGTAGAAGATGTAATGACACCAGGTGACTGTGGAAATTCATCAATGTATCACAGTGCTCCATTGCAATTACTGAAGACCATGGGGGCTCCATTTATCTTTATTAAAAACTGGAATGAGCTTCCTGCTGTTCTAGAGAAAGAAAAGAAAAAGAGCTTACAAGAAAAGATTCAGAGGAGAAGAAAACTGATAGAATGGTATCAAAACTTTAAAGCACGGATGAGACAGAAATTCATTAATACTTTGGAAAATTCATTTTTATCCAGTCATAAAGGATAAATTGCCCCTTTTGGAAATCTAAAATAGATTGAAAGCATAATTTCCATTAACCTTACAGTGAAGTTTTTATACAAAAAAAGAAATCTCACAAAGCATTCCTTTTGATATCATCAGAGTTGCACTAGTTTGACCCTCCATCCTTAACTATTTTCAGAGGGGATATTGACTTGGAAGGGTAGTAGTCTGGAGGGATGACAACAGTAATTTTATTGCTGATTTTACAATTTCCATGTTGTCTTCTTGACTTACTAAAAAAAAAATCTGTTAGAATATTTTTGAGCGTGTGAACTTCTTAAACCCAACGTGAGATCAACATTTGCATTTGAAACAGAAGAGTGAAAGATGAATGGTACAGAGGAATGTATTATGAAGACATAAAAAAACTATGGTTATTGCAAATTTACCAGGTATAGCACAGTCTTTAAGATATATCCTGGTAAGTGTTTGTTTTGAAAATGTGAACTGTTTATTTGATTGACATGCTTCATTTCTAAGAAAATAGCCATAAAGCTAATTAAGCACTCTATGTGGAATAAAGATACATATTTAAAGGTAAAAACGGAGAATTCTTTCTTAAACGCATTTAAAAGCAGTATGTTTTTCCTTTAATATCAGTTATTGAAATATCTTCCTTTCATTTCTGTTTAATTTTAAGACGTATCTTTCTGAAGTTATTTTGAGGAAGCATTCATTGCCTGCAGTTACAGCTGTTTTGAACAGTAGGTCTTAAACCTGCATGTAGCTTAACTCATTCTCAAAATCTGCTGGAACAATCACCTCCAAAGGATGGTAGAAGTGTAGTATTACATGTTCTGATACTACATGTACAACAATGTCAACATTTTTTTTTAAACATGGCTAAAGGAATCTATTATTCTTGTACATCAGAAATTTGTTGTTATCTTTTCAGTGAGTTAGGCCAAGTTGCTTGACTTCATACAGAACTTTGGCATCCTGAAAGTGTTAGAGCAGCTTGTGTTCTCTGTCTTTGAATATCTATATGCCATATGGGTTCAGTCTCATATGTCATATGTCATTGCAACTCTACTGCTAAATAATATTCATTATTGTAACGATGCCATTATTTTTGGAATATCATACAGGAAGATTTATTTGATGTTTTTCAGTTTTCTTGCATCACATCCTGTGTAAAAAATTCCACAAGTAGATTTTAGTTTGCTAAGAACAGATGGTATTCACAGTGGCTGCTTTGGATCTGGAATAAGGTGTGCTTCAGAACACCTAGATTAAGGAGTTTGTGTTCCTTATACAGTCAGGAGAGAAATGGATGCTCTCAGAAGACAGAAATATAATGATCTGAATCATGTATCTATCACGAATTTCCTATGACTATCATCCATCTATTGTGCCTGAAGCATGCCTACGTCGTGCAATTGCAATACAATGCAGACATGCTGCAGTCAGCTGAGACCTGAAGAAGCAGAGCTGTCAGAGTTCTGCATTGAGTTGATGAGCACTGCTTAGAGGTGGAGCTTGTTAGATCAAATTTACAGTAATGTTGAGGATCTCTGATAGCACCTACACAGTAGTAGACAGCATTTAGAGGGTTAGGGGAGACTTGGGAATCTCCGCACTAGTATCCTGTGAATGTAGACATCACTATGCTTTCCTTTTACTAGAATCTTTTTTTTTCTACATGAGCTACAAAACTGCAGAGCAATGACCTAGAGGAGCATTTTTCCCCTGTAGTCTGCAGACTTTTAGGCATTCCTGAAGGACCTAAAGGTACTACAAAAGAGATAAGACAGGTAAGTCTTTATCAGTCAGATTAAAATCTTTAAGAAGTACAGACCCTTTTATAAGAATTTAAAGAGATGCAAATCAAAACATTTGAAAAGCAGTAAAGTTTGTTACTCAGTCACCAAAGGAGGAAACAGGATGGTACTCATGTTTATTTCTGAGTAAACACATACGAGTTTATTTCTAAACTCTTAGGTGGCAATTACATCTTAAGAGAGACAAGACATGCAAAAGCGTTGTAGCAGAATTTCACCTTGTAGTGGCTTGCCTGCTTAGAGTTCAAAGAAGTAATTTACATTACATACATATATATATATATATATATATATACACACACACACACATATATGTATACACTCGTATATATAACATTCCCCCTCCTTTGTAGCCCTGGGATCTTCTGCCCATTGTTGCATTTTGGGATATTGCCCTGGCTGGTCATCTGCAAAAATTTGATGGGTCAGGGATACTAGCTTTTCTGCTGGCTTCTAGCTGTTTCTGTTTGTCACATAAAATACTACCCATACAGCAGTTACATTTTGTTGAAGTATTGATGAGTGATTTGGAAATGGAAAGCCCATGCAATTCTGATTGTCATTTTAAGGACCACGAAAACGCACTCTGAAGTGAGGTCATCAATGTAGAAGAATTTCTAAAGCAAGAGTGGAGATTTGAAGTAAGAAGGGGAGAAAGTAGTTGAGGTAGCCCAGGCATAAGATTTGTCATGCTACAAATTCAGGAGGTAAGTCAAATGTATGTTAGAACTGGAGGAGGAGAGTGCTCATAGGAAACGAACCAGAAATAACTCAGTACTGTATGAGGGGCTCTACCAACAGATGACAAGACTGAGGAAAGGAGGCTAATGAAGGACTCGCATCAGAGGTAAGGTCTGATCTCTGATACAAGAAACTGAAAAGAAGGGAAGTAGTCGAGTCACTGGACAAAAAGATAGCTAACACCTATGTGGGAGCTATAGGTGGGAGTAGATAATAACTTTGCTGACAGTGAGTAAATAAAGAATCGATTCAGTTGTTTAATAGAGGAAAATGCACAGTCTGTTTTTGCAATTAGCCCTCTGGTTAGAGGTAGTGAAACAAGCAAGATTTTGCAGAACATAAAACATGGATTGAAGCCTTTGGTAACCACACACCATCTCTGCAAAGAGGGAATTCTTAGCAGAAGTGAACCTTCCTTGAATTGAAAGACTACCAGTTGTAACAGCAGATGTTACACAGATTGATAATTATGCAGTATTTTGCATCATACTTGTATGATGAACATATGGCACTACCAGTTTCATTATCAGTGGTATTGCCTGCTATGAAGACTTTTCATAAATCAAACTGGATTACATGTATGAAAAAACTGAGATCTAGCTTCTCACAATGTAGCTTATTTTAGTTGCTCTGAAATCATTTTGAATCCATTAAGAATGGCTATGAATAGAGTGAGCTGTTTAAAAATTCAACTTCTAAAGAGCAGAGTATCCAAAGAAATGTTACCAGCCTTTGCAATAGTTGATAATCCCCTAGATAAGGAAGTAGCTTGCAAAAGATCGAGATGCTGACCATTCTTTGTTGGTATAGGATATTACAATAGCAGATGTTTTTAAGTATTTTTAAATATTGTCTTTCAATGTCTAAAAACGTTAAGAGCGATGCAGTTAGAAGTTCTGTAGAAGCCTTTGTCATGATAGTCATTAAGTATGCATTAGGATCCCTGTGTGCCAGTATCAGCAGGTTCTTGGCTACTGTCCTCATCAAAATGCTTGAGAAACAGAAATAAAGCACTGTTACTTCTTGAGAAACTTGCATGTAGTAATAACCTCTAAAATCTGGGCAAACTAGGAAGCAGCTCCCAAACTATAGCATCCTAAAATATTTCTAGGCATTCTTCCTGTTGGGAATAAGAGAAACAAATGATAGTTGAACAAAGTTACATTTATTTCTGGCATATTCACATAGACTGACAATGGGAGAGACGAGTCTTTCAAATACCATTCCAGCTGTGCTCTAAGGAACTGCTGTTTCCAAGAAAATTGCTACCGTAAGGCAAGTTGAAACTGCAATTTTCCAGCGTTAAGAAGGAATCTAATATTTACATAGTGCTGTGAATCCTACACAAAGGGTTTCACGGATCAATCAAAACCAAAAATGCCTGACCTGATAAAAACATGTCTAAAAGGATGGCGTAACAGTTTACACTGGATCCCAGGACTTTGTTGCTGAGTCCAGAAAGACATGCTAGCTAGTGTGTACAGTAAAACTTCCTGGGATCAATCTGAAAGTGATGCTATAAAACCTATCTGTGCAGCAAAAATTATTCTAAAATCCTTTATTCTTATCCCACAAGCTTATGCAGTTACATAGAATTACATAGATTTCTTATTTATCACCAGTCCCTAAATCATAATGGATAATCCTGCAGATAAGAAAGCAGCTTACAGAAAGTCAAGCTACTGATTATTTATCAGTCTTCGACACTTAAATTTTTTGGGTGGGTCAAATTTCAGTATTCTTTCAATGCCCCCTGAACAAGTAGAAACCAGTAAACAAGTATGTACTTTCAGCTCATTAATATAAATACTTTTCACATTGTCAATACAAATCTGAACATTAAGGGCTGTTTGAATGTTAATCTCTCCATCTCTACTTTTAAAGAACTTAAAAGCTGAAAAGGCACCAGAGGTAAAATCCAAAAATCCAAGGGCCAAAAGGAATGCTAATCAAAAAAAAATATAATAATAAAAAAATAATGGTTATAAACATTTCTAATGTATTTCATTTAAAACATTTAAGACATTTCCTCTGAGAAAATGCATGTGAGTACTGGCACTACAGATTAGTAAAATGCAGAGGCCAAGATATTCAAAATAAGCTATGCAATGGTAGTTTTCCAGGGTCTGGTGTTTTAGTGTGTCTAGTATTTTAAGTGTTTCTGATTCCAGATCCTCTAAAGGGGCCTCACTCTTCAGAAAATCATATGCATTTTAAAATCAAAAATCTTTTATAAAAGGCAGTATCCATTTTTGAAAACCAGCCACAGAGCAAGGCATTTGTATGTATTATAATAACATATCTTACCTCTTAATTGTTTTGAGTGCCCCTGGCAGCCACATACATTGCTCTTCACATTTTCTTTTCTGAACACCAATAGGATTTTAGTACAATTACAGTGAAAGCAATTATACTACAATACAAGGTATTTTTAGTCCACAGTCTTACAGCACAGATGTGTTTTGGAAACTGTGCCGTGTTGTGTCATAACTCATTCTCTCAGTCAGTCTTACACCAGCCTAATCACGGAAGGATAGTTTTAGGAGAATATTCTCAAACTGCTTCCTCTTTGAGACTCCCCATGTTCCAGTCTGACAGTCTGAAATTCCTGCTTTTCAGGTGACAGCGTTCACCATTCCTATGATCTCCATTTTTTTCGGCTTCAAGAATGTCATTTGTATCTTGCCTGCATTTTCTTTAACCATTTTTTTTTCAAACATGCAAAATAGAACTGAAATATTACAGATGATTTCCATTAAATGGATGTTTTCAAAAGATGCAGGATGTAAAATAAATGCATCAAACAAAAATGAGTCATTCACTAAGATTCAGATGAAGACACAGAGCCTATTGAAAAAAATCAAGTCTGCAAGTGGCTAAAAATAAAAGGAAATGAATCTCTGAATGACTGAAATTAGTTTGACTCTTCCAGATGAAGTTATTCAAACAACATAAATATGACAAATGTCATATTTTGAAGTTTGCCAGATCTAAGGAGTTGTGCTCAGAGCCAAAAATGTGAGGTTTGTACATACATTTCATTTTTTTTTCTTTCTGCAGTGGTGTCCTTTTCTGAAGATTAAGGCTACTCTCTTGGCATGAGAAGAGATCCAACTTGGGTAATATTTACTCTGAGAGATGCAAAAAAGCCCTTCTAGTGGAGAGCTAGGAATAACAAATCTTGAATACCTTTATGAGACCGGAAAGCAGTCTGTGCTATGGAAGACAGAGCAAAGCATCTCTGCCTGAAGAAACTTGTTTTCCTAAAAGACCAACGATAGGGAAAATGCTTTGTCAAACTCTGAATGGGAGTCTGGCATAACAATTGATTTTTCTTCCTCTCTCTTTAGTTTCTATCTTCTCTTTCTCATATAAATAACGAGTCTTTAGGTTGAACGGTATTTCATCTCACTATATAACGCTATATGGGCATCAGTTAAAAACTCTGAATGTTGAGATACGCAGTGTAAAGGTGCAAACTGATCAGTAATGATGGAATGTGGAAGCAACGTTTGGGCCTGCCTTGCCGTTTGGGATTTTACAGGAGAAGCAGTACTCCAGGAGGAACTTAAATATGTCTCATATTCAGGATAGGATTGTGTCTCACTTTAAAAATCTTACGTTACACATCAAAATGTTTGAAACTATGCACGTTTTATGAAAGGTTTCATTTCACTGAAAAAAGTTACTGAAAAGGAAACTTTCAAGGATCACAATAATCCTAAGCAAATGTAAGAATAACTGAATAACTTAGACACAATGAATTGTATCAGAAACTAACATTTTTAACAATTTTCTACTGTCTGCTATGATTGGGTAAGTAGAAATGTAGGTATTTCAATTTGAAGAGAGTTGCTCATCATTTTCACAAGCACAGCTCAGTAGACTTTAGTTCCTGGATTCTCTTTTTTGAATGCAAATTTCCTGAGGGAAATAGAGAATTAAGGACAGCTCTGTTTCTCTTAAGGGAAAATGGGATGTACTGATAATTGCTATAGGAATTAAATGATGCTTCACACTTCTTTCAAACATTAATGTAAGTTGAAGACAGCAAGTGACATGTGCTCTCTGGTATGCAGTCTTTAATTGCATATTCCTTTTGCTGGAGGGGTCTATCTGTTCACTTAATAGCAATATATCAATCCCCATCAGTGCAATCCTTTGCTAATGATTGTTCAGTGTATCATGATTGTTTTATAGTGAAAACAGTGGTCTTACTAATGCTAAAACTGAAGACAATATACTATCTACTGACTATACAGGAAGGAATTTGCAAGTTGTGCCACACTGTACAATTTTCATTCCTTCCACTGTCTAATCAGACTTTGATTGTTCCTTCTTGTACGTCTCTTTTACGCTTTTCTTTTTTCCTGTACCCTGTAGAATGGGCTGCACTTGTTTCACCCCACTGACCCTCTTTTCCCATTGTTATTTTCATATTATAGCAAGTTTCATTCCATCTGGTAGAAACATCATTTCCTTGTCCCTGTGGAGAATTTCTACCAGGTAGCCAATCTCAGTGTAGATGTCGTTAGGCTTTTGCTGAATTTCTGCTACAGCGAAGCTCTTGCTGTTACACAGCGTGCTGTCAGAATATCTCTGTGTAGGCTATTACATTATTGGAGTACTTGTTTCTTAAACATTTATAGTGTATTGTTTAAGGTTTTTGACCCTCAATGTATTAAAAATTCAGTGAAAAGGATTATATTTTTAGGAGCAAAAGAGAACAATTTCAAACATCTTCCATTTTTTTTTCATTCTGAAGCTTCACATACTATAGATAACTGAGCACAGTTTCCTCTGGGTTTCATCTGTTCATCGGTGACAGTCTGGCTTCTTCAGTTTCTAATGTCTTATCTTCAAATGTTTACACCATTCTTGTCAGCCTTTTTTGTACTTCTATTTTTTCAGTATTTTAGCAACCTTCAGAGATCAAAACTGCATTAAGCATTCCAAATTTTTGCAGGAGGTTGGGGGCCGAGTGTTATTTGTTCTGGGGGTTGTTGTCATTTTTCTGTCGAGGAAAATGTATTAAGAATGGGTGAGTAAAAAAGATGCCACCATACTTGAGACTGTAATCTAGGAGGTACGGCTCTGCACTCTGTGGCATTACCTTACCACTTGTGAGATCTGAATTCAGTCTCTTACAGCCTATGTTACCTGGGGCCAAATTTCCCAAAGGATATTCACAGCCAGCATAAAACTTCAGGCAACTCAAATCTGCTTAGATTAACTGTCCAAATAATTCTTCAAAACACTGTTGGACAGCCTGTGTGGCCTCCTGGTGAGCTGTGAAACAGCAAAATGTCATCTGTGAAATCGTTACTTTTTCACTTCTCAATTGCAAACATGTATTCCCCACATGCAGGTAAATAAAGCAGGTCCCAACTGCTGCTACTATTTGTGGTCAAACAAAATCACTTTGTTTGCTACTGATTTTTAATGAAGTGTTTATTAAAGTAAAATACAATTTTATTAAAAAGTTCATCTATGTGATAATTATTTTATTACAATTTCCTCCAACATCAAAGAGAAGTATGATGAAAGATGGAGAATAGATTCTCCCCCCCACACACACACCCTGAGGAAGTTATCTATTCCTTTGATTTAAAATCGCCTATTTACTTCCAAAGCTTTCCACACTTTCACCAGCAGAATCCCCTCAATTTCTGCTCCCCTACATGCAGAGTTCTCCCTTTTTGGTCAGTGCTAAATGACTAACACTTTTCTCCAGCCAAATAGGAACCTCAAACTAAGTATTCTCATGTATATCTCCCTCGGGGTCCCAATCCATTATACATGTCCACAGCATGTCTACTACACACCTCCAAAGGAAAAGGCAACTAGTTTTGTTTAGCGAACTCCTAAGAAGGAGGTGATTATGCCTGTTCTTTCATGTAGCTATTCAGGCGTTAAAGCACTTCTCAAGTTACGTGAGAACTGGACTTGATTCCCTTTTCTGCTTGTGAAAACTTGAACCCACATGTTCCAATTCCCAGACTAAAAACATCCTAACTGCCAGCACAGAGTAGAGTGGGCTTTTCTCCATTTAAGGTCATCACACTCTCCACTAAATCTTCCAGTTTTCACTGGACAGAGAATACACATAAGAATGGTTCTGGTATGCCTTGGTTATGGCATTCACCCAGAGGACAGGCATCCTGAGTTCCTGTCTCTGCTCCAGGAGATGCTCATGTATTGACTGAATAATCAAATAAAAGAACACCTTGCTGATCTATGTGTCAGCTGTTGCAAATCCCCTTGCAAGGCAACTCAGTTTTGTAGGGATTTGGATGCATAATCAGCACTGTGCATTCCACTGCAGACTTCGTACACCTAAGTCAAGCGCTGCAGAGCTGAGCATAAGGCCACTTAAATCCCCAGGCTGAAGCCAGCTCAGCGCACCTTTGTGCCTCTGGTCTAGTACAAACATAGCTGCTACATCTGTTAGCATAAAACAGTGCAGTGCAGAGCTGTAAGCTTAGATCAGACAGCTGTAAAGCTGCATCCCTCGTGCAACCAAATGTGGTGGCATGTTCACAAGCCTTTCAGAAGGGGTCGAGAGGAGTAGCGCTGTGCATGCAACAGTTTCCTACAGGCTCCTGTTCTTGTACGCCCCCAAGCACAGTGTAAATATGGGATCAATTAGACAGAAGTTAATAAACACCTGTTTATAAATATTTTGGAAAGAAACAGCAGTGGGAGCACTGTGCTTAAACAGTGACTTATAAACGTCTGAGTTTTAGCTGTGGCTCTGTCATGTTTTTGGCCTGGGACACAAATCTCCCTGTCAGTTCCCCTAGCTGTAAAACAGTCGTATTTCTCCCACTTTCCACAGATGCCACCCTTGTGAAGCTGTATTGATCTGCTAGTGTTTGTTCAGTACCCTGATGATTCAGACTGTTATACAAATTATTCTTCATTTTGAAGAATGAACTATAGATGACTACATATTATTAAGCTTTGGGAGTTTGAGAATGGCCTTCCTATCAATGTTGCAGCAATTCTATTCTATTAGCAATATATACCATATAGAAATACATAGATTATAGAAATACATAGAATAGAAATATAGCAACTCTATTTCAATTAGTATTTTTGTATTGTGATTTTATACGTGGCTTACAAATGCTTTAAAAATGCCCTTTCTTAAACAGAGCTGACACCTGGGTACAGTGGTTTTCTGATTAATACATAAAACAAGCACTTAACCTGCTTCCGTGTCTACAGTCAACGAGGCATTTCTACTGCATATAGCAGCTACCAGTCTATCTCCCCCCTTTCTCTCTGTTCACTTCCTGTTATAGGGACTCAGCATTAAATGGTTTATCAAAGGTTCATAGCTTGGCCTTGCTGAATTCACAGCCTAACAGTAAACCCTATTTTCTGTTGTCTTGATTGCTCTGATCTTTTGTTAGTGGCAACTACTCTCCTTCTGGGCTTTGGTTGATTTGGGTTCCTCAGGCTGTATGCTCTAGTCACCCCCCACAGTCCAGTAATAATCGTGACTATTCCACCTTCTGCTACAAATAGCGGTTATAAATGATACTGGAGGAAACCATTATTCTGCTATGATCCAGAGTCTTTGAATGGTTATACATCAATCACTTTGATATACCCAGTCTTAGTATGAGAAGTATAAATCTTTCGAAGACTCTGTTAACCATTTCTCAGCTGTTTAACGAAGCAAGCATAATGTAACATTCATGTGAAAGGTGCATTAGGTGGCAAAATGAAAACAAGTTTGACTTATAACAGTTCAGTAGGTAGAAAAGAGAGAGAAACAAATACACTCACTGCATATTTTATGAACTTGCAGCAGCACTTGTCAAAGAAAATATTCAAGTTGCTAAGAAACAGCTGTGATCGGACCAAAATAAATATGAAGTTTTCACCTTCATATTTTCTCACTTATCACCTATAATCAATTAGCAGTCTGAGGTCTGGTGACCTTGTTCACAGTGTAAATGTTCCTACATATCTGATAATGTTACCCATGAGGACATACTGAGAGCAAGTGTGACTATGAAAACTACAGAGGCTTATCAATATTTTTATAATTCTCCTTCTGCCCCTTTCCTGTTTGCAGACAGGTTCTGGTTTGTATCCATCAAGGAACACTTCCCTCTGTGTGTGTGTGTTGGGGGGGGGGAATAAATACCCTAAATTGAACTTTGCAGCTGAGCAAATGCACACTCCAGATCTTGAGAAGACCAAGCTGGCAGACGCTCGAAGATTATGCCAGTCACAGAAATATAAAATTGCTCCAAAAAAGCCATCTGTTTGCCAGATCACTTTGAGCTCACTCATTAGTACAAAGAGTCAGTCATGCAAATAAGTCAAGATCATTTCATTTATCCACATAAAAGACTGATTAGCTGATTGCAGAATTGGAAAGTAAGTTGTGAAAGATAGAAGAACAAAATGAATTAGCCTCAATAACCTCCCTAGGAGGTTTCTCCAGTTCCTAGCAAGACCTCCTTCAAGCTTTCTGATAGAAGCCCACAGCAAAAGCAGAGCCAACGGACACTTGCCTTCTCAAAGTGCCACTCCATAGTCACAGTTGCAAAATGTTATTGCAGAGAGTGTCTTATTCACACAGCAGCATCCTCACAGTATTGCCTAAAAATAAATAAATAAATAAATAATAATAATAATACACCCCCCCCCAAAACATGGAGAGGTCCAGCTTTTCCACTGCTAATGGAAAACCTAAAGATCTTGTGAAACTCCCTCTAATCATCTCCCTCTTTCATTAAGGAAATACAGTATTCCCAGCTAGCCTAACCTTTCTGATGTTTATGCAGACATAATACTGTATGCTTGTTTCTAGCACAAGGCAGCATGGACACCAAAAGAGGAAATGCCACCCCCCCACCCCGGCCCGCCTGCTCATTCCTGCCTCTGTCCTAGAGAAACCTTTCTCTTCTCAAAGAGACTCCTCACATTACACAGAGCTCTTAGCTTGCTCTTTCTGGCTCAGATAACCTCATCAGTCATAATACTTAATAAACCTTGCCTCTTAGGTACTGTATTTATAAATATATCTCATAAATATTGTACCCATTTGTTTCTTTCCAGCGACTGATAGAGGCCATATAGGGTATGCATGCTCGTTTCAGAATGCTCTCTCATACCCTGGTAGCAATAGGAGTGAATCTACTTGTTTTTCATTATTAAGGAATTCATAATATTATTTCTAAGAGCATTATAATTGTCTTTTATTTCCAAGAGTGTTGGGGGTTTTAGCTTACATTTCACATGGTTGGAACTGGGGGACAAGACTGGTGGATGTGTAGAAGAGCAGCAACCTGCAGCTCCCACAGGACATTGTAGAAATGATAACTGGGGGCAGTGGCAGCAAGGCCCACTTGGAAAAGGTTTGAGTACTCCTGCCTGAGACAGCAGCTTCACTGCTTGTTCTGAGTAGCTTGGTCGTGTGATGTTTATTATTACTCACATTATGCGTATATCCTAAAAGCCACTGTTTCTGATGAGCTAACTGTTGTTCAATAACACAATGTAAATACACTCCTGCCAGAGAAAAAAGACTGCCAGCAACTGAGGCACTGAGACTTTGGACAGACTTTCTCTGGGTTTTTCCAGAGCTTCCTGGGTCTGGCTTTCTGAAAGCTAGATACACAGACCTGGGGAAAGTAATTGCAGTGGCCAAGCAAGTCAACAGTGTGAGGATGTAACGAGATTCTGTGCAGTCCCAATAATCCCATGGGCAATATTTGTTGTGTTACTGCCCTGCACTGATCATAAAAGAAACAACAAACATCATTCTGATAATGGGCAACCCAGTTATCCTGACAGCAACCAGTTACAGGTTAGCAAATAATATCCCAAATCATTGCATGCATCTGGTGTTGGTACATCGCTAGACATCTCTGTGATGAATGCCCTTTAAGAATGTGCCATGGAGCAGAAGTCATAAAATGAACCAGTTTCATGAAAAAAGGCTGACTTCACAGTCCAGATCTAACTGGAACCTTCCTATAATTGTCTGGCATATAGACCTGAGCCAAGCCACTGGATCTTGGATACTGAGACACTTCAGTCTCTTTCTAGATTGGCAGAAGGACAGAAGTCCTGACTGAGAAGTTACATAAATCTATTTTAGTTCATTTTAAGGTCTGTCCTATTGACATGAAATTTTTTGCACAACAAAGATGCCCCTGCATGTCATCAGGATGTTGAACAAGGAGCAGCAATACAAAATGCTGTGTGTTTAGTTAAAGACATTAATGATCACAGCTGAGCTGCAGTGGAAGTGAAGAGTTAGGCCTGGTTCAGACACTGAACTGGGGCAAATCTCTGGGCAACCTTCTATTCACAGCACTCCATAATTCCTTTTCACTTGGTGAAGTCTGTCAACAAACTCCAAGTCATGGTCCACACGAGTTATTAATTCAGCTAATGAATCTTCTGGCTGACATATGCCATGGTTATTGTTCGAAGACAAACATATCTGCACTGATGATGTGGAGTTCAGTAAGAATACGAGGTATATGTGTTATCCCAAATAAGATCTGACTGCACCGCCTGGCCCAGCGAGCTCAATGCCAGACTTTGGGTTTCAGCAAATACTACTGTTGATAATAATTCTGAGAGATTCAGTTGCTTCTTGTTTCCTCAGCATCTGAAATCTTTCAGAGAAAGAAGAGCCATATGTTGGAAAGCCTGGAAGGGATACTCTGCCATCTTTACAACATTCTGGTCCATAATTCTTCTGTCAAGACTAATAACAACATCCTATACAAAATATTACAACTATTTCATCTGAAGCCTAGCAAATGTAAGTTTCAAAGAAACAACATTTTGCTTTCTGGGCCTTATAATCACTAGCAATAGTGCTTTCTAAAATAGGACCAACTCTGAAGCCATCTTCAAAACATTAGCTGAACCAACTAGAATTAATGACATAAAATGTTTCTGTTTATATGAATTTTAAAGGCAGAGTAGAAACTGGAACTTCTGATGTCTAAAACTTTTGTATGAGCTTTATGATGAAATTGTGGTTATTGACACCATTTCAGAGGGTGACATTTGATTAGATCAATGAGATTCTTGTGTCCATTCCAAATTAGGTAATTTTCAACCTGTGCAAAGCAATTATTGTTTTGACTGATGAGTTGTCCTACATCAGATGCAGGAAAGTGATAAAGTGAGATCTCTATCATACATAGAACTGTCCAACTCAGAGAAAAGGAATTCCTAGATAAGGGGAAAAAGAAAAGAAAAGCTCTGGCAAAGGCCTCCACATGTGGATCCTTTTACAACTCCATTGTAGACTTCAACGTATCCAGCAAGAATAACTGCAAGCCATCTTCTTTATGAAATACCTTGGATCACAACAAATAAATATCCGTCAGTATTTTATGACTGATTATTGCTTTTCAATCAATATTCATAAATGACTCTGTACTTATGTGCGATCCTGCATACATGTTGTAAGAATCTGGTTGCAGCAGATGCAGTGTGAAGAACCTTGAGAGTCATAATCAAGAGGAGAAGAAATTGCAGCAGCCAGTCCTTACTGTTTTGCTGGTCAAAGATCGGAAGTTATCTGAACTGATATCATAGCTGAAATTGAATCAGCCCAGCAGGCCAGCAAAACTTGTAACCGATGTGCCAGGTGGTGAGTAAAACATGAAATGTTCTCCGATTGCAGGGTATAATGGGAACATGGACAGTATGTTGTGGTACTAGATGGATCACTGATGACCAGGTATCTTTTGATCATCTCTACAACTCTGCTAAAATTCTCCACATGCTACATGATACACATCAAGACATCACCAAGTGCTGAGCCCTGCAAGCCATCAAAAGGCCAAATCTTGTCTCAGGTAAGTACTCCTTGGCACTGCCTGGTAAATCGGTATAAAGAGAGCAAGAGACATGAATGGTTTATGCTCTGAATATCGTATTTCACTTGAATGGTCAGTGATCTCTTTTCATGTCTGACTGTGATTCATGTTATTTCAGCTAGCCAGACTTAGGGAACTTTTACTTCAACACAGTTATCATTTGAATTTTACCTTTGTGAGATTTGATATCCAAAAGAATCTGGTGAGAAGCCATGCTTGTTCTCATTTCTCCCTCCACCCCAATATTTTAGATGCACTAGGTAATAAACTGCAGTATTGTAGATGAGTATTGCAATAGTACTTGGCAATTCTGGACTATTGATCTGTGCGGTTATAGAATTACTTCTCAAACCCTCCTCTGCTCTGCACTGTGCAACTCTCATCACCTTTATGCAGGGTCATAGGTGCATGAGTTAATTCTACACAGTAGAGTCTCTGCACACATACTGGTAATATATTCCATGCTTCAAAGCTGTGGTTCTTCACCAATAGCAATTCCTCTGTAAATGAGATGGGGAAGGGAATTTCCATACTAGGTTAAATGTGTACAAAAGTTCTGCTTTGTCCTTCCACTAGTGTGCCTTGAATAGCTATGACTAGCCACAAGAATATTATGTTCTGTTTAGATCATACATACACACGTGACAACTGCAGCAATAGCAATACCTTGTGTTCTTAAAGGTTGTCTTGTCTACAGCAGCTTCAAAAAAGAACTAAATTTGTGCCTTATTTTTTGATAAGCACCTTTCTCAGAGCAGCAGGTGACTAGAACCATTCAGTCATGTTTGTTTCAGTAATTTTCCTCTGAGGGTTGCATTTACTAATGTTTAACTCCTGAGACACTAATGAGATGCAGACCCTCTGTATTGAGAGCACTTTGCAAAATGTTGGCAGAGCCCTTCTCAGCCTCCTTATTGCTTAGCAGCTGAAATACAAGCTGACCCAGATAGTGATCAGCTCAGACAGGAGGTTTGCTCCTGGAACCACACTAACACATGAACAGTATTTTCAGAAGTATTTTCTGAATAGGATTTATAAAGATAATGAAATACATATCAGGAGAAGATTTTATGGAAGGGACCATAATTTGGTACTACACTCTTCTTTTGGAGAATCCTGATAACTAATAGAATATTGAACTACATTTTTTTCCAAGTGGTATAAATAGAGAAGGCACACTTTTCAATGGTTACAGGCTGCTATCAAAGGGAAAATTGAAGTGCAGTTGTTTAGGTTTTTTCTCTTCCAAAATCTGAAAATAGAGTATTTCCATCTTGACTATTTAGGCTAAGGGTGAGTAGGCAGCCCAGGTTTTATGCGGCACCTTTTTTTTCCCAGAGGAAAATAGTGCTTTGTACATATTTTGGTGCAACTCCTATTTACGTAATGCATATTTACATAATTAATTCAAGCTGCTTATTTCTGAAAGCTGTCACTCATCCTTACAGGACAATAAAAAGACGTGGCTCAGCGAAATGAAGCAATCTGTTGATGTCTCAATAGGGCCCAAGATTAGCCTTTGAAATGAAGCAATTCCGCTCCTGCTAAGTGACAGTGAAGCTGAGCACTGGCTATGGCTTCCACCACGCAAACTTGTGTAGAGCTGGTACGGGACAAAATACATGAGGCAGGCCACGATGAGCAAAGAGCATCTGGAGGAAATCCATATTGCTGCATGCACACGACAGAGCTCCCATTCTCCTCCTAGAAGCTGTGGTTAGCACTGCTGGAGACGGACCCTCCTGCATACGCTGCTCAAGGTACGCGGGGGCCTGTTACTTGGGTCAAGACTCCCAGGCAGTTGCACAAGCAGAGGCACCCAGAGAGCTATTCCGGTTTGAACGTTCTGCTCGAAACAACAACACCCAGTCGTCACACAGGTGCTCAGCCTAGAGCAGGAGCTGTGCTGCTTTCCCGAAGCCAGCAAAAGGAGGAGAGCAAGTTTCCAAAGCGGAGTGAGCAAAGCTCCTTCGGTGACCGGTGTACGGTGACCTGCCGGCACAGCCCTAGCCCTCGGAGAGCGTGAAAAGCAGGGCAGTGGCGAGAGCATTTTGAAGATCCTTCCTGCGCCATAATCAGAGGAAGATGGGAGCCCTCAGAGCGAGCAGCCAGCTAAGTGCAAATGCTGCAAGGTTGACAGCCTAAGTTTTGGGGGCAACCGAGCCACTTCTGGTGCCTGGGTGATACGGCCGGTATGGCTCCAGCCTGGCAGTAGCAGGAATGAACTCCAGGACTAGATCAGTGAGGAGGTACGAGCTTAATAACTAAAGGGGCTTTGAGAATTGTCTGAAACAAGAAGCCGGCAGTCTCCTGGGTGGTGTGGAAAGCGTCAGACCCTGAGAGTACTGTAGGCTTGGCTGGCCCTCACCAGCCCCCTAGACCGTCCACCACCGGCCCCAGTGCCAGCTCCCTTCGCCCCGCTCACCCAGTGGGGGCTGTCTGCAGAGCCTGGGCTGACCCGCCACAGGACTGCCCACAGAAAAGAGGAGAAAATAACATAAGGTCAGGTTGGCAAGAACAAAAATACCAAATATAAAGGGAAGGAAAGAAGTAATTGCCTATGCACCAACGTGAGGAAGCTGGGTGCCAAACAAGAACTAAAACTGGTCCTTTAAGAGCACAGGTTCTACCTCCTCAGGATTTCTCAGAGCTGTGGGATGATTCAGGTGATTAGACTGTTATAAAAACTGCTTACAGCTGGTTAAGAACTAAAGAAAGGGCAAAAACGAAAATGGAGTGAGTCTTTGTGTCCAACAAGTCACCACTTTGGTCTGCGCCACGAGCAGCTGGAGAACGAATTGCCATGGTTACGTCTGGATGGATCCTCTGCGGACAAGCAAGCGAGACACCGGTCGGTGTTTGCTACAGATCACCACGTCACTTTAGAAAACACAATAACCAGCCCATAAACAACTGTCTGCAACATGCAGGGAGAAAAACCACCAGCGGCAGGAGGGATTTGGGCAGAAGTGATTTCAGCAGCAGCTCGTAAAGCTAGAATGACACTGTAATACTTCTGTATTACAGGTGGCGTTTTGCAAACTAGCAAAATACCGCATCCACTGCCAGGGAATTCTGTTTTAGGCTTTCTTTTGAGAAGGAGGGAAGTGCAAAAAAAAGCAGCAGCAGTTCAGGCTGCGCTGATCTAGTCTTGCTCATAGATGGTCTGTTTGCTGCAGAGCAGGATCCCAGGCAGCACCACAGGCTTTGACGGGGGCAGATTCATAAAACTCAGAAGAATCATAAGCTGCATTAGCCGGGAGAAAATATTCTGAGTGCTCTGGATAACTCCTGTGCATGGGTTTTTAAGGAAGGCTCTGTGCTACAACTCTTTGAACACCGGGGCGTTCCAGAGGACAAAAGGATGCTGATATGGCAGCACTTACCGAAGATAAGGGGGTGACTTTTCAGCTTGATTTTTATCCTGAGCAAAATAAGAAAGAGGTGTTGCAGAACTCAATTTAACTTGATACTACTGTGTCTAGTATTGTTACAATACCTTGAGAGGATGTTGACGAACCGGGCAGGGTTTAGAAAAGAACCACAAGAAGGATTGGAAATCTTGCCTTTTAGTGAGAGATTGAAGTGTTCAACACGCATGGGTTATCAAGAGTAAGTGCAGTGATGCATGAGGTGACCATAGTTAAATTCCTACTTGTAGGAAATAAATTTGCATGATGTTAACATCTAGGAAACAAAGGCATGACAAGTTTGAAGGGGTAGATGAAAATTCAGGCCAAAAATAAGGTGCATATTATGAAACATGAAAGCAATTAACCATCGGAACAACATAGTCTAGGTTTTGCGGGATCTTGCCGCACTAGAAATACTTAAATTAAAACTGAACATTTTTCTGAAAATTGTGCTCTAATTGAGCCTGAACTACTGGACCTGAAGCAGCCATTATTTCCTGAAGCCTCATGGTTTCAATAATGTAGATGATCAGCCTAGGAGACAATAGTGGCTGTTCCTAGCCTTAATACCTGTGAGTATCACTATAGGCTAGTGTCATAATTTACTTCTGGTGCAGTATGTCCAAGCACTTGGCATTCTCAGTGTGAGCTCTATAAGCTAAACATTAAAAATTAATTAATTATAATTGCCTTCAGTAGGAGATACTCAATTTACATTTGGTTTGCTATATATTACCTAGACAGAGGTCAGCTGTACTTTCTAACATCCAAATGATGTGGAAGATCATGGCAAATATAGTAAGAGTTGTTTTCATGGAACTAAGCAGGGAATTACCATCAAGAGAGTCCTATTACCCTATTAGCAAGCATCCCTCAGAGATGAGGAATCATGCTTGCCTTGAATTCCTGATCCCCTAGAAGGAAATTGTGATCACCTATTAAATAAAAACATATATAAAAATATACATATATACATTATACATATATACATATATACATTATATATATATATATATATATATATTTATATATATATATATATTTGTCTGTTTTCTGAGAAATCAAAGTTTGGGCTGAATCTAAATGCTATAGACACCCAGTCCTGTTGGTGACCCACATTGAAGTTTTCTTGGTAGTACTTGATGCAATTCAGGTTTGTGAGACTTCAAACCACACTTTTACATGGTCCTTGTTGCCTTTAAAAATCTCACATTCTCACTTTGCCTCTACAGTTTCTATTTGCCTTAAATGCCTCTTCTCCTCCTCATTCAAGCACCATAAGCACATTTACAGTGTTTCCTTTCAAATCAGCCTCTAACTCTGAACAACAAGCATCAAATTAAGTATTGTTATGTTTACTAAAATAAAGATGGAACTGGCATAGTATCAAGCATCTCTAAAACCTATATTCATTTGTTGCTTGCTTTTGATTATCTTCTTCCACAGCTTTATTTTTGTACTCCTGCTCAAGGCAGAAAGTCATTTCTCTAGAGCAAATATTCAGAAACTATGCACGCATTATAAATTTTTGTGTTACCATAGCTGAGTAGAAGTATATAGTTATTAATAACAATGATGATTATGACAATAATAACAATAATTTCACTAAAAACAATATTTTAAATTAGAACTTCTTTTCTTGCCTGGAAAAAGAAATTGCTGTAGTCTGACACTGTAGGCTTAGTCCTGTGTGGTTGAACTAGTTATCACTCTGATTTGTCATTAGGCCTCCCAGATTTTACAGAGTGCTGGGAAATCAACTGCACATGAGCTTTGCCCTTGCAGATGTAAATCAAAAGGAGCTTGAAAGATTAGTAGGGTTGTTGTTTTTATTCTGCTGGCAAAACATGGTTCCTCTGGGCTTCAATCAACCAGAACAGTAAGTCAAAATTGCAAATGGGTTTTTTCTTTTGTGTAACTTTTAAGTCTTTCTTTGAAAAAATATAAATAATCCAGTCAGGGTCTATTTGCCCAGTGAAATACTGCCTTGACTCTAGTAAAAATGCCATTTTCCGGAGTTCTCATCAGCTATACTTCCTGAGGCATTTTTATTTTAATTCAGTCACAGGAAAAAATTAAAGCAGAGATTTCTAATAAAACGTCTGTAGTGAGGCAGTCTGAAATAACCAGGAGTATGTTGGTAATAGCACAAGGAAAAAGTCAGAGTTAAGATTGCACGTAAGTGCATTTAGACTCAATTCTTGCTCAGCGGAGTCTCTTAAATGACATTTGTGGGAGAAAAAGTAAGCTCACCCTGAAGTAGAGGAAAAAGGATTATATACTGTCTGGCAGAAACATTGTTCAGAAGAAGCTCTTCTTGAATCTTAGCAATAATGTATGTAACAGTGCACCGATTTTTATCTGATTTTCTAATTAGTTAATATAAGCCTCTGTGCGATTTGCAATTCTCTCTCACTTCTCATTCAGCTAGTAAGCTTGGAAATAAATCTGTGGACCATGGAAATGCTTTTAAAACCCATTATTACTAGTATTAAAAACTATTACATTAGTTTTACAGTATTACATTTAAGTTTTGGGGAGCTTTTCACAAATCTAAATGTCTTCATAGGCCTGTCCTGCTAACAAGTAACCAAATGATTTTAGTGTTACTTTTTTAGTTAAACCATACATGTAAAGTTGCTCATGGATGTATGTTTGTAGAGGCGTGGAGCGTTATCTGTTCAGATACCTCTCGGTGGTTTTCAAAAGCATATAGTCAAATCCTAAATAAAGAATATCCATCCCAGCCCTGTTTCAAATCCAGCACAGAACCAAGATATTCTGAGACTGAAAGTCTAAGTCAATACTGTGAACTGAGCACAGCCCGGGAGCGAGTCCAGATGAGTACACTGCTCATCCACGGGGCTCCCCGCCGCCGGCGATGCCCGCCCGGGGCTGCGTGCGGTGGGGGACAGGGCATGGCCGCAGCCCGGCCTCGTAGGCAGCATAGCCGCAGCGGCGCTGGGTTTGCTCTCTCCAGTCTACGTGGTTCTCCAGCCCTGTTGCAACAGGCTTCGCAACATCTGACCTTCCTGTCCGTACTAATTCTGTACTCCGAAATAGGCAGCGCATATTCTTCTTTTCAGCCTATGAAAACTCCACGCTGCTGGTCTGCAGTGTAGCCCTCGTTGTTTCATACAGGTTGAGTTGAAGAAAAAAATTTAGATACCCAAAAAATTACGTCTTCAGGCCACAAGGGCACTACATGGATCCCGGATGAGACCAGTGACTGAGTGTGGATATAACCACTCTGTGCCACTTGGCCTCAGGCCCTGGTTTATTTAGCAGTCGAGTCATAGCCTGAGTTCCCACGATTTATAGTTATCGTAGGCCTCAGGAAGCAGAGAGTCGTAGGCAGAGTATGCCTCTGTTGTATCTCTTTAGTTCCACTTGAGGGTCTGGAAAAGTCTAGCAGAACTGAGGAAGACGCTGTGGTGATAACTATGGACGGCGCTTCAACCCTTGAAAGTGCTGCAGCTTCATCTGAAGGTAAGTTACCGTCTTGTTTCTCTTTGATTTTGATGTCTTTGGGAAAGAGCGCTATGAGGAAGCTTGTGTGCACTATCCTGTCCGTGTGCACTGAAATTGCTGCTTAAAGTATAAATTAAGCATTTTAGTCTTATATGCAAAATTTACCATATTCTAAGGAAGACTCTCATTTCAGTTACGGAGAAAGAGAAAACGGGGTGGGGACCATCTCCCAAGGGTGGAATTAATGGATGATGGCAAACTGTGCAAGTTCAGCTTGATGAAAGGGAGGCAGAGAGAGTTGGAGCTTCCACTCCAGACTGGCAGCTGTGCCTAAAGGAGAGTGCAAGTTTCTGCTGGCCATTGAGGAAATACCAGGCTACATCGTTCTTGTATCTCTATAGAGAAGGAGGCTGGTAACAGAATCTGAAGTGTCCATCTGTTTATCGTTACTCTTTTTCTGCTATACAGGGCTATTATTTTAATTGTGATATTTATCTGATTTAAACTGACAAATCTAGTGGATTTCCTCAGCTTAGAAATATTCCTAATGTTGCATATTCTTTAGAGGTTAAAGCTCTAAAACTGCTGTAAGTTGTAACAGGATGTGTGTAATCTAACAGTGACGCACCTCAGTGCTTAACGGCATTTGGCCTCCTGCCTTGGGCATCTCAACTGTAAAGCATGTTGGTATTAGATCATAATATTCACTTGCTCACAGCTTAGTGCTCGAGGGCCCAGACCTGCTGAAGTGGAGGGCTAAGCTCCAACCTTAATTGGTGTTTGCAGAAAATGTTTAAGCTTTTTAGCTGTGGAGAAGATGTTTTTAGACTTCATTTCACAAGCATAGGTAGCATTAAATCAATGGAAGAACACAACAGCCGTTTGTCAAGGTGAGGAAAGCCAGAGTAGTAAAGAGAGCCCCTGCCTAGAAACCAGGAGGTCTGACTGCAGTTTGCTGTTCTGCCACAGGCTCCCCTAACTTAGACTTTCCAGCTGAACTGCTAATTCAAACCTAGGCTTCCTAGCTATAGCTGTTCCACTGTGCCAGCTCTCAGCTTCTATTTCCAAGACAGCTAAATTTGCTTTAACACTATAGATGTTGTTTCACAGCACAACTTTCCACATGTCAGGTGGCTTTCTTGTGAGATGACATTTTGTTCCTAATTAGCATGTGCAGTTCTTTGCTCAGCCTGACTTTGCTAAGGTGATCAAAACAAGCCTTGCCAAGATGAAAAGAAAAAAAACATCCACAGCCAGAGTAGTGGGCTAGCTTCCTTAACTGTTTCAAGCAATTAGTTCTGAGGACGATATAAAATGCATCTTTCCTTCATGTTTCAAGAGTTAGATTATGTTTGTATTGTCTTTGTCAAAATTACAGTTAAGGTGAGCCTGTTGCAGAACGCACTGAGGGATTTAAAATGACATCAAGGCTCTCATTTCCCTGTTCCTCCTCAACGATTTTACACTTTTGCATAATAAAAATGAATACTGAGCTGTTGTTTATCATCAAAGAATTTATAAGTTTATCCTTGGAATAAAGATTATGGAAAAGGATAACATTTGCATCTTCATATTCCATTTTGGATAATACAAACCAGAAGACAGTAGGTGACAATAGATGTAGGCTGAATCAGCAGAGCTCTGGAAAACCACTGGAATCAAGGCTGAGAGTTGGTCATTTATAAATTGAATAAGGAGAGCTGGTGGAATAGTTTCTTTACTTAATCCTGGCTTCCAACCCTGACTTTTACGTGAGCACTGCCTGCTTAAGAGAGGCCTCTGCTCAGGACTTGTGTTCACACCCCACAGCACAGTGCAGCTTGCCAGGGGATTCTGGTCATGAGCAATAGCTTAATTTTCTTGCCAGGAGCTCAAGTTCCAGAAAGCAGGCTAGAAACTGCTACATGCAGACACAAGACCTGCTATGGCATGTTTTGAAACTGAAGTGTGCATTGATGACATGGCCATTATTCACATGCAACAGGGCTCTGATATGGGCCTATCTCCAAGCTCTTCATGAAAGGAAAGCCAAGTATTAGCTTAAGCCCAAGGTTTACTTCCTGCAGTCTCGATGGAGCCAGCCAGGTGCACTACAGGTCAGTAAATCAACAGTCCCAAGATCAGCTTTTCTTAAGTACGTCAAAGAGGTTACAGCTAGGCTAACATGTCCTCAATCCGGACAGAAAACACAACACAATGACTTTATGTACTTAATCTTGCTCTGAGAGCAAAGCATCAACTAAAACTAAAGACGTAATTTCTGTGTCTCTAATCTCTCTTCCTAAACAGGAAATCATAGAATTTCTCTCTTGTCATCAGGCCTGAGTGAGGACTGTCTTACAGAAAGTTTCAGATGCCCAGCAGATGCCATGGTAGGGGCAATGTAAATTTTGTAGATACAAAGCACTTGAATTGCTCTGTATATTTAAAAGTTTGTTGCTTGCCCTAAACTATTCCTCAAATGTAGAATTTGCTTCAGTCACCTGGTTAGCACCATACTGCCTTAGCAGAAACAGTTAGCCGTGTGCTCCCTGCCACCCCCCAGACCACACAAAAGGCCACACTTCTCAAGAGGAAAACATGTGCTGCTGTGGACTGACTGGAGCTTGTGATTTTTAACAAGACCCTTGGAGGACCCTTTGGGTTCATCTGCATTGTCTTGTTAGCTCAAAGCATAAACATGCAGCCAGTCAAATCTCTTTGCTGCTTGATGCTGTGTCTTGCCTCACTTGGTGCCTTACTCTGGAGAAAGCCAACTGGTTTTACCACCAGTCAAACTCAAGTAGTGCAGTGGAAAGCAGGACTGGCCTGTACGTGTTTTCAAACCCCCAGTCAGGGGGTGCAGGGATGCACCCAGTTCTGCAGGTATGTACCTGGCAGCACCAGCTTAGCCTCAGCCCACCAGACTAGTCTGGTGTGTAGGACAACGCAGACACGCTAGAATGGCGGCTGCTGCTATTATGGAGGTAACTTATGTCGCAAATAGCGTAGGAAGTCTCTTGCCCCTAGAAAGCGGGACATGCCACCTCCTCTTCCTCCCCTCCTGGGGGAGCACATCCTTCATAATGCCCAGTGAGCAAAGAGCACAGGCTAGAACTTGCTGCTGTGATGGCTCAGACATGGCTTGAGGCAGAGAGGGTCAGAAGAGGAACAAATACTCCCTGAGGTGAGCTTCCAGACTTGGAGAGAACACTAGGTGATGATTGGGCTTATCAAACATCTAGAGAGTAAAAAGTAAAAGCGGCAGGTGTGTGCCCACAGAGGTGCAAATACCCATTGAAAGGAAGGAGATACCGAGGCGAGCGCTAGATAGGCAAGAAATTAAAGCTGTTCTTGGGACAAGGAGGAGCTGTTCTTCATTCAGGAGACTCTCCTTCATTTTTTTTTTTTTAATTCAGCCCACAACAAAGGAAAGTTTATAAAAACATTAAAAGATGTTGGGATAAATATATCACTGTGTGCTCAGCTGGGAAATCTATAATAATATTCTAATGAACTTTTAGCTAATACACAGTAATCTCTTTATCTTACCTGGTACTGTGAGGAAAATTATCTTATTTGTCCTCACAATACGAGTCATCCACTAAAGGAGCTTATTGCACGTGTTTGCCATAATTAATGATATGCACACAGAATGAGACTTTTGCCTCTTCTGTGAGCTAAAGCTTAACTTGCAAAAGGATCTTTTTGAACAGTGGCACTAAACTTATCGGTGGTTTGCAGAAAGTATTTCTGTATTGCTTTGAAGCTGCTTATGCGGGTCTTGCAGCAGAAAAGAATAAAGTTACCTTTCTCTTCTGTGTGCTCCATCATTACAAGTTCCCTAAGGACCATACAGAAGCAAGAAAAAAAATAAATATTCATTTCAGAAGGTTTAGTTAACACTTGTTTTTGAAGACTTTCAGTGGGTTTATGCAAAAGCACATTTGAGACTTAGTTGTATTTCTGTATATAATTCCGAGAATATCACCCACTCAGAAACAGTCATAGCTGTCTCTTTCTCTAAATTGTACTGCAAGTCTTTATTCCTCCTGTACTTCATCATTTTATCATCAGAGAGCTTTAAATAACCCTTCATCTTGAGAAAATTACAGGGTACAGTGGACTAAATATGACATGCAATAATCCTTAACAACTTTGTCATAGGACTATGGTAAAGCTGCTTGCCTTTAATTATTTTTATACCCTGAGTAGTTTTCCCTTCTTTAAAGCATGCGGGTTGTCTTTTTCCCTAAAGTTAGTAATCTTGCTGAATCACATTTCTTTTTCTAGTCACACATATTATGCAAAATATATTTTAAAAAATACAACCTTACCTCACTCAAGGTGCTTTACCAGTCCAGATTTGGTCAGAGTAATGGGAAAGTGTAATCATCTGCTTACTCTGTGCTTTCTTCCTGAAGCCACTTCTGGTTTCCTCTTTTTGAAGACTAAATTAAAAAAAAAAAAAAAAAAGAAAGAAAAGAAAGAAAAAAAGAAAGAAAAAAGAAAGAAAATTACAGATTCTGGTATTTTTAGCTTTCTGTTATTACTTTCAGTAATAAAGGACTTGAAGTTTTCATCATCTGAGACATTTTTCCTGGCATTGCAGAAGAGCAGTCTTTTGTCCTGAACCTCCGTGGCATGCCTCCCTCCATCACCATCACCACTAGCCTTAGCCACGAGAAACAGAGCCCTCGCAATGTCCCGTGCTGAACCCACAGGGCAGTCAGGGCTGCGTCTGGCGGGAAGAACGGGGAGTCAGGGGCAGTGGGGTGCCCAGAGACCACCAGGGTTGGAAGGTGTGTGCAGTCCTAAGGAAAGCAATTCTGGCTCACGCAGTGAGGAGAAAGGGGGCAGAAACAGCAGCGTAAACAACTCAGACCAAAAACAGGATTTCAGGGCGATGGTGAGATTGACTCAGGTGTGGTGACAGGGATAATTTGTTGGGGCACAGCGAACAAGACTGTTGCAGGAGCCCACAAGGTGCAGCAGAGGCTACACTATCAGGCAGGGGGCTGGTGCCAAGAACGGTAGAAACTCATGGGCTCTGCTCCTCAGCCAGGCAGCAGGGAGATGGATCAGAGCTACCTCTGCTTCCGCCTTCTCTGGTCACCACCCAGGGAGCTGCGCGGCTTTGCCTCCATACAGCAGTGAGGAAGTACGGAGTTGTGAAGACAGGAGTCTGTATCACACAGGCTGCAATCCCAGGAGGAGAGCAAACAAGCTTCTCATCTGGCTCTCATCTCACCCACTGAGAATCTGTTTTGAAAAACAATAATTAAAAAAGTAAACTTCCTAGTTTGCATGTACAAGATGAAAGAAGATGCTTTTTGGTCTATGTATAAGAGCTGGACTTTGAAAACATTTAAAGTTTCAAAGAGCAAAATGAAAATTGCATGACTGTTGCAGGACACAGCAATTGAGAATGAGATGTGGTCTCAAATAACTATGAATTGATGCTAGATGGATCAAGAGCCCTAATCCACCAGAATCGCCTCATGAGTGCTGCAGTCTTCGTGTTCTGTTTGACCATGAGGTTCAGTTGCGATGTAGTGATTATGTCTAGTTTAATATCTTAGTGAACAGTTACTGACAGCACAGCTGAAAGGGGAAAATACATTCTTCCCAGAAAAGCAAATACAGAATATCAACAAGTATAGAACTGTCCTAATCAGAATGTAATTTTCTCTTCATCTTTGAGTCTGCTCCCAGTAAAAGGCCTTAGCTTCATACTCCATTGGCAGAGTCAGCTGTAACAAACATCCACAGTCTGAGACGTGCAATATATGCATTTTGAAATATTCATTTTCAGAATAATTATTCCACATTCATATTAAAATTTAAGTTGCCATGCTAAAAAAAATGTTTAATGAGAATGAGATTTCTGGCTGAGAAAACCATGTTAGATGCTTTCTAAACATTACATACAGATTTATTGTATTCCTTTCTAGAAAGGAACAGCAAATCAGAGTACCTTTCTTTTTTTCTAATTCAAAATAGGTTTTATCCACTGCTTCAGAGTGTTTCTATACTGACTCATTTCAAATTAACAGACAAAGTGCTAACAAAAAATAGTGACAGAGGGTTTTTTTTCCGATATCTCCATGTTTTTTCGAAAAGTTGATGGAAGAAAAACTGATTGAAATTCTGTTTGCCCAAGGCAAACAATTTTTTTTGATGTGTGAATAAGGTATTATTAGTCTTTTTCATCACAGTAAGTATAAGACAAGTAGGACTGTGTGCCCAGGCTTGTAAATTTTTATGACAGCTTTGCATGCTGGAATGATTCATGTAATGAAATAATACTGGAAGTTAATGAAAGAAATGCAGCTTCCCACATCATCTAGACACTCACCAAGACACAGACTCCTGACCTACAGCACGCTGAAGTCAGTAAAATCATGCCAAATGATATCACAAGCTTTGGAACATGTACCTAAAGACCAGTTTAAATTTTTCTTCCACGTTGATACCTGTCCTGTGCAGTGACTTATCCAGGGCATTGTTCTAGCAGAAAGTAAGTAAAATACTTAATACTAAAGTCAGAAGACACTCTGCGTTGATTCTAAATATGGAGAAAGGGGGGAAAATCAAGGAAATCAAAGAAAAGAGAAGATCTAAATCTGAATAACAATCCAGGCACAGCCATGTCTTAGGAGAGATCTCGAGCAGACTCAGATGCCTGTCTCCATAAGTACAATCGAAACATCACTAAGCAGTCAGACAGATACCCAGCCCTGCTGCATACACACTTGTCTGCTTGACCTAAAAGTCCCCTGAGTTCCTACTTTTTGCGCACACAGAGATCAGGCTCATCTGAGCTATTCTGTACCTAAACTTGGACTGATCCAGAAACCAGAGGCTGCTTAGCGGGAGAAGAAAAGGAAACAAAAGGGGCTAATGCCTACAGTTTATACAATGAGCTTGAACTTTGGTGCTGCAGGGCTTAGTGCTGGTTGTCTGAGCACAGGGGCCTGTGCAAGATGCCACAGCTTCATACTGACTGCATAGTGGTAGCTGAGTATCTCAACTGGGCAACCAAAAGCATCACACTCGCTGTGGGAAGTCACTGTGGGAAATCACTTTGTGTGAGCCAGTAATCTGTGGGAAACCCAGACCTGAGGGCCCCAAGAAATCCAGGCCCCAAGAACCTTCCTCAAGGGCAGACACTTGCACCCTGCAAGAGGAGAGCAAGGGATATTGCTTCCATTCCTGCTTTTAGATTTTACGTTACATAGGCACTGGTTTGCTGTAGAGAGAAATAGTCTTTGAAGCAGGGAGCAATATCCAGGTTTCGATGATTCTCAATGACTGCCTTGAGTAGTAGACTGCAGAAATATACTTTTCTGTGTGCCTGTTTGTCTAGACCAGTGAATATTGCATTCTTTGCTGCACTGAGGCTCAACTCCACCAGGAGGAGAGGAATATGTCTTGCTCATCCACTCCCCCTTTAGCTAAGAGGTGGGGGAACGTCACTTTAAGTTCTCCTGGCATGTAGGTATTGGGCCCATGTCACCTACTCCCCAGCTGAGCAGTAGAATATTATATAGGAGATGAGTAATTCCGGCACTCACTTTGCCTTCAAGTTCTAACGTGAATACGTGTGCCATGATCAGCCTTTGGGGAAGTGCATCATAGGAACAAGAGGGCACTCAACCCTGGATCCCAAACTAACTGATACTGGTGCCCAGATTCTGGAGGGTAACAGCTCACGCACCCCCCCCCTTTTCCTACAAGTTACTATTATGTTGTTCTGCTTACACATCAGTTTTGTAGCTCCTCATCCTGATGTGTGTCTTTCTCCCTACACGCTACACACACAGCGTCATGCCTGACTTTGTACCAACTTGGTAGATGCCTGGCACAAGCCTTGGCACTCTGTTTTGCAAGCCAAATGCCTAAAGGCTGTTACATCATCCAGCTCACAGGCACTGAAATCCTCTGTTGAATTTAGCCAAGGGAAGTAGCAATTTAAATTCATAAAACAGAAAACTGGGTATGTGATGGAAAAAAAAATTACCTGCATGGATAATTGTCAACATGCTTTGGGGCATTTTGGTAAAGTGCAGTTGCAGTTGCTGGTGTTCTTGAGGAGTCAGCAAAAGCTGCAGTTCTGCAAAGTGAACCTGCTTTGACTTGTCCTCCATGGCTCCTAGAATTGAGTCATACTGTTAAGTATGTATGTCCAGCTTTGGTACAAAACTTGTTCATTACCTCACCAGGAGGTCAACTATGCAAGTAAAATGGGTCTGGCCCAAATAGCTAACTGGCAATGACTGTCTTTAGCAACTTTTCCTAATTACTGCAGATTGTCTCCATGACCTATTTTCAGGAACTGAGCAGTACAGTCAGGACTGGCTGATAAGAGCCTGCACTTTTAGAAATTATGGAGATGTTCAGCTGTAACTTCAAATTTCTCTTTAGCTGTTGCCAAAAGGTTGTAGGTACAGAAGTCACTTTTTTTTCAAGGTTAAACTGGAAGTCCTCAGCACTGAGACATTTTTAATCAAAGACCTCTTCCCTACTTAATCTCCACATTACTACTCTGTATCTGCCTCTTTGAGCAGATGTGACTCCCCCATTTCATTTCCTCATCAGATGACAAAATGAGACTTGCCCTCATCTTCTTTCTCTTGTGATCCTCTCTGCCTTTCTTCAGTGAATCGTATTATCATCTTAGCACAGCCACACAGTTTAACAGGGGGAGCAAAGACTGTTTTCCCTGATAGCATTGCCTACAGCCTAGTGGGCTGGACACTTTCTTAGGCACAAAGAGAAGCCGATGTCAAACCCTTAGGCTACGGCAGGTATACTTAGTGATGGAGCGCTCTAATTACCAGGCTACTACACAGTAGAAAAGATTGGACTAAAATCCACTCTTTAGAAGAATAATCGTAGGTATCTGTCAACCAAGAAAAGTTTCTGGGCTCTGGCTTGCAAATGGCCAGGTGGAGTTATCTGTCCCGTATTGCCCAGGCATCCCTTCCCAAGCTGAAAAGCAGAGAAGGGATTCCTGGCTTACTCCATGCTGTGTCTCCTCCCAGCCCATGTGAGACAGCTCCCACACAGCACCCACAATTTTCTGGGCAATTGTTTCTCCCCATACAATGCAAAAGGAAAGTAAACACCTAAGACTGCATCTGGCATTAGACATTACAGTGCTTAATTTAAAGAGACTTCAGTCTTTCATTGAGCCAGCTCAATGAATCTAAAGATACCCTCTGAAGTGCACTTTTTACTGATAACCCTATATCAATCCTTCACAGCTCTCTTTATGAAAAAAAGATAAAATCATCCTAGACTAACACAGCTTTGATCCGAAGCAAAAAATCTTCCAAAAAAAGTCTTGTACCAGATTGTCCTGTCCTGCTCTGTCCTGACTGCTCAGATGGGACACTGCCAGTCTCCCTTCTCACTGCACTGCTTGGGAACTGCCCACAGGGTTCTAGATTTAAGAACTGGCACTGCTTCAGAAACCAAAGTTGCCAACTTGTAAGTCATGTCCTCTTGACATAGTTTTGGGTTATGAGATTTTTTTTCTCCGTAGATGATTTCAGGTTAGGTGAGAAGGTTTGGGAGGATGGGAGGAGGGAGAGACAGACATTAATTTGGTGTCTTCAGATTAGATTACCTTCTTTATATGTTTAAGCATATACATCTTCATATGCGTGGTAAGTTTAGCACATTTTTACTTTTTATAAAATTATGTGAGGACTCTGTGCACATAGTAGAAAACAATAAAAACATTAAATTTGGGTTCAAAATCCTGAGTATGAAGCAATAGAGCCCCCAGAAATGTAACCTTCATTTTCATGCAACCCTATAGTGAAAAACTGGGCAGGATAACCTGGTAGGCAGCACAGTACAGAGTACTGTGTACAGAGCACTGAATGTGATATGACAGAATTCTATTAATACCATCCTCTCTTAGCTCATGTCCCAGGGCTATTCTCTTAGAAGGTAATGATCTGACACTCCATTAAGAGATTCCTTAATAGACAAGTAGGTGTAAAGGCGCCAAAAGAGCAAAATCTCAATAGGGACTCAGATCCATATCCAAAGGAAAAAAAAAAGAAAAAAAAAAGAAAAAAAAAGACTAGCGTTTTTATGAAATAAATAAATAAATAAGGTGGAATGGAATGACTTGTGTCCAAAATTTCAGTTCAAAGAAGTCTGTGTCAGCTGACTATTAACTTTGGAGATGCCTTAATTTCGTAGAAACTTGTCCGTGCAACTTGAAAAATTCTCTGGTTAGTGTAGCTGAATGCCTGCATGTATCCGGGATTCTCATATACAAGCAGCTCAGCACCTCTTTTTGCTTAAAACTGATCAGGATCTAGAGAGAAGACAAGGGAATTCCTAAATCCCTTAAATGGGTCCAGTTTCCGGCCTCCAGCCAAAAGGCAGTCGCAGAGTTTATTTAAGGCTCTCAGATAAGTATGAGTCCACAAAATAGAGATTTGGTGAAATCATGGCAACCTTTCTATCATTCTCTGGTTAGCGTACTCACTAAAAAATAGGAGAGCTGCCTTTAATTTCCACCGACAAAGTAGGTTTGACTGAGGGCTGACTCCCGGACCACAGGAGCATCTCCACTGTTGTGCTACAGGGACCTGATGACCCTGCAGGCGCTCCTTTTCCTGTTGAAGCTGGGCCTGCAAAGATTAATGAGAGTTAGTTTCTTCTGCACATTCATCACAGAAGCTGGTGCATTGTAGGCTATGGGTTGGACTGGACAACCGAATTGGGATTAGTAAAATGCGTTTTATTACTGTATTCCATTCTGAGCCCTTTTGAGATAAAGTACAGTAGTTACAGTTCACAGAAGCCTGGAAACATAGCATATATTGGATCTAATTGTTCAAATGCATTTAGCCTACCAAAATCCAAATGAAGCGTGTTGTGAATTACAGATAAGAGACAAAAAAGTCTGTATGTTATTAGCTTTTCTTTCACAGAGTAGGTGTCCAAGCCACAGGAGAACAAAATAGCCTCAGTTTCTCATCTTTGTGAGTATGGAGATGAAAGCAGAAAATGATAAAGAAGGAAGAAGGAGCAGCATCCTGTGACCACATGAAGGATGCTTTATAAATCCTGTAATTCCTGAAATATTCAAGAAAACTGCTTTTGCATAATTATCCTTCAGCTGCAATACTGTAATACATACCTAGGGACTACATCAGAAGGACAGGATGCTTGATTAAGACAAAGCATAGTAACAATTAGTAAAAGAAGACTTTTTTTCTAATAGCATTTTTAAAGTGATGAGGCAGATTCAGTGTTCTCAGTTCTGTGGTCATGCAGCATCACAGAGACGTAATTAAAAACACTTACTTTGCAGAGCTGGGAGACATGCAGTTGCCAGGCAACATCTTATGTACCTTGAGAACATATAACAATGCACAAGATTTATGTGGTGCTGTTGTTGTGTCTCCAGATGCTGATACCATTGTATCTAATTCAAATTCTCATAGGCTGAGCCACCACCTAACTATAACCATCATGCCGAGCCCTCTCCTTCGTTTGCCAGCACCATCCATCGGCTGCAAGTCTGTTTTTAAATCTACAGCTTGCATCGGTACTTAATACAGTCAGTAACATAAGCAGAAATTGCTCAATAAAGGAAGCATAATGAAGTGGATTAAACTCCATTAATTATTTTTAATATTAAATTATCAATTTAATAATATTAAATTATCAATCTAATACTTATTAATGTAAACTATCATTTTTACTGTGTTTGGGGAAATTAACTTCAGCTATTTATAAAACATGTATATTACAAGGTATCTTCTCCCCAGAAATCACAAAGGTTTCTGAGATATATAAATCACAGAAGGAATTATATTGGGGATTAAAAATATTGGCAAGCCCTTGAAATAATTTTTCCATGGCAAGTTTCTGAATCCATTTACATTCCAAGTATGTTTCTTAGCCTGGGTTAGACTACGTCATTTATATGGATAAGGCTTCACCCAGTGCCACACTTGCAAGAACGCAAAAGGAGACATCAGCTCTTGCAGAGGTTCAAAATACCGGTAATTTGTATTATGAAAACAAACTCAAGCCAATTTACATACGTTTAAATGAATGGCATGTATTTTGTGTTGTCTTTGTTACATTGGTTAGACCCCAGAGAATAATACTGGTAGGATGTTAAGACATACCAGACCTTCCTTGTCCTAGCATATCTCAGACACTGTGGTTTGTAAACTTAATCCTCGTAGCCCTGCTTAGTATGAATGAGCCTATTAGATTATAGTCAACAGTAAATATCTGTTTTGAATCTCTGAAAATCTGGTCCATGTAGTTTATTTTGCTGAGCTTTTACACGTCTTTTGGTCAAATATCATTTTGTGAAGACAGAAGGGAGAATCAGCTACTGTATTCAGACAAAAATATAGCATGTTATAAATATTTTCCTTTCCGGGCTTGGGAGCATTTAGTTTGATGTCTGTAGAAACCTCCTCCTGGCATTAGTCCACTTTGCTTATCTTTCCACTTGAGGGAGCTGTGACACCTGAAATCTATTAATAGTGTCAGTTGGAAACTGCACGGGGGGCCCATAGGAAATATTTTCTATAGATCTTTTGTCTTGTACAGCTCTGGAAACTGTGGATTATGTTAAACAGTTATTGTCAGTTACATTAAGACTTGGTAAAAATAAATTCTTCAAGCAGTTAGTGTTAACAGAAGGCTATCAGTTATATGCATGCACAGGAGAAATAGAGAGATGACTCTATAAAGACATGTTTACTTGGAATTAGGTATCTGTGATGTTTGCAAACCCAGTTATTATGACGTTGGGCTAATGAATATAAATAAGAAAAATAAACACCAAGAAAAGTGCAAACAAATACCAAAAATGAAAGGAAAAAAAGTAGCTCTTAAACTTCTTTCAGGTTTTCTCTAGTGTAGAACATATGTCTTCTCGGACAGTGGAACAAAGGCTTAAAAGCTTTACTTTTTAAGTCCCAGCTGTGAGGCTAAGATCATTATATTTCATCTTTGAGCTACTGTGTGTCTCCTCAGCTGATGAGAATGAGTAGCCATAGCATGCCAAGAGGGCTAGCTACAACGCAAGGATATGACAGCAAAGCAGGCGCAGCAATGGGTGTAGGTACCAAGGGCACCTCCTGCCTCCCCGGCCCCTGTGACATCCACTCATCGGCAGCAGGCGCGCGGGCTCCCTAGGCATCGCCTAAGGAAACGGAGGCACGTCAAAATCCATCCCAAAAGGCTGCACACCACATAAAGAGCCTCTTAAAGTCAGGCAATAAGAAAAGCTAAGCACAAAAAATGTCTGAAGCCTTTCCCCTGCCCAGGGCTCAGTGCTCAAGACAGCATTTGAGAGCGGGACTGCAGCAAGGGCCACCTTCCCTTTGGAGGATCACGTAAGCATCAAGTCTGTAGAAGGACAGCGTTAGCATTACTCTTGTCTTTTTAAAATCTCATGGCAGGAGAAGGAGGGAAAAGCAGCTGAGGAAGTGGAAAGACTGAATTTAGTTCCTTCTTCAGCCTGAAACTACTCCAGCTGCCAGTACCCAACTCACACAGAACTCACACTCTTGGTCTGTGCTAGCAGCTGCGCTTTTGAGTGACAGTAAACTAGCATTAGACAAAATGTAGAAACACTAGACCTCCCCATTGCCAGGTAAACGGCTATATCGATTCCCATCTCCACATGCCCAAGTAACATCATCTTCAGCTATCTGACACTCCTCCTGCACCGATTCTGTGTTGTTCTTTTGCAACAGTAAAGGCAAAAGTAGCTGAGGGGAAAAAGAAGAACTCAGGAAAGCAGCATTTTGATGCTATTAGTAACAATCAGAAGAGAAAATAGTGCAGGAAGGAATTTTCTTTTTCCACCATGGTTTCTCTCCACACATGCCTGGCTTCTGGGCAGGAGCTCAGTCAGAGGGTGAGCCCAGAGGCTGAATCAGAGAAAGAGCAGTGTGCTGGGTAGACCATTAATAGCAATGAACTTTTTTAGCCTGATAGGCTGCAGCTGTTCCCACCCTTCTAGCCCACACTAATGAATAAGCACACTAGCAAGATGTTTCTGCTAAAATGAACAAGGCTGACATTTGAAGCGTCACTGCTGGGCTTCAAAATGAATGCCCTTTTGAGATAAGTGAGGGCAGTTCACAGTCTTTAAACTACTGGCAGAGGCTGAAACAAAGCAGAAAGCTGAAATTCTGCAAAATCTGGATCACCCGTGGAGACCATATAAGGACAGTAAGGCTAGGAGCTGGATTCCCCTAAGTTCTGAGGATATAATCCAGTAGCTTTATCGATATAAGCATTGTAATTAGAGCCAGATAGCAATAGCATGATGAAGCATACAGGACTAATTTTTAAAAACACAGTGTTCTTAATTTTCTGATGCTCCTGTCAAGCACGGTCTCTTCTCCTTTTTAAAATTAATCTAATTTCTAATGTTCTCCACTCAAAGCCATTAGCATCAGAAGGTCAGGAGTAATGAATTAGCAGAAGTATTTCATTTTTAGCTGAGAACTGATGGAACAAACATAAACAATGAAAATAGAAAATGTAAAATCAAAGGCTAATTATCAGAGTTGCAATTATCCGCTCATCAGAGACTTGAAATACCACTAACATGGCCCCTTAGGCTCACTTGGAAGAGCTCTCACAAGCACACTGATGCTCCTCCACCAGGCTTGGAACAAAGAGCTTAGCCAAAAAATACACTAGTACTTCTCTGCACAATATAGCTGCTTTATTTAAGTAAATAAGATAAAGATCCAGAATAACACTGGCACATGTAAGCTGGCAAGTGGAAGGCACATGTAATTGCCTAAATTTAGGTGTGTGAAGCTTACAAACTGGACATTAAGATCATTATGCTCAGAAGAACTGGGATATTGGAGTCCCAAAGGATACCAAGAGACAAAAAGGAGTCCTACAGAGAATGCAAAATGTGCAGTGGAAACGCAATTACTTGTATATTTCTTCTCTTAAAATGGTAAGTCTGCCTCAATCTCTTCTCATTAAGTGAGAAAGTTATTATCCAGAATTCATTCCTCCTTGTAATTACAAATTGGGAAGCAAATAGCAACACTATATAAAAAAGCATAATATTTTTGACAACAGTAAAAAGCATAAAGTAGCCTCATCATTTTTCATATAATAGTGATGTCATTAGCCCTGTTAGCACTGCTAAAAATGAACAAGTTAACAAGGAATCATTAAACTGCACTTCATGATTGTAAAGCCAAAGGACTAAATATTGACATCCCAATTACTGCTTTAAGTATCATTAATTTCTTCAAACAAAATACCAACTAACCTTACGTGAGGAGGTTTGGCTTTTTTTTTTTTTTTTTTTTTTTTTTTGCTTTCAAAGTAATACAATAACGGCTGACATACTATATCGGTCTACATCAGTGTACTGTATCAGTCTATATCAGTCCAGGACTGAAACCCTACCTTGTTCAGACAGAAGGTTCTCTCTTTCTCTCTTTTATTTCAAGTCTGTGACTGGAAGATATATTTTCTATAATGTGAACAACTCTCCACGAGATTCAGAGGACTTATTCATGTCAGTCAGAGAGGGCTATTGCATGCATTTGAGCATGGCAGCTTTGGGTATACACACACGCACACACATCCCCATACATACACACAGCATGTTACCTAATGATGTTTTTCTTGAATCCTCCTTCAGAACAATAGGCTGGCCTATTGAATTTCCCATTTACATTCCCAGCATGACTACAAACAATACATGAATAAATACCGCCCACAGAACATTTATTTATGCATTTTATGCAGGAACAAGGTATTAAAGTTCATAATTCTATTTGTAACGGACTGCTATTAACGTTCAGACTATTGCTTTCAGGTTTTGCTAAAAGGATGTAACTCTCTTATATCAACATTGGTTATGGTAACATGGGAAAATAGAAGAAAATTCACCCTAGACTAAGTGTCTAAAATAAGTGGAACGTACTTGTTATTACCACAGACATGCCCACCTCTCTTGATTGACTTTTGAAGGAGGATAAATGATGTGTTTAGATTAGACATGTAACTTCAGTTGCCTAAATTTAGGTGTATGAAGTTCACAAAATAGACACTCAGTTCATTATGTTCTAAAGAAACTCAGCAATTGCTCAAACGACAAAATGGTAATCCTAAAAAGTAGATGATCAACCCTTAAGGCTTGTCTGCACATGATGATGATTATGGATCTGGTAATGTGCATGCATTCAAAGCACATTACCAATTCTACAAACTCCATCTGCAGACATTCCTATTGTGAAATAACAATGCCTTTTACTCCTTTAATCTTCTTCCAAAAGAGATTAAGCTAATTTTTATTTCTGAATAGGTCTTCTGGAATAACCTCATGTGTATATAGACAGGCCACAATCAAGATACCTATGTCAGTGTTCAGGGGTATAGCAGTGTCCCTGGAAATGAAAGATTAGTGGCAGCTTAGACTCACAAAGCAGCTCAGGAGAGGGAAACAAATCTTCTCTGAAGTATTGGAAGTTTGGGCAGCTTGCAATTCTCATTTTGTGGCTTGGGTCATTACTGCAAAGGACCAGCTGAATGCTTCAGAGCCACTCACTGTCAGGTCAGCCAAGGTGAAGTCCCAGCTCTTCTATTGCCAGTGACAAACCCCATAAGCCCAGATTTCATTTCCGTGTCTCAAGAGTTTATGAGCATGGAGCAGCAGTAAGTGTTGCACTGCTTGGGAGGGAGGAAAAAGCCTTGCTGGCTTTATATCATAGATAAGGAACTGTGTTTACTAAAATAATCTCATTCCCAAGCAAATAGATTTGATTCTATAGAATTGTGCATCTTATCAGTGACAAACATTTGAACAAGCTCTGTGAATGCTGCCTCTTACTGTTTTTTCAATAACAATCAAATGTTTCATTGTTTCAATTAAAGCTTGCTCTTTCATTCAGAGACTTACTGTCCAACTGAAAAATGACCGATTGACTATAATTACAAAGCATGATGAATTATTTGTCTCCTCTTCAGCCTAAAGAAAATTAGTACAGGGTCTTGCCATTTAAGGGAGTTGATGCATTTCATTCCACGCTACACAGAGAGTAGCTCAGTGGTATTCCAACAATCAGTTATACGGTCTATTTTTATTAGCAGCACACAAAAGCAACTACTGCACAGCTCATCAGGCTGTGTAAATGAAATGTAATAATGAAATTCTCAGGCAAGCAGACTCCAGCATGCCTGTGTTCTCCCCCTTTTACACTGATATGCATGAAGTATTGCAGGAACTGCTCTCTGTATAAACACATCTCTGTTTTATCATACATAATTCAGGATTTCCAGTTCCCTGATGGAGTAGATTATCTAACTCCATACACTGAGATGTGGTACACAAACGCTGCACCAGTATTGTACTGCTGCAGTACCCTACTGCACGGTATTATTGATACAACTCTCTCTTGCAACAACATATGTGCTCTCAGTCAGCTTTATCCTAATACTTTTTAAATGTCTACAGCATCCTCTTTCCCAAGACCTGAATATGCTGTACATGCATAATTTTTTAGAGTCCACGGAGCAACACTGTGGATAAGCATTTTCAAACATCATCCATGGATGTGCAAGGGTTCTTGTAACAACTGTTTCTCAGCTGTAGCACTTGTTGTTCTTGAAATCAATGGAAAGTCTGTGGGCCCTTTCTGGGAAGAGGATTCCTAAAACAGACATTTCTGTAATAACCTTCTGTGTGCTGTAAGTAGCCTCAAACCCGGCACTGCAGAGCCTGGGCAGGGTCTGTCCCTGTGCAATCACCATCCTTGCAGTGGGATTGCAGGCTGTTTAAATCAGTGTGGAATTGAGTTCAGAGACTTGAGCTGCCACAAACATCTTAAAAGATTACACCCATGTAATAATGCTCAATCCCTTGGCAATCCCTAAAGGAGGAGGAGGGGGGAGATCAGATTTCTCAGCTAGCTCAATTCTGGCTGTCCTGAAGGCCAACTCTAACTCAGGGATCCAGGATATGGGCAACTCTGAGCCCAGCACAGTCGGGCCTGCTGTGGATACAGGTTCATCCCTGGTCAGGGAGTCCACCATGGACATACAGCCCTGAGCTGAGCAGGCTGAATTTGCTAGTGGGCATTGACAGGCAGGGAGAGCAATCTTCAGGGGCAGGAGATGGTTTCTTTATCTTCACAGGCAATTGCCTTCACAGAGAAACAGAAATGCTCCATCCACAGCCTGGGGCTTGCCTGACTCCACAGAGCAAGATGCATATTCTAGCGATGGTGGCTAGCGCAGGGGAAAGGGGTGGTGTAGACAAGGGCATCCAGCCCCCTCCTGGGGAAAAGGATTTGGGCAGTATATCCCAGCATAGGCAGAGTGGCTGTGTCCTTGAGCCCCCCAGGGGAGGAGGAGGCAAGTAACTTCATGTCTACACTCCCAGCTACATCTCAGGTACAGTTTGCACACCCAGCTCCCACACAAGGGAGACAGGGCCTGTCCTAGCTAGAGCTGCCACCCCACACAGCCTCACCTCTGTGTTCAGAGGGCAGAAAGGGACCCGACTGCTGCTCCCTGTCCTCTGTCCCTCACCAACTGTGAAAACGCCATTCTCTGCAGGGCTAAGCAAGACTCGCGGCTAATCTGCAGCCAGCACCCTGAGTCCCCTGGGAATCTGGCCTACCGCTGTGTAAATCAGCGTGTCCCCAATCTAACAGATGGGCTGGAGCAGCCAGGAGGCAAGATGTGAGCGTCAAAGGCTGAGCAGAAAATCAGAGTTAGGTGGGATTATGGAGATGACTGCTCTTTTGAGGCAAGGTTTCTTATTCAAGGGATGTAATTTGACCGCCCAACTCAAAGCTAAACTGGCTTCAGACAATAGCCTCCTGCACTAAGATCACTTTAGGTGATCTGAACTGGGATCAGCACTGGAAAGAGATTGTGCTGAGAGGGCAAGAGGAGGAGATAAAGTAAAATTATAAAGGACAGAAGGGAAAAAGGAGAACAGGAGTCCTGTTACACCTGCTCCTGCAGCCCAAGAGAGCATAGTACCTAATGAAACTGAAAGATGAACTGCAAGGGCAGAGATACACACTGACTACCAAAGCGCAGAGGCATGGAAGTGAGCAATTGCAATGTTAAAACAACAGGTTTATAAGAATTAAATGTAAACTGGGTAAGTATGTCAGCATCAGTATGCTAACTAGCCAGGTCCTGGCCCTGTAAGGACTAGCTCTCCAGAACAGGAGCTCTCACTTTTTTTTTTCCTTTTGGCACTCGTGCCGCACTAATCACACAGTAGCTACCTGGGCTGTCATCTGAAGCACCTTGGGAACAGTTTGCAACTTTGCCTAATCACTCCTGAGCACACCTGAAGCCACCAGAGCCCTGTTTGCTTCCAGAACTGTCTGACTTTAACTCCTCAGAGCTGAGGAGCTCCAAGTCTGCATCCGTGGCCTTGGCTTTTGGCCTTGACTCCAAGAATGGCAGCCATGCTCTTCGCTTGTCGCAGGGCAGCAGCCTTCTTCTGTGCTTTCTGCTCACCTTTCCTGGGCAAAGGCTGAGCTTCAGGGCAGGGAGGAGAAGGGAAAGCGGTTGTGGACTCGAGTCCAGGCTGAGCGCTGGCAACCCACAACCGCTCTGCTAGAGGGTTTGCTAACGGGAATGCTCAACTGCTGACACCACAACCATGGCCCTGCCTGCCAAGCTGGTCGCTGCTTCGAAACCTTGCAACGCCACAGGGGCTAAGCCAGATGCTGGGGCTGGAGACCCTGACAACACAGATGCCCCTGGGCCAAGCTCCTCCTGCCCTTCCAGACTGTCGCCTGCTCACTGAAAACGGGCAAGGCCAAAGGAACAAGCTCTGCTCAGAGACAAGCGCCGGCCGCCGTCGTGCCTTGGTGGCCCCAGCCCCGCTCGGGGAGGGGGAAACAACGCGAAGCGGCGGGCTGCCCTCGCCGGCACGGGGGAGCCAAGCGCCGCCCCCGGGGGACACCGCCGCGGGACACCGCGGCCCGCCCCCGCCCGCGGCCCGCCGCGCCGCCGGCGCCACCACGCGCGCCGGCGCCGAGGGCTGCTGCCGCCGCAGCGCCGCCCCACACGCCTTCCCCGAGGGCGCCGGGCGCAGGGGCGCGGCGGCGGCGGCCCCGTCCCTCACGGTGCCCGGGGAAGGCGGAGCGGGCGCCGCCGGGGAAGAGGAAGGGAGGAGAGAGCGGCCGAGCGGGGCGGGGAGAAGTTCCCTCCCGGAGACACCTCTGCGGGGCGCGGCGGGGGCGCGGCGCGGCGGCGGCCGCTGCTGCCGGGGCGGCGGCGCACGCGGCTCCGCGCGGCGTTGGTCACGGCGGGGGGCGGACGGGCGAAGGGGACGCGCCCGCCCGAGCCCCACCCCGCGCGGCGGCGGCGGCGGCACTAACCGCTGCCTGTGGCGCGGCGACGGCGCGGCCGCAGCCTCCCGTCCGCTCCCTCGCTCCCCTCTCCGCGCCGCGCGCGCGGCGGCGCTAACAATGGCGGGGCGCAGCTGCCGCGCCCCCGCCCCCGCCTAGTGGCAGCGGGCGCCCCACGGCCGCCGGCGGCCCCCCCGCGCCCCGCCCTGCGGCGGCCCCGCGTTGCTGCTGCTGCTGCTGCTGCTGCTGCCGCCGCCGCCGCCGCTGCCGGCGGCGGTGCCGGGAGGCGATGGTGCCCGCGCCGGGGCTAGCCTGACCGCCGCCTCGCCGCCGCCTCGCCGCCGCTGGTGCCGGCGGCGCTCCCCCGGGGCCAGCCGCGCTCCTCCGCCCCGGCCGCCTCCCTCGCTCGCTCCCTCCCTCGCTCGCTCGCTCCCTCCCTCGCTCCCTCCCTCCCTCGCTCGGGCTCGTGGCGACCTGATACAAGTTGAGCGCGCTTCCAGAAAGATACTGACGCGGAGGAGAGGGGGAGAGGCGGAAGAAGCAAGTGGATAATGTCAACCCCGAGCAGATTCAAAAAGGACAAAGAGATTATAGCGGAGTATGAAAGTCAAGTGAAAGGTAAGCGCCTGTGCGCGGGGGGCGCCGCCCCTCCGCGAGGGGCTCGGCGCGCGGCGGCCGCGGCGGCCGCCCCTTCCCTTCCCCTTCCCTTCCCCTTCCCCTTCCCCGCGGCTGCGGGCCGCGGGCGGCCGCTCCGCGCTGCCTCAACTTGGGCGGCGGCGGCGGGGCCCGGGGCGGCGGCGGGCGGCGGCCGTTGCTCCGCTGCGCTCCGCTCCCCCAGCGGCGCCCGTCCCTGTGAGGCAGCGGGGCGGCGGCCGGCGGCGGTTAACGGCCGCCCGGCCCAGCCCGAGCACCTGGCCTCCGTCGGTGGGGATCGGTAACGTTAAAAAGGGGGGGAAAATAAAATGAGTGGAAAAAAAAAAAGAAAAAAAAAGGCTTGTCAGGAAAACTGAAGCTAGAGACAATAGTAAGCCATGCCCCCTTTTTTTGAAGGCACATGGCAGTTTCCCCCCTATCCTTCCCTTAGGATTATACTTTCTGTGTTGGGCTACAGATGTTGGCTAATAAAGAAATATCGCTGACTATTGAATGAGCCTTTTCAGCAATCCCAGGAAGTATTTCAGCCTCCCATCGCCTGGCTGTATTGCATCCAACTATTGTGCCGAGAGCAGTGCCGGCGGAGCCTGGCTTTTGCTGCTGACACTTCCCGAACCCTGTGGTTTCCTCGCTTATCCTTTTCTCCAGTGCAAATGGCCTTGGGTGGCACGGAGGATGAGAAAGTATCGCTGTGGGCGGTGGGGCGTGTGCGTCTGGCTACGCGTCCTTTTCTTCTTGATGCTCTCGGTGAATATATTGCATAATGTGCAAATTGCACTGAATTTATACTTCGAGGATGGATGTGGACATGAAATGCAGCGTTTAAAAGCTCTGTAACGCTCGAACGCTGCTTATTCAAAGGATGTGGGTGTGCTCTTTCGGTCCCTCACAAGGGCCCGGCATCTGTGCCATGCAGGGACCGCGGGTGTCCCCGCACGGAGCCCATCGGGCTTCAGGAGCCTTCTGCCCAGCACGCAGGGCTGCGGGCTGCTGGGCCAGGGGGTCTCAAAGGAGGTGGATCTCAGCTGTTCAAAGATCTGATCAAAGACTTTCTCTAATTTCACAGTATTTTTTTCCTCCTACTTGATCCTGCTGTAAGATCAGATTTCCAAGACAATTCTTAGGTTTTCTTTGGCTTTTTCTCTTAAGAGGAAAGACGTAGTTTTTCAGTTTTCCGCCTTCCTCCCAAGTTTAACTTTTTTTGTGAAAATTACCTGTTTTATGGATGAAAGCCTTTTGGGGTGCAGGAAAGTACTTAGGCTTAAAATAGGAGACCTGCCCAGTATGTGGGCAATGAGCAGTGAGGGCTCTTCTCCAAGGTGGCAGGCCAAGTGTCTGCTTGAAAGGGGCAGAGCTGAGAAAGACCTCATGTAGCTGATAAACTCGCTGCCATTGAGCCTGAAGGGCTGGTGCTCCTACCTCTCTGTGGAGATGTTTCATATTGGTCTTGATCATTCAGCAGAAAAAAATATTTAAAATCTTAATCCCTTTGCAGGGTGTGCAGACTGATCTCTCTCTACTTCTAATACGACTGTCACAAGCTCAGTGTTCATTAACTATAGCTAGTTGCTATGTAAGCCATTATGTTCTCATGAGTAAAGAATTTGTAAAGAAAATATACTGTGCCCTTCAGCTACATATATTGTCTAATTTCATAAACAACAAATACAAAGGTGACAAGCATCTCTGATAACCCGTCTCTCCTTTGGTGTCACAGTCCTCCTTCAAGAGGGAAGTGGCATTTGTAAACATGGTTTACTGGGAATTTTGGCTTGTATTGCTTCTTCGTGGCATTCTGGGATGTGAGTGGTCACTGGTCCTGACTATCTTGCTTAAGCTTGTTGATTAGCTTGTTTGAAAAGGTATGCTGGGCAAGATATCATAGCCAGAACTTCTTTTTCTTTAACCAGTATCACTACGATTTTACGATTTTATTTCAGATGATAAGAACTCTTTGTACCCAGACATAAATAATTCTTCTCGATGCTAGCTTTCATGATAACAAAGTAGTGATATCATTGTGTGATATCTTGAAAATCTTTTGGATATTAGAGAGGTCTGCTGGCTAATTAGCCAGCAAGGTGACTGTAAGGTGATGTAAAGGCAAGAAGCCCAGGCCTCTACCAACTACCCCCAATTTCATGCATTAGAGAAGAACAGGTATGGCCAAAATACCTTTGCTGCTCATGATTTCTGGTGTTTCCAATGGCTAGCTGATTTCTTATTGCTGATGTATGTAGTTGCCTGAAAGGTGTGGATGATTTGGCAGCAAACTGTTGATTTGAGGTCCTTTGGATGAGCACACACACAAAGTAGTGTAAGACTACATATATCCCTTACCTTGTTAGGAGATTGCACAGAGCCTAGTGTGCTAAACACCAGTGCTGGCAATTCAAAAACTATACCATTCATATGTGTGTTTGCAAATCCAATGTGAAATATATCTCAATATTGATGCTGAAGAAAAAGGGGCCTCTAGTGTTCATGACTAGGAGAGTATGTATGCGGTGCCCTATTTGGAAATGAAGATTTAACAGCGTCGTTCTTCACATAGCTTCTCTGCTGTTCACTCCTCAAATAAAAAGCAGTAACAGATGTTAATTGTTCTGCCTAGTTCCTGGGTGGTGTAAGTTGACAGCTACTCCTTGGACTTTTAGTAATATCAGTAGAATACCTGTTGCTATAGCAGTGATCATATAGAAGAAGTAGAAGGACTGCAAATGTCACCTGTTTGTCAAGCTAAGTGGGCAAGGTACTTCTGACTTAGGGGCAGAACACCATACCGTTTGGGTTTTTCTGTATGGTCTCATATCCTTCTTGTTCTTGAAGCTAACATCTATCAGCAAAAGTAGACATACCATCATTGTAAAAATAAAGGAATTATTTCCAGTCTTGTTCAACTTATTCATCAGTGGCCTGGATGAAGGGACAGCGTGCCTCCTCAGCAAGTTTGATGATGATAAGCAACTGGGAGCAGCAGCTGATACACCAGAAGGCTGTGCTGCCATTCAGAGAGATCTGGACAAGCTGCAGAATTGGGCAGAGAGGAACCTTATGAAGTTCAACAAGGGCAAGTGCAGGGTCCTGCACCTGGGAATAACCCCATGCAGTACAGGCTAGGGGTTGACCTGCTGGAAGGCAACTCTGCAGAGAAAGACCTGGGAGTGCTGGTGAATGACAAGTTGACCATGAGCCAGCAATGCGCCCTTGTGGCCAAGAAAGCCAATGGTCTCCTGGGGTGCACTAGGAAGAATGTTGCCAGCAGGTGGAGGGAGGTGATCCTGCCCCTCTACTCAGCCCTGGGGAGGCCTCTTCTCAAGTACTGTGTCCATTTCTGGGCTCCCCAGTACAAGAGAGACATGGAGCTCCTGGAGAGAGTCCAGAGTAGGGCGATGAAGATGATCAGAGGGCTGGAGCATCTTTCTTATGAAGAAAGGCTGCGAGAGCTGAGCCTCTTCAGCCTGGAGAAGAGAAGACTGAGAGGAGATCTTATCAATGTCTACAGATACCTTAAGGGAGGGTGTCAAGGGGATGGGGCTGGACTCTTTTCAGTGGTGCCAAGCAACAGGACAGGAGGCAATGGGCACAAACTGAAACACAGACAGTTCTGCCTGAACATGAGGAAAAACTTCTTTACTGTGAGAGTGACAGTACACTGGAAGAGGTTGCCCAGAGGAGTTGTGGCGTCTCCTTCTCTGGAGATATTCAAAACCCCCAAGACATGATCCTGTGCAACATGCTGTAGATGACCTGCATGAGCAGGGGGGTTGGACTACATGATCTCCAGAGGTCCCTTCCAACCTCAACCTTCTGTGATTCTGTGAATTGTGCTCACTCTCTTTCTTGCACATCCTTTAGATAGCGGAAGGATATGATGTCTTAGATCATATTACACAAGTTAGGTCTTGGTCGATGGATACCTATACACATTGTTTTGGGGGATTAAAGGGTATTATGACAATATGGGGACCTTAATTTGTAAAGATGTTACAGTGGGTGGGAATTATTGCTTGGTTCTATAATTCTTACTAGTTGGAAATGAGCTATCTTGATACACTTCTATTCCGCTATGACTTGCTACTTCATAGTTTTGTACAAACACCTACTTCTCAGCACTATTTCACCGTCTAATTCAAAAACCTTAGGAAGGGCATCAAGATCTTACATATTCCAGAACATTTTGACAGTTTTGAGGAACAATTTACATTATTGGTAAGATGGCTTGGGCAATGTGCATTGTAGACCTTTTTTTCAGGTGTTGGGTGACTGAGTAACATAGCTTCTTATACTGTCCTTGATCATCCAGACTATAAATTGCATGTATTTTTTTGGAGAACGTGATAATTTTATAGGGGCTCTGAAGCCATTAGAGGCTGTTCCTTCTTTTTCTGTGCAGATGGGTGTTCTACTAATTTTGCAGTTGGCTGGAGATACAGTGGCTTGGTGCTACTGGAGCTAGAGAGAACCTGGTTTAAATGACCAATAGACTTGTTGTTTAATTAGGAGTGTAGTCACATTACTTTTCTGATACTTAGACTTATTTAGGTTTATGTACAGCACTCCTTAACTCAAAGCTATTTGTTCACTCAGTTGAGTATTATAAATTGTTATTGTTATTATTACACCTTATTTCTTCCTGAGGACCAACTGGTTCTTGGTTTTACTGTTAATATAATGTAGTGCCTGTTGATAATGTTACTGAACACCTGTAGCAGTGAAGAAATACTAGAGCATCCTGTGGTGTCTGCATGAGTATCTCAGCTATGGTGAATGGTGAATTAGTGAGATCTTGAATACCTGGCTCACTTCAGAAATCTGTCTCTTCAGAGACCAAGTAAGTAGCAGTAGCAGAGGATCAGGAAAGCCTCTCAATAGACTTCAGATGATTCACATGTTAAACTGGCATGTCTGCCTTCTTAAGACTTGTAGCTGGCCTTCCGAGCACGAGAGAAATATGCTTTATATGAATAAATGTGATTATTTAGGTCTATCTGCAGATCCTCTGTATGGTTTGAAGTGTTGTGGATCTTTGCAGTCTTCAGCTGCACACACTTACAGAACTACATCTGTAACTGAATTCGACTAGGAGAAGAGCCACTTGGATGTTTCCGTTTTCCACCTTCATTTTCCAATTGGGAGTGACAGACTGAGTGGAAATAGGTTGCTTTAAAAATTTAGGTCAAAAAGCAACTTTGTGAAGGGAAACACTTCCCTAAAACAATATTTATGTGGTCTTTTTCTGAACAAAATGCTTCTATTTTCCAAGAAACAATTTATTAGAACTCTGTATTGTATGGACTAATTCCCCTTTTTCGGAAGAATGAAAAAAACTTAATAACGAAAAATTAGCTAATAATGCCTTAGATGCTGTCAGAACTCTTAAGTTTCTTTTCAAAACATTTTGGTGAAGGAATGCTGATTTCTAGTGTTTCAAGTTTCTAACAGTTCTGTAGATGTTTTTCTGATCAAAGGATGTGATTACAATGACTGTTGTCTTACACAAAAGACTGTTGTCTTATATTGTTCTCCATGTCATTTTTTGATTGGAGTTAAATGTTCAAGAAACAAGTTAATGAAGGGTAGTTCCTTACCTTTTTCTGTTACTTCCTTTTTGGTTTCTGATTCTTCACTTCAAAGTACAAATCTCCAATTGTCTAGCTAAATATTAATGATTTGTAGTTGGTTGCTCTGTTGAAAGAGGTATCTGCAAGTTTATATACTTCAGTCGTGAACTGAACAGTCTTTCTTTATTTTTTAACCTACATATTCAGTGTCCTTTCTCTTCTCATAGCATTTTTGAAGGAGATGTAAGGAACTTGTTTTAGCGGAATTCTGCACACCAAATTATTGGAGGGGTGTAACCCTACAAAAAGGCTACTTCTCAAAGATCATGATTTAAGAACTTTAGTGATTTTGGCCTCTTAGCCTTCCCATTTATTACAGAAAAAATGCCCTTTTCTATACTTCCAGAGTCAAGAAAACAGACCTTTTCCTTATTTGACTACACACTGTAGATGATGTGTCCCAGTCCTGCTGTGAAACTACATTTCACGCTTTACTTGTTTTTGAAGATCTATAAAGTCCTAATTACTATAGCACACATAAAACGGCCAGAAGTGAATGGATTGCCTGACCAGTATTTCTTGCTTAAAAATATTTTATATTCAAAAGTTTACTACATATGGCAATCATAATGCATATGTAATACGCAAGTCTTGTCATTTTCTGTAGACCTGCACTTTCGTTGTTAGTCTTTAAGAAGGCTTTAACTTGCCTCTGAACTTGAAGCAGTTTGGATCCTTTTAGGATTGCTTCTGTTGGGCTTTTTTCCTTTCCAAATGTATTTTCTGCATGATATTTCACTATTGCATAGTAAGGTTCTAAGTCATGTGAAGGTTCGTTTAATTTCCTACCATTATCTTTTATTGGTCACTTTTTATGAACTGAAGTATTAGTTGCTAATAAAAATCAAACGTATAGCTTGGAAGTGGCTATAATAAGACAGAATGGGATCTGAGCTTCACCTCATTTTCTGCCTCAAACTTTGCTTGGGTTAGGTTTTGTCTCTGTGAAAACTGATTTCCCTGTCACTCAGAGGTGACGGATGGTAGCTCTGGAAAAAAAAGTGGGTCAGTGCAGTTGATACTGGATAAGAAATCCCCTTGCTGACCATTACAAAACCTATTAGAAATCACTGACCCTGACTTGACAGCAGAGCACACCTAATCTCTGTTTTGGCCAGGACTGGGCATGAGGGGAGTGCAGGTGGGCCCAGGCAGGTGTCAGTGGAAGTGCCCGCAGGGGTGGGTCTGCCCTTTGCCTTTTCATCCAGCCACGCTATCCCACATCTAACCTTTCTGGTCTCCGTAGTGGAAATTAGTGCTACTTTATCTTGTATTAATCCCTATTAGACCCTAATCTACTCTTACTGCTTGGCTTTCGTGGAGTAAATTAGGCTTGGGGAGGGGGGCTTGTTTTCGTCTGCCAGCAATTAGCATAAACATGCAGCAGGGCTCCTTGCAAATGGTGTGTGGCTCCCCTTTGCTTTGGAGAGGTTTTATTCCAGTGGCAGCATTTCATCTGTGGCCAGCTTCTCCCACCTTGCCAGCTGTCGAGCCAACTTTCCTGGGACCCTTCCATGCCCTGGGCTAGGTCTGATCCGATCACGTACTGAGCGCCTCCGAGGCAAAGCTGGCTGGCTGTCCTGGCTCTGTGCTGGGTAGTCGGTGAGCCACGAGGCATGAGCAGCCTACTCTGCCTGAAGTGACCTGTGCCTTTTGCTGCTCCGCTTCTTGTCTCTTGGGCACCGTGCTAGCCTCCCACAGCAAGGAGGCTGCAGGGCTGTGCGTGCACAGAGGAGGAAGAGTAAAAACCAGAATCCAGAGGCAGCGGCTGGAGGCACAGTGGCCAGGCATAGCTGCCTTTGTACCATGAAGGAGGGTGGGGATGGTGGGCTGGGCACTGGCATGTAGCTGAGATGAAGGACAGAGGGCGGCTCACAGCTGAGAGCACGAGGCCATCGTTTTCTGGGCAAGAGGCACAACAGTCTGGGCAGGAAAGCTGGTATTTTTTACATTGTATCTGTGTTTATATAAGTATATATATGTATATGTATATATTATATCCAAGATTATATCTGGCACAAAAGCCAAAGGAGTTGATTATTGCTGCTCTTTTTCCTTTGTTTCCAAGCTTTAAACAACTGTAGGCTGTTATGGCAGTTTGTGTGATGGCTTGGTCCTGTGGGAGTGCTCTAAGACAAACAAATCCGCTTTGAACTGTTCTAATGGGAGCGGTAACCCTGAGACACCACTTCCTCAGGAATCTGCTGTTTTCGGCAGCTTGTAGACATACAAGTGTGTCACGAGATTGTGATAGCCACCTGGTAGACTAAAGGTGGTATATTACTTTTTACCGATGTTCCACTCATCCATCTTGTCCAGGACAAAACACTAGTACTGTTGAGCATTTTCCATTAGCTAGAGTTTAACTGAATGACAAAATCTTTTCTAAGTCCCTTCTCTCCCCTTAGTTCAAGTGATTACCATTCAAAGGTATGCCAGTATGAATTTCAAGGTGCAGTATTCAAGCTTGCATCATACAGCCCACTGGAAATCTGGCTTTTACCTTGTTGGAAGGATGGGGTGATTGTTTAATACATCCTGGGGTTCAGACTCAATCTCTTTATAACCAAACATGAGCATGTTTCAGAAATATTTTTAAGCAAATAAACATTAGTTAAGCAGAACACTAGTTCTGCTTCCAAGAACCCTCTTATATATGTGAAAGTCAGTGACTTGGTATTACTTAGTCTGCTTGTCCATGGATGCAAACATTATAAGGAAGAATTTGTCTTCTCCAGAAGGAGAAAATGCTTGTTTTGATTCATGGTTAGCATAATAACATCACCCAGCTCTGTGTATGTTAATGAGATAGGTGTTGCAGGTAGGGAAAGAAGATTCTCTTCCAGGTCTTTCCTTTGAAACATATGTGCAAGAAGACAGACCAGCCTCCTGTGTCAGAAAGAAATCTCTGGGAAACAAGCATCAGCAAAACCACTAACTACTCCCAGAAAATGCTGTGGAGACAGTATATGCTTTATGACATAACTCTATAATAAAGACTGAAATGAGTTTAGGACAGCCTGTGGCATTATTTTCTGACTCTATCCAATCCAGGACAGTGCAGTTGACCTGATTTTAATGAAGTCCCTGTGTAGGTGTGCAGGTGCTTAATTTGCATTTATCTTGAGCATAGTATGATCATGTTATTCATCCATTCAGCTTTCATCAGAATATCTTCATAAATTCTGTTATGCTGCCTATTCCTGACCAATAAAACCTGTTTCAGCTGCAACCTCTTAGACTTTTCATTACAGATGTAGAAGTGCTGACAAGCAGGCAAGAGAGCTATATTAGCATATTAAGCAAAACCTTTTCAAATATGCTAGACAAAATTAATTAAAATTTAAAAATTAATTATTTTTTTTATTGTGAAATAGAAGTAAAGTTACAAAACTATACTTAGAACACATTTGGTAGAGTACTTCTTGTAAACCTTATTGGGAATAAAAAATAAATGCAGCTGACTTACCGGATGGTGACTTCCAGGAAATAATGATTGTTATCCTTCACATAATCAGCTGCTGTGGGAAACATTAGTGACTACTACAGCTTCATGTAAATGGACTGTCCAGACTACTTAACTGATGCAGTGCTTGCTCATCTGAATTACTCCATGTGAAGGGTCTACTAGTGGTTCATTGGTCTGTATTGTGTTGGGAGACTTCAAAATGCTGCTTTAACTTGTTTCTCCAAGCCACCAGAAATGGAGTAACATGTACTTTTTTTTTTCTTTTGCTTTGTCCATGTATTAAACTAAATTAGATGTGCTGATGTACTTTCCAGTGTGCATACTTTTGTGTGGTAAAAGAAATCTGTCTCTAATGTTCTAGCTAGCTCCAAAGTTATCTAGTTCCTGAAAATCAGAGGAATCTGCTCAGGTTTACAAAAGTGCAGAATACAGCGAAAGACTAATAAGATTGAATAATAGCTTTTATATGACTCTGTTCTTTCAACAGCCTCTCTTCCTTCAGTCCTTGCTTCTCTAATTTTCTCCTCTGCCTGCCTTTTAAAAGAGAAGAAAGGATAAATAGTCTAAAGCATTAGGTGAGAAACAAGATAAAATGAGTGTCCATTCAGTGTGCAAGATGAGAAGGCATCCAAACCAAAACTTTTCCGACTCAGCAGTTAAGTTACTGCTTTGGAAATAGTAGAGAGATCGAAAGGATTGCAATTGGCTTAATTAATTGCTCTATATTGTAGTACAAGAAGATACAGTATCTGCATTTTCTGCTGCAGAAACCTTCAGCTTTTCATCATTAACTAAGTTAAGGGCTTTTGTTTGTTTGTTTTTCAAGATGCCAACTGTCCAGTAAATAATCTTTTAGGAAAGATTATATGATATATTTGCCTGTGAGAGGAGATAGGACTTGATGACTCACACAGTCCCTTTCCTGAAGGTCCTTTGTTTCTAGTAGCTCAGGGCACTGTGTTAGACAGCTGTCTAATGCATCTAATCATCATTCTCCTTGCTTGTTAGATAGATACTCTGCAATATAGGTCTCTATCAAAATGTGCTGTGGCTATGTTGATAGGAATAAAGTTACTATTCCTTTGTATTCCTTGGAATAAAGTTATTCCTTTGACAGTATTTATGCATTCAAAATACATACTAAAAAGAAGAAGTTCTTACTCTTGTTACAGGGTAGTTAAAGTAATAATGAAGTATTAGAAGTGTTTAGATGGTGCAGCACACTTTTCCTCTTGGAAATTACTATTTTCATGATTCGTCGGAATCAAAGTATATAAACACTTGTTCACAGGTGGCTTGTACCTGTGTCAGATTGGTGTACCTGCATTTTTGGCACCAATATTGTCAGCTCTGTGAAGAACCAGCTATGTAACAGAGAGCTAACTTGTTTGTTCTGTGTTGTGAGTGGAGAGTCCCTATGTTTTTTTTCTAACGTGTGTTGGCTTTGCTGCCCAATAGACCACTTGAGGTTAAGAACCAAAGTAATAGGATTGTATGTATTACGTGCCTTTTCAAGGCTGCCTTCATGTATTTATGCCTTCCTAATTTCCAAGTAACGGTGCATAAAATTAGTTAGATTCTTAACGTCATGACAGAACACAGAACAAAAGTGTTAATCTGCTCAGATAATCTTGCATTGAACACATAACAAAGTGCAGAGTGGGAAAAGACCTGCTCTGCAGAAGAGATGAGAGATCCTAGTGCAGGTCCCTTCTCTACAGCCCGTACAGGGGCTCCTCTCCTCTGGGTCTGCTGTGAAGGAGTCCTCATGGTGGCTCCAGCCATCCCGCGCACCCAAACTGCAGCTTCTCCCAGCAGCCTGCTGTGAGCAGTCGCTGCGCATCTGCAGTTGAGCTCCTCAGATTATAGTCACTTGTAATCCTTTAATTACCACCTACTTCTGAAGCCATGATGTTACAGCTACAGGTCAAATCCTGTGGTTCTTAAGCAGATCCCGCATTGCTATCTTTAACTTTGCTTGAAGGAGAGTGGCATACGCTACTCCAGACAAACTTGATCTTTTGGCTCTATTTAGAAATAAGCAGCCAAGGGCATCCTGAACCATCCTGTTCTCTGTGCCTGACTATAATGGAAGTTTACTTGGCTGGAGTCTAGAAGGTTAGCTCTCTGTATCAGCAAACTGTTGTTAGAACCAGGGCCTATACATTGGGGATATGGAATAAATGTTATTTTTTCAGGTTTCTGTTGAGGTTGAGAGGTTAGGGAGTGTGAGAGTTGGGGGGTTTATTGGTTTTGTTCCAATCCTCCTTTGAGGCTTCTGGCTGCTTCAGGTGTCTGCTGCCAAGGCTTTCACGTGTTGTCCTGTGAACCATTCTGAGTAAGGGACCTCAGGAATGCACAGTGTCTGGCTTTCTGGAGATGTCCCTGGTATTTATGAGAAGTAAAGAAGAGAAATATGAAAATGTTAATGAAAGAAATGTGGACAAATACTGTTTGGGGGTGTCACTTGCTCTACTTCTACCTGATAACATAACAAAACTAAAAGTGAATACTGAATTATGTTTCATGATGGCTTACTGTTCTTAAATGCAGAAAACTGGAGCTCTTACAAGACTTTTTCTACATATAAAAAGACCTGGTGAATGCTAGGTAGGTAGCACAGATGACCTAGACTGCAGTGAGGCATGTAGTACTGAGAGGCTGTGAAAGAGCAGTGGTACTTCTGACCATTGAAGACCAAGTAGCTTCTGTGTGCAAAATTTGCTTAGCAGCTTTTGCCTGTTTTTCAGAGCATCTCTCAAGGAAACCTTTCTAGACAATTCCTGGTGACTGCTTTGACAGTGCCTGGCAGGAAAGCCTTCCTTTTCATATCAAGAAGGCCAAATGGTTGAAACGAGCTAAAGGGCTCGTTCCTCCAGGCTGTAGCTCCTGGGCTAGCAATGTGGTGGGTCAGTGAGGAGGCGGAATGGGTTGGTGGAGGGCCTGTTCAAGGAGGTACAAAGCCCGCTCAGCTGGCAACTGGCCAATGCATGCAGGATAGCTCTGTCCCGACTCTACAGTTCCCCAACGGCTGGGGGGTGGCCTCTGTGTTACGAGGGAGGTCTTGGCTCAGGTTCGAGAGAACAGACTTTCTGACTACAGCAGCAGTTTTGACACTCTTCAGTATTGGCTCAAAAAGGCTTAGGGTGAAAAATATCCCATGGGATTTAATCCATAAAAGAACTTGAACTCCTGTGTTTGTCGCTCAAATGCCATGTTTAGTTTCTCTTTCACTGCTATCTCACTTCAGCAGTGTCTCTGTGTATGTTTATATGACTGCATATACTGGCCCACATGTTTATTCTGCAAACTGTTAGCAGGGCTTATAATTTGAAGCACAGCATCTCACTAACATAGTTCCCTTATTTATAGAGCAGAAGCTGCCTCGCCTCTGGCTGGCACAGACAAGAGATAAATTTTGACCTCCATCCATGCTGATGTAATTGGTGTTGCCACCAGAGAAGTCCTAAAATGTAAAAATTTCTTTTTCTAAGCCATGTGGAAATCTGTATGATACTAGAGCCTAAGCAGTGCATCCTTCCTAGTGATCAGAACGTTCTCATGAGGAGTCTGCTTTCAGACCTTGCCACCTTTATCTTACTCAAAACTGAGTCTTGAATGCAGATCTCCCATGTTGCTAGGGATTGCTCTAACAACACGGCAACAGTGTTCTGGGACAAGTCTTCCTCTGATATCTTGGTTCGTGAAGCTGCTCTGCTTTTTCCCAGACCCAATGAATATTTAATTATTTACAGAGTGATTATAGACCTTTTGCCTCATGGTTAGAGCAGTCACCTGAAAGAGATAGGTTTCACTATGTGTTCCAGCAGGTGTGTCTTGCTGGTCTCCTTTTTGAATAAATAATAAAACAGGGGTATAGATTGTAGGACTGAGATGCTTGCATGACCATTTTGAAGTACAAATACTTACTTTATAAATCTCTGGTGGGTAATATCCAGAGGATAGCTTGCTTATTCATTTTACACGGTTGCTGTAGTAGACAAAAAAGACCGTGTTATATTGATTTTTAATTTTAACACTTTGCAGGGCAATTTCTGAAGACTGCCTTCAGTTTTGCAGAAAATCTGTGAAAAAAATGTTTGTTCAAAGTTATTTGAAAGGTTCGTGGATGACTATATTTGCGTAAACCTTTGCTCAAATTACTCTTTTTGCAGTATTCTATTTGTACAGCATATTTAGTCACCTGTCACATGATGTTTCTGCACTCTAGTTGCCTGAATTGCAGATCCACAAGTAGCTTTCATTACAGCCACCAGAATCCTACTGTGCAAATATTCCTGACTTGTTTTATATGAGTGAAGAGTGGGGGTTTTTTTGAAGGTAGAAAAATTATTTCAACTAATGCTCAAGGAAGAAAGAAGAGGGGTGGGTTTACAGATGTTACTGAGGTAAATCCGCAGCAGTTAATCAAGTAACAGTGAATGTTTTGGCTATTAGCAACTAGAGCTGGATGACTGCAGTGCATTTAGTGCATCTCTAAGAAGAAAAGGCCTGAAGAACTCTTTATCAGTCATGACAGTTGATCAAGTTATTTCGGCTGCAGAACTGTTTCATAGGACATAGTTACCTCAAACAGCGAAGGCACTTAATGCATATTGGGCTTTTCCTGGGTATAGTAAGATGCCTATTCTTCACCTCTGCTGCATGTGGTGAAGTCAGGTTGTTTGAGCAGCTGTAAGCAAAATACCATAGCTCAATGTCAGAAGCAGCAAGAAGATGGAAATCATGGAAATGTTTCAATTACTTTGAACTTTATTTTAAAAAGGAGGTTTAAGGAGACACTTCAGGTATGTTTCTGAATTTTTGCACTGGCATATTTTATATTGGAAAGAATATTTTTTTCTTAGGTCTATCCCGCACTCCACCTTGTTACCAGATAATTTATCTAGCCATTCATAGCTTTCTTTAAAAAAATACTGTAAATGAATATTGTATTAAATGAATAGGTAATACATCCTGAATCAGTAGCAGTTCTTATATACTGGATAGGAGAGATACTTAAAAGCTTATTAAAAATACTGTGAATAAGGAGATAAAATAGATGAGGAAGCTTTATTACAAACTTCAGTTCCCTAACTTGAAGTATTCGTATGTAATCTGTTGTTTTCTGAGTTGTAACATCTGTCTTGCAGAATATGTGCTGCTTACAGTATGTGGTGTTTTTTCTTCCTTAGCATGGCTTGTGTTTGGATATTTGAAAGTAAATTTAAGTGCACATGCAATTTTCTTAGATTGTATCTCTGAAATTACCTTTTTCTCGGTTAATAAGATGTCAGCAGTATGTGAGATTGTGGGATTAGTTTTGATAACAACCTCTAGCTGGGAAACCTGAAGGCCATGTTTTACCTCGCTTGTAGGCCTATTTGCAAACCTTTTGAAAGGGGCATTTTAAAGTTATAAATTATACATTGTATAGTGCAGTGGGGATTTCTGGTCTGTTACTGTGATCGTAGGGGTAATTCTTCATCTTGTGGTGTATTTATAACCTTGGAGTTATCTTAGATGAATCTCATCTCAAAGGTCTGTAATTTTTGGAAGATATACCTCTTCTGTAGTTCTTTTGCCAATAGATCTGATCTAGCAAGAAAACACCTTCAGTCTTTCTGCTCTGACTTTGGCAAGTACACTTCATTTAAGATGAAGAGGGATATTAATTTCGGGAGACTGAATGTACTGACAAGAGTCTCTAGGTCTGCAGGGGTTTGAGAAGTTACTGAAGGTAGCAGCATGCAAATCAGCGTACTGAGTTCTTTGTAATTTGGTGCAGGCTTAGCAGCACCGAATGAGTATTGATGAATCTGGTGTTTTCTTTCATGAGTTTTATCTTTCCAGCAATGACCAAGAGGTTTGCCAGCATCTGGTAATTAGTCAGGTTGCCCTCTTCACCTTAGCTTGCAGTTTCCTGAGCGGTGAGGTGGACCTTGCCAAAGCACTGCCCAGGCTGCTGGGGAGGCATCCGAGCTGGTAAGCGCCGCTAAAATTCCATGGCCTGTGAACATGTCAGTTCTCTCTAATGAGCCTTGGCTACAGGAAAAGCCTGAGACCTACTGCTGTAACATTTCAGTCGGTTACAGCATTAAGCTTTGTAATGTATTCACTGCTCTGAATAGCTGCTAACGAGTGCAGGACTGGAGGGATGAATGAAAGTGGTATTGCTTTTATAAGCAGTATAGTAGCTGCCCTGTGTGTCCTGTTATGCACAGCCTTGTTTACTTTACACACATGAATTTGTTGACCTCATCAGGGCTCTTAACCTTTCTGGGGTTGCTAATCTCCATAAATGTCTGCAGGATTGGGCTTAATTTTGGCATGGAAATATGCAAAACAAATGAATCAAAGTGTGAGTCATCACTTTTTACAGTAAAATGCTCTGACCTAGTCCCAGTGTCCACGTGCCAAGCTGATGCTTGCTTGAGAGCTTGTGGGATCTGACCCATGCTTTGGGAATCCTGACTTCAGGGTAACAGAGCCTATGCAGAAGCCAAGTAAGTACAGCATAAAATATACTGAAAGAAAGCATTCAGATGCAACTCTGAAGATAAAAATCAGTTGAGGTTTCTGCCAGGATTATGCACATATGTTATGGAATGTTTCAATAGTACTCAAGATTTATCTTTTTAAACTGCATTGGAGATGTTTTAAATTTACAGAATGCTGTTTTCATCATGAGAGCGTATAAGTGTAGTATGGTACAATAAAATAAACTCTTTTTATTTTTAAAACTTATTGGAGGCAACAAATTGTGGCACTAATACTGATAAATGATGTGAATGTCACTTTCATGTCTGCACTTTAAAATGCAGAAGTACAAACATAGTAACTGCAAGGCTGTTTTTGATATTTTAATCTTTTAAACCTTTGAAATGTTTGTGTATTTGTAATGACTTTTAAATCCACTGGATAGTGATTTTTTTTTCCACTGTGTCAAATATTGTGTTCAAAATCATAACAGATAAAGTAAGAGTGATCAGAAAGCTTAATGCAGTCAGAGCATCACGACCTGTTATGTAAAGCAACATTTGGCAGGGCCTTCCCAGCTGCTGTAAATGAATGTTAACAGCATTTTATTGGCTGCTTTCACTGTCTTTAATACATAATCTGAATATTTATGACCCTATTAATATGTTTTGCTGTGAAATTGCAATATTGATGGAATGAAGGTTCCATAGACGAGTGAAGGAGCAGAATGATTCTTGCATTACAAAGAAAAGTTATGTGAGTATTAAAAAGCTTTGTACTCATGTTTGAAATAAGTTTGCTGAACTACTTTATAAAATGCTATTTCCCTAGACACTTTCATACGAAGAGTACTTTGACAACAAGACAGTGTTGCTAAACATTGTCTACATGTGTAATAGACATCACTAACCAGGCTGTGATGATTTCTTTTTTTTTTTTTTCATGTAAGCCCCGAAATCCATAATCATGATACTCTGTAGTTTAACCTGTGGACCATAGACCAGACCCTGTTAGTCAGAATACCCTCCAGCCAGAGAGCTGTCCCAAGCAGGATGTTGGGGCAAGCTGTGGGCCAAGTTATTATTTATTTTTCTTTTCTTCTTTTCTGGTGGCCAGGATCTTGCTTACTGCATTCTGCTCTTCTTTCTTGTTGCATTTTACCTCCTCCTTTTGAAGTAACTAGATAAACTGTTGTTCTAGTACCTGAAATAGCTGTCATATAATTGGGACATATGTGCATCAGTTGTATGTCTGGGAACTGCTTGCAAATGGCATCCTGTCACTGAATACAAATGTGCCTGTTGTGTGATTGTACTTGAAACATGTGGAAAGGAATGTGCTTGGTCAAGGGACTGAGGTACTGAAAGGTGTTTCTCTTGGGAGCCTCCTGAAGCGGTTGTATCATGCCCCCCAACAGAACTGTGCACCACTATTTTAATAGATATCTGCAAATATTTAACAACAAAAATATAGAGAGAGTCGTGTCACTGTTGTGTGCAGTGGCTCGCAACTGCTAAATTTACAAATAAGGTCTCTTGTTTCCTCGTTGTTCTGCAGGATAAATAGCTCCATTAGCTGCAGGTTCCTGTGGGTAGGTTGCCTATGAAAAGCTGAGTTGAAAAAGTGAGTTTTGCATTTAATTTGAATGGGGCGAAGTCCTTAGTCATTTTTATCTTTGTATGCAAAATCCAACCTGTCTGAAAGCTGCTGTCCTTCATGTCTTGTCCTCTTGTCACTAATCAACTGTGATCATTTCTGAGAAATGTGGCTCTTGCTGGAGGTCACATTTGTTTGCAGGAGAAAGCTCTGGGTGCTAGTGCCAATCCTGTGGTGTGTTCTTACAGTCTGCCTTTTTCTGAGTAATCCATGTAGTCTTAACTTCCCACCTTCTCCACAATTCAAACCCGATGAACTTGTGCTGGTACAAAATGCAGCTGCACTCAACTGTAAGTGTACAAAATATTAGAAAGGTAAAAATAAGTGGGTGCAGGATGTCGACCATTAGGTTAAGGGAAAAAGAAATGAGTAAGTGATCCTTTTGGATTAATACATATTTTTAAATAGTATTTTGTCCTCAGGCAAATTTGTTACAGCTTCTGCAGAGCTCCAGCTGGACTCTATTCCCTTGTGGGGATTAGCAATTTAAATATGTATTGTTCCTCTGGGCAGTATTACTGAGCAGTCAAGTAAGGTACATAATAGGACAAAGAAACCTTTAATTAGGATAGGAGTTTCAGTTGCATTCTTTTTTGCTTTGTGTAAGAGAAACTTGCATTAAATCAGATAAATAAATAAAACAATGGATGGGGTGGAGGAACTTTGGAAGAAGCACGTTTGTTTACAAAGTTAAGTGCTGAGTTTATAGTAAACCAGTAATTTTTTCCTGGGAAGCTTTTAAAATAAGATTCCCCTTCTCCTCATCCTTTAGCAAAAATATTTTAAGGAAATATTTTTCAACTTATTCAGTGTTTGGTTTTGAGTTTTTATTCACTTTATTTTTTTCAGATGAAATACCTATATTGCAACATAAAATAATAGCAGTCCATTTATGCTGTTATCATACTTCATTTTAATGTCTGTGCATGCATTGTAATTGCATCCCTCCCTTACTCATCTTTGTACTTAGTTTATATGAGCTAAATACAATGCAGCATTTCCTTTAAACATGAAAAATGACAATAAATCTTTTTTGGTTTGTTGCAGAGTACACATTGCTCTGTGTTGCTGAGGTCTTGAAGTCAATAACCTTCTGCGCAGGCTCAGAAAATTGCCAGCGTGCAATAAATTATAAAACTGGGACCCTTAAGGAATAATATTTAGTAGGTTCAAGGGTTTCTTAACTTCTCTCTGAAATGACCTTTGGCAAAAATACAAACTGTAGTCTCCTCTGTCCCATCAGACATTGGAAAGGGGAGGCATAGCAGATTTGAAGCAATTTTTCTTTTTGTTTCCTTATCTAATGTTTGCTGGTTTATCACATGCAAATAGACAATAGAATAATCTTCTGACTTAAATGAGGGTTTTTTGTTTTTTGTTTTTTTTAAGAAACACCTTAAAAAGGTAAATATGAGGAAGCTTTGGCAATCTGTCCTATGCCTGTCCTTTTCAGTTTAGATGCCAAATCCAACAATGACAAAAGATGGCTGTTGTCTGGAAAACGATTGATTCTACTTGTTTGGGCAGAAGAGCTCTTGAACATGGCTTGAGATAGTCCATTTCCCTAATTATCTATCTCTTCATTTATTTTACAGCCTCCTTTCCTTCTCTATCAAGAGAGTGCTTTCCAAGGCAAAATCTGTAGTATCTCTTTAAAGGACCTATTCAAAACTCTCTGACTTCAGTGGGAAGCTGCTATTGACTTCAGTGAACTTTCAGTCAGGCTTTTGGAGAGGAAGAATGTAGCCCTTTGCGTTAAAGAATTGATGTGACCTTCATCAGTCAAAACTTCCTTTTGCAGGCTGTTCTAGAAGGATAACATTCCAGTTTTATTGGGTGAGCGTTAAACTCCATTTTAAGTGCAGAACACAATGCATCTTACTTGTGGAGTTGCATAGGGTGTGTCACAGTAACAATATACTTGGAGATCCTTTGTATCTCTTGCCCTGACCCACATCTTGCATCCCTGTTCTGCATCCCATGCAAATAATTAACTTGCAGAATAAAGGTATTGCCATCTCTCCCCTTGGAAAAACCTCAACTGGTATGTGGGAGCTGTTACCAGGAAGGAGAGGCAGGGACGTTATGTTGCACTTAAGGAGTATGCTGCTAAATAACTTCCTGTTGCCTGACTTGACCATAACTCGGCCTTGTTTGTCACAAGGATTAAAACCATAATCTCACATAAGGGGAGTACCAGTTACCTGAGAATGGAGATTTTAAAATGTCTTCCACAGTTTTGGCTATACTAGAATCACAGACTGGCTGAGGCTAGGTAGTCCTACCCTCCCTTACTCAAAGTAGGGTCAGCTAGAGCAAGATGCCCAGTACATTGTCCAGTCAGATTTTGAATTGTCTCCAAGGATGGAGATGAGACTCCACAACTGCCTGGCCATTCTGTTCTAGTTTTAACCACCCTTGCAGAGAAGTGTTTCCTTACATTTGAATGGAATTTCTAGTTTGCACTCATTGCCTCTTGTCCTCTCCTTGGGCACCACTGAGAAGAGTTTTTCTCTGTCTTCATCACTCTCTCCCATGAGTTATTTATACATATTGATACATATTGATAGGATTCCCCCTAAGCCTGCTCTTCTCCAAAACTGGACACAGCAGTCCTGATGTGACCTCACCACTGCTGAGCAGAGGGGAAGGATCACTTCCCTCGACCTGCTGGCAATGCTCCTCCTAGTGGAGTCCAGAAGGCTGTTGCCCTTCTTCACAACAGAAGCATATTACAGGCTCATGTTCAACTTAGTGTCCACCAGGACTCCTAGGTCCTCTCTGCAAATCTGCTTTCCAGCCAGTTGGCCCCCAGCCTGTACTGGTGCATGGGGTTATTCCTCTCTAGGTGCAGGATTTTGCATTTCCCTTTGCTGAACCTAATGAGATCCCTGATGGACCATTTCTCCTGTCTGTCAAGATCCCTCTTAATGGCAGCACAGCCATCTGGTGTATCAACCACTCCTCCCAGTTTTGTATCATCTGCAAACTTGCTGAGCTTGCACTTTTTCCAATCATCCAGGTCATTAACAGTTAATAACTGTTTAACATTAAGATGTTAAACAATATTGGCCTCAGCATTGAGCCCGGGAGATACCATTAGTGACTGACCTCCAGCTGGACTTCATGCTGCTGATCATAACTCCCTGAGCCCAGCAGTTCAGTCAGTTTTCAGTCTACCTTGCTATCCATTCACCTCTCCCATACTTCGTCAGTTTCTCTGTGAGGATGTAGTGGGAGACGGTGATGAAAGCCGGTCAGCGTCACCTCCATCCCTGGTAAGGTGATGGAACAGCTCATTCTGGATGTCATCTCCAGACATATGGAGGAAAAGAAGGTGATCAGGAGTAGCCAGCATGGATTCACCAAGGGGAAATCCTGCTTAACCAACCTGATAGCCTTCCATGATGGAATGACTGGCTGAGTAGATAAGGAGAGCAGTGGACATTGTGTACCTTGACTTCAGCAAGGCTTTTGACACTATCTCCCATGGCATCCTCCTAGAGAAGCTCAGCAAGTGTGGGTTAGACGAGTGGTCAGTGAGGTGGATTGAGAACTGGCTGAAAGGCAGAGCCCAGAGGGTTGTCATCAATTGCGTGGAGTCTAGTTGGAGGCCTGTGGCTAGTGGTATCCCCCAGGGTTCAATACTGGGTCCCATCCTGTTCAACTTCTTCATCAGTGACCTGGGTGAGGGGACAGAGTGCCCCCTCAGCAAGTTTGTGGATGATACCAGACTGGGAGGAGTGGCTGATACACCTGAGGGCTGTGCTGCCATTCAGAGAGACCTGGACAGGCTGGAGAGCTGGGCGGAGAGGAACCTCCTGAGGTTCAACAAGGGCAAGTGCAGAGTCCTGCACCTAGGGAGAAATAACCCTAGGCACCAGTCCAAGGTGGGGGTTGACCTTGTGGAGAGCAGCTCTACAGAGAAGGACGTGGGAGTGGTGGTGGATGACAAGTTGACCATGAGCCAGCAATGTGCCCTTGTGGCCAAGAAGGCCAATGGTCTCCTGGGGTGCACTAGGAAGAGTGTTGCCAGCAGGTGGAGGGAGGTGATCCTGCCCCTCTACTCAGCCCTGGGGAGGCCTCTTCTCAAGTACTGTGTCCATTTCTGGGCTCCCCAGTACAAGAGAGACATGGAGCTCCTGGAGAGGGTGCAGCGTAGGGCTACAGAGGTGATCAGAGGGCTGGAGCACCTGCCCTATGAGGAACAGCTGTGAGAGCTGGGCCTGGTTATCCTGGAGAAGAGAAGACTGAGGGGGGATCTTATCAATGTCTACAAGTACCTGAAGGGTGGGCGTGAAGGGGACAGGGACAAACTCTTTTCAGTTGTCCCATGTGATAGGACAAGAGGCAATGGGCAGAAATTGAACCACAGGAAGTTCTGCCTGACCGTGAGGGGGAATTTCTTCCCTGTGAGAGTGACGGAGCACTGGCACAGGTTGCCCAGCTGAGTGGGGTTGTTGGACAAGGTAATTTCCAGAGGTCCCTTCCAACCAAAACAATTCTATGAGTACCTCAGCTTTTTCTGCTTCCTCTGTCAGCAGATGCCCTGCTCCATTGAGTAGTGGGCCTGCATTTCCCCTAGTCTTCCCTTTGCTGCTGATCTATCTTTAAAAGCAGCTCTCATTGCCCTTCATGTCCCTTGCCAGATTCAACTCCGAATGGGCCTTGGCTTTTCTAACTTAATTCCTGCATGTTTGGACAACGTCTCTATATTCTGTGTCCTCTGTCTCTGCTTCAACCTCTTGCATGCTTCCTTTTTTATGTTCTGTGAGTAGCTTTTTGTTCATCCATGTCTCCTACCACTCTTGCTTGACTTTTTTTGCTCATTCGGATGGACAGTTCTTGAGCTTGGTGGAAGTGATCCTTGAAAATCAACCAGCTGTCCCGACCCTCTTCTCTCCAGGACATGGGATTCTTCCAAGTAAATCCCTGAGTAGGCCAAAGTTCTGCCCTTCTGAAGTCCAGGGTTGTAATCCTGCTATTTGTCTTATTCCCTCTCATGTTTACTCTCGTGGTTACTAACATGAGAGCAACCATCTCATGATTACTGCAGCCAAGGCTGCCCTTGACCTTCATATCTCCAAGAAGTTCTTCCATATTTGTAAGTATGAAGTCCAACAGAGCATCTCCCCTGATCTGCTCCTTGATCATCTGTGTCAGGAAGTTGTCACTGATACACTCCAGAAGCCTCCTGGATTGTTTGTCCTCTGCTGTGTTGCCCTTCCAGCAGATACTGGGGTGGTTAAAGTTCCCCGTGAAGACCAGGGCCTGCAAACATGAGGCTTCTTCCAGTTTTCTGAGAAAGCTTTAGGACCTTTTTTAGAAAGGAAGATGTGTTTTGGGTTTTGTTTTTGGTTTAAGAAGAATTTCCTTTGAAAATGAAATGCAAGTATGTTTTCATAAACATGTTTCTAAATATGTTTCACGAACTGGTTGAAGATTGTCTGGATCTTCTAACAGCTGTCTTAAAGCTTGCTTTCAGTCTAGAAGAGGTTTCTGTGCAAAATGGCACCTCTTTCTTTATCTACTGGAGAAAGAGAAAGACCCAGGAAGCTTTCCTGATGTCTTTCTGTGTCTTAAATCAATAGTCTGCCAATCTTTCACTTGCTTACCATGCCCACACACAAGCGGGTTGCCTACAAATTCAGGAGAATTTATGAATCAATTGGTGTCCTGTATTTATGGCTCACTTTCTGTATGTTGCTCGGCTGGATATATTTTGTCATACAAGGGCAGCTCTAAGACAAGCTGGCTTTGCTGCTGTTGGATGATGGTTCTTGCAGCTGCTCTGTATCTTTCGAGGGAGGAGAAAAATTAATATTGCTTGAAAGACTCCTAGTAACTGCTCTTTGAAGATCTGTGCAGTTTAGGAGATTTTTTTCCTCTGTCCTGCATCTAAATTGCTTCCTCACCTAAGTCCAACTAGAACATGTGGTGAAGATCTAAGTACGTATGTTTAGGATGGATTAATGGAGATAGTTGAGTAAACTTAATAGAACTTAGATTACATAATTGAAGCAATCAGGAAAGTATTAGTCCATAGCTGGTAAAATCTATACTGACACTAAACATTTTGTGAATTAACCTCTTTGGTTAACCAACAATATTCCTCTATAAACTTTTTAGGCCAATCCTGCACTGCATAATTTTGGAGCGAAGTCTGCAGGGTGGATTCAGGACAAGAACGTCCCTAGGTCAGGGGCACGCACTAGCTATAATCTTTGTAAGATTTTTCCGTGTGAACAAAAAAAACTGTGCATCATCCATCTTAATTGAGCCCTAGAAATCTGAGCCTACAGACTAAATGAAAATGGAAACTTTCCGTGTCTTGTCAGTAAATTGCAAGCTATCCGTCACAGCCTCGGATGAAAGCTTGAAAGCTAGCACGACCTACATCTGTCGTGTTGTTGCAATGGTGCCGGCGTTACAGTTCCATTGTTTAGAGTTCAGGTCAAGCCTGCTGCGACCTCTTTTTATTCAGCTTTGAACATATCCATTTTCATTAAGTTTTCTCAAAGCAATATGAAAGACTCGGTAGGGCAAGATGTGGCAGTGTTGAACCTAAGGTAGTCTTGCTGCTACCAAAGTATCTCATAGTCACAGATGGTCACTGCAATTGTCCACACCAGTCTACCGCCGGAGCTGCTATTGAAAGGGCGCAAAACTGATGGTACAAAGGAGCGCCTTTTTTCCCGCCAATAAATGAGTCTACTGTTGCTTTGAGCTGGCATTGTTGAAGGTTTTGTGCAGGAGAAGAATAGCTGTTGACAAACCAGTTTCCAAGCTAAAAATGCTACGCTTATTCCTAAACTTAGAGATCTTTCCTTGGGTGAATAACACTGTCTGACTAATATCAGAGTGGCATTTTGCAAACTATTTTCATTGATTATATGGATGACTGCTGTACTGGGAGGTCTGATGCTGACGGCAGTAAATGCAAGCTTATTAACGTGCTAAACAAGGCATGCTTCTGTTTTGTAATGCCATTAGAGGAAAATCTCTTCGACTGTACACTGTTAAAAACATTAGGGGCATTAATTGCTGTTTTCTGTCTTTAATCCTCAAATGTTAAAATGTTGTCGCGTATATTGAAGGAGTTTAGTCAGTTGTCTTGCTGTTTGAGTTACGTAACTTTATTATACAGAATGCCATACTCTTCATGCTAGAAAAATGTAAGGTTTTGGAACTAGTAAGTAAATCTTCCAAATCCTTCTTATTGACAATGTGAATGTGATTTGTTTGTTTGAATGTTTTTGTCTTTAAATAGAACTGCTGCTTCTGAATCCTAGTCGTAACTACCATTTTGCTCCTTTTCTGCTATGTCGAGGTGAAAGCCTCCATACAGATGGCCTGCGTGTTTGTTAGAAGCCTGCTGCAGGTTCTTACAAGATTAAAACACTTCTTGCCTGGAGGAACAATAAGAAGCAATAAAGCTGATTTCTGTTGTTTAGGAGCCGTTGTGGCCTCTAACAGATCAGTTTACCTTTGGCAAGGGAATCCTTAAAATTCAAGTGACCACAGTGGTGAAATAGAGGCTTGTTCCTGGGCAGGAAATATTAGACCTCTATGGAGACTAGTTGAATGATTCGCTCCATTACACTTAGAATTCTCACTTTAATAGTAAGTTTTTTTTTTCTCTTGTCACCCGTATCCAGCTAAACGCTTTCATGTGCCACAGTGGAATTTTTCAGCCCCCTTGAGGACCTCCATGATTTCAGGATGGCAGTCACTAGAATTAAATATCTCTATGCCAAGCATGGAACTGAAAAAGAGGAATGTTTTTCCCATAAGATGAAAATCATTTGCAGAGGGATGGGTCTGACTGTTCCAGAAACTTCCATATTTTTCTGCGTGGATTATTCTGGTAACAACGGATTCTAAAGAGTGAAACTTGTTGCCAGAAAAGAGATGAATTCTGATTTTCATGATTGTGAACTCCAAGGAATTTGATAGTGACCTAAAACCAGGTCACCTTGAGCAACTAGTATTCTTAATGGCTTCAGTCAATGCCCCCTTGCCTCTATAATCATGCTTTCTGCTGCCTCGCTTAGCGTCAGTTCTTGTATTTTTCCTCCCCTTTCGTTTTATAGTATACTACGTGTAAATAACCCCTAAACAAACATGATATAAGTCATTACAATTTGTCAATAGTGATTTCCTGGAAGCTGTTCTATTTTTGAGGGGGAGTGGATTTTTTGGTTTCTGGGTGTTTTTTTTTCCCTCTTCCTTTCTCATAGCTACTCTGCATTTATCATGATGTCAGTGTAACTTGTGCCGTGTGTGACTCAAGGAGAAGTTGTTCCCTATTGTTTCTAATACTGCAGCTGCTGGTAGACTGAGCCATAAAATGTACTTGAGCCAAGACTTCACAAATCCTAAACCTTGTGCAAAAGTCTGCATATGGGCCACAGAGAGCAGCACTTGAAGGTTTGAGAGGAAGCGTTGGGAGTGACACTCACGTGATTTCCTTCAGCCTCGCTGCTCCGCTGAGAGATGGAGATGGCCTGGGCAAGTGTTGGGAGCAGCAGGAGCTGCTTCAGCAGTCCCGGTGCCAGCCCAGTGCTGCTCAAACAAGACCAAAATGCAGTGCAGTAGGAATGCTGTATATTGCTTTATGTCTCAGTCTGCAACGTATTTTAACTGCAAGGACCCTTTTCCACAGCTCTGTGATGCTTCCCTTCTTTTGTGTTCACTTGGTCTCCTGTGCCTCAGAGATAGCTGTTGCTCTCCTGTTGCCTGCAGATCGCTGGCAGAGTCTCACTTCTGAGTTCTTCCGCCAAATTCTCAATCCAACAGTCTGCACGATGAGACCAAGCGTGCTGCCTCTGCTTCTTCCCCTGGCAAGAGCAGTGAACTGATGTGTTTGTCTTTCCATGGCTGGGCCTTGCCTACTGCGCATCTGGCAGGCTGTGGGGGTTTTAGGCATTTTGGTGTTAAATGTCTTCCTGTGTTTTTCATGATATTGATTACCAGATAGTTTTTGTGGGACCAACTGCTTCTGTAAAGCCTGTTTCCCTCTGTCCCATGGCTTGCTTTCAAGAAGATGGAAAAAATGCAAATATTTCAGGAGCTGCTATTATTATCACTGCAAACCTTTTAAGGCATTCTCTTGAGGGAAATTAGCTGCATCTTACTCAGCAGTATAATTCACAATATTCTTAGTGGGTTGTTGCTGTCATTTGGTTAGTCTGTTTTCTGGTAGAAAAAATGAGGAAAATCGGTGGCTTGAATTAGAAGTCAGTGCTTTATATTAGGAAAAACTGGAATTTACTTTCACCCTTCTTAAGTGTACAATTCCTACATAAGTAGCTTATTAAGTTAAAGACTAATTGCACCTGGAGCTTTACCTAAAGCCTGGGGGTGGCGTAGAGTAAAAGACCTTAAATTAAAGAGAAGTATGCTGGGGATGGGAGTGGGCAGCTGGCATTGGGCCCCATATTTCCCAAAGAGATGGCCCAGCATCTATAAGTTTGTCTTTCATCACCTTGACTCAACCAAGAACTCATTTCTTTCTCCTCCATGCTGCATGGTGCTTTCTGTTGGAAAGTAGCTTAAGTTTGATTTTTGTAATTATTATTTAGGCAGAGATTAACCTTAATGTTAACTCATTGCATTTTTTAAAGAAATAGTTTTGGAAATCGTGTAATATAAAAATCTCAAAATAAAAGCGCACAAAGGAACTTCTGAGTGCTTGAACTGAATATGCTTAAGGTTTATGAAAAGAGGTATTCAGGGACACGGTGCAGTGTTGTGTCTTGCATCCTCAACACAGCTGCTTAGAAGCGATAAGGAAGCAATGCTCTATTCATGCTGACCTTGTTTCCAAAGAAGCCTTGTCCTATGAACTACTGAAAATAAGGAAGAATTTCCTGTGACATGCTGCTAATGTTGGCTTTTAAAGGGGAGTAGAATGAAATCTCTGAGCATGACACATACTGTATCTAACCACACAGGATTTCCTGTGCTGGAATGGGAGCTTAGTGGAAGCCACATTTTTCTCTTCCTCTTAATTCATTCAGAAAAATAGAGGTCAGCGTCATGAATTGATATGGCTGCAGCTACTGTTAAAAGCTTAAATCAGCAATTGCTAATGGGTATATTGTGATGCTGAGAGGACTGCAAGACAAAATTGTTTCCCTTTAATACAATAAAGCTTCCATGCATCTAATTGTATTTTTAAACTCACATGAAAGAGTAGTTGTGCATGGGTGAACTCCCAAAGATTAAAAGTATATGTGTTACAGTAATTAAAAATTGCCTCACTAAAGTTCAGAAAAATAAAATGCCGCATTAGACTTCAGTGCCTTTTGGTGTTACACTTTTTTCTCTAATCAGAATGAATTAAGCTATTGATGAACTACATAAAAGACACAAAAGAACACTTGAATTTTGACTCTAAAAACATTGCTGAAGCTGTGGAGGATTAAAAATATTTGGTTTTTCTTTGAACGTCTTTATAATATTTCAATAAACTAAAATCCCATCCTTTTCCTGTTTTCTGCTGACTTGCAACATTGTCTTCCTGGTAGTGTTGGTAAAATCAGAGCTTCCTGCCACAAGCACTGTGCTTGCTGGCCTTATGCAACTGATTTTGATAGTATAGCGTGCTTACAATTTTAATCCTGTTTAAAAAAAGAAAAAAGAAAAGAAAGAAAGAAAGAAAAAAGAAAACCACAGTTTGCACTAAGTTTTCAGAGAGTGAGCGAAAGGCCTTAGCATTTTCCTGACATCCTACTGCGTTTAAAGGAGGGTGCTCTAGGTGAGCTTACATTTTGTAGTGGGAACACGCAGCTTGCTTTGCCCCAGAGCCAAGCTGAAGAAACTGCCTTCTGACTTTTATGATGGTGAAACAGAGCTTAGAAACCCATGGGCTCCTTAGTACTTGGATTTGCTTGGACCTAGTGCAGGTTTTTTGTCTATGGAGTAAATGTTTTGTTATACTTGGAATGGTTCTGCTTCTCTCTAGTAACTCTATGATATTTGTCTATCTTGAAAAGCTTTTTTCAATGGGATAAGTCATCTTATGGCACATATACAGTGCTTCTGCTTGGTAGAGTCTCTGTACTTCTTTTTTTTCCAGGGTATTCATAGTGTGGGGCTACAGTCCTTCACTGTCATGAAAGCCATATGCAAAGGGCCTATACGGATGGACTCAACCTACTTTTTAGCACAGTTCCACTTGACGTGGGCTGTTTGTTACACATACCATCAGCTGTTTCTGTGCTATGTCTCTGCAGTTCAATTTTTACTCGATCAATTAAATCAGAATTTCTATTTGTACGTTACTTAGGGAGTACTTAGATCTTGTATGTCTCACTTGTTTAACCAATTAAATACTTTAATCTCTTAGTAAAATCTTCAGAAGCAACCTTGTTAAGGACTTTTTTGTGTGTCTTTTGCATGAGGACTTCCTTCTCTGCCACTTTACATACATTTTGGTGGTATATTTATCTTGAAAGAACTGAGCAGTACCTGGAGCTGCTATAGACAGTTGGGTATGTAAACAGTGTGTATGGACCAAACACAATTTGTAGATCAGAGCATGTCTACTTGACTGGATGATCTGTTAAATAAGGCAGTATTTAAAGAGACTTCTAAACAAAATGTTTTTTTTTCTTCTCTTGGTCTTTGCCCCACCCCTAGATCCTCACTGGGTAAATGTTTTAACAAGCTTGCTATTTATTATTGGAATTGGGATAGTTAACAAAGAGGGAATTTGATTTTTTGTTGCTGTTGTTTTCGTTCATTTTAAGACATTTTGAATTGTAAAGGGGAAAAGTAGCATAGCTTTTAAAAGTAAACATTACACAGAACTCAAGGTATCATAGCCTTTTAAAGTGACAACAGTTAGAAAATACTGTGTATCTTGCAGCATATTAAGGCAATAATGTCTTCACTTTTTATCCAAAAGTGTGCATTGATCACCTTCGGATTTCAAATTGTATTATGTGTTGCACTCTGGATAATGATAATAGCATGTGCTTTTCAGTCCAGGCGCTGTTGATTCAGCAGGAATAGTTTGGCGACTCACGAGAAATCCTAGAAGTACTTCATTAAGACGAGTAAGGTCTTCTCCATTCTTCCAAGGATCTTGCAATTTTTGCATCATTTGCAAGCTTCCTGTTTCTTTGGTTCCCTAAGGAACCACGTTTCTATTCATCAAATGAATTTCTTCTTCTGAGCAATCTTTATTGGTTTGCACAACTCAACCGAATTTAAAATCCAGCACACATGGGTCTACTGTGCAGTGCTTGTCTCAGCCTGCAATTTTATTTTTACTTGCAAGTTATCTACCATAACACAGCTAAATTCTAGTAAGGAGTTTTACTTGGTCTGCAGGAAAGTCCTAGTGTATTTATGCTACATTTTCTGAACCTTTACGTTTAACTAAAATTTGGCAGCACTAAGAGAGATGCAAGTTGAACAGTCTTAAATTTAAGGATTTTGGGCTTCTGCTTGACAATTCCTATGAAAATCTGTAAACAATGGGAAACACAGCTTGGTATATTTTCATCAGAATTATAACTTGACTTTAGTGAAGTATTTAGTGAATACATTTAGTGAAGTAGCTATTTCCTAAGGTAGTGTGATAATTGTGCTCTGTAAATGCCTTTGATGACACAAAATATTTTTAAAGGGAGAATTTGTGGTTAGCATGGGACAGATAAGGTTTGGATGTTGATAAAACCTAAATGAAGGCATCTGCTACTACATTGACTGTGGCAAACCTTTGCTGTATTGGCTTAGAAGGAAATTTTGCAGTATATTGCTTACCACATGCACTAAATTCATATAAGGAAGACATCACTGCTTCTTCCTCTGGCTATAGGCTTTTCTTTCGATGCTGCTTAATGAATGAGTTGCCAAGAACAGCTTTGCATCTGCGGTTTATGAATGCAACATTGGATTGCATATTAACATGATGTCCTTCCTGTGTGGCATTCTGCTTGCTCAGAGACACTAACCACACTTCCCTTTGATACCTACTTTAAATACATATATATATTTCAGGTGTGAAGATGATGATATTTTAAATGCACGTGGTCTGCTTTTACTGTGTGTGTGGTAAACCAGAAAACCAGTTAAAAAACCCGACCCAAATCTAACATGCTCAAGAACCATACTCAGACCTCGCTGTATCGGCACCTTGCTCGCAGTACGTGCAGGAGCACATGCTGAAGGCTGGGTGCACATTGGCCGCGAAGGGGAAGGGAGCACGCGTGCTGCTCTTTCTGAGTTCCTGAGCAATAGTGTTCATAATGCCTATTGCAAAGACACTGGAAGGCCGGTTAATGAAGGCAATTTTAGCTCTCCTTTTTTTGTGTGTGTGTACTTTTCCCTCCCGCATGTTGGAGGGCAAAAGAAATATCAGCAGAAGCTGAAGAAGCCAGTCTGACGAAAGCTTGTCTGCTGCCTTGTTAGATGATTTGTCACTGATGCCAGTCTGGGAAAGCTGCACTAGCATGGTTATCTGTGAAGGGAGGAATTACATATAAATAAAATACAGGTGAAAGAAGAAAGTAAATATTTTAAATAAGCTTTTGTAGTTAAGAGAATGTCCCTGAATTGATTCATAGGGATTAATAAGTCCATATTGCCAGAATTAAAATTGGAGGATATTTTGTAGAATTAATAGATAAGGTGAGGAAAAGGGAATTCTTTTTCGTGTCCTCCATAATGTGTGTGCAGCACATATTCAGAATAGGGAAAGTTACACTACTGAATAGTAACTTGGTGTAGAAGCACCTGATGAAGGATTTCAGGACTTCATTGGGTTAATACTTTGTATTTTCTCTGCATTTCCACTGAGTCTTTATTGCTGCTGTCAGTGAAAACAATCGCTATATGCCTGCGCAGTTACTGCTTTTGTTTTTTTGTTTAAGTAGACCAGGATCGTTTCCTTTCTAGCACCAGTTTCACCACTGGGTGCCCTGGCAAATTCTAACTTGGAAACTGCAAGGCACACTGGCAAATGGCAAATAGCAGCTGCAGCTGGTCACCAGTTTTTTCAGATATTGCAACCTGGTCAGTTTGATGATGTCGTTCCTAAATGGTGAGTGAAGTAGTGTTCCCTTTGCCTCTTCAGAGAGCTAATGGCTATCTGTCATGCCAAAACATTTTTTGACAAGCTGGTGTCGCAAAGTACATGTAGGCTGTCTAGAGAAAAGAAATATGAAAGATTCTCTGTTCTGATATACATTGGGGGAGGATTGCACCTCAGTCCCAGTAGACTGCTTATTTAGAAGAAGTACTGGTCTTTCTTCTAGGAATACTTTGCGTTAGAAGTAGTCAGTGGAGCAGAGTAACTAGCAGAGTCCACAGTCTGCATCTTTCACCTTCTCTTTTGCACCAGGCAGAGGGCAGTCTGCAAGCTGCACATAGTCGCCCATTCCCCACAGATCACGCAACAGCTTCTTTTGTCCCGAGGGACCTATTTCCTTTCTACTGTGACCAAAAATGCCAAGGTTTCCCCATCACAGGCTGGACATGCATCTTATCATAGGACTAGCTATATGAGCAAGACACCTGCATTTGTGTGTAAAACGGTTTGCAAGTAACTTCAGGTTTTATGAACAGTTGTACTTAATGCCATGACTGCTCTGTATCTGGGTAGAGGAATGCCTCTAGCTTAGCACTTGCTTCTGCAGGAGTCTTTCTAGAGCATCACTAGACAAAAAGCTGTATGTATACTGGAAAAAGAAAATGAACTGTTGTTACACCAGTGTTTGTTTTCCTTCATAATCCACTGTTTGTTGCTGCATCAATTAAACAGCTACAGGAATTTCTAAGCAAATTTGAAAAGCGAAAGTCCCAGAAGCTGTTTCAATATCAGACTGAATTATTTTTCATGTAGTGACTCACAGGAGACTTTAATGTCTTCCAGCTTTGGATTCTTTTTATCTGGCTTTCAGACTCTTGTTTAGTTTCTCATCTTTAAAAGGATAAAGACACCTATTGTTGTCTCTTTAGGACAAACAAAATTAGTATTAAGAGGGAGAAAAAACCCAGACAAAACAGAAATAACCTTGTGGAAGGAGCTTTAATGGATTATAGAGATGAAGGGTACTTCCTAAACTTTGACTCTTACCTGAAGTCTAGATATTTAAATGTCATTGTCTATTATTTATAACATGTTAAAGTTGAGGTGGAAAGTGTTTTCTCTATTTTTGCTATAAAAGAGAAGTGAGAAACAATAACAGTCTATCAGTTCTTCAGAAATATCTGACTTTGCTCTGTGAGTCAAATCATAGAAGATAAATACGTGTCTTTGACATTTGAAAAGATTTGATCTTTGGTAAATTATTTCTTGTGGACATTACAATAGTTCATGAAAGGTCTCTAGGTTTTCTAGGTGTTTTTAGTTCAGAAGTGTAACTAGTGCTTAATCAAAGCCGTAGCAGACTTGGGCATGCCTTCATCTGAACAGATCCTGTCTCATAGTTCCCTTGCCCTATGAGAATGCCCTCATCATCAGACAAAAGCCAGTTCTGGTGTGCCAGCTGCCTTCCTGCTGGCAGCATTTAGTTTTCCACGGAGTTCAGTATAATCGTTAGGTTGGGCAGGGGAGCAAGAGAGAGAGCGACTTCCTTGTGAAGCCTTTACTTATAAGTGAGCATTTTCTTAGAAATTTTTGTACTGATAAAAAGAGGGATCTTATGTAATGAAGGTTTACATTTGCTGAAGATTAGATCTGAGCACTAGGCTATAGTCATTGCTTTTTGTTTTTCCTGGTCTCTTGAGACAATGAATCTCTGATCTCATGCAGCCTGAAGAACTTCAGCTTAGACTCTGTCATATTTAGTGACCACTCTACCCAGTGGTCTATTGGTTAGCCTTTTCTTTTTCTTTCTTTCTTTCTTTCTTTCTTTTCTTTCTTTCTTTCTTTCTTTCTTTCTCTTTCTTTCTTTCTTTCTTTCTTTCTTTCTTTCTTTCAAGGAAGAGTTAGAAGTTTGAATACTCTGTTGAAGTAAGTGCCTGAGTTGTGAATCTCAGTGCAGGGAATTGTTTCTAAGCACCAAAAATAGCCTGCAAAGTCCATTCTGTATCACAACGCAAAGCAGAAATCTTAATCCTGGCTGTGGAGCACCAAGATGTGTGGTGTCTGGAAGCAGCAGGACTGCATTCACAGGATACTGTGTTGGAGCAAGTAACTCCTGCTTCTCCACTAAGTGTAGGTGTAGCAGTACAGTACTTTCAGTCCTGGAGTTTGTGGTTTGTGTCCTCACAGTGTAAATGTGCTCCCTTCCTTTCTTAGAACTCATTCTTAGAAGGGAGTTAGGACACCAATCTTAATATAGTTTCTTATTCTTATCAACAAGTCACTCAATCCGTTTGGGTAGAAATTCTGTGAATATACAGAAATGATTCTAGGAATATACAATCACTTTCACAATCAGAGTAGTGATAATGCTGGAACTGAGTGTGGCAAGGGATGTTAAGGACAACAGGAAGGGCTTCTTCAAATACATCAGCAGCAAGAGGAAGACTAGGGAAAGTCTGGGCCCGCTCCTGAATGGGGTAGGGGCCCTGGTGACAAGGGATACAGAGAAGGCAGAATTACTGAATGCTGCCTTTGCTTCAGTCTTCACTGCTAAGGGCAGCCCACAGGAATCCTGGAACCTGGACATGAGGGAGAAAGTCTGGAGAAGGGAAGACTTTCCTTTGGCTGAGGAGGAAAGGATTAGAGACCTTCTGGGTAGGCTAGACATCCACAAATCCATGGACCCGGATGGGATGCACCTGCAGGTACTGAGGGTGCTGGTGGATGTTGTTTCCAGGCTATTCTCCATCATCTTTGAAAGGTCCTGGAGAACTGGAGAGGTGTCTGAGGACTGGAAGAAAGCCAATGTCACCCCAGTCTTCAAAAAGGGCAAGAAGGAGGACCCAGGAAACTATAGGCCAGTCAGCCTCACTTCCATCCCTGGAAAGGTGGTGGAACAGCTCATTCTGGATGTCATCTGCAGACATATGGAGGAAAAGAAGGTAATCAGGAGTAGTCAGCATGGATTCACCAAGGGGAAATCCTGCTTAACCAACCTGATAGCCTTCCATGATGGAATGACTGGCTGGGTAGATGAGGGGAGAGTTGTGGACATTGTGTACCTTGACTTCAGCAAGGCTTTTGACACTATCTCCCATGGCATCCTCCTAGAGAAGCTCAGGAAGTGTGGGTTAGATGAGTGGACTGTGAGGTGGATTGAGAACTGGCTGAAAGGCAGAGCCCAGAGGGTTGTCTTCAGTGGCACAGAGTCTAGTTGGAGGCCTGTGGCATCCCCCAGGGCTGAGTACTGAGTCCCATCCTGTTCAACTTCTTCATCAGTGACCTGGGTGAGGGGACAGAGTGCCTCCTCAGCAAGTTTGAGGATGATACCAGACTGGGAGGAGTGGCCGATACACCTGAGGGCTGTGCTGCCATTCAGAGAGACCTGGACAGGCTGGAGAGCTGGGCGGAGAGGAACCTCCTGAGGTTCAACAAGGGCAAGTGCAGAGTCCTGCACCTAGGGAGAAATAACCCTAGGCACCAGTCCAAGGTGGGGGTTGACCTTGTGGAGAGCAGCTCTACAGAGAAGGACGTGGGAGTGCTGGTGGATGACAAGTTGACCATGAGCCAGCAATGTGCCCTTGTGGCCAAGAAAGCCAATGGTATCCTGGGGTGCACTAGGAAGAGTGTTGCCAGCAGGTGGAGGGAGGTGATCCTGCCCCTCTACTCAGCGCTGGGGAGGCCTCATCTCGAGTCCTGTGTCCATTTCTGGGCTCCCCAGTACAAGAGAGACATGGAGCTCCTGGAGAGGGTGCAGCGTAGGGCTACAGAGGTGATCAGAGGGCTGTAGCACCTGCCCTATGAGGAACGGCTGAGAGAGCTGGGCCTGGTTATCCTGGAGAAGAGAAGACTGAGGGGGGATCTTATCAATGTCTACAAGTACCTGAAGGGTGGGCGTGAAGGGGACAGGGACAAACTCTTTTCAGTTGTCCCATGTGATAGGACAAGAGGCAATGGGCACAAACTGAACCACAGGAAGTTCTGCCTGACCATGAGGGGGAATTTCTTCCCTGTGAATGGAGCACTGGCACAGGTTGCCCAGAGAGGCTGTGGAGTCTCCTTCTCTGGAGATCTTCAAAGCCTGCCTGGATGCAACCCTGTCTAACATGCTCTAGGTAACCCCGCTGAGCAGGGATGTTGGACTAGATGATCTCCAGAGGTCCCTTCTAACCTTACTGATTCCATGATTCTATGCAAAATGCTAAGAAAGATGAGGGTTGCTGCGATGGTAGACAACAATAACAAGAGGCTTCAGTTACTTCTACATAGACGAGATAGAAGACACAGAAGATGTGATGTGGAAATAATGATCAAGCATAAATGACTTCCATGGAGAACCCATAAGAAAAGTTCTGATTTTTTCCTGGAGTCTTGTTCAAGATTAATCTGCTGAAGTATTGTAGTAGCTGCTATAGTGTATTTTTTTTTCTCCAGAAGCTGTTAAGTCAATGTTAGGCAGATGGAAATATCTTCTTACTGACAATTGAAAAAAGGCCTCTTTGTGCCCTGTTAATAGCACATAGTTCTGTCTTGTTATGTTTAATTCCTTGCTTAGAAGAACATTTCCAGTTCAAGGATGAAAACAAGTTTTTGAGATGATGAAAAGCCTTGCATTATGTGAAGTGTCACCAATTCAAAAGCTAAATTTATTTCATAATTTTTCAAGAGAACGAGCTCTCCTTCTTTTTTTTTTTTTTTTTTTTTTTGATACAGGTTGTTGTTGCTTAGAGTGACTTAAGTTTCTCTAATACTTGTTAACATTTCACCAAATTGTCTAAAAATACTGCTCTGTGATTGAAATGTGAAGGAATTGGTTTTATATCCCTTAGGTTAGATTTTCAGGTTTGGATTTTTTTTTTTTTTTATAACTTTTGGCCTTCAACAACTAATTTTATGGACATTTCCAATATGTCTATTCCATACTGGAAGAGTAAAATGTATGATACATATCATTTAGACACTTACATCTTGGCATTTTTATTCCTGAATGTTTTTTTCCCCCTGTATCCTGAAATTGTCCTACATTCTTGTGCAGGCACTAAGTTGCATGGAGAGGCAGAGGGGCTTTTTCACCTTGGTTTTGTAAGGCAGATCTGATTAGGCTTCTGTTTCGGATGATAGTAACCTCTTCCAAGGGCTGTGGAGTGTAACAGCATGAATCAGTATCTACTGACTGTCATATTAGCTAGTGTTTTTAATACACCCCAGTGAATGTTAAATAAGCATAGTTCACCACCACCACTTTTACAGTAATCTTTGTGTTCTACAAGAGAGATCTGGATGTCTTCCTGATGCCAGTAAGTTGTGCATGCAATAGTATCAAGTATTTTTATTTTGAAAATGATTTTGTTGTGTTTGTTTCCAAGTCAGTTTAGCATATGAATTTGTTCATCTGAGCAACTTTTAATTATCTAGGGGACTGCATGGAAGAATTCAGTCCAGTTAACACAGTTTTCTTTAACCATGAAGTGTAGCAAAAGTATTCAGTAAAAAGTGGGTGTACATAAAAAAGAATATGTACATTCACTTTACTGGGAATGTACAGGTTAACTTTTCAATTAATGTGTAGAATCATGCAATAATTTAGGAAGGGGCCTCTGAAGATCATCTAGCCCAACTTTCTGCTCAAAGCAGCAGCCCGTGTTAGATCAGATTGCCAAGGGCAGTGTCCACTTGACTGTGGAATATTTCCAAGGATGGAGATTCGACAACCTCTCTGGACGACCTGTTTCCATGGTTTGACCGCCATCGTGGTGAAAGCTTTTCCCTTACAGGTAATCAGAATTTCCTGTCTTGCAGTTTTTGTCTACTGCCTCTCATCTTATCACTGTGCAGCTCTGAGAAAAGTATGGCTCTGCCTTTCTTTACCCTCTTATTCAGTAGTGGAAGACATCAGTGCTGTCTTGCCTTGCATTTTGGTCTATCATTAGAAGTGGGAAAAAAAATCAAATTGCTATTTTGTTTTCTTGTGGGAATTGTAATATAGGCGTCTTTTGCCTCAAAAGACCTTTATCGGCTGAATATCCTTTATTTTTTTAATATCCTTCATTTTTTGTGTGTTTAAAACTGTCCTTTTTAGGAAAAACTTGAGCTTTACTGTTTGACATAAAATTTGGATTCACCTTAATTTTGCAAGGATGCATTTTTCCAGCTGTTTAACATGTCTAATAATATATCTAGATGTGTTTCTGCTGCTGCCTGAGGAGTTGTACCCCAGTGCTTTTGGATAATGATATCTATTATTTATACCTTATACTGTTTTCCAAGCCATCTTAATGTTCATTTTTGGTATACTCTGTCTTGTTGCAGTTTCTAATGTTGTAGGATATGATACAGGAGTAAAACTTTCAGCAACATATTTTCATTGTCTCCTAGTAAAATGTGAGAATATAATATCCTCTCACAGGATACCTGAACTATCTCTAAAATGTCATTCTTTTCCATTCTCAGACCTCTGTGTTTATTGAGTCTTCAGAAAGAGCTGATTGTTTTACTTCATTTATTAAAATTACTGATGCTTCCCACAGAACTTGCAATATTCCTCAGAAAAATACATGCCACTATAGGACACAATTTTGATTTGGTTGGAATTGTTGCTTCTCCTTAATAATGAATTCATTTTTCTTTCCTGACCTACTAAGAGGCAGAATATGAATGTCTGGATTTTTTTGTGTGCTTTTCAGATATTAAATACGGACTTCCTTTAGAATAGCCACAAAAACAAATAAAACAAAAAGACAGGAGGAGTTGCTATAGTGAACTGTAGTGCTTATGTTTCTGAAGTATCAATTCAGATAGGTTTAATTGCTGAAAACATACTGTACAGAAGCAAGCATATTACAATACTTTGACAACAGAACTTTACTGCATTGACAATATGAAATACTTGTTTAATGAGATGAGTCTTCTAAAGCTTATGAAGAAGGATTTTGTTGACTGGAGACTTACATGATTTAAAACATACAATACATTGGTATTTTCAAATTAGTAGAAAGGAAGAAGCGTCAAATAGCAGGATTTATTGTGGCCTTGCAAACAATATAACTCAAGTTGTTCAGATGCATAAAGACAGGCATGCAGTAAAATGCTTAAGGTCTGATGTTTGAAGTTGATGGGCATAGCCCCGTGGCTTTATTGTAGCACCCTGATGTGTTTATCTTGTTTGAATATTTGAAAGGAACAAGATACCTTGTTTTCCAAATGGTTCATTGTAGCAACAAAATGCAAATCCTATCCTTAGACTTAGATTCCCAGGGGAACAAAAAAAAAAAAAAAAAAAGTGGGTGAGAGGAGTTTTGCAACCTACTTTGAAGAGGTAACAGTAGTGATAAAAGTGAATACAACCACATGAAGGCACCAGAAATTTCTTTTTCAGTACTACTCCCGACAAACACTGAAAGTGATCGCAGCAACTGTCACCAAGGAGACCAACAAAATGCTGAAAACTCTTAAGGTCAGATGTGAGCACCAAGAGAAATTCCATCCTGATTAGCAGGTTTTCGGACCTCGAAGCCTCCCACAATTCAATGTTTGAAATGGCTGAAGTACACAAAGGAGCTGTGGGGAGAGAGAGGGAGGTGGAATTAGAATTACTCCGAACAAAGAGCAGACCTTTCTTTCTGGAAAACAGTTACACAGACGCACAGAATTACGGAAGGCTGGAATGGGGTTGGCATCCTAATGATGTCAAACCTCAGAGTAAGCTGTCAGGATACGAACTGGCTGTGAAAAATACTTGTGATGGACTCTGAATTCATGCCTAATTTTTCCCCATCTTAAACATGTCTAAACACTTTTTTTAATGTGTAAGTGGCCTCTTCCAGCAAGCACCATCTATTTTTCTTTTGGAACTCAACATGTAATTTTAGGTAACATCTGCATTTTGACAGATTTCTGTTTTGGGTATCGTGAAACAAAGTTGTTTGATGCAAAGCTTGGAGATGTGCCAAAGGATGTGTTGTTTGTGTGTATGTGTGTTTGGGGTTTGGGTTTTTTTGTTTTTTTTCTTAGCTTATAAATTGGAAGGAAGTCTTTACAATACTGTTGCAAATATTACGCAAAAAATGTTCTTGCAAATTCAGAACATGTAATAGGCACGTTCTGTTTTGGTTTTCCGATGATTTGCCAGAGGGTGACTGCTGTTTCCAAATGCCCTGTTTTTCCTAAAAGCACTGAGAATAGGGGGGATGACATCTCTAGTGGCACTGTCAGAGATTTGTTTCTGTTTTCACACAGTGCACTCTTGAAAGAGTGGCTTTGCGTCCAATGCTTCATACTTTTTAGCTGCCTCCTTTTTTTAAAGTGTATTTTGCAGTGTCCGGTACTTCAGTCTGTTACATTATAGTAAGTTTTAATGTATATTGTTGTCTTGAGATTTATCTGTAACTCCTGCCAGTTTTACACTTGGGATGTGGGAATTGCATGCTGATGGAAGTCACGTTCTGTGGCTTACTCTCCATCTAGTCACAGCCCTCTGTTTATCTGACATATCTTCTTTTTTGTGGCCTTTTTATTGCTGCTTTTTAAATTGAGAGCAATAAATAGGCCATGTGGCATAAGAAGTGGGGATAGTTGTTTTCTGCTATTGATTAACTTAACGCATGACCACGCTTTTTAATTTGTGTGGATAAACAAAAATGAAGCGGTACAGCCAGCAGTTCATTCTTATGTAACATTTACAAATAATTCCCTTTGGACCGTAGCCTAGATCCGTAGATCTGCCTTGTATTGATGCAACTTAGCAGTAGTTGAAAGACACAGCATCTGTATTGTAACCGACTTCGCTGGTCTGTGGCCTGATGAGCTCTGTGTAAAACAAATGGGTCGAAAAGTCTTTGGGCTTTGTTCTGTGGGGCTTTTTTTGTCTTTAAATTCTGAAATAAATTACATCTCATAATAGCAACTTATTTTAAAATTTCTGCTTAGAGGAACCCTCTAAGATGGCAACATGGTCTGTTGTTAGCAAACAAGTAGTGAGATTGCAGGCAAAAAAAAAAATCTGAATTTTCAGTATCTTTTACATAATTTGCAGAGGTTTTGGGGTTGGATGGAAGGAACTGATTGTTTGGGTTGGCTTGGGTTTTCATGGCAGAATTGCAAAACACGCAAGAGCAGGATATATCTTTTTATGTGATTTCTGTATATGCCTATAATATGCCTCTGATAATGGTATCCCTGTCCATTCTAAGTAAATAAATGTCATTGTGTGTGCTGAGAAATACATCATACATCATTTTGTATTTTAGATTAATAATAAAATACTCTTGAAAAGAATGCAGCATTGCCTAGGAATATGCTGTTTGCTCTTAATAATAGGCAGAAATGCTTGTGACTTAAAAGACTTTTTTATTTTATCGATGTTGTTTATGGAAGTATGTTCTGTGAGATGACAGGCTCATAGAATATAGGAAAATAAATTTTTCATTTCACTAATTTACTTCTAAGCCATTGGTTTGTCTGCCTAGGCTATAAGATTCAGTGAATTTCAAGATGGAAAGAATTGGGTCGGTTCATTAACTTCTTCCTTTAAGTATTTGATTCTTCACTGCCTTGATTCTTAATGGGGAAAACATAGTAATTCTGGATTTAAAAAGGGCTAGACTTACAGTATCACCTTATTGAAACACTGATTAACACTATAAATTACTTCAGTGATGATTTGTGTGTTCCAAATGCTGAAAACAGTTGGGAAGGTTTTGAATTTGAGGATTTGAGGATTGCTTTGGTTGGGACTTACAAAGTATATGTCAAGCGCTTCTCTGTATACAGGCCTACATTGAGGTCTTGCCAGTCTGTTAACATGCACATGTATTTATAGCAGACTTCAGTTTTTATGCTGGTTTAGCTGATGTCAGATGATCTCTGGAGGCAGTCATTGCTACAGAAAGAACCTAAACACCTTGTCCCTCGAAACCTTGCTGTAGCCAATGTCACGATTACTGGGTGGACAGCAGCCGTCTGAATGCTCCCGGGATTTCCAATTATGCCCTGCCAGAGGTGAAGACCTTAGACTGTCAATGCCACCTCAGGGAGGAAGTATGCAATCCTCCCACTCCTAGGCGGTACCCTGGGTTGCAGGCCACTAAATACAGATTGTGGTTACCTCAACAGGCCTAATTTATCCCTAGACTATGTAATTATGTTCTTTTTGAAGGAAGGACTTGCTGAATTTAGGAAAAAAAAAATACAAAATAGACTTTAGCTTTAGAAACAATAAGATGTCTATTTACCAATGTTTAGCCAACACTAGATGAGCTCAGATCCCTCTTTGGAGTTTCCCTCTTTGCTATCTTTGTTCTGTCAGCCCTCGCTCTTTGGGGAACCCTTGGCAGCTCATCCTACCTGTGTAGCAAAGGTGCTGTTTATCCTGTCTGGTAAGTCTTTGGTCTGGTCATGCCAGCTCTCTTGCAAAGCAAGATTTGCACCTCATTGGAGACAGAGGAAACAAATTCGTTGAAGCTAACAGCTTGGCTCGTTGTATTTCAGAGGTATACCAAAATGTTCTGATCTGGGAACACATTGTGTTGCTTCCATGCTTACTCTTCCCACAGCCCAATTGAATTGAGGCTTTTAAAAGTACAATAACTGTTCTATTAAACAATGGTGAGTTCTGTGGTCTCAGTAACTGGCTTATGTAGCAGTGCCCTGGCTATTTTTTTGCACAGCAACTTTTATAGTATTCATCACTTGAGTCACTTCCATTTGTGTAACAGCTTGTATCATCCATCTTTAGAATTATGGCTGATATATTGATACGTTCTGCCCGGGGCAGAATATGACCCTGTCATGGCACTTGTCTATTAAGTGTGTTGGAGGTGTCAGATAACACAATGCATTTTTCTTTATAGCTAGTTTGCAAAATACGCAGTAGTTTTATCTTCAAATAAACAAAGAGCAATCTCTGTGCACCTATTGGGATTTTCTATAACCTATCTGTAAGGGTAATCTGCTTCCATCATCTCCAGTAAAAAGGACATTCATAACCATTAAAACAAGCCATTTGGAACAAAAGCTTAAACATTTGCAGCTAGAAGATAACATGACAAAATCCCAATGAAATACATAAAATGCTGATGGTAAGTAGGGAGGAATTCAATGAGGCATTCAGCCAGTTTGAGTGAACTACTTACCACTGATTCACAAAAACTCCAAGTAATGAGTGGGATATGATTAAAAAAGGGTTAGCTGGCAATGCAGAGGGAAAAATGGCGAGGGAGGTGGTAACTTAGGAGCATTACTAAAGAACTGGGGGAAGACCTCAGTTTGATCCTGACCACAGCTGGAAGAAGACATCGTCTTGTGCTTAAATACATCAGACCTATGCAGAGCTGGATTCCTTTCTCAGCTTTCCTTAATGTTTTGCACAAGTCTCTGTTGCCTTTTGTTCTGCTTCTACAGTGTAAATCAGGGGAGGTATTTTCTTTGTCATCCTGATGATGGGAAACTTTGGGACAATGTTGTCTGCTATGTATTTGCATATCATTTAGCACAGTGGGGTCGCTTCTCAGTTGGCATTTCTGGGAGTTTTTATGATTAGGCAATATAATAATTTTATCTAATTCAATTATTGTGCAATTATTGTTTAAATATATACTTAATACCAGAAAAATATAAACCTTCAACAGAAATACCCTGTCAAGTCCACTCAAAACCTACTTTGAAAGAAAAAGAGTTTGCAGTGCTCTAAGTGAAAGAGATGATGCCTCTTCAGCCAAGTCAGCAATAGAACTTACATTAGTTTCATTTATTCATTTTTAACTGGATCTTGAGTGACCTATTTTCTGTGCATTCTGATATGTTTGCCTTGGCTTCAGTATTCATTGTGTCATCTAAACTTGAAATTTTTATTCTAGTAAATAATTCATAGCTTTGTTTTTAAAAGAAAAAACACCAGCAACAAAACACAGGCAAGAACTATATACATTCTTGAAATGAGCAGTTTTGAAATACTGAAGGAATTATGCACTGGATTTGTACTGACCTCTCAGTGGTGCCTTTCACAAGACTGCTGTGTCTCTGATACTCTTACCTTGGGTCTTCCAAATGTTCTCACACACATGAAAAGTCTGGGAGAGTTAGATGCTCTGAGATTAACTAAATCCCAATATATGGAAAGATTCCCTCTTGCCAAGAGCAAACTTCTGAGGAAAGAGGACATTATTGCTTCAATTATTATTGTTTTTATGTATGTGACATTTTAATACAAAAATGTAAATGTAGTGTTGCCTGGGGTACTTGGACGTCTGGCCCTTTTGCCCTCCTTGCAAAAAGAGATGCTTGTTGCTTGTTCTGTTAGAAAACAAATATTCCTGGGTGCAGTCCTGAGCACCCCTTTGCATTGGGTTGGGGGAGGGCACACTTTAAATTTTGTGGGAGTCGGACTTTTCTGAGACATTGACTACTCAAAGAGTGAGTGTATGCTTAACTCTAAGTGCCTATAATCCTGCTGGTTCCAATGTGACTGCTTGTGTTATTCGTGTTGGAAACCTATGACTTCACAGGGTAAAGGCTATGTAAAAAAAATTTATGCATGAAATTTTTTGTCGTAGTAACTGCTGGGGGATTTTGGTGACACTATAACTCTGAACATGAGAAATAGATTATGGTTTAGAAAATGTGCCTCACATTTCAGTGTAATCTAATGCCTGCTTTTCTGACTTCCTCAATAAATTGGAATTTATTAACAGTTATGTTGATATTTTGAGAAGCTGTCTTTAAAGAGTTCTTAAATACACAGAGCTACAGGTCTTTTCCTTTCCTGTTTCTTTTTTCTCAATGTAAGAGGAACATGCATGTTTGTATTCTTTTTATCCTTGAGATTTTTAACTTGTTTTTCTAAGGAAACATGTATTATGAGATCCTGCTGTGTCTGTCCACCTGGCTGTCTGCCTTCTCCTCTTGAGTACCTCTTGAACTCCTGGGCAAATTTCAACCAAATTCGTCAGAGGGTCAACAATCTGAAAGGCAAAATGTTCCTACAAGTTTTTAAAATATGCATAGCTGGCCGTAGGAGGGAGGTTTTATTACTGTTCCAGCTGAGGGATGTGCTAATTAGCTCATCTTTTACTAGCTATCAGAAAGCCTGTACAGGCAGGAGACAGAAGCAAACAGGTTTCATCACTTCTGCTTTTATTTTTTCCTTTCCTCCAACCTTGTCTGCACTTCTCCCCCTTTGCTTCCCCTCTTTGAACAATGCCACTCTTGGGAGATCCTGTTTTCTGTCATCCTGTTATTTTGACTAGTCTTCGCTCCACAGCTGCTTATCTTTTTAACTTTACTTGCCTAAAAATCATTAGAGATGCTGTAGTGAGGCCAGCTGGGAGTCACAGTACAGAGGACCTAGAGCTGAGAGGTCCATCAGGAAACAGGAAACTTGAGTTTTATGGGGTTTTTTTTTGTTTGTTTTTTTGTTTTGTTTTGTTTTTTAATCTAGCTGCAAGGCAGTTCCCAATCTAAGGCCTAATCCCGCCATCCTTTACTCAAGTGAATAATCCTAGTTTGGATGATGAAGCCCTGGGAAGTAGGCAGAGTCTATCCATGTGTGTAAGGAGTTGCTGGACCGAGATCTGATTTTGAGAGCCAGCTAAATTGTTTCTTGCCTTTGAAATTCATGCCAGCAGAAGCAGTCTGTGTGCACTGAAAAACTGATGTACTTTAGTGAGTTAATCACTTGAATGTTCAACAAATGACTAAGTGGTAAACTTTAAGCAGATTATGTTTTGCTGAATTGTTTTCCCTGTTTGTTTTTTAAATGTCAAATATATCACAATGTAATTTATGGAGACAGGCCTTTGAGTAGAACCATGAACAATTATAGGGACACTTGCTTCAGACAACATATGGCACAACCTATGAATTATGCACAGCCAACATACGGAGAATGGAGACAGCCTAAGGAGATGATTAGACCTGTTATCGTAGCAGTAACTGTACATTATTTTCACTTGACTGGAAAAAATGCAATTTTACTCTAGATTGGGGCTGTGATTGTTGCTTCCAGGTGCAATATATTAGCAAGGCATATGAATATTTAATGGTTGCTGGGGAATGTGGTATTCTAGTGTCGTTTTGGTTTTGGCTACAACAGTCATTTACTGAAAGGGTGGTTCTTCTCTGTACTGAACCCTGTGTTTCTAAAGGAGCTGATACAGTCTAGCTGCAACAACAGTGGCATAACATATTTTTTAAATTTTTGTAACTGTATTATTGTAAAAAAAAAAAAGTTATACACCAGCAAATATCACACTTCAGATGGGCAGCTTTCAGCAAGTTTGCATTTACCGTCACTTTTTTTCTTTGTCTGAAAAGTACATTTTGTGTTTTTAAACTCAAATTAATTGCACTGCTCCACAAATAGAATCAGTTTGTCCTCCAGCGGAAATGCTGTTAGCAAAAAGCTGATGATGCAGAGGTTGGACTGTTCTGGGGTGAAAGGCCCAAGGGTTTTTAATTAAAATCCTGGCTTGGTTCTCAGCGTTGTCACATCTTCCATAGCATTTACTTCCTGGAAAAAGATCTAAAACTGGCTTGTTCCCTCAGAGCCTAGCCCACAGCATTTCCCCTTAACCGTAGAGTCGCCTCCGGTGACTGGGCACAGAGGACATTAGGGCTAGTCATGCCATTCAGCACTGGGTGGCCTTGCTGCACCCCAAACTTCTGCTGTAGTTAAAAGAAGAAATCAGGATGTAACATTTTAAGTTTAAATGGTTCAAATTTGCATTACTGGAGGGGAAAGATTCTGGAACTTTATCTGTGTGATTTGAGGATTGCAAAACCAAAGAAAAAGAAGCCATAGAAGAGAATGAGCTTCTTAACGTCTTAAGCTTTATAGCGAGACTTGCCTTGTGTTGGGAACCCAACAGAAGCTTAATCAGACTGTGATGCTCCAGAGTGTGTCCGAAAATCACTCTGCACAGTTCATTATCTCCTCTTTTCTGATAAGGCTAGTTGTTTAATTCTTCCCAGCTGACTGACAGTTAAGTAAGTGTTCTGCAAGCTCTTAATTAGAAATGTTTCCCCTCACACTTTCTCTTAACCAGCCTTTTTAGAAGTGGTACATGTTGTTAATTGACTAAACCAGAATCCTTTCTCCACTTTAACAGTCTTTCTTCTGCAACTGTCACTTTCTGCACACTGTATGTCAGGCATCTGAAAGTATATTGGCTAGAACGTATTAAAGTATCATAGTTTTGTAATGTCTAGTTGTACACATGGTAAACTCATCAAACTACCATGCTTCTGGAGTGTTAATAATGTCGTCTAGCTTTACCTTTCATGAAGACATCTGTCTGTGTACTATATGATAACTTTCACCGTAGAGAATTCATGAATGTTTCACAAAATTTATATGTAAAAAAAATTATGGAAAAGCTGCTAGCTTTTCTGAGGAGGGAGAGGGGAAAGGGCAAACAGTGAACAGCATTATTAGTTTTGGAGGGGAAACACGTTGGGTAAACCTTTTTGTTCTTGTGAAGAGGTAATGTGGAGAAAGGTGTTAAACCGATCAATTCACCTTCTGGAAATCCAGGTCACCTTCCTTTAAAAAAGGTAGAATGAGCATGTCTCTTCTCCTTTGAAATTACGAAGATGTAGAACAGTGCTGCCTTGCTCTGCATAGGTAAAGGTTAAGGCAAGTACTCCGAAAAAAGATGTGCAAGACTGATAGATTTGGATGTCACATATGCAGCTGTAGATGAGATAACTCTAAAAGAGATTGAATTTATTCAGCTGCACGCCTCTAAAAATTGAGATCAGAGCCTTATCCAAGTTTTATTATAAAGGACACCAGAATCCTGGGGGGTTTCCTTTTCTTGTTCATCATGTCTGTGTCTGTAAGAACAAATATCTACACTGCAGGTAATTCTGCCTTGTAGTGTATTGATTGAACAAGATCCTTGCACAGCTAGTCAAAATCTGTCATAAAGCTTGAAGGATATAAAATCAGAACAAAATATTCTGATAATTTATCTCTTGAAAATCTCTGCATCAGCCTGTTTTCAGAGTTTATTCAGTGAGATCAAGATTTTCAAAGAAAAAACATATTCCAGTATATTTTCAACCATCTTGGTTTCTGTGCATTACTCAGCCATTTCTGCTGAGGTGTAACTGACCTTGAAGTGTGGCTCACTTCTGAAAAATAATAATGGTTTTGAAATGGAATCAGGTTTGTATGATAATATCTATTGTTATGTATTCTGATAGTTGAAAAAATACAGATGCATTTTAGGATATATAGGTGCAGCGGACTTGAAAGTAAGTTAACAGATGACTTACTTGTCCAAGACACTTTTGTTACCAAGTATAGTGACCTAGGAGCTAATTTTGCAGCTCCTCGGTCTGCTACAGTGCAACTCACCAGGCAGACTTGTAATCAGAAAAGTATTTTTTACATTTGAAGCAAATACGTTTTTCCTATTTAGGAGGCAATGAGAGTATAGCTTCATATTTTAGAGGCACTTTTTAATTGAGAGTCAGTCACACAAGGTTCTTCTATCACTAGCTGAGTCATAGAGGCCGGGTGGCTGGTCTTCCTGCATGGGCATTAGCTGTATAAAGGCATTACAAAGTTATAGGTTCAGCGAATTGCACTCCTCTGGGATTGGAGGGGATGGATCAAATAAGACTGGTAGTCCATGGGCAATAAGGTAGATGGCCTGTACAAATAGTGTGGATGTGAGATAAAGGAATTTTGGCATGATGGTGGGATGCTAAAGATCATTGAGTAAGGAGGAGAGAAGTGGAGGTGTGGATGAGCAGATGTGAATCATATATCCTCAAAGACGATCAGAGGACTGGAGCATCTGCCCTATGAGGAACGGCTGTGAGAGCTGGGCCTCTTTAGCCTCGGGAAGAGAAGACTGAGGGGGATCTTATCAATGTGTACAAATACCTGAAGAGAGGGTGTCAAGGGAGTGGGGCTAAACTCTTTTCAGTTGTCCCATGTGACAGGACAAGAGGCAACAGGCAAAAACTGAACCACAGGAAGTTCCGCCTGAGTATGAGGAGGAATTTCTTCACTGTGAGAGTGACAGAGCACTGGCACAGGTTGCCCAGAGGGGTTGTGGAGTCTCCTTCTCTGGAGATCTTCAAGGCCTGCCTGGATGCCACCCTGTCTAACATGCTCTAGGTGACCCTGCTTGAGCAGGGGTGTTGGACTAGGTGATCTCCAGAGGTCCCTTCCAACCTTACCCATTCTGTGATTCTGTTAAGAAGAGGTTACAAGCTAATGAAGAACATCAAAATAAAGTCTTTCCTATTTTTTAGAATGTATTATCTGAAGGCTTGATTTATTCAACTTTGAGGATTTGAATTTTAACCTAGAGATTTTGCGCAATAGTTCCTTCACTCTGTTAAATGCAGTCATTGCCCTGTGTTTCTTCAACAAGTTGTCAAGTTTCAAGACAGTTTAATAATAAATTTTATTTGTAAACAGGAAATTGGTTTTAACTACTGCTTTTCATCTCACTAATGTATGTATCTACTATTTCCAGAATAAGGCAGTCTTTTCATAGAGAAAGCAAAAAATGATAAAGCAACCTCTTACTATTCCAAGCATCATTTAAAATTTTCAAGTTAGAATTTCAGACTTGCAGCCAAGATTATACAGAATAATTTTAGAGTCTTCCAAGATGAGTAAAGTTACCAGTTATGAGCAAATCATACCATAAATGTAGATTTGTTGAAATGTTGCCATATGGCTTACAGCAGCTTCTCATACTTGAAATATTTTTTAATTTTTTTACTTTCTAAAAGCATTTTTCCTTCTGTAAAGGAACCTTTTGCACTCTCCTCAATGGTAGCACTTATTTCCTCTTCTAGCCTCAGCTTCTGAAAGTAAGCATAGACAGCTGTTAGGCTCTCCTGCTTTTAAATGTGGAGAATAAACTGCTTGTGACTATGCAGATATTTGGTTTGCACACTGAAGGCAGCATTACACACAATTTCATCTCTTCAGCATAGATGTAGATGTCTACATATTTGAATTCCAGAAATTGGCTTTCTAATACCTAGAGCAAAATGCTTTCCTTAGTAATGTCAGAAAGAAGTTACTAGTACGCAAATCTGCACCAGAGCTTTCAAATGATCTATTTTAAAAGTAGCAGTATGTTGGTAAATGTCCCATAGACTCTCTGTACCAGAATTATTCACTTTTCCTGGATATCCTTTACCATCAGTCATACATGGTGTGTCTACCAGTGTGTGTACACGTGATCAAGTGTACAGCTGGAAGGAGGTGGATTTTTTGGTGTCATGACTCTGCTTTCACTCAAAATTGTTCTTTGTCTTGCTACTCAACCATTTCCTCTATGCTTCCTTTTTGTTTCCTACTGTGGGATTGCAGCAGTAATTCTACCCATGTCTCCCTTAGTTCCCCTGGTGCAGCCCAGGCATACTGACAGCTGCCTCACTTTATACAATGCTTTAAGTCTACAGGATAAAGACAGTAGACAAGAGCAATGTATTATTAACTGTATTTTGTTTTACTAAGGGCTGTTTCTGTGAGTCATAACAGACAAGCATCTGTAACTTGAAAGCTTGTGTCAGCCAAAGGAGAACAGAAGAGGGTCATGAAGGGGGAGAGAAGTTGAGGAAGGAGATTTGATTGCAAACTCTTGACAATGAGATGTACAAAATCAAGGAATAGTTAGGGTTGAAGAGGACTTTTGGTTATCATCTGAACAACCCCCCACCTCTGCTCAAGCAGGGTCAACTGGAGCAGCTTACCCTGGACCATGTCCAGTCAAGTTCTGAACACCTCCAAGGATGGAGACTCAACAGCCTCTCTGGGCAACCTGTTCTAGTGTTAAGCTACCCTCACAGTTAAAAAGTGTTTTCCTGTGTTCTAGTGGGATTTTCTGTGTTTCAGTTTGTGCCCATTGCCTCTCATCCTGTCACTGGGCACCACTGAGAAGAATATGGCTCCATCTTCTTTACACCCTTCCATCAGATATTTATAAGCATTGATAAGGTCCACTCTGAGCCTTCTCTTATTCAGGCTAAACAGTCCCAGCTCTCTCAGCCTCTCCTCATATGAGAGAGATGCTCCAATCCCTTAATCATCTTAGTGGCCCTTCACAGGTCTTGCTGCAGCAGGTCCATGACTCTGTTGTACTAGGAGGCCCAGAACTGGACTCAGTACTCCAGATGCGGCCTCGCGGGGCTGAATAGAGGGGAAGGATCACCTTCGTTGACCTGCTGGTTACATTTTCCTTGTGCAGCCCAGGATACCATTGGCCTTCTTGGCCACGAGGGTATATTGCTGGCTTGTGTTCAACTTTTTGTCCACCAGGACCTCCAGGTCCTTCTCTGCAGAGGTGCTCAGTAGCTAATTGGCCCCTGAATGTGCGATAATCTCTGTAGCTCTTAGAACCCTTGTGGCTGCCTTTATTACGGTCAGGAGAATGAGTGAAGATATTCTGATCATCTCAGCACCTTTCATCCTTGAATACCCTTCCTCCCCTGCTGCGGTGTATATGATGTGGCAAAAACATGCTTCCCTCCTCAGCATATGATGGCAGCAAGAGGACAGACACTGCCATTTCCTTTTTCCTCCCTAGCAGCATGAAGGCAGGAAGAAATGAGATGTGTAAGCTTTCTCCCATCCTCTCTCCATGCTTAAGCCTGGAGAAACCAAGTAGGAGAAAATTAGGGGGAAGAAGGCATTTCTAAAGGCAATAGGGGAATGGTGTGATACACTAACAGGTGGCAGGTGAATCCTGGCATCCTGATGGTGCATGATAGAAGAGGCAGAAAGGGACTGAGAGGGATCTTTCAGGAAAGAAAGATAGGCATGTCTTTGGAGCACAGAAAGCAGAGGATGTGAGGGGTAAGAGGAATAACCTGGAGATGGGAACAGCAGTGTAGGCCTGCTCTGAGCTGGCTCCATTCTTCATTCTCTTGACTTTTGATCCCTGTGCAGTTCACATCTGGCTAGTTTCCTTCCTTTCTTCTATAACATTTATTCCCTCTGGGATTTTTTGCTTGTTTGTTTTAAACATGTCAACACAAAGACAAGGTTAAAATTGTAGATGTTCACCTGGGAGACTCTTTCTGATGGCTTGGAAATTGGTGAGAGTTGGTGATGTGTCTTTAAGATTAAAAATGATAAGGAAAAAATAAGACAGACCAGCTGAGCTCTGCAGAGGGGCAATTCTGGGAAGATTATCTTCCCATTAGAGCTCATTCTGCCATAGTTAAGGGCTTATCAGTAGTGTGGTTTACTAGCTATCATCTTACACCTGGAAAGCATTAATGCAGGATTCAGTGCCTTGTAGAATCCCTCATATGTATTTGTTTGTGGAAGTTATCCGTTGCACTTCATGTGACATTTATAATAATTATAGTTCCTTCCTCCTGAGACAAATCCTTGTTTTGTTCTTGTGAATGGTTTTTTCTATAGCATTTCCTCTCTGATGTACTTGCTTTATAGTTCTAAGTCTCTTTGAACAAAGAGATTTTTGTTTTTGTTTCTTATTTAATTGCGATAACTACACTCTTTCCTGACTAATATGCTTCTAGGAGTTGATAGGCTTTTTGTGTGTTAGCGTTCTAATATCTGAACTTAAAGGTTCATAATCCAACACATAATACGTGCTGAATTTCTTCTTCCATGAAGCTCTTAAATCAGCAGTTGTCTTAGGACACCAGAATAGATTGCATCCCATCTTTGTAACACAGAAAAGATTGAGTTGGAAAGAGTGACAGCAAGAAGGGAAGTGTTGCTCTAGCTACAAAAGGCATCCCACTGATGCAGGAGAGGATGACTCAAGTCAGTTTGCTGTGGTGCACAGCAAGAAGGCATGTTTTTACTTCTTCAGAAAATAGCAGTGTGTGTCTCTGTCTAGCATATGACTATTAGCCAGCTGGTGATCTGGCCGAGCTCCTGCTTGGCAAATCTGTCACTTCCACGCATTGATGCATGGGCTAATGTTATATCCATGCCTTCAGAAAAGGGAGAAGTCCTGAGCAATGCCATGGTAGGGAGTCCTCTCTCTACGGGACTGACAGTTTTAGAGGGCCTACTCCTGTCATGGGAGACTTTTTCCTCCCCCATTAAAAAAAAAAAAAAAAAAAAAAAAAGATCTACAGGATAAAATATTTCCTTCTCTTCACAAGTGAATAACATCCTGACATCTCCATGTCTTAGGCTTAATGCACATGTGAAAAAGTGATTATATGAAATGCCGTTTCCTCCCTGGCTTCCTCTGTGATGCAATTTCTTCATATTCCCATGTACTCTCAGCATGGATTTATCAATCCCTCAGCATAAGTCTTCTGCCCCCTCAGAACCAGTAGCTTGCACAAAGGTGATGGCACAAAGGTACTCTCTTCGGGCATTTTACTTGCTCTGAATTCCTACTGGAGGACTTCTTTCTTGGCTAGCTAAATAGAGAATTAGGGTCCTGAACTTAGGTACTGTAGTATGTATCTTAGATATCTAACAGAGATACCTGCCTTTTTTGACCCGAGTCGTGACATCCTGTGGATTACTCTTCTATACCACTGAAAATCCGTTAATGAGGTGGATGTGTTCAATGACAGTCTGATCCACAAAACCAAAATAATATTATTCCCCAAGAAACAAGGTAAAATATGTAGTTGTGTATGCTGCAGGCTTTATGCAACAGAGTCATTCATGAACGAGGAAACTATCATCCTTGTTAATTCTTTATACATTCATTTTTACTCCAGTGTTTGACAATATCCATTGTACTGTATGGCTGACAGTAATAGAAATTGCTTCAGTGCTATAGGATTTGGACTGGAAGACAGTGAGCCTTTGGCATTAGTACCATTACTCTTGCCAAGGAATTGGTTTGCAATTTTTATGGAGATATATCTTAACAAGTACTTCACAGGAATGCTTAATGCACAGACAGGTAAGACTGCACCTTTGCTGGGCACTGCAGGAAATAATAGCCCATCTGATCAGATGACAAATGTATCATGCAGGGTGAGGACAAGTTTTCTCACCCCTTTTTTTCTAAAACATGTGACCACATGTATAAACTACTTAAGTGAATTTTTGTCCGTGTGCCAGTGCACCTGTGTGCACCTGTTTTTCCTGGATCGTTTGTGTAGGGTGCTTGCTTTCCTACCATGAACAGCCTCTCTCTGGGAGATGAGGAAAGAGGGCTTCCATTTGCATCAGGCAGACCTTCAGGTGTCACTGATCTATTTGCCAATACAAAAATGGATTATACAGAGACTAATAGTTTATAGTCATCAAGCATTTTTGGAAAAGGTTCATTTGTGTGACTGCTCCAGCTGGATGATACTCATTCTAATTCCAGTTAGATGCAAAAATGGGACCACAGGGAAATGGCAGTGTATTTTGCCTGTTCTACGATAAGTCTTTCTTGCTCTTTTAAAAAAGCTGCAGATGTGCTCTGAGACTTTAGAATACTTAAAACATCAAACCCATAGAGCATAACATTGGAGCACGTCTCTTCGTCTGGAGATCAGTTTGTCCTGATGAACTTCAGCGCTAGGGGGCTAGTCTGTAGGTTCCCTTGATCAGCAGTGGGAAGGAGAGTAGCTCTTCCAGGGAACAGATCAGAGCACATCAAGCTCAGCTGCTGCTCTGTATCATTGGCTAAAAGAAGTTTATGTCTTCCTGAATAGAGGAGTAGTATGGGAGACAAGCTTTTCTAGGCCAAATTGGTAATGCAATTTTATTATAGGAGAACTGATGTGGAGAGAAAACTAACCTCACCCTTACCATCCCCACACCTTTTTTTTTTTCTTTTTTCTTGTTGGATTCAGGCTTTGATCTGGCTGAGCACGCGAGCATGTGCATGTTAGGTCTGGAAGGGGAAGTAGAAGGGGTGAGTGACCAAGAAGAGAAGGGAAGATGGGACCACATCTTTCTGCCCACAGTTAATCAACTAACAGCCATGGGCTGAAGCTTCACACTTGAGGTCTCAAGATCAGCCTGATACGGTGGCTCTCTTAGACCCCATGAGATGTTCCTGCCTTCTCCCTCTGGCACTGGCTGTGCTGTGACTCCAGTGAGCCAGTTAAGAGAGCCGATCTGAAGGATAATCTTTCAGACGGGATTAATTTTTAGCTAGATCAATGGTACGAACAGGCATAACACGTATGTTAGCAGGTGCATTATCATTAATCCAGTTTAGGTCTGTTTAAATCTCACCTTTCTGCAATGTGCAAAGGAAAAAGTCAGATGGAGATTGTGCTTTAACAGTTGGTGTAAAGATAGGCTGTCATATTTCACATATCTCATAGTGCTTGATTTTTATAATACTGTAAACAATTCCACTGTATGCTGTTATCTATGGCTGCTGGGTTTTCTTTCCACTGTATTTTTTTCTCCTTCTCAAAGCACTGATTAAGTCTTGATTTCAGAAGACAAAGCCAGGCTGATCTTCCACTATCACAGTTCAGGCTGTTGTCTGAGTTCAGCTCGATTTTTAACTATGATCAGTGGCACATGGTAAAGAAAACATCGCCAGATTGAATCCTATGAAACTGAAGCTTTTTGCCTTTGTTCATAGTGACCACTCATAGACATCATCATCACAAGGTAATGCATTTTCAGTTAAAAGTGCTATTTTGTTTTTTTGATTTTTTTTTCTTTAAAGCAATGTAAAAGCAGGTCATAGCCTAGCTTAAGTTTCTTTGTAACAATCCAAATTTTGCACTGAGAAGCCCTGCCATTTATTTAAAAAAAAACACGAAACATCCACTTTTTCTTAATAAAAAGATTGAAGATCCAGAAAAACTAAGTAGGATGAATAAGTTGCAGGGTGACGGAAGAAGGTAAAACAACTTGGCCTTCAATACAAGGATTTCATAAAAGCTGAAAATAAAATTCCTATTTCTCAGGTGTTGTATTTGTACCCTGTCTTCACCCTTGGCCATAGAGCTTCTGTCTAGTCTGTGTCTGTGTTCAGGCCTCAGATACTTAATGCAGCAAAAAAAACCACATTGTTCTGTATGTGCAGCATTTGTCAAACAGTGGTTTGAGATTTATGTGTTCATGGTTGATAGAAAGATCACCACTATGTAACACACAAGAATAAGCATGATTGTCCATTAGTTCATATGATCAATACAGCTGTTGTTGTGAGCTGTAAATGATTTCCTTGACCGAGTCTTAACAAAAGATCTTTTGTATTGAAGAGAATGCAATATTCTGTATTTTTATGCAAGAAAGGTACAACTTTGAGCTGACCTGACCTTTACTGTATCTTTTTCTTAAGTAGCATAGCAGTATTCAGATGTTTATGGTTTTAATAAGGAATGCCCTTAACATTGCAGACCTTGTTCTGTATTTCTGCTAAACACTTTTTGTCCTGAAAGATAAAAATTTTCTCAGGAATTCATCAAGTAGGTTTTCTATCCTCTTCTGCTGTTCCAAAATGCTTCTCATGTAAGCTTCCTGCAATGGAGCAAGTGATTCCACTCCTACTAATTTATTTTTAAAAAAGCCCCAACACATATGGGAATACAGAGGGAGCATATGTGTGCTAAGTAAAACATATTGGTAAATAGAGAGAAAGTGCCCTGCAAACCAGCATTTTACATGTCTGTCTAGTGTCTGTGTAAATAGATAATGAAAAGATTTCTTTTTGCCCCCAAGCACTTAAGGTTCTTGCATTGTCTCTTTCCCTGCATCCAGAGAGGATCAGCTAAGCTGTTGAATGATGGACGTAGGTGGTGAGAAGTCCTGCTGGAGCAGGGGAATATAGGGAAAGCATCTGGCAGGCCCAAAACTGACACCAGGATGGATGTGAACTCACAGAGGAGCTTAGAGGGAGAGCACAAATGGTGGGAATCCAGCCCACAGCAGAGGCAGATACGCTGGACATTGCACGAACAGCTGCCAGGCGGCGTGTCCCCTCGCGCAGCTAACATGCGAACGAGTGCAGGTTTCTAACAAGATGGAGCGTCTGAGACGTGCCGCAATTCTGAGCTGAGGAAATATATGCTGAATGACAGCACAAGGAACAAGAGCTGCTCTTGTTGTTACTGTATTTAGATGAACAAACACATACAGCTGAAAGTGCAAATTGGAAAAAGCCTGGGACTCATGAGAACAGTGACAAGTTTGTCAGGTATCGCACTGCCAGATGCAGCTTCTCCAAAGCTGCTACTTTTCCTTGAATGTTTGCTGTTATGTCACTGCTGGCTTTTTTACCTTTTTCTGCCCTTAGGTGTTTTTGGCAGCAATTGTTTAGTGCTTTTTATCATTTATTTATTTAGAGATTTACATTCTAAAATTTCTATCTAAAGCATGCTGATTAATGCCATGCTTAAAAAAAATGAATGCCCCTCCTGCAGGAAATGGGAATGTTTTGAACTTCTGTTTACATGTTAATCATAAGCTTTTAATAAATCAAAAGACTGAAACTTTGCTAAATAGGGAAATTTTAATTAAAATAATTAGGTGCTTTAGAAGTGGATTTTTTTTTCTTTTCTTGAACTGAAATGCATAGGAGGTTTTCTCTGCCTACTCTGTCCATGGTGCCTTATCAGTAGTGATGTGCTTTGAGTGTGTCTGTCCTTTTCCCCTGCGCCCTGGGCGAGCCGTGATGGTCCTGTGTGCCTGAACGATCGTGGCAGAGATGGGGAGTAGAGGAGCCTGCTGTAGAGCAGGCAGGGGCTGCCTGCAGGCCGGCTGCCACGAGCCGCTCAGGGCCAGCAAACGGTTGGACTTGGTGTTCCTGAGAAAGTACCTGAGGCATGGATTCAGGTTAGGGTGAGTGGCCCTCTTGGTAGGCTGGCGATTCGGAATATTTTGAGAGGGTGCAGAGCTCTCCGTGTTCAAAATTAAAAATGTCTTGCCCTAAAATTGGTGTTTGATACATTTCTATCCAAATGCAATTTTTATATAGAGCTTTAATTATTTATTTTATTTAGCTTTTTTATTTGTTTTAGTAAGAAATAATTATTCAGAAGAATTAGATTGTTGCAGATGCACTTCTTACTCAAGGGACATGAGAGATGTCTTCAACCATTGTTTCCTCATGTTGCTTCAGTCAGAAACTATGCTAATTCTGGGTGGCTTTACACCCCCTCTGAGGAACTCAGGCAGCTAGTTTGGCTCGAGTGAGAAATGCTTGTAGATCTATTAGAAAATTTTTTCCAAACAAGCTGGCTTGCAGCCAGGTTTTTGTATTTGATCTGCTGGCTTTTCTGCTTTGATATTTGCTTATCTTCAGGATGTAAAGTGGTCTAAAAAGGGGTCAGCCATAAAGGGAATTCTTAAGAATGGAGATTAAAGGAGTTTCAAAAACTAGACGCATTTGGGCACCAAAACAGTTATGGTTCAGTGTGACTTGAACAGAGACATGAGTGCTTGTAAAGCACTAAGCATTTCTAAAAAACCGAATGGACCACTGACAGAGTTTGGCTTTCCAGCTTGGTCGCTAGAACATGTCTGAGTAGAGACATCTCTGTTTTTAGATGCTATGTTAATACTTGTAAAACAATTCTACAAAATGAAACAGCTTCAACAGGTTTCATTAACTAGTACAGTAGACTTGTGTGGTTAGAGAGCTCTCCTTTTAAGAAAGCAGGAAATGTAGGCTCTGCCCTGACTTTAGATTGAGCTCTGCAGTCTGTCCTGCTCAGCGATCGACCCTGCTCAATGATCTTCCAGGTTATTACCAGCTCCTCTGTCTGTCTAAAGCAATTTCATGAATCTGGCCTTAGGAAAAGAAATGTCTAGTTGTGTCTTCTCAGTAAATTTCCGTTATATTAACAAATAGTTTCAGGATGGCTGACACAGTTTAAGGCTTTTATTTGTTCTCCAAGCAAATTTACTGCTGTTTGCAGATAGGAAGAGGACCTTATTTTACTAGTAAAATTAGCTGGTTCATATGCACCAGTGTCTGGATGTTACAGTTCTGTGATTTTAGCAACCAGCATTTCTTCACATATCAAGTCCATCTGTTTTCTGATGGATCAAAACCAATGCTAATTTGGGGTGAAACTGGGTTTTACTGACAAGGAATGAATTGTTTTCTGGTAGAACATGGATGACTTGACTTGTAGGACTTGAGCATTATCGGAGCACTCACAATCTTCGCTCCCCATTACAGGAAAAAGGAGAAGTTCATTCTTTTTTCTCCTATCAGCATTTTGTTCTTCACAGAATCACAAAATGGGTAAGGTTAGAAGGGACCTCTGGAGATCATCTAGTACAACACCCCTGCTCAAGCAGGGTCACCTAGAGCACATTAGACAGGGTGGCATCCAGGCAGGCCTTGAAGATCTCCAGAGAAGGAGACTCCACACCTCTCTGGGCAACCTGGTCCAGTGCTCCGTCACTCTCACAGGGAAGAAATCCCCCCTCACAGTCAGGCAGAACTTCCTGTGGTTCAATTTCTGCCCATTGCCTCTTGTCCTGTCACACAGGGCAATGGAAAAGAGTTTGTCCCTGTCCCCCTGACACCCTCCCTTCAGGTACTTGTACACATTGATAAGGTCTTCTCTTCCCGAGGCTAAAGAGGCCCAGCTCTCACAGCCATTCCTCGTAGGGCAGATGCTCCAGCCCTCTGATCATCTTCGCAGCCCTATGCTGGACTCTCTCCAATAGCATTCTATTTTCTTCAGTAGCTCTCTTATTTTTTCTCCAGTAGCTCTCTATTTTCTTTCAGAATAGATAAGAAGAAGTGATATTTAAAGCCCTTTCAGCATCTCCCAACTACCTTATGCTACTTCCTCATGTCCCAAATGGCCAGAAAGTCTGTTTGGGAAAAAAAAATAGTAATAATCTCAGAACTTTTTGATAGGACTACTTTGTCTAGGACTTTAATTTTTAGAATTTATTACCTGCATTTAGACTTGTATTTATAACAAAATGTATTTGCTATTTGTAGTACCACTGTGTTTAGAAATGCTGGTACAGAACACCACTATCATAGTTTTCAGGCCTGTTCAAAGGTGGAACAAAATTCAAAGTCTTGTACCTTTCTGAACGGTGTTTGTGCACATGCTCACAAATGGGTTATGCTACTTGTAAGTGGTGCATCTACTAAAGAAATCCATGGCCTCACAAGTAGTGTTTGATGTGCATTGTGTTACCATCTACAATCACATAGCCTTGGCTCTATACCAGTGTATAAGAAGTTGGAAGTAGAGGCTGAGTTATAAATGACTGTCCTGAGCAGGTGCAGCTAGTTATGAAAGAGTTGTTGTTGGATAGACAAGCCACAGAAGAGGCCTTTCAGCCATGCCCAGTTTGGAAACGACCAATCTTCAGTTTTAGACTTGACAAATGTCTGTGTTGCGTGTATGAAGCCTGCAAGTGTGACTTTTTCTCTATGGTCTTCATTTATTCATGATTTCTGGGTGGCCAGTTTCCTGGGTTGTGACATCCCCAAAACTGGTAGAGATCACAAAGTGGAAAAGCAGTAAATTAGCACTAAAACTGAAAATTTGTATCAAGGTAGAGAGGACAGGACAGCTCCTTCAGTAAACACTCTCTCCATATCTACAGACTGGATGCAGGAAGGAAACTGCAGCCGAAATATGAGATGTGCTGTAACCTGGAGAGGCTAGAGTCTTCAAACTCTAGGACCTTTGTTTTTCATGCTCCTTAAGGGTTTGTTGATAGATATTAAATGCAACAATGGGAGCAAAATAATTTGAGGCTAAGTAATGTAGGTAACCTGAAACTGATGGCCAGCTGGGTTTCTGTTAGCCATTATTTGTTGATAAGCTTAAATAATTCCAATAGTTTGCCACAGTACAGTTTTCTTTTGCAGGAATTATGCTGATTTCTCCTTATTTTTAATCTGCTTTTACTTGGTAAGTATTTTTAACTAAACCTTCAGTAGCTCATTTGGTACAGAAGTAATGCTTTGCTTGCCTGTACTTGCCAAGAACATGCTAACATCGCTGTCCATGGCCCTTGCCCTTTTCGAAGAGATGCTCTTCAGTTTTTTGGTTACAGCAGCCAATTTCAGGATGTGAGCCCACATTTTTCTTAGCAGTTCGGCCACTGCATTCTTGGGTTCATCCAAGCCATGTGGTCTATATCTTTCAGACCTGATGACATTTTGCTCCTGAGTTTATCTTTTCATTTCAGCTCTTTTTCCAGCACTTCTGACTGATACTAGCTCCTCTTCTTTCCACAAAAAGACCAAGCCTAAGGTAAACAATTGGGAAATAGCACTGTTGTAAAGACAGGTACCAAGAAATCATTTAGCTTCTCTTGAGTATTCTTATCATCCTTAACGGAGGATAAAGAGTCCTTTGGCAAATTGTCAGAAGCCTCTGAGACTCATATCATTTGCTGGCATATCTAGTGTGCCCTTTCCAAGTACCCTGGCTTTTTTTCCCAGTTGGTATCCAGGTTTACTGTGTTTCTTCTTTACAAATTTTCCCCTAATTTTTTGCTCTTGTTTGGAGGATGACAAAGAGATTTCTCAGTCTTAGATCTCCTGCTTTGATTTCTTCTCTGAGATCTGTGCAGCTTTCTACAAACTGTCAAATTGCAATTTCTCCCCAGATAACAAACAACTGTCTTTTTGCAGGTTACCAGTTTACTACCATCCAGCTGCAGTGGCTGCTGTTTTTTTTCTTTCGTTCTCAAAGCTGACAGTTTATACATACGAAAATTCAGTGGTTCAGGTTCAATTATAGTTTAGGTACAAAAAGGGCCTAGGAGATGTTGTTGCTCCCCTGCCTATTGCAACTTGCAGTATTTGGATTGCCTTCTACTTTATTCACCCTAGCAAGGATTTTGCTACCAAAATGTGCACTTTTAAGTTAAACCAGCCTAATAACATAGTCAATAATAGGGGTTTTTTTAACTTTCTTTCTTATGAAGGGATCCTGGACTAAGTAGCACATTAAGGATTCTTCCCTTGGCCTTTTACTGAAAGTGTCCTAAGTGGAAAACATCTGTTTACTACAGCTGTTCTTGGTGCCTTTGCTTCCGCAGAGCAGTCATTAGGACCCTGCTGGAAACCATAACCATCCATATGTCTCTTGAAAAGAGACAATTTGCACAATAGACTTAAACTAGTGAGTTATTGCTGGAAGAGAATACAGATACTGAATTATACAAATCATCAACTTGAAATTTTGCTAGCTCTGATGTTTTCATCTCCTTAAAAAAAAAGTGGGTGAATGTTTTAATTCCTAACAGATTGAAGATGTTTTCAGAGAAGCTGGTAATATGCAAATGATTTTAGCCAGAAGATTCCTTATTAGCAGACACCATTCTTCATCTTACTGTTGAGTGAGCGAGCAGGGGTTACATACAAACAGTCTCCAACAGTGGAGTCTGATTTTTTTTTTTTTTTTAATTCCCATTAGCAGGAACCTCAGGGGGGCTTTCTTCTCCTACTACTGTAACAACTGAGGCTAAATTTAATTAAATGTGGTCCACAATCCAATTTATACTTCCCCATAGCAGGACGATGGAACAAAAACTATTCTCCGTGACAGTAAAGGATTTGATTTTTTTCCCAGCTGCTCTTAGTAGAAGTCGGAGCTCTGAGTAATGGAGTTCAGACTTGTCAGAAAACCTTTCTTTGAGGTAGATGCTTTAGTTTCTCACTTACTTAGAAATTATATCTTTTATCAAATCAGAGCAGTACATAGGCAGATGTATTTGAAGCTTGGCAAAATTTCTATCCTCTTATTAATTCACTGATATATAAAAATACCTCACTGTATATAACAAGCCATTACTTCTTGTTTGATAGTTGTATTTAACCAACACTATCATCTTACGTTGCTGGGATTCCCACAGGCACAAGTTCTTCCACCATGATAGGTGTTATTGTTTTCTTTAATCAGTAAAAATATCCACTTTTTCTGCTCAAAGTTTGGCATATGAAACAGTTTTTTAATTCTCTGAATACTAGGTTGTGGTGCTTCTTAAATCATGTATTGGCTTGAATCCATTTTTATTTGCTATGCAAAATTGAGACAAGACACTGGAATATAATTTTGGAGAATATCCCACTGGTGCTTGGCAGTATTGGAATGACGTGGTTGCAGAATTGCTCAGCAGACCCTAGCCTTGTCTCGGCACTTAGCAGGTGAGTGGCCCGGTCGCTGCGCCCCAGCCATTTCAGCAGCTGTGGCAATGCCAGCACGCTGCCCAGGACGGGGTCTTTGCCCTGCTTTGTTTGCAAGTGGAGACAGGACTTTGGCAGCTAGAAAGATTTACTGACATGAGTAAACAGCATGGAGTTGGGACATAATGTTTTAAAATCAGCATTAAAGGCATTGCAGTGGCACAGCTATTTGGCTTGAATAAAAAAAATAAAATTCATCAGGAAAAAAATACAAAGTTGTCATTGTAGGGGAAAAACACAGAAATGTTAAATTTGTCATTCTTAATCATTGGAGCAGAGTTAAATGTGTAAAAGATAAGTGAACAGTGGTCAAAGTATTTTGCTGTGTGTTAGGCAGGTTGGGTGGGCAAGGCACATGTGTGAAATCTTGGCACACAGAGCCCATATTGCGGTTTTCCTTTTGTCCTTAGCTGGACTGTGACTTCACCTTGGGATTTAAAAAGCCGTCATTGAAAGTCATGGCTGGGTCAAATGTCTGGTCATATTTATGGTATGCAGTGGCATCTGTGTCACACTAAAAATGTTTTACTGAATTCTTAAAGATGTTGCATGCATGAAGAATCCTTTTCACAGCACGCAGGGAGGGCATTTTCTATAGTTATTAATTCCAGAGTCTTATCATAGTGATAGTAATCAAAACACAGAAGAAACCGTGAGCAGCACATCTGATGATACAGAGATAGTGACTTTGGTTTTTATTGTGTTTTTTGTTGCTCTGCTCTTACCAACATAATTCTGATTTTAACAGCTGTGTGATTGGCTGAAGGTTCAGAATAGTTTATTTTTTTGTCAAGAAAAGGCAAATCTCACAACATTTGATTTATAGAAGAAGCCTCAAGGCATTCTTACTTGTCAGCTGTCCCCCTAAAATATTAAGAATGAAGGGGTTTATTGTAGCAAAGCTTAGTAAAAGAAAACAGTGGTCACATCTGTATGTTAGGGGAGTTTCTACTTGTGTTGAGGTGAAGGATCTGTAGGAGGTCGATGTGATTTCGGGAGGGCACCGGGCAAGGGCTGATGTAGCGTCTGTCACCATGTGGACGCCGCTGCCCGGAGCAGGGATCATCCCCGTCGCAGACCTCCAAGGGTGGCCACCCTCGCAGCAAGGTCAGAGGCGTAACTTAGCTTTCCCACATGCAGCAGTGAAAAGCTGATTAACAACATTAGGTTTTCATTATGCTTCTAATCATGACACACTGCTACTGATTTTTTTGTTTTTTTTTAATGCTAAAATAGCATACTGGCCTATATACTATATTCTGCACTTTGAAGAAACTTTAGATGAACCATTTAAAAGCATATGCTCTAGCTACCAAGTGTTTTGTGTTCAGTGCACACACCCCATAGTAAGGACATATGCTAAACGTTTAAATATTGCATTGCCTTTCAGTCTTCTTAGCAGTTGACTGCTTGACTCTGCTTGATCTCAGCTAAGACAGATTTATGCCAAACATTCTTTGCATTGTCCCATTTTGTCTTATGTCAAGAAAATAAACTTGTGCAACTTGCGGGAGTAGGGAGCAGGAAAGGCCTCTAAAACTAGGGTTCTGACGGGGGGGTTGCTTTGAATTATTTGCAGGGTAACTGAGAACTTTCTTTGGCTAAAGTTTTCTTTCCTAACCTGCACTTGGATATTATTGTGAAAAGTCAGAGCAATTGCAAAAATCTGAAATCAGTTTTAGATTTTTTTCCATCTAAATTTAATTAGAGGAGGAATTAGTTAATAAGAATGCTAAAATAATTGCTAGCTGCTAGAAAGAAAGAGGTGCAAAAAGTGAACCTAAATCTGTCATGTTGAGATAAAAATTAAAGAGTGTCAGACAAGATATAAAAGATCCCCCAGTGCTTCATCAGTTCCTGCAAATTCAGAATACTGTCTCCTAAGTGCAAATTAAAAAAAGAAAAGAAAAAGACTACAGCTGCTTCTCTCTCCATTACAGTTTCATCCTTCTTCCTGCTTCTTATGGAGAAGTTGCTAAAACTAATATAGCAGTGACCAAATATGTATATATATTGGGAAAAGAGATTATACTGAATTACTCTGTGGCAAGATTGAGATTGTTTAATGAAAGTCATTTTAGTAGCAAGTTTATGATGGTGATCCTAAGGTCTGTAAATGTGCGTACCTCCAGCACTTGTTTTTACCTCGTACCGTCGGTTTTAAGACTACCAGCTGTTGCTCCTTTTCTTCTTCATTTCTCGCCATTTGTCACCCGGCCGTCCCCCTGGTATACCGCTGATCTCAGAGGCGCCCCGCGGCGCTGCGCAAAGAGGCTGTGTGGCCAGTTTGCCGTCTGATCTGGTAGGTGCTCCGCTGAGGGCCTTAGGCCCAGGAGCGCCCACAGAGGTGGGCTCCCAACGCTGGAAGCCTTATTGAAAACAGAGGAGTTTGGAAACAGCTTAGTAAGATACGTTTCATGAATTCTTTGCACTTCCGCAGTCATCTTACACTGGCAAAGGCTCGGTGATAGTTTATATTATACTGTGTTTTATTATACAGGTAATAAGCTTTTTAAACATATATAAATAAGTGCATATAGACACATGACATACATGTAGAGAGAATAAACTAGCCAGCAGTTTATCTATAAAGAGCAACAAAATTGACCGTCATCCCAAAATTGGTATTTGATAGTCTGATTTAATTTATAAACCACATAGAGCAACTTAGGAGCAGTAAAATCACCCCACTCTACACTAACGGTGAGTTCACTCCGGAACGTAGGAAATGATATCATCCCGTTTCTCTGCTGATCCGTGTAACAGACTCCGCAGCCCGCAAGGCTGAGTTTATCTCTCGGTCCCAGCCTTCTGATACGCGTGTCTGTGTGCCAGCATCCTCGCTTCTCTCGCCTGTCTGGCTCCACAGGGCACGTCTGTATTTTACTGTCAACACAAAAACGTGTAGCGTATCTACAAAAAGGAAAGTGCTTTAGTGGCGTCAGGAGGAGAGAAAGTGGCATCAAAACAGAATTAGTGACTTTGTAGTGATCATGTTATGAATTGTTAATTACTGCTGGCAGAATTTCCAGTCTTGCGTGACAAGTTTAAAGCAGGAATCAGTTCACTTCTGCTGAGTTTGAATTAGCCTCTCCAAAGAGTTCAGGCATGCTCCTGATAAGCCTGATATAACTTAGTATTTCATTCACTAACATGGACTTCTACAGAGAGATAATATTTGTTGTAGCTACCAACTTTCAGTTAGATTTTGAAAGAGATTGAAGCTGGTCTATAATGACAGAAGTGGTCTGAGCTACACCTTCCTTTCTGTCCCTTTTCCTGAAAATATTTCTGAAGCATAACTGGCAGAAGACACTTCCCCCCCCCCCCATGGATTACTTGTTCTGGCTGCAGAAGTTCTCATACTGGGACATGATGATCTGGAAGGACAGCGTGAAGGATGCAGAGGAGCACAAGCCTGCCTCATTTGGTAGCAGTATGTCCATTAGATGAGTACAAGCTGCTTGTACGTTTAGGTAAAGAGTAGGGTAGGAATCCCAGCATGGGATAAAGTTAGAAACAAATCTCTGTTGATTTTTTGGAGGTCAGAATTTAGCTTAGAAGTCTTGATCTTTTGCTAACATGAATTTGCTGACAGACATGAGTTTGGCCATCAGTTGATGCTAAAGCTGCTTTTGTTCTAATTTGTGAAGCACCGTAGCTGAAATAAATAACATTTCCTTAGGTACTAGTTAAGAGGTAGAATTTACAATTTAAACACTGAAGAGCAAGCACAGCATGTGACAGGAAAATGCAGCATACAGCATGTCTCAGATGAATTCTGTTTGAATAGTTAGAGAGTTATTCTGTGTAAAGAAAGAATTTTCCTGTGTGGAAGGCATGCAGAAACAAGGATAGATCTCATCTACTGATTAGAGCAATCACAGCAGTCTATAATAATCAAATTAAATAATAGATGTATAGAAATCTGTGGCCTGGAATGGGTATGGTTTTTTCTTGTAGAATACTCTTGTAAATCTAGCATTCCAGACAGTGCTGCAAAGAATTATTCCACAGAGAGTTTTGAGGCATTTTTCTATTCTGCTGGTAGATACTTCATTGGTAAGAAGAGAAAGATTTGGGTACGTTGGGTTTTTTTTATTATTATTATTTTCTTATGTGCCCCAAATTTAAACTTTGAGGGAAGTCTTATGGCATCTAGAATAAACGTAAGAAAAACCAGCATGGTCTGAACCCTTTGGAAACCTCAAAATAAGTTGTTACATGGATCTTGATGGTTTAGATGGCCTAAATGGTTTTCTAGACACCTACTGCCTGTCTGCTTGACAAAGGTGCCCACAGACTCCTTGTCTCTCTGTCTCTCTTTTTCTTTCTTTCCCCCCTGAGGCTACAGGCCTTTGCCAGGACTGCCATGACTGGCATAATTTCTTGTTTGTTTTGTTCTTTGAACATGTGTTTTGGGGCTTGTTTGATGTGGCTTCTTTGCTTTTCTTTTGTGTGCCTGTGGTTTTGCAGAGCTGATTTGCACATCTAGAGGTGGGGCAATTGGACGACAGGGGAGCATCTGCTCCCACGGCGGGAGGCTGAGATCAGAGCTAGGCTATTCCCCATCAGAGATACATGGGGAGACATGGAGACAGAGAAAATGTCCTGCACTTTGCTCTCCTCTGTCTGGTCAGTGCTGTTCTGAGATGAGCTGGGGTTTTGCTGTTTACCAAAAGAAAGGTCTCTCTTTCTCCTCTGAGGGGTAGAAGTTTTTGTCCTCAGAGTCTGAGCTCCAGCCAGACAGTGACCAACGGGACAGAGTATGCTGTGCTCAGGTTTTGGTAGGATGTAGTGCCAGTGCTTAGCTGCCAGCACAAAGGAGCAGCTCCTGCAGAAGCGATGGCCCTTAAAATGTGGCACAGGCAGATTGCCTGCTGAAACCCATGGTCGTTTGGCAGTCGCACTGTGGCAGAAGTGTCCAGCCAAGTTGTGAGCTGGCAAGCTGCCCTCCATTCAGACTGTCTGTAGGCAGCCAAGTGACCAGCAGCTGTGGCTGTGAATAGCAGGAGGGCGTTAATCCAAGAACAGCAAGAAGAAAAGCTTCTTCAGCTACATATAGAGGCTTTCTTGGCTCTTCCAAACACATCCTTGCATTCCAGCAGGAACTGGACCGTGAAAGGTGTCTTAATGCAGTCCCCTTTTGGATCCTGTCCACCAGGATCCCCCAGTTACATGATTCTGCTTGTGGGTATGTGTGTTGCTGAGGCTGCGCCTGGTGTAATTAGGAGTAAAGCGATATCCACTTGAATGTGTAAAACTACGTTTGCAGTTACTCTGAAGAGAGAATGCATTCTTTATCTGTTTTCATTGCTTCAGTAGGACAATTAAAGGGACCTGCACGTAACTGTCTTCATTGTGAAAATGGTGTCTACACCAGCATTCCCGCTAGTGTCCCCAGAGAGACTCTTCTTTGTTTTAAGCATACTGAAGTGCTTGAAGGAATAAGATATACAGTTGTGAAAGGGGAAGAAAGCTCATATATCAATAGGGGCTTTAGATTCCTTGACCTCTTCCGTTTGTACAGCCTTTAATATACCAGAATGATTCTCACTCCCCTTTCCGCTTCCACAGGCTATTACAGCCTGCAACCTATTACAGCCGGCAGCCTCAACTATGTCCCAAGGAAAACCCAGACAAGCAAAAATCCTGAAATGATTTCTCTGGGAAATGGCATGTAGCCATACAATTAATTCAGAGCAGAGGTGCGCATTGGGGAGGTTTCACTCTGTCAGGTGGGGGCATGCATAAGCCTTATACTGAATGTCCAGAGTAAAATTCACAAGGGAACAGAAGAAAGTCCACAAAAGCCTTGTCTTCAAAAGCCTGTCACCTTCAAACTGTGTATGTAGCCACACTGCTTGCTTACATATTAAAGAGAGTGAAGAGGCTAGTGATCTATTTAAAGGCATTTCTCTAGCAGCCTGTGAGATCCTCACCCCAGCATCTCTTGTCAGCTGTCTGGCTGTTGGAATTCCCTGGCTGTTGAAGTGCAGTGCCTTTGGTCCTAGAAAATGTCAGGAAGAACCTGGAACAGAGCATAAGCCAGTCCTGCTGAACACAAAGCTTCCCTCTTGGTTTGCTATTGAAACGCTTTGATAGTTTTCTAGTCATGGCTCTGAGAAGTAAAAGCTTGTTCAGCACCTTTAGGCTCTGTAGCTCCATATCTCCTAGAGCAGTAACAGCAGAACCAGAACCACCACCACAAGTCTAATACCTCTCATAATATTTATCTTTTTGTCTGCTGAGAGACATGATAGCATCCCAGGAAGGTTCAGAAGCCCTGATCCTAGGGATGACTAGGAGCTAGGGACTACTAAATATGCTTAGAGGAGCTCCCAGAACCCTCTCCAGGATGGCCTGCTGCTATTTTTTTGTTGTTGTTGAGGGTGCATTTAGTGAGCTGGAACTAAGCACTTCCTTGAAGCACAAAATCTAGATGATGTGAAGAGCTGGCTGTATAATTGAAGTTATTTGGCTGGCCTTTGATGGGGATGAGGAATGTCTTCACTGATGCAGGCAGTCCTAGCAACAGCTAGCCTGCAGGTGTTGGCCACCTGTGTTGGGCTACACCAGAGTTCTGCCCATCTCAAATAGAAGCCAAAAGCAGGTTCTCAGGAAGACGTAAGACTAGGATAAATAGGAAAGATCGGTCCCTTAGTGTAGCATCCCAGGTTCTAGCAACTGATACAGACATAAGACAGTCTTGTGCTAAGTAGCTGAAACTCAGGAATGAAAATCTTTTAAGATTGTTCTTCCAGGAAGAACTACAAGGTGAATAATGCTCCAGTATCTGCTTAATTTCAAAGATATGTCAGTCACCAGATGATATCTAAACTGAATTTAAGGTCTGAATCTTTTCCTATGTAAATATAATCTGGATATCATAAATGTAAGAACAATGTATATGTGTGTTTGATAGTTCATAGGAGTAAAAAAGACAGAGTTGTAATGGTTTGGGAATATCAGGTCTAGTGGCCTCAGTGCTTTTGGTAAGATATTTTTGAATGTTTTAAAAGTAACCTTTTTTTTTTTTTTTTTTTTTTTTTAGGAACTGTGTACTTAAAGATGTGTAGGTGATACTGCTTTGACTGAAGTTTCTGAGCAGATAAAGACCTGCAAAAATAAACATATGCCTGTGAAAGGTTATTTGTACTCTCCTGTAGTTCGGATGAGCTACTTGCTTTTATAACTGTTAGCAGGATGTGGCCCTGGGGCTGTTTGTGCTGTTATGCAGTAATACTACTGGATTAATGTGTCTGCGTGGTTTGTATATTTTAATCATTAGTTAAATATAGAAGCATCCCAGGCAGGGTGAGATGGCAGGTGGGAGGCCAGTGATGCTGCTGCCTGTCCTGAAGCAGCTGGAGGTGACCAGGGAGAGGTGTCCAGTGCAACAACACTTTTCAGGAGCTTTGAACAAACACCGAAAGGCACGCAAGGGCTTTTCTGTTCAGAGAAGTAACTCCACTTAAATGGGAGTGAAAGATGGCAGGCTGGCATAACTCCTGGAGCCATTCTGATGAGAAGCAGCAGGCATGAAACTGCACTACGAAGTGTTCAGAGTCGTTTCAGTTGAGAGTTTGGTAATGAGGGTTCACGACGATCGGGAAGAAACTGAGGGCTAACGAGACATGGCACAGCCATGTGGTGCAGATGGAGACTGCGTGACTATGCAGGCACCACGTGGCGAGGGACATGGATCTTACAGCAGCAGTGCTGTGGTGAGGCAGTAGTCCTCATACGGCGTTGGTCTCGCCGTTGGGTGGGCCAGAAAGTTAACTTGCTTTATACTGCGTATTTTCGAGACACCCAGCTGAGCACCTGCTGAGATCGGAAGAGGTTCCCCATGGTTCCCCAGGGTTTTGGTTGAGCCTGATGCTTCTGGTGGCTGTAGAAGCAAGGTGGCAGGTTTTGCTTTTTGCTGATCTGTAGCCAGTGTGATAGCTGTGTCACGCAGCAGTGTATCATGCCACGGATGCCATTAGATTGTGACCTTTTTGTGCACAGGCCTAGTACCAGTTAGCCACCGTTTCTCCAGTGCAATACTGTGTAGTGCTGCAGTGCTATGTAAGTCATCATCTGTAACACTATACTGTGTACAAAGAGGTAACCTTGACAAGTTTATTTCTGGTTATGATTTGGATGATATCAGTAATTCAGCCTCATCTGTTCTGTGCTTAACTCTCAGAACAGCTATAATCTTGTCTCCTTTTGTTTTTCTTAGTGCACTGACTTAACCTCTTGCCAGAGGAAGAGAAAGATCTGATAAAGAGTAGAGGTGATATCTTGAAGGCTGTCAAAAACAAAATCTGATTTTATACTTAATACTATAATTCTTAAAGATGGTGTCAATCGGGGCATCAGTTTGAAATATTTTTTAATATGATAATCTTTAGCAATAAAACTTTTACTCCAAGGTTGTTGGTTTAATTACAGTCACATTAGCTGCTTCCTTGCTTTGGTCACATGTGCAAATCTTGGAGAAAGGGAGCGCATTTTTCACTTGACACAAATTCAGTCTGTTTAAGCAGCACCGTAAATGGATGGGATTCCCTTTGAACCAGTGGTTGGCTAGAAAAGCCATGATTACAACTCAAGGTTGCTATACAAGGAAGGAGACAGTGTTAGTACATCCACTGTTTAAACATGTCTGTTCCTGGCACATAACATCCTGGCAGTTATTTTACATCAGCCACCCCACAGAGCAGCACAGGACAATGTCGTTGTCCATTACAGCTGGTATTGGTTCAACTTTGCATTTAAATGTGCCGGCAACATAGAGTAAGGACTGTCGTCTTTCTGTTGCCTGCTGCACCTGTTTTATGTATCTATAGAGAGTTTGGGCTCTATTAGTTTTTAGTTTGGCACCCTCCCAGCCTCTTGGCTATTTATTTCTTTAAATAAAATGCAGCAATATTCCACATAGCTCTTTGTAGCTCTAGGGAAGTTGCATATGTGGTTTGGTTAAAGAAGGTAGTGTTGCCCTGATGAAGTTTTCCAAAACAGTAAGTAATGGAAAACTTACACTAATTAATAGTACTTAGACAGTTATTTGTGATACACAGCCATTCAGACTGTCTGGCTGTTATGCCAGTGTTAAAAATAATGGTAATAATAATAATAATCCACAGCTTTATCTTATCAAAAAGTGAAAATAACAGCATTTGCTGATCTAATGTCTTATTCATTGCTAACTCCCCAATATGGCATTACACATTATTAGAGAAAAAAAAGCGAAATTCAAAAGAACAAGAGCAGAAGGACTTGAAAGATCAGAAGGAGAACAACTACGTTGAAGTGTCTCTTCAACAGACTCTGGCCTGCTGGCCTGAGGGGAACATACATCTCCCTTTTTACTCCCCTAACTCGGGGCTGATCTTTTGGAGCTAGCACGTTCGCTCTCATTGCTGAGAGACTCAGGTAGTAGACTCAGTTATGGAACTTCTTTCTTAAGTCTCCAGCCTCGCAATCACTAGCATACCGCCTTTCCCAGGGCTTTGAGACTTTCAGCCACTGTCAACATTTAGAGGTCACACTCCAATTTTTTTTATATGCACAAGTTTGAAGGAAACTAGTACAGTCCACAACAAATCCACAATGTCAGAAAGCTAGTGTAGCTTCCGATACTACATCTGTCCTTCCCTGTTCATTGATTGTTTTTTGTATCTCTATTCATATATTCCTGTTTCTAAGATCTTTCTCTTTACTGTTGCTATGGTAAAAGCTTGCCTAAAAAGGAAGAATTACAGCAGCAAGATCCACTGACCTACAAAATAATCTGAATGTAGTTCTGTGCAGAGTGCTGCTTTTCAGTCACTGGTGGAAGGAATATCTGTAGTGGGAATGGGAGACTACCAAAATAGAGGGAGAATGTACATGGATTTTGATTTAGTCAAAATTCCTGCTTTCATGCCAAGTATCTGTTTCTTATCAGTGAATCTGTACAGCTGGTTTCCTATAGGCATGGATTTTCCATGATTACAAGTATTACAAGTAGTGAGCATCCAAGAATCCATTCTTGGGTTTCTGTTTCTGTTAATAACCTTCCAGCTCCAATGTGATTTTCTCCTCTGTGTACATGAATGTCATTGATATAGTGTTGTATTACAGTGGCTCATCCTTGCTGGAGGCATGTTTTTTTTTCCAATGGGCTGATTTGAAATGAAATGAAAACCAAACCATGAATTTTTTGGTTCACCTCCCAGACTATGAAAAAGGATGGTCTCATTAATGATTAACACAGCAGCTGGTAGCTCAAAGGAGATCTGGAAGAAAACACTGCAGTGTCTCCCTCCTCCAGTAAATACGTTGGCTTAACAGTTTTCTGTGTTCATCCTAGCTTATTTGTTTACATGTTTAAATCTCAGCAGACTAGATCTCAGCCTTCATACCTCTTTTAAGGTGAATAAGGATGCTTTCGTTTCTGGTTGCAGTCTAATAAGTTTTTGCAATGTTATTACTACTAATTGGTTTGCAGTTCCACATAATGTTAGTGGTGGTTTTCAGAATGCTTTATTGTTTAAACGCAATGAGGCAGCTAAGATTTCCAAAGTCTCTTTACCCACAGCATGGTTACATCATTAAAGATCAAGTAAAGATCTACAACAATTTTGCCTTTACATTGACATCACTTCTAGTGTATTGTCTTGCAATCCAAAAGTCCTTGTTATAGTGTTATACTGTTTTTAAAATATTTTTATATATTATGGTTGCAAACTGTTTACTCTTACCATAGCACAGTGCTTTTATTGCAATGTGTATGGGCAGCTAATAAGACTCTAATGAACCAGTCTCTTAAAAGAACTAGAGGAATGTTTTTTAGTCTAAGTGTTCCCAGAATGTGATGATCTGCTTAGCACTAAAGAAATAAAAGTTCCAAAAAAAAGTCCCCACCACATAGTAATTGCACATATGGCAAACAGTATGCAGTACAGCAGTAAGAAATCTGGAGGCTTTTCTGTGTTACTCTAGATGATCATTGCGAGCGTATATTCTCTTCTAAATTGACTGATCATATTTTACATTGATAGATATACCATAGTTTCTAGAAACTTGTACAAAATTTTTGATATCTCGGTATACATGTGTGCTTTTTCCTCCAAATTCACTGTAACATACTGGTAAAAAGATGTATAGCACACCAGTTTGCCCTCTGGTAGAGATGGGGCAGATGTGGAATTTCATCTATGCGCAGTGATAGTTGATGATGCCTCCAGAGTTTATTGCAAAACTATTTATATGGTGTACATGATGGTCAACCAGTGTGATGCACCTGGCAGTCCTTAGACACCCTGACCCCAAGAGTGCTTATTTGGCCTGCTGTTTTTCAGGGTAGGAGAGTGAGCTGCTGCTCAAACAGTTGAACACGACCTCATGCAAGTAGAAATTTTTGAGCCAGATGTTATATTAATGGCGCAGGCAAGGAAGAGGATGGGGGAAGAAGTGGGAAGCAGGCCTTCTTTTCATATGAGCCCCACAGAGTCCTGTGCTCTCACTGTGGTGGCTTGTGAGGGACAAGCAGGCAGCAGGGCAAGGATGTTCTGGCCTGATGTGGAAGCAGGTCATGACAGACCCATGAGCAATCGCTGCTGCCTCCCACCACCGGACCCGAAATCAGATTTAGTTAGTGCAGCTGCAGAGGCTGAAGTGCTCTAAAGCATTTGTAATTTTAACTGATTACACGCAGTCCTTATTTAGTTTCACTGACTTGAGTTGCATTTGTTCCTTTTAGAGATCCGAGCTCAACTCATCGAGCAGCAGAAATGCCTGGAGCAGCAGACTGAAATGAGAGTGCAACTTCTTCAGGATCTGCAGGATTTCTTCCGCAAGAAGTCGGAAATAGAGATGGAGTATTCCCGTAACCTGGAAAAACTGGCAGAGAGATTCATGGCAAAAACAAGAAGTACAAAGGACCATCAACAGTACAAGTAAGAGACATTGCCCTCCGGCTCACCCACATTAGCCATTGCTGTGCAATTGGACTGCTGCCTGGCACTTTGCTTCTTCTGTTTTTGAGTACTGTTAAGTAGGGCGCAAGTTCAAAGGCATGTTTAACCTCTACTTAACAGTGTGGGAGTTTTCATTGCAGTTGAAGGTACCTAGGTGCCTAAATACTGTTTTGTTGATTTGGACCTCTGCAATTATTCATGGAAACTTCTGACAGATGGATTCAGTTTCTTAAAACATAGGCTAAACAAGTATTATCTCTCACATATCAAATAGAATTTAAACCACCCCAAAATACAGTCAGCATCTAGGAGAGATGCAGAGGCCCAGATGGGCTGGAAAGCTGTGTGTGGTCTGTTGCAGTTGGCAGAATTTGAAAGGGTCTAAATAAAGGCCACTCGCTCTGCAAAAAAGGCCAGCAATACTGGTAAAAAAGGTGTTGAGATGGAAAAAATATTTTGATTTGTTACTGCATGTGAGCTTTTGCTGCTTCTTGATCACTCTTGTTCTTAGAAATAAAGAACATGTAGATTTTATGCTTACTAACAATTTAATGCATCCCTTTCATGGTATAGTAACTTCTGTGCAAAGCAGAGGTGGTCAGTAGCTGTCAAAAAGGGTGAATAGTACATTTTATAAAATGTTTCAAATACATTAATTGCTGACATAGTCTTGTCTGGTTATTTTCCTGTTATGTTTAGATGTATGTATAAAACAATTAGATTGTGTATTAAGCAATAACTTTGTGTGTGTAAAACTGAAAAATAAGTATCTTTTTTCCACTGTCTATTTAGTGTTATGTTCTAAATATACAGACAGATCTTCTGTTTCAGGACAGAAGTCTTCACCAAACACATTTGGTAAAAAAAAAGGTTAATCTGAATGCAGCTTATACAGTTCCAGAAAGTGTAATATATGTTTCTTAAAATTTAGTTAAGTGACTCAGTGATTCTTTCAAATATGCAATATGCGGGTATGTCTCCACCTCACAGAGAGCCCAGGCTTTTGTTGAAGTTCAGTAAGAATCATAGAATCATAGAATCAGTAAGGTTGGAAGGGACCTCTGGAGATCATCTTGTCTAACCCCTCTGCTAAGCGGGGTCACCTAGAGCATGTTAGACAGAGTTGCATCCAGGTGGGCCTTGAAGATCTCCAGAGAAGGAGATTCCACAGCCTCTCTGGGCAACCTGTGCCAGTGCTCCGTCACTCTCACAGGGAGGAAATTCCCCCTCATGGTCAGGTGGAACTTCCTGTGCTTCAACTTCTGCCCATTGCCTCTTGTCCTGTCACACGACAACTGAAAAGAGTTTGTCCCCATCCCCTTGACACCCTCTCTTCAGGTACTTGTACACATTGATAAGATCCCCCCTCAGTCTTCTCTTCTCCAGGATAACCAGGCCCTGCTCTCTCAGCCGTTCCTCATAGGGCAGATGCTCCAGCCCTTTGATCATCTTCATAGCCCTGTGCTGGACTCTCTCCAGTAGCTCCATGTCTTTCTTGTACTGGGGAGCCCAGAAATGGACACAGTACTTGAGAAGAGGTCTCCCCAGGGCTGAGTGGAGGGGCAGGATCACCTCCCTCCACCTGCTGGCAACACTCTTCCTAGTGCACCCCAGGATACCATTGGCTTTCTTGGCCACAAGGGCGCATTGCTGGCTCATGGTCAACTTGTCATCCACCAGCCCTCCCAGGTCCTTCTCTGCAGAGCTGCTCTCCACAAGGTCAGCCCCCACCTTGGACTGGTGCCTCGAGTTATTTCTCCCTAGGTGCAGGACTCTGCACTTGCCCTTGTTGAACCTCAGGAGGTTCCTCTCCGCCCAGCTCTCCAGCCTGTCCAGGTCTCTCTGAAGGGCAGCACAGCCCTCAGGTGTATCAGCCACTCCTCCCAGTCTGGTATCATCCACAAACTTGCTGAGGGGGCACTCTGTCCCCTCACCCAGGTCACTGATGAAGAAGTTGAACAGGATGGGACCCAGTATTGAACCCTGGGGGATACCACTAGCCACAGGCCTCCAACTAGACTCCACGCAATTGATGACAACCCTCTGGGCTCTGCCTTTCAGCCAGTTCTCAATCCACCTCACTGACCACTCGTCTAACCCACACTTGCTGAGCTTCTCTAGGAGGATGCCATGGGAGACAGTGTTAAAAGCCTTGCTGAAGTCAAGGTACACAACGTCCACTACTCTCCCCTCATCTACCCAGCCAGTCATTCCATCATGGAAGGCTATCAGGTTGGTTAAGCAGGATTTCCCCTTGGTGAATCCATGCTGACTACTCCTCATCACCTTCTTTTCCTCCATATGTCTGGAGATGACATCCAGAATGAGCTGTTCTATCACCTTTCCAGGGATGGAGGTGAGGCTGACCAGCCTATAGTTCCCTGGGTCCTCCCTCTAGCCCTTTCTGAAGACTGGGGTGACATTGGCTTTCTTCCAGTCCTCAGGCACCTCTCCAGTTCTCCAGGACCTTTCAAAGATGACGGAGAGCGGGCTGGCAACAACATCCGCCAGCTCCCTCAGTACCCGTGGGTGCATCCCATCACGACCCATGGACTTGTGGATGTCAAGCTTGTCTTTTTGCCTGATGCATACAATCTTTACTTGTTTTTAAATGAGTGTTAAATCCAGGCTAGCATGTGTGCGTAGGGGTCAGGATTGGACCCTTGCCTTTGGCTTTGTTGTGCAATTACCTGATTATTTTGAGAAGAGGTTATAGCAAAAGTCAATTAAACTTGTGGTCCCCCATGCTGTTCCTGTCATTCCCCCCACAGCAGATAAAGTTTCTCCCATTCTTAATGGCACTAGCTGGTAAATAATTCAGTAGGACTGGTTTTTGGACATGCAGAAACAGTAAGGAGCAAGTATACAGGCATGGCTCTTCAGGGATGCTCCCAGAGGCTAACCTGAGTGATTAGACCCTGAAGGGCATTGATGTGAGTAACTCTGTTAAGATATGCCCTGTCATACAAAATGAGGAAGTTTCATTAACTCACATCTGAATTCACAGCAAACCAACATATCATTGAATGAATAAGAAAAGGCTTTTGTCTGTTAATCATTCATTGTTGCTTTGATAGTGGGGGGAAAGCTAAAGCTAAACAATCAGATGAGGAATTAAAGGACAAATTTTAAACAGTGAGAATAGTTAATTATTAAAACGGTTTACAAGGGCTGAAGGAGTTTCTCCCTCAATTCGTTGCTGCCTCTGGCTAATCTGTTCCCGCTTGCATGATCCTATCCTTACGACTATATGAGAATATGTGCACAAAAAACAGGAAAGAGCAGCAAGCTTCTAGATCACATAGTTCCAAGGAAAGCATGAACTTAAAATTTCAATAAAATTATAAGGCAAATTTTATAAATAAGTTTTTGCTGTGAAGCAGTTGTTAAACTGTATGTATTTTTATTTTGCTCTGTGCAGAAGATAAGTTGTTTATGATTTCACTGTGCTGCAATATTAAACATCTAGAATGGCCTACAACCCAGAAAGTCTACAAAGGAAATGCAGAACTGGACCACTGTAGAAAAAGTCCAGTCCTCTTCTTTGTCCTGCAGTTGAACCATTTGTGTCTGGCAGCACTAGCCTAGAATTTATGAATGCTGATCACAAAATATATATGTTTGTGACATTTCCTTTTAATTTTATTGCAGTTATAAAAAGCAGTATATTGAAACAGCTTTATGATAAACAAGCACACTTACAATTTTTACAATCATGAAGGGTTTGCAATTCTGGCATTTATTTATTTCTGATTTCAAAAAAAAAATAATTAGTGTTACTATAGATTTTGAATATTTATATGTAGTCCATCTGTGAGCAACTGTAAGCTTTGTGGCAGGATTTTTTTTAATATTGTCAGCCGGGTTGTAATGTTCTAAATTCTTACCCCTTTTCTCTTTTATAGTTGTGCCTCCTGGGGTTTGTAAAATGTGTCTTAAATCATTATCTGAAGCTTGCCTAACCTAAGATATCCCAAGTATGGATAGATGGGCTGTTCACAAACAGAAGTCCAGATCTAGCATACTCTGTTAACAGGAGTAAGAGTATTGATTTTGCTATGACTGTTTGCATGAGTAAAGGCAAGAAGACTTGACTTCCAGGGTGTGTAGTAGCAGGCCATTCATTTGACTTTCACTATTTGTTCTGACAGATTTGTCTAATGCCTTTTTTTACAAAATTCAGTAGTTTGGTAATTTAAATGTAAGCTTTGGGCTCCTACTTTTACGTGACGAGTTATGGGTGTAAATATCAGGGGCTGTTTGTATTAATTATGTAACTTTTTCATTTATATATGTAACATATATGTTTCTCTCCTCCTTAGGAAAGATCAGAATCTCTTATCGCCAGTGAATTGCTGGTACTTACTCCTGAACCAAGTGAGAAGGGAAAGCAAAGACCACGCAACATTGAGTGATATCTACCTGAACAATGTGATCATGCGCTTCATGCAGATAAGTGAGGACTCCACCAGGATGTTCAAGAAGGTATTGCCTGCCCTGCAGACCTCCAGTGGGGCCTGTAATGTGCATGAGGGAGACCAAACTGTCTTAACAAGTAGAAGATTTTCAGAATACGTAGCATAAAATCTGTTCTAGCAAACTTATAAATCCTTCATGACTATTCTCATGGAGCAAACCCTTAGTGCTGAAATGCTTGGCAATCTGCTGAATATGGTGGTGACCTTAAGAGTTGAATGGCAAATTTCCAAGAGACAAGGAAAAAATCCTATTCTCTTAAAAGGATTTTTGTCTACCCAAGCAGAAAAGAAACAGTTTTAACCTAGGACTCCAAAAATAGTAATGTTGTATTAATAAATTATTTGTAGAAACAGTATTTGCTTATAACTCTGTCATGAGGAAACTCTGATTCAGGCCAAAGTGAAAATACACCTTGTAGTGAGTTGGTATGAAGATGGTAGCCATGTGCTTTGATTCTCCTATAAGTGTTTCCTTTCTTTCACCATACTGGATGTGAATATGTATTTTTGGTACCATAGCTGCTTCTATTAGGTCATTTAAGCATTGTCTCTGTACATGTTTGTCCTTGTGTGTACATCTTTTATGTGTTTCATAGCACAGGTATGAGAGCCCCTTTGGCTAAGCAAGAACACTAAGGGAGCCTTGGTTTGATCTCTGTGTAATATGTTTACAGTTGTTATGTTCTGAAATAAAAATAGAATATACATGGGAAACCATCAGTCACAGTGGAATGCTTATAGGCAAACATCATATTTATTACAGAAATGAGTCCCAAACATATAAAGGTTAAAGAATGTAAAGTCTCTGACTAAATGATGGCATTTCCTGCAAGGGTACCTGATCAATGCTCTCTGAATAAGGAACTGTTTTCACATACACCTGACCACAGTGCTAGACAGATAGCAATGAGGTGGGGACAAGAGTCATTTAGGGAGTGCAGAGACTGTACTTGGAAGAAAAGAAGTAAAACCATTAATCAAATCTATTGCTGCACATGAAAAACTTTAACAGTAATAGAATTTAAATTCATAGTTCCTCAATCAGTAATCATTTGTTCACGTAATATATGTCTGATAAAGCTGTAGTTCACAAACTGCTGAACTTACTAATAAGGAAAATTATTATAGAAGGTGAAAAGATGATGGGAAAAGCAATTTGAACATGCTTCAGTACAGTCTATATGCTGTGTTCTCAGACTCTTACGGACTAGTAGAAATCTTTGATTATTGAATTTGACTAGTTTTTCAGTCGATTATGTCATATCTCAGAAGTCTCTTCTTTACTGCATATGCATTATTGGACTAGCCTATCCTCTTGCAGCGTAGTTCAGATTGTTATGTTGCAAGCCTAGCTTTGCTTCCTTTGTCTCCAAACACATTGTATAAAGATATCTGGATAAAGTTTTCCATGGACAAGTATGTCCTCTTTATTCATTCATAATTAATTAATGGAGATTGCTGCAGCTTCCTTATTAGAAGGGGAAAATGTGGATAATTTTGTCAGCAACTTAATAGGAACCACAGTTTCACAGCTTCCTGACAAAATTGTTTCTTTTCCCCATATGATGTCCAGCAACGTGTAGCATTTCAAATTTTCTCATTCTGGCATAGCTTCTTGAAGAAGAGCATTTTTTTATTCATAACTTGGACCTTCCACGGGGGAATGAAGAGAAAGGAAATTGAAGGAGTGCTGCTGCGCATAACTTGAAGCTCACATTAGTGGAGTCCAGATCCCAAACTGCCATATCCTAACTTTCATCAGAGTTTGCTAGCAAACAGTCAGAGTGATAATGTCACATCAAGCAGCTGTTAGCTTAGAGCATGGGAGAGCTAGCTCGCCAACGGCTATGTGCAGGGTTCTGAGCAAGGCCCAATAACGTGAGGGAAAAGGTGGCTGGAAGACGCACAACATCTTGAAGTGGTGTAAATGAGCTTTACAAGCATGTGGCATGAATGTGGCAGTGGTTATTTACCAGTATTTATTCTGAGCACTTGTTTTTAGGACTTGAGTCTGTCACCAACTAGTGTTCGTAATGTAGGTATTTCCACTGAGCTCCCACACACACAATTCTTGCTGTACTGCTTGCTACAGAGTCCTAGTGGAGACTGCTTGCTGTTAGTTCCCGGATGCAGATCTGATCATACCTTGAATGATGATGAAGCTCCAGTTTCTCTTCTGGGTAAAAGGAAATGGTGGTTTGGAGTGAGATGAGCTAGTTGGACAGGGAGAAAACTAAGACCTGTGTGGGCGGTGAAGCTCTTAGCAAGCTGTCTTGCTTTATTAATGAAGGACATAAGCCCCCTGCATCTATGTTTAGTCCAAATGGGCAGCTTCAACCATCATTTCTGTCAGATGTGAATGAGCAAGATGAGAAAGTACATTACAGGCCATCTCAGAACTGCTTAATGGACATCCACCAGGGAATGGAAAGAGATCAGGTGCAGAAGTGCATGTGTTATATACTACAATCTGTCTACAGAGAAGGTGCACTTAAAGTGAGAAAGGTAACATCCACATTCTCCTCCATGAAAACTGTATTCCCACTAAAGAAAATTGCCTAGACTTTGTTAGAGAACTGTAAACATCCAATAGAGTGTTTAACTAGTTTCAGCCACTTTCCCTAGGTTAGGTTTTTAAAAGATTGGATTTGGAATAACATGTTAGAGAAAATTTAATCCATCTCAGTGGGTTTCATCATTACGAAAGTATATGGGATTTGTTCACTGTTCAGAGGTTTCACATTAAAGAAGACAAATCATATCCTGTAGATATTTCTATATTGATGTTGAAATAGTATTGTTCTTTGCAACCATGCTGGTCATACTGTTTTATGGAATATGTACTCTCTCTTTTAAGTGATAACTATCAATAATAAGAACAGTAGTAATATCAAGATTTCAAAAGTAAATATTGATAAGTGCAACCTTGATGCCTTACCGTAGTCTATGGTCAAGAACACAACATCCATCCATCCATCCAACATATCTGTACTCTATCTGACACAGCAATTCATATAGGATCACTTAATATCTTTCTAAGTACTCTCCAAATACTGTCTAATCAAACTTTTCCATATTCAGTAATGAGATTAATTACATATCTGTCAGTTTATTAACCTAACAATGTTATTTATGCATCTCTATTAACCCATTGTTTTAGCTCATCCTGGGTCTGGCAGCAGCGGCTTCTGCATCTTCAAAGATGCTTCATGTCCCCTTCCAAGTCCAAGGACAACTACAGCAAATCTTTGTTTGCTGTCTGTGTTGAATCTTCACAGTTCTGTTCTGAACTCCCTGGCTGCCTGTTGAGGAAAGGGAAAGTGTCAGAGAGTGAGTCACCCCATTGTTCACAGGCAAGAGAGATGCAGGCAAATAATAACAACATCACTCTGAGCTTCTTGGCTCTTTTTACACCCTCTCTTTTCTTCTCTCTCTTCCTGAGAGGCCCTCAGATGAAACCTTCTGTGAGTTGAGGCCAACATTTTCCAGAGAGATACTCTTTCTGTGCTGGATTTTCAAGTCCAGTTCCAGCTTGAATTGTGATAATGAAAAGATTAGTTTCCTTATTTGCTAGCTGTGCTCAGCAGTAGGGTATTGCTTTGTTCCCTCTCCTGTTCACAGCTCCTTTGTGTGACAAAGCATAAAGTCATGAATCTGTAGCAACCCCTCTCTCCAGCCCTTCTGAAAAGATGTGTATAGTATCCAGCAATGGACTAGACGGAAGCCTAGCAATGAGGGACATCTGTGCCCCTTGGTCTTTGTACCTTGTGCTTGTCTCACTGTGCACTCTTCCTGACTCATGAGATACCCTTTCTCATTCTGGTTCTTCCTTTCGTGTGTGTGTGTGTGTGTACATCCGTCTTAACATTTGGATTAAAGTTTGTTGAAATGACCCTTACACACTGTAACGTAAATGTGCTGATGGGTCAAGATATACTGTATTCACGAACTTGATGGTATATGGTTTTCCTGTCTAGGCCAGTCCACTTAACATTTGGATATTCATTATTTTTGTAGACCTGGGAGCTCTGTCATTCTTTTTCCAGGGGTCAGGAACCAGCTACTCTTTAAATATACTAAATGCAGGACAAAGACAGGATCTAGTTCAGGGATTTTGTGGCATTTGTCCAATCATATTATGTCAGGTCTCATACTTTCAGACTGGCACTTGAGTTTCTCTTCTTTTCAGTTACTGCCATATAAAAGCAGTACAGATTGCTATTCTGGCCTTCATGCTACACATAAAATTGCAAACATAAAGTAGCAGAGTTCAAACCTTGCATTCTTGCATGTCTCTTCAGGCAGATGGAGTAGATGGCCTCTTGGGGACAATTAAAGAATAAAGCAATAAGGAAAAATGTCAAGCAGAAGGGAAAAGTATTATGCAGAACATTTCATACAGTGATTCTGGTTACCCCAGCATTAATAATCAACTACATAAACACATACCCACAAAAACCTTAGGCAGATTTGTATATTTATAATTTATAAAAATGTATTTTCTTTGGACAGAAACCATAATGAGCCAAGATGAACGTATCTTCCAGTGTTTACAGTAAAAGATGCTGGAGAAGCCAAGCCCAATAAATATTTTAGTTTCATAATCTGGCTATTAACAGTGAATATGACTACCTGCCAAATCTGTTTTAAAGTTCTAAAGATAGTGGAATGTATAGGGATTTTTTGCATCATTTTCTTAAACCATTAGCTTTAAGAAGATAACAAACTGTTGGTATAAACTGGAAAATCTGGTACAAAACTTTACTGTGGATTGTCAGTGTCACTGCAGCTCATGAAAGCTTCTTTTATAAAGGACTTAAATACAACTTCCCCCAGGGACCAACAGCAGACTCATTTAAAAGAAATAGTCACAGATTATTTTCCCTAAATGATGTAACTGATAGTAGCATTGTATGTGCTAAATGCAGACATTGAAGAGTTCCAGAAAGAACTTAACTGACTCTTAAAAATTCAGTAAAAAAACAATTCAGTTAGGTTTGGGTGCCCTATTATGCTCTAAGTAAAATAGATGGAAAAATTCCTACAAACTTTAGGGAAAGGCTGTTGATACGGAATAAAATTTAAAGTTTCTCAGATGTTATATCCATAAATATAAATCTTGATAACATCAGTTGGACTGCTGATGTGTTGAAAGTGGAGTACCTACTGAAAAGCTGTTATTAGGTATTGGTGTCTGTTGCACAGATGTGATCTACCATTAATTTAGGGAAATAAATATGCAACTTTTACCAAAACATTTTTTTCAAACTGTCTCTTAATGCTGTGAACCAGATTAGAAAGAAATACTGTATTTTTAGCAAGAGTTTACATGTACTCTATATATTTTTATTATGGTCTTTGTTCTTTTAGTTAATAGGTTAATAATAATTTCTGTAGGATACAGTGAATAAAGAAGCAACTCTGTGATTGTTTCTAAGGTTTTAATGGCCTGACTAGAGCTATTAAGTTAGCTCCAGGAGAATGTGTGCTGCATCTTACATACTGTTGTTTGGCTACCCTGAGGATAGGCTTCTAGCGAAGCACACCATTCAAATGTGTTGAACTGCTGCCGCAGCAGGGAGTAGGTAGCATAAATGAGAAACTGGAGAGAACCATTAACCACTGAAAATAAGTGCATTTCTTGTCTAGTGCTCAGACACGATATATATTGCACACTAAAAGCCGTATTGCTTGCCACTTGAGTCAATGTTTCTTGGTCTTAAATGCTAATGTAAAATGTGTTGGTTCTTGAAAATAAATCCATTTTATATTATTCTCTAAGGTTAACCAAATTTCCTGATTTTTATCAGAGAATTGCTACAAAATCTTTTATCAGAAGAAGACAAAAACGAACACATTATACATCACTACAGACACCCTTGCAAGATTCTCTCTGCAGTTTGGAGTCCCCCTGTAAAGCGGTGGAGAGATTACTCATATGAGATCATATGGATTTGCTAGGCTATGTCTTCCTGCTTTTTACTCTTTTTGTTGGTCACCTCTCTCTCTCCCTTTTTATTTCCTATTTTAGAATCTATTTTCCTTTCATTAAAACATCACCCTCTTTCCTCTATTGTTATCTCTTCTATTCACCTTCAAATTTACTGTTGATCGATGTGTTGCCTGAAAAAGAGCATGTATGTGTGGTAGCCAAAACTAAATCCCTAGAGCTGGACTGTTTCAGTGCTGGACAAAGCTCTACAGGAGCAAAAAGGAGAAATGTCCTAGAAAAGGGTAATTTTCACCCTAGTCCTTAACCCATCCAGTATCTATCTGCATTAAGGCATAAATAAAGAGTGGAAAAGGAAGATGAGTCTTTCAAAGAACTGCTGTGGGCTTTGCTTACAACAGAGCTTGCAGAGGGTACAAAGAAAATTTGACTGGACCTTCCTATCTCCTCTCCTGAAACAAGTTTTTGCACTGCCAGATTAAGTCGTGCTGCTTTAAACTTACAATTACTGTATTTAGGGCTTGAATTGTTATCAACTTTGAGATGGTAATGACTGCTGCTTGAAAGGAATATGTTGCTTGCATTTGGAGTTAATCTCCACATTTTTTTTTCACGTGCATGCATGTTTTCATCTTCCAGTTGTAATGTTTACCATCTTATTTGTGTAATTTGTCTCTCTTTCTGCAAAAGTAATTTAAAAAATAGAGTGCTCATGTTCAGCACTATCAAAGAAGCTACCCGGGAAAAAACAGGTGGTCTCTTTCCCATCCTACTTCTTTACAAGTACTTTATACACTTTCATGCATATGAATTTCTGTCTGTAATTGCAATCTGTTTGCAATATTAGATGAAGATAGTCTGATATTTGCAAAGAAATTGAAGTAATAAGCCTTGTTTGTTAGATACTTCTATTGGAGCATACCTCTTCAAAAATACCTAACTTTAAAGTATAAAGGATGGAGAAAGTTTTGTAGTAGACAGATACAACTCAGCTTCAGAGCATCTGTCTTACTGTGCCTTAGCTGCTGAAGTTGATGCCCTTGGAAATAAAAGAATCTCACTGACTTTTTTAACTTACATTTCCAGTTTCTTCTCAGTTAAAAATCATCTTGCATGTAAGGATTGAAGTAAATAGTGATAGATGATATAGCATATTCCTTAAAATGCTGCTCTGAGTTTCAGGTAGGACAGTAGGAACAGGGACATCTCATGCAAAGTTATCTGTTCCACCTACTGTATGTGTTTTTCATCCTCCTGGAAGATGTAGTAGTTGAGAAGTATTGGGTGATTCCTCCTCATATGTGGGTGTTGCGCTGGAAATCTTCATTCAGAAACCATTATTCCTACAAGTGTTTTAGTGCTGGCCAACTATGTGTTAGTGACTTTGGAGATGGGTTGCCCCAGAAGATTTTCCTTCGGCTTCTATACAAAGTACTTCTCACAGTTAAGGCCATTATCTATTATGAAGTTGGGTTTTTTAGGAGCTGGGCTAATTATCAATTTGTTCAACAAAAAAAAATGACATGTTCATCATGGTTAGATGTTACAGTGAAAAGAAGAATTATCTCCAGACTGTTTGCCAAGTCCTATAGATCTGTTCTGTAGTTATTTTCCAAAGAATGTGGTGCCAATGCCTTGAACACTTTGCACAGTTGCCATAAATTTTCATCTGATTGGACTGCTATGGACCACTAACAAAGGAATATGTTTGAATGAGACTCCAGTTAAATACTCCTATTTTGACATACTTGCTTTCTTTAATAACCACTGCCAAGCGTTTCTTTTTTCTGGGTCAGAATGAAAGTAAAGCTACAGTGCAGAAAAGCTAAACAGAGCTGTTCCAGCAGCAGCCTGCTCTGTGGATTGTTTTGCAGTTGGCTATCTTTTTCAAAGAGAAGCCACAATTATTTCTTGCATAAATATTTAGATAGTTGCATGTGCTCAGAAACAAAAACTATTCTCGATACGAAATTGGGTAGGTTATCCTTATAGAGTATTGCATTCCAAGTGCTTTAGTTTATGCGTGTGTCACAGCAGTTATAGAACAGTAAAGAATTCCTTCCATTAAAAAGGCTTATAACATTAATCCTAAATTTCAGCCCTTCTGTTGGCACCTAATTTTATGATGCTTCATATGAATCACACTCTTAAATTACTTCTGGGTTTCCTATAAAAGTCCTTGGTTTAGCTGTTATCTATCTACTTCTGCATCCCTGAATCCTTATTTTTCATGCACTGTAATTCTGACAGAATGGCGTCTTTGTGAGCTCCATTGCATTCACTATCTAATATAAGCAATGAATATGAATATCCAGAAGCAACTTTATGTTGTGATTTTTGCATGTTTATTTCTAATCATTCCTTTTCAATTACAGAGCAAAGAGATTGCGTTTCAGCTTCATGAGGACTTGATGAAAGTTCTTAACGAGCTTTACACAGTAAGTACAGTTACTTAGCTTCTCTTACACAAATTTCATGCCAAACCTTTCCTGTAAGCTTTAAGTATCCTTCTATCTAGCAAGTTGCCACCACTGCAGATACTAATTTTTCTCTTTTTATGCAAGTCCAGACTATTTTATTTAGAAAGACTACTCATTTGTTCAAAACATAAGTGCTAATGCTTTCAGGATTGCTCGTTAACTTTCCACCCTATTTTTCCCCCAGCATATGCTAAGCCAGTTGATTAAAACATGAGGGGGGATTTCTTCACTGTGAGAGTGACAGAGCACTGGCGCAGGTTGCCCAGAGAGGTTGTGGAGTCTCCTTCTCTAGAGATATGCAAGGCCTGCCTGGACGCAACCCTGTCTAACATGCTCTAGGTGACCCTGCTGAGCAGGGAGGTTGGACTAGATGATCTCCAGAGGTTCCTTCCAACCTTACTGATTCTATGATTCTGTGATTCTAAAAGTTTCCTTGCCAGAGCAAAGCTCATCCCCTTTGGGCCTTGTTTTCACCCATGCTGCCATCTGCTTGGTTTGACTATATTGATTGGACTATATGCAGTAAAAAAAAAACACTGTAATGTCTATATGTTAAATATGTGCACTCCCCTCTCATTGACTGGAATAAATAAATATGGAAAGGAGAAGAAAAGAAAGACAGAGGATTGTGTAGGGCTTCCAAACAGTGCAAAGAGATCAAGAAAAAACACTTGGAGCATTCTGGCAAGCTGCTGGTAGCTTACTGGAAATTCTAAGAGAAAGAGTAGATCTGAACTTCTTTTCCTTTTTGTAACTTAACACAACTTGTTACTACAAGGATGAGTCTTGTCTACCTAAAATCCATTCCCCAAAATCTCTTTTTGAAGAGAAGCTCAAACAACATATTCTGAGAAAGTACAAAGCAAGATTTTTTTTTATGTAGCTATAGAATGAGGAGGGACTGGTGACATTCACTTCCTGTAAAAGTCTGTTGATTAAATTGCTGATTACATTGCTGTTTAAATTGTCTTTCCTGTCCTGAAGATTTCTAACATCTGCACTTTCCAGTACCCTACCCAACAATCTCTAGACTGCTCCCTTCCATAACCTCTTTTCAGGATTTGGGAGAACAGAAAAAAACACACAGTATTTATATCAAAAAACAGTTCTGTGGTTTTTGAGAAAGTTCAGACAAATATCAGAGACTAGCTCCTTAGCCTGAGCTCTGTCAAATATTATCTTTGCGCATCTTGTCTGTTTTTCTTTTGATCTAGGAAAAATCGTTCACCATCAGTAAATGGGTTGGAGAGTATTTGAACTTTTAGAGATCTAAAGAAGCTTAGACCTGTCTGCTTGCCCTGTGTGGTTATGGATGAATATTCCCAAAACCTACCTAAATATTTTTTTCAGAACTTGTGTTTGGGGCCTTTTTCTGAACTAACTGCTGATATTGTACAGCGTGGTGCTGCAAAACCCTGTTGGCTCAGGCTGGCAATCAGTTAAATATCAGGGATATCAGCTGGGATCAGCTTCTGCAAAGCAGAGACAGCCTCAGACAATTCACACGGCTGCGGGGGGTCTGAGCCTGTAGAAGCCATTGCACAAACAGGGCTCCAATGATGAGTAAGCTCTGAAGATACAATCTTGTTCCAATTAAATAGTTACATAACTCCAGTGCCTGGCAAGGCACAGGATTAGTTTCTGTACTCCCAGGATAGGAAAATGTTAAAGCATGTGCTGAAATACTTTACTGAACCACCAGTAAAAATTTGCAGGACTGGGCTTTAGTATTTTCACCGTTTTTTTTTTTTTTTTCACATTAGTGTTACCTCTTCCCACTGATAGCTCCAGAAGTTAACTGAGATGTTAACTTCCATGTTATGGCTTCCAGTAAACACTAACCCCTATCCCAGCATTTAAACTTCTAGGATTTTTGTAAAATGAGAAGATCTTTGAAGTTTATAAAGTACAGGGTACACGATTTGAATTTAGTTACTGATGTAAGATTTCATGTCATTTTTAGGCATCTGCAGTGTAGGTATACATGTCTTAGCTTGCCATTTGTTATCATCCCTGGAGATCTAATATGTGGAGCTCAGAACTCTTCATCTGACCAGATGGAAGCATCTGCTTCAGATGAAACTAAATGCACCATAAACTCTGCTGTCCACCTCTTCATTGATTGCAAAGCACTTGGTCAGCTGTAGACATTCACATTTAGCTAGATGCATGCCACACTTAATAAAGTGTCAGAATGGTACAAATAATCATCTGTTCCACTGGTTGCGTCTTTAAAATGATAATCAGCATATCTGTGTAATATAAATGCTTGTTTACATAGAGATAGAAAGATATCTAGACAGATGGGTAACTCCTGTGCCTACAGGCTTTTAATTCTCTGTAACATTTATAGAATATGGTCTTTATAGAATAAGACCATAATGGCTTTGCTGAAACTAGTATCTACATTTTTAATTTCTCAATTTTAATCATTTACAAAAAGGAGAAGTCTTTTTTTCAGTTTGCCCCATGAGCTATGGAAAAAATAAAACTAGTAAAATTAATTTCAATCTTACTATTGTAAGGTAAGTCCTTGTGTCCAAAAGAAAGTTTCTGAATCAGTGAATGATATACTCATTTTGAGAAGTCTCTATTACACCATTCTGTATTTTTTAAAGGAATTGTACCTATCATGTAGTATAAATGTTAAGATGTAAACCTCACTGGAGTTTAAATACATTTGAATCCTCTAAGTGAGGGAAAAATTGTCAGGGTTTTTAATGAACTGTGTGTGGATGAAGAAGAGTTTAATAATCTGTTTACTCCTTGTGACATCATTGCTTAGCTTTCAAGAAAGGTCTATAAAATTAAGGTGACCTTCCAGAATGCAAACAGACAGACAGTTGTGTTTACACATAGATTGAAGAGAATGAGAGACTGAAATCATTACATGCAAAAATAATGAGAAACTGTCTTTTTGGAATCAATGTAAAGAAATTGCATGTTTTATTTGCTACTCCTTGAACCTGTCAGGTAAGAAGTGAGTCCCTTAGACCTACATATGCTATGTGTGCTGGCACACACAGTAGTAATGCAGCTCCACAGTCTTTCAACCGAACATCATGTTGTTAGCTCCAATGTCTAGTTAAGTCTATGTGTAAGCGCTTGCCATAAAGTAGTTATCTGACAAGACTTAAAATATTACTTGCCTACTGACTCCTGCTGAGTTTGTTCTGGTGATAATGCTGCATCATGTGTCCTTATCTTCTGTGTCATATAAGGTGCCATGATTTTGAAACTCATCACTGAAAATTAGTTTAGCACTTCTCCCTTAGAAAATTCCTTTTAACATGTTTAAAGGGAGGCGTGTTCGTTAGTTTTGAAGGTCAATAGACAGTGCCATAGATCTTGCAACAAAGAAACTCTTCTAGGAAAAAAAAGAAAGAAAGAAAGAAAAAGAAAGCACTAAAGAATCGAAGAGACTTACCACCTTTCACTGAAAATGCATTATAGAGGTAGGCATTTAAAAAACTTCTTTCTGCTCAAGGGTGTTTTTAAGCTTATGAAAGTTTGAACCTTTGTCTTTTGAGAGAGAATGAGTACAAAGTAATTTGGCAGCTTGTTCAGCGTGGAAAAGCTCCGAACTGCAATGAAATATCCAAGAAAAGGTCAGACACTCCAGAGTATTAAATTCCTACTATTCTTCAAAAATGCAGTCTACTTAGAAATGTTTCTACTTACTTATAGTTCATGTAATTCCTTCCTTTTCCTGTTTCTTTACTAGAAATTATCATGAAAATAGGAGATTTGTGCCATAGGTTTTCATTTATTCCTTGGGAAGTACCTTAGCTTGTGTTGACTTTGGCTTGTGCTATCCTAATTAAAATTATACATCATATACAGGATTGATGTAAAAATAAAAATAGAAGCGGATGAACCAAGGCTGCAGAAGATGTTCTAAGAACCTGAGAGTGAGGAAGGCTTATTTTGCTGGATGATCTGTTCAGAATTTTGTAAGGGAAACTTGCATTTTTCATTTTCCATCCTTTTTCTATAGAGGAAGGTTTTTCACACATTATATTAAATATTCTTACATTTTCTACATGTTAGATGATCAGTGAAATTGCTACTTTAGATTCTATATTTTCAGTTCTCGGTATTTTATGTACTGGTTCTTACATTATGATTCAAAACATCATGCTAAAAATAGTTAAATAGCTAAGCTTCAGTCTGTATCTTTGCAAGTTCAGTAAATTTTAAGTGGCAAGGATTTTAATTATGCATGGCTTCTCCCTGGCTGTACCAGCCAATCAGTACTTTCAGGTTTACAGCATCCCAGCTGCTGCATTCATCTCTTACTCCTCTACCCATTACTCTTTCAGTCGATGTAGGCTAGTAATTAGTCCGATGTTTTACATAAGGATATGAACTGTTGGAACTAGAGCTAGGCTTATATTTGGAGTGAGCAGGGATAGGGGGAAGGGAAGCCGGATTATTTGTGTGGGGTCACAGAAGGGAGGTTATTTCCTGGCAATCCCTCCCCTCCAAAAAAAGTAATAATAATAGAAAAATATTCAAAGCAAAAATGGCTGGAGGTTTGGGTGGGTATTTTTTGTGAGTTGGGAGATTTAGGAATCCCCCTTCATATTAGATGAGATAGATATCAATGGAGCATCTTGAAGTGTTTCTAATTTCTAATTTGGAAGAATCAAATAGATGGATATTTCCCAAAAAAATGCCTTTTAGGCAGAGAAATCAGAGTGTTTTTTGATATAAAACTTTTTTTTCTTGCAAAGACCTGAGATGACCTCTTTTTGCTCAGCCTTGCAAATTCCCTCTTATTCCCAGACTGATCATAAGGTGGTTTTAAGCTTTAAATTTTAAATCACAATGAAATAAAAATAGACTAGCCACTTCTAGAGGTGATAGTGGAACAAGAACTGGCTGATCACAAATGCAGTCTGTTCTGAGTAGACTTCTCTAGCTGCCTAACCTGGGAGAGCTCCAGCCCACTGGGCTGCTCAGGAGTGAGAAAGGACTGTGAAGGGTTCAGTAGGTTAAGAACACTAATGTGAATCAGCTGCAATATTTAGTGACACTTAAATACCTGAAAAGTACCTACCTCTGTGCATCTCATCCAAAGTCTCTAGCCCCTACTTTGGGGAGAGGAGTTCAAGGCAGCCTTATAATAATCCCTGAGCCTTCAAGTTAAAGGAATAACTGCTGGTTGCCTCTTCAGAAGATTCTGCTATTTCACCTATCATGCAGGACTGCAGATACCTGCAATTTGACTATCAAAGCCAATCTAAGGCAACTGAAGACTGGTATAAGTGACAGACCTGTTAACCTATTAAGGATTTGGAGCTTTTTCTTTTTTGTGCTCCGTTTTGCAGAAGTTGACCATGAAAAAAGCCACTGTGTATGTCAAGGAGCAGGAATTTTTCAAGCATCATAAAAATACGTTTTCATGTTTCCCCTTTGGCTTTCCAAACTACAGTGCGTGGTATCACACTTTTCACAAGCAATATAAATCTAAGGCTTACTGAAAAATGAAAAAGTAGGAACAGTCCAAAGCAAACAATTTAATATTAAATAAGACCAGGGCAGCTGTGCCACTTGCATTTTCCATTGCCTTATCTTATTCATTAAAAATCTTGGCAGTTTAATTTTTCAAAGAACTTGCTGCCAAATTTTCTTCTTTCTTTGCTGAAGTAACACAGAGTCTGAATACTAGAAAAGTTTAGCCTAATTTACTGCAGCACACCAGAGGTCTGAGAGATGATGAGATCAGAAATTCTGTATTGGTAATAATATATCAGTGACAATTCCTGGAACCACATCAGAGGCTGGTTTGGATGTGAAGAGACTTATGAAAATATATAATGCTGAGCCTACTCAACTGCTAGAAGCCAGTGAGGTAGTGAAATTGGCGTAAGTTTTTACTTATTTCTTGGGAAAAGCACCAAATAGCCTGATCTATTGAACCCCATGCAACTGTATTTTCTGGTGAAAACTCACTACTTACAGTTCTGAGACAATTCTGCAAAAATTCAAACACAGTAATTGCAGCAGAGATGAACTACTGTTCCATTAAATGTCTACTTCCTGAGAAACACTGTGAAGAATCTATTAATTATTTAATTTTATTATAAAAATAAAGCTTGCTCCTGTGGCCAGCACAGGATAATTCCAATATATTTTAACTTTGTAGTAGTCAATTTTAGTGCTTTGGATTAAGAAGTTCTCTAAAACAGAAGTTTGTGTTATAGCTCTGAAAAGGAAAAGCAGAGCCATGTTTCAGGAATGCTCCTTCTCTTTTCCTCCACAAAAGGGCAGCACTAATTGCTGTCTGGTTAATGGAATTGCCCAGTTAACTATTGTGGGTTTAAATAAAATAACTATCTAAGGGCTGTCTTTAGTGTGCCCTTCCCCATGATGTGTGTGTGCTGTAGTCTGCCCTTAGCTTACTTGTTGAGCTGTTATGAATGATGCTGAGTTTTCTGCACACAATGTGGGCAGTTTGTATGCACAGTCCTAGATGCACAGTCCATCACCTGCAAGTGGGAGGGTATGTAATTGGGGTATCATAATCTTTTTCAATTGCTTGTTGTCTCATTTAGTTGTCTTGACAGAAATCTATATTCTACATCATTGGAGCTGCAGTAATAAACTTGCTAAATTAGTAGGAGATAAACTCATTGTTTAATTTTAGGAAAGGACTAGTACACATTTAACGATGCCTGTTCTCCACAGACAAGTGCAGCATATTTGTCATGTTGACAGTTCACCATCTGCAAAGTTACGACCTTGCTCTCTCTTTTCAGTGAATACTTGATGGTTGATCAATAACCACTTTGGGGACTAATTAAAGCCAGCTCAGTGATGGATACTTTCACAGAATAGTCTATCAATTCAGCAATTTGGCAGAAATTTGAGAAGGGGTATTGCTTATTTCATCCAATTATTTGTAGTTTGAATAATAGTTCTGTGAATCTATTACATATTCACAGACCTGAGATCTGTGAATCTCAGAATGATTCATTCAAGTCTATTTACGAGAATTAGGCAAGGCCTGTCACTGTCTTTTGCAGTATTTAACAGTCTTCTAAGAACCCCTGGGACAAAAGGTGGCATAACATTAAGGAAAAGAGTCATATATGCAACTTAGAATGCAAATTCTAGGCTAATTTATTGGTAAAACATGCACAGAAACACTTGGAAGCTAACTCCCTCAATTGTTCCCATTTATTTTCTGGATATGTCTGCTGCCTTCTCGAGTGAAGTTTAGCTGCTGCTGTATCAGCTCTTAAAAAACATTGATAAACTATGAAAAAGAGCAGAGCTGTGAAGCCCAAAGGCTTGCAAAATAATGATGTCATTAGTGCGTGAGATGAGAAGAGCTATCAACATAACAAACTGGACAGGAATCAGATGCATAGACTGATGACTGCTCTGTGTATAGACAGTATTAATTTCTAAACCAGTGAGGCCAAGGCAGGACAAGCTGCCTATTGTCCAGCCCTGAGTACACAGCCAGAAGAAGGGCTTCTTTTACAATTTTTAAAATATTTTAAGACTCATTTGTAGCAAGAACTTATGTGGAGTTTATTGTGGGAACATGAGTTTATTGTGGGAACATGAATTTCAAGTGGACTTCTCAGTTCTTCATAGGGAACCTTACTATGTTGCTCTCTCGCGAAACTTGAGTTTGTGAGAGTCAGTGGGTACTGAGACACTGAATTTGATAGTGTGCACTGTAAACAGGCAGAAGGAAGAAGAAGCACTCTTTGGTGATGTGAGGTTGGTAGTGTTGATAGAGATGGTAGTGATGTGCTTGTGCTCCTTTACTCAAGGGTGAGGCAGGCTGAAATGTCACACCCACTGCAGAAAGACGTTTATGCCTAGCACTCTGATGCAGTTAGATCCCCAGGGGCCAAACATCTGGGTTGGCAAGCCAGCACAAACTCTCTCTCTCTCACGCACACACACACACAAACACTCTTCAGTAACAAGCAGTGTATTAGTAAATACTTACAAACAGACCAACCCGATGGTGATCTCAAGAAGGACCACTCCAATGCTTGTCCTGATCGTCTGCATGATGAGAGAGAGAGAGTCAGCAGGCACAATCTTCTCAGGCATCCCCGAGGAGGCAACGTGGTCCTCTGTTGTGTAGCAGTCTCACTCTCCTTTGGAAAAATTCCGGTATTTATGATTACTTGCGGTAGGTGGGAGTCCCGGCACATGGGGCCAACAAGTGCAGAGAGTCTAGCCCAATTCCGTCCTGGCTGCATAACTGGCTATGATACTGCGCACGTGTGCAGACTTATTTTGGGGGCCACATTGACTTCGGGGGTGCTATTTCATTGTTCTTCAACTTCTGACCTTCATGTTGACTGCTTCTCACCGTTACTCTGTGGCTGGAAGCCACAGAATCCATATGTGACTAACCGCTGTTCTTTCTCACAGATTTCCAAGACTTTGTTTGTTACTTATTTGTATCCCACTTAACACAGCGATATTGTTCTAGACACCAAAAGGTTACAACAGGGTCCATTCTCACCAAGTATCAGGTAGTAGATACAAAAGTTACAACATGGACTATTCCCACCAAGTATCACCTAGTACGGATACACACTCACAAAAAAATACTTCAAAAACTTCTGTGGTTACTGCCTTTGTCACATAAAGCAAATCATGGCTTCATCACTTCTGTTAGATGCTCTGAGGTGTGTTAGAGAATTCCCATGATACTGCCTATATGCAGAAAAACTCTGCAGGCAGAAAAACAGTGTAAGTTCCGAGCTGGGAAGACAGATGGGTTAGTCATGTCCCACCACCTAAAAAGTCTCAGTTCTTGCGGTGGAGCTGAATTTGGACCAAAAAAGGGGGGAGGGGGGGCGGAGGAGCAAGAGAAATGAGAGGTGAGCAAAACAGCCGCCAAACAACTGCAGACTTCTGCAGAAAAGCGCTTAAAGAAATTAGTAAGAAGGCCAAAAGAGAAGGGCACAACTCCTGGTTTTGATTTCCCTTTCCCATCATCTTTAATACAGCCATATCACTTTTGGTGCTTTTTCAGGTTTAGTTTGTAAATTATTTCTTTAAAAAGTGCATTTCTTCTAAGTAATAATTTCCTCATGGCTATATAAGTAGGATTCCCTGGGTACAACTTAAAAAATGCTTTGGATAATAGTGCAGGATATAGGAAGCTAAACGTGCAATTTGGTTAAACCAAAACTAGTATAGATCCCACGTCTGCAGACCCATATTCTGTTCCCTGCGCAGCTTGTTTCACCTCCACATTTTTGCCTCAACTGTTGAGTCTTTGAGGCTGTTTGGGGCACTGGCTGTTTCTTGTGGGCGTAAGCAGTGCCAGAGCAGTACAGTCCTCATTTTGCTTGGATTTGCTTGGAGTACTGTGCTATAAAATAATCACAAGAACAGCAGCACTCATCCCTGTTCCACGCAGTGTGGTATTTCAGCAGAGAGCTATAAAAATGTTTGCAAAAATAAAAATAAGGCCACTCTCTCTGGTGTGGCACCCTTAACTTTTTTACCTTACCTTGGGAAGTCAGTGAAGAGTTGCCTGTTTTATTTTTAATATCAAGAGTGTCTGTGTTACATAATAACATACACAGATATGTTATGCAAAATTGCAGCTCTCTAAAAGCTTCTTCCTTTCTGTTGCACAGCACTTTGCGTGCACATCTGGTCAGCCATCATCCACCATGGCACATAGCTGGTTTGTGTGGGTCCCTGCTAGGCCATGTCTCAGCTGTCACCAGGAAGGCTAATTTACTCCATCCAGCTCTAATGTCTCCTCATTGGCATCAGTCCATGGATGTTCCCTAGGGGATATTTCAGGACATCTCCCCAAACTGGTGTGTCTCCCGAGCTGGTGGTCCACAGCTCTGCTTCAGAAGAGGGGCCCATGGATTTCCTTCGTGGCCATGGCCCTTGGAGATGCGTGTTATTCATGTGACCCAGGCCCTTCAAGAGCATCTGCTGGGAAGAGCCCTTTGGCATCAGATGACGAGGAGAGGAGGCCGGCCAGCCGCTTGAAGAGTCCTCTCTGCTTTGTTCCTTGCTTGGATCTAAAAAGGGGAAAAAAAATGTTGTTGGGGAAGGTGGGAAGATTGTGTCCGTGCTGCTGGTGCAGCCCTTCTAGCAGAGATGGGGCGGTTTGCAGCTGCGTCTGCGTGTGCTGAGGGTTGGGGCTGAAGCTCACTGTGCTCTGCCAGGAGAGGGAGACGGGGCTGAACCAGCCTTCCTCTCTCTGTGGTCTGCGCAAGCACGTCGCTGCAGCCTGGCAGCCCGAGCTCTCCTGGCTGCAGGGGCAGCGTGTGCAGGGGGAGATAATGGTATTAATTTGGGGTTTGTGTGCGAAGGGGGAAGCATCTTTGCAGTTTATTTATCAGACTGTTCCTCCTCCTGCTCTGGTCTGCAGAGCTGGCTAGTTCTTCACCATGCCTGATCTGCTCGCTACGCAGTGGAAAGCCGCTTCTTCCCAGGCTTTGACAGCCATCCAGCTGACTGGGGATGTGTTACCAGGCTAAAGCTTCCTGTTGTCTCTGCTTCCTTCCCCTTCCCTCCATGCCAGCGGGGTCCTGTTGTTTTCAAGCCTTCAGTGTCCACACCCAAGCTGTTAACTTAATACTGGAGAAGTCAGAAAGATAAGGCACTGCCTAGATTTAATGCTACTGCTCATATTTCAAGTTTTCATGTGAAGACAAAAATCCGAAAGTTTAATGACAAGAATTTTTACTTTCCTATTGGATCAATGGAAAAAAAAATCCCCAAAGATATTTCCTGCTTTCAACTGTAACAATTGCTAGCTTGCTGCTAAGTAACCCACCAAAATGTTTCTGCAGTATAAGGACCTTCTGAGAAGAAATGAGGCAGAATGGGAGACTGTCTCATATGCTTACATTATTTCTAGTTCTCCATCATCTTTCTCTTTATTCATAGTGGTTGGTAAAGCACTCTGAACGTGCAGTTTTATGTATGTAAATACTTGTTTTTGTAAACAGACTAGCCAATTCTGCCATCATCTAAAGGCAGTCATACAAAGTCAGTCATATAAATAAGGTCTATAGGCTTGCAGTTAACTATTGGGATACAATTAAAGAAACTAGAAAAGAAAAATGCAACTAGAAATCCTCAGTCTGTGTTGGCAAATAAACTTATCCAAGAGCCACATTTATGAAAGAGTATTTTAGTCAAAGACCTTTTTCTGTAGCTACCCTTGTATTTTCATTTTCCCTTAACTCTCTTTTGACTCTGTCTTTTGCAGGTCATGAAAACTTACCACATGTATCATGCAGAGAGCATCAGTGCAGAAAGCAAGCTGAAAGAGGCAGAGAAGCAAGAAGAAAAACAGATTGGGAGGTCAGGAGACCCTGTCTTTCATATTCGACTAGAAGAAAGGCACCAGAGACGGAGCTCTGTAAAGAAGATTGAAAAAATGAAGGAAAAAGTAAATAGTCTTTTTATTTTGCTTCATTTGAAGTAAATTCAACACATTTCTGAAATTCTTGAGCAGGATATTAGATAGAGGAGTCCAACTGGGAAATAAAAATGCATAATAAACTATCATGCATTACAGATAACTTGATTTAATTGCAGTTCAGAGAAGGGAATACTTGCTTCCCAGTAGAATTCTTATTATATGATTTGAAATAAAGTACTAAGTTATTTCTTTGTGTTATGTTTGTTGTATTTATGAAAGGCTGTCAGTAAAGGGTCTTTCTTGTTAATAGGAATATGCGCTTGAATTGTTACTGTTTTTGTTATGTATCTAAAATGAAGTCGTTCAAATTCATTAATATACGATCTCTTTCCTAGCGCCAAGCAAAATATTCTGAAAACAAGCTGAAATCTATTAAGGCCCGTAATGAATACCTGCTCACCCTTGAAGCAACTAATGCTTCTGTTTTCAAGTATTATATTCATGACCTTTCAGACTTAATTGACGTAAGTATCACACATTTGTTTTTATGTTTGTTCTGTTCAGGAATAATACATACTTTATTTTGCTTTTCGTTTTCAAAGGGAATGTATTAGTGATATTAGTTGCTTAGGGTATACTCATCATCTATAACATTCTATATTAAAATCAGGAAGTTTTCCTTTCAGCTTTATATTTCACAAAACACGGTGTCAATAAGATGCTGAGTGTATTCCTTTAAAGTTAGAGCATTATCTTTCTTCCCCAGGTGGCAAGAGAAAATATGACAGGAATAACACAAAAAGTCATCACTTCCATTGTATACTATAAAAGGACTTCTGCAGTAAAAAAATATTTTTACAAAATAAACTTCTTTAGCGGGTATATAAGTATAGTATTTAACTTAATATAACGCATTTTCTGTGTGTCTTCAAAATCATTCGGTTTCATTCATCTAGTCATTCAGTCAAACATACGCTGCCTTTTATTCCTGTTGCATATAGTTTGCAAAATAGACAGAATCAATGGAGTATTCTATATTGTCAGCAGGACTTGTTACTAATTTTCAGTAAGATTTTACTATGAGAATGTCATAGGAGAATAAGGTGATACACTGATGTTGACCTACACCAGTATTTTGTCCGCAGAGTCTCTATTACTGATGTTTTTACATGACATGGAGAGAACCTTCCATAGCCTGGCATGTCCCATGCTCTCTTTTTAAGCTGACCACATTTAATACACAAAATATGGAGATAATAAATACAGGTTCAATAATATTCATTCACCAGAGATGTAATGTTAAATAGGTCAGCGAGTACACTCCTGTGGCCTGTATGAAACGCTGCTATTTGCATGTGCTTTCTACTGCAACAGTGGCATTTGTTATTTACAATAGTAAACATTCACACAGAATCATTTCTTTTGCATTGGTGGGATGTTCATCACAAAGACAAGGTAACTAAGCTCTAGTTTGTTGTGTAGCATAAATGAGTGCAGCATTTGACAAGAAGTTTCTCTTTTCTATTGGCTGGAGAAGCAAACCTTGAAAAAGAAAAATTCCTCCTTGAGGGGGGTGGACTAGAACAGCTGCATAAGTCTGTTTTATTGTATTTTACTGAAATATTGAGAATTGTTTTTCTTTGTCATTTTTTCCTGTAATCTGCAAAATCTTGCCTGCTTTTGTTGTGATTCTTCCTTTTTCTTTTACAACTTTTTTTCCCTCCAAAAAGTTTTGATCCATTTCTTTCTTGTTTCCCTCTCGTATAGGACAGTGATACATTTTTTTGTATTTTTTGCTGTCCCTATCTCAGCATATCTTTTTCCTTCTCTGTATCACTCAATTGCTTTGTCTCTTCTGATTTTCTCTGGTTTGTTCTACTGTATACAACCCCTGTCTTATCTACATTCATATATTTGCACATCCTGCTCCACCCATTTGTCCTGCCCAGGCAACATTTACCAGACTCTTGATAGATATATTATTAGGGCAGAAATCTAAGGACAAGTGGCCATAGCTGCTAGGTAACACCCAGGTGAGAAGCTGTCCCAACTTATCAGATAATTTTCTGAGATATTGCTTAAAGGCTGATGGTTTTGTAGCTTTTAGATAGGGCATGTCTGATAAATATAAACTTCATTAGTTCTTCCTAGTGGCTGGAAGGAAGGAAGTTCTTTCCCTCTGTTCCCAGCATCACCACCCTTTCAGAGATCACACTGGAAAGATGTTCATTGTGTCTCCTCTCCTGTCTCCTGTTTCGGTTCTCACATTTCCCAGTGAATATCTCCAGTTTGTGTTTCTCCTTGGTCAAAAGTGGCTCAGGCTGGGGATGTCCACAGAGCTTGCTATAACAGGGAGAGCTGGCAGGAGGAGCCAAGGACCTGGAGCCTCACAAAGAACTGTGAGGAGAAGCCGAAGTGAAGCTCTCTGTCACGTATATAGAAAGACAACACCTAGTGGAGTTAGTGCTTGAAAAAATATTTGCACAGCCATGAAGACTAGAACTTTCTAGCTGCTAGTTTTTAATGGAAATATACATTCTACACAATTTAGTAATGCAGAAAAAAAGATAACTTCCTTGAATGTTTTTCCAAGCAGTGGATTAATGTAGGCAATAACAAATTCTTTTGGCAAAATGGCTTTAGAAATGACTCTTCTCTGAAGAATTTAAATGGACGATCTAGAAACCCCTTGCATCACATTTTTGTACGAGTTGGCTGTAAACATGTGTAACCAGAATTGCTTCAGAGCCAAATCCAATTGTGGGATTGTTTAAATGAAGTGTCTTTCAGGCAGTTGTATTTAATCAGAATATTCTGTGAAAGCAGTCGTATCTAGACAGAGTGTTTACTACTTGACAAAGGAAACAGTTTTTGTAAATGCTAGAGTCTTGGCAAGATTTGAGGGTTATATCATTGGAATGTGAGACAAGCTTCCCACTGACCATATGTTGCAACAAGCCAGACATCTCATTCTGTAAATCTATGAAGAGAATGGTGTGATCTTGAGTTTTCAGTAGTGGTAATGATTTCATTCTTTACCTTCTCTGCTTTGTCCCTGGCTGCCTTCCTTTCTCTTCTTTCCTGATCTCTCTCTCTTTGCTTGTGCAGAAGGGCGTTACTTCTCTGTATTTGAATTCCAGTTAACATGGAAAAGATTTAGATCCCCTCGTGCTGGTGATTGCTGATACATGTAACTGAACCATTTCCTCTGTTATTGATAAATGTCTAGTGAAAATACAAAAAATATATGGAGGAGCGCAGTAAACTGTACAATGTACTTGACTGTGTTTCTAACAATATTGGAGAGGGTCATGGGATTTTTTATTAACAAATGGATGTTTATAGTTTTTTTTCATTTGGATTCCACTGCAACTGGATTTTTCAGGCTACTGTGGAAAATCCTGAATTTCAGTTTCTAAGCTGAACTTCCTTCATTTCATTAACAGAGCTCAGTACTTTTGACTTAAAATAATGATGTGTTGTTCATAATCTTAAGCCCTTGTGATAAAAGCAAGATGAAAAATATTACTGGAGTTTTAGCTGGATGCTTTAATGTGTTTAGTGAGCTGAGGGTTTGGACCAACCTTTGCCAAAAAGTAGCGGGATAAACTAGATATGTACAGTCTGTTTCTGTCCCCTGCATATTGTAGCAGAGGTATTTGAATGTTCTGTTGAATGGGATATTTGTTCTCTGTTGAATATACGGTAGGATCTAGTTCAAGTGAAGGGCAGAATTCTTCTTTATTTATATCAAGTGAAAAGTAGCAAAGAATGCTTTTTAGCTAAATTAAATAAGCTTCATATAGTATATAGAAATTTGTTTGAAAATTGTGGATTTCTGAGGAGTGATAAATTACACATCCCTGCTAATCTGTCTGTTGTTAACAACATCCAACTATGTGGCACATGTGACAATGCAGTTACTTGAAGGTTTCCATGTAACTGAGATTACTAGATTTATCTGGGCATAAGATGAAGGTAGGGACCGTTTTTCAGACTCACCATGTACTCATGACCTGAAGGTAAATGCTGAGAATTTGTGATCAAAACAAATTTGACTGTCGTTCTGCTACTGGAATAAATACAGTATTTATGTGTTGGTCATTCTTAGAGTGGAATTTCTGACCCTCTAATTGCAGTCTATAGTAATGGTTTGTATGGTAAGAAGTTAGAGAACATCTAGCTGTTAAGAACTTAATTCATTCTGTAAGGCTTTACTAATCATTCATAGAACTAAATTTAAAACTAAGCTGGAGTATATGCAGCTCACAATCTTTATTACATAAGTTCTCATAAATATGGTATGTACAGCCAAGTCCTTTTGATTTAAGAGTTGATGTCTATGTAACAGAGATGATTAGATAGTGACTTATTAGAGGTTAGTGCTTTTTTATGAATTTCTCTTTCCATTGACATTAGGATGTTGTTATTATTCATGAAATAAAGTAAAGAGCAGCTTGGTTGTTTCGTTGCAGCTCTGTGCTAAGCACTGCAGTTTTTGTTCAACCCTAAATGTACTCTGGGGTGCAATAAAGACAGTAAATGCTCTTGAGACTGCCTCAGATTTAATTCCAAATATGAATAAAATGCAAATTACAAAATTAATTTTTCACGGATATCTCAAATGCATCACTCATCTCCCTCTACTTTTCCCAACCAAAAGTCTTTATAGAGCTTGAAATGAATAAAACTCATAGGCTGTGACTTCATTCTCTTATTTTTCATCTTGCATGTCCTTTTGCACTACCTGATATCTCATCTCCCCAGCTCATAGACTGACAGCAGATCTCATTAGGCATCCAAGCTGTAGCCAAAATGTACTGATAAGTGAACCTCAAAGATTCTTTATTTATTTTGGCTGAATGTGATTTCTCATTTGCACTTTACAAATCTTCTAGATCTACAAAGTCTCTCTGAAAATCTTGTGTGCAGGCGTGCATGTATTGTGTCTGTGTGCATGCATGTGTACTTTTTTGTAAACTTGAGATGCTGGAGATTTTTTTCCTGTGTTCCACACCTAGCCAGATGGCATGTTGTCGGGACAGCAGTTTAGTGGCCATACGTTATGTTTTTGGTCATAAAATGGACAAATGCCCTAAGTGCTGTCTCCATTCTCTATCCCTCTCCTTCCCATCCATTGCATATTAAAGCAGGGTCCTTCTCCTCACTGAGTAGCCATGAGCTGGTATTGTAATTACCATGTAATTGCTCATGGTAGAGCAATTACCAGGTAGAGAATATTTATGTCTGCAAATTTTGGAGAAAGAGAACTGTGTTCTTGCAGAAGCAAGAGTTATGATGTTGTTAGGAGTTTTTATCTTTTGCTTTTAAAATACAACATTACTCATACAGATTTTATTTTTACCTATATTTTTGAAGCAAAAATCCAAATGCAGGCATTTTAAATTCCATTCAAGGAGTCATTGTGGACAAGACATTTGTTGAGGGTTCTGGATTTAGTTCCTGTTTCCTTTGCCAGCATTAGGACTGCTAAGAAATGCCTTAGTCTGGCAAGATATTCTGCTTTGCTTGAAGAATCCTTATGCTTGGCTGAGAAGCAGTGTTTGTTACCCTGCATAGCTGTTATCACCTACAAATGATGACCATGGCACTGTTCATGAGCAGGTGATAGCCACTCTGTAGATTAAGGGTTAAACAATGAAATTCCTGATAGTGTCACAGCATAAAGGCGGCAACATTATATTCCAGCTTGCAAAAAAGCTGCATCAGAGCCCATGCATCTATAATTGAAATCGATGGGCTTCTGTTAGTTCTCTGATCCAAAATCGAGGATTTAGGTGCCGGTAGTTTTTAACACACGAATAGCTGGCCATTCCAAACCAAACATTGCCCTCTATTTCTTATTTCCTTTCAGTTTAATCTTCTGTGGGGTCTTTCTGAAGCTAATACACGTGAAATAAAACAGCTATCCTGATCCACTTTCTTATCATCACTTTTAGTCTGTCTTTTTCATCCAAGAGAGTGAATTAAATGTGAGATCTGATTTGACATAGAACAAGAGTAAAACACCAAGAGATTTTTCCTTTTAGAAACATGTGCAAACAATTATTTTTTAGTCTGGAGATCTTTGAAATATGGATGCACTTAAGTATAAAGGTTGAGTGACTGTTTTGGTAAATGTAACACAAATTTCCATTGTATAAATGCAAAAAAGAGAGATTTAGCTGTGCGTGTTTGATAGAACATGACATTTTTTCCCCCTTTTCTTCTCTGGTAGACTTTAAATGGTTCAAGAATTGCGTGGCCATTCCCATCAGCAATAATGACCTGCAGTACTTTCCAAGGCCGAAAGCTGCTGCTGATCAAAATAGTTTTGTTGTCAATATTGTGAATAAAACAGCCCTCTTGTCAGATTCCCAAGGGTGGTTTGATCATTAGTGGTTAGTGTATTAAATGTAAAGCAAGGTGTGTATGGTTTTTTTCTCTTACACAGGCATGTTTAGATTTGGTAAATGGTGGAAAACTCTCCTTCTCTCTGCTTCTCTCTCTCTCTCTCTCTTTTTTTTTTTTTAATAAGTAAGAGGAAAGGAAAAGAAATGTGATCACATGCATCATTAGGGATTGTAATAGGTGTGAGCAAGGTGTGCACCTAAACCTAGTATACAGCGGGCTGAATTCAAATTGCTTCTTTGCCCTCCTGCAGCATGTTGGTTATGTGTTCTGTAGGAAGAGTGATTTTAAACTGCAGGTGGGCACCTAGGAAGGATGGAGGGGGCAGAGGGCTGCCCTGGAGCAGTGCGTTCCCTGTCTGCCCTGGCCAGGCATCGTGCTGCTCTGATGGGGCAAATCTCTCCCAAGCCAGCAGTGATTTCCTGCAGGCAGCCTGCAAGGCGGGATATTTTGGATATATTGGTCCACTGCAAACTCTTGTCTCCATAGGTGTTTGGTCGTTGTGACCCTGGCATGAGTCAAGCCTAAAAGCACTGTTTAGAAAGAAATTGTTTTGTGTGCAACCAGTATGCCAGTGTTGGGGTGAGAGAGAGGTTTGCAATCCTCCTGCCATTATCTGGAAGCTCATTGAGCAGAGCTTGAGGATACTGTTTGCTGCATAATATGGGGAGAAATTAAGAAAACAATCACTGGATACACTGCTACTGTGACATTTTGAAAATGCATTCAGCTATTCCTCTAAAATATTAACAAATTATGAGTAATGAAAACCAAGGATGTTTAAAATTCAAGAACAAGCTCAACTTTACATTTTACCAATTAGATTTCAATTAGATTTTACATGTATTCCAGTGTTACTCTCACGCCTAGAAAAAAATATATAAATTATGGCTTTCTGCATTTAGTAACATGATGTGCATTGCTGGCTCTGAAAGAGCATGGGGAATAAGGGGTTTACAGTAAATATGTTGTACTATCAGAAGAAGGATGTTAAACTATTCTCATTAAATCAAAAAGCATTTTATATGGGTCACTAATATGAGAGACAGTTGTGGTCTTTTTTTTGTTTTTGTTTAGGCCCAGACAGGAACACCTTCATTTTCAGTTTGGTGCTACCATTGACTTAGATAGTAGCGGTCTGTCGGAGTGGGTTTAAATACATTATCTGAGGCTTGCCTAAGACACTAATACTGAAAAACTCACTTCTCTGTGAAGCCCGAGACCTTCTTGTGCAAATGTAGTAACTGCATATCTGTATCTGACGAACAAATGCACACGTATTTCTGTACTTGTACACCTGATCTGTCTTTCAATCCTGTGCCAGGCTCTTAGCTTCCCGTTTTCTGTTAATAGAAAGAGGACACTAAATACTTAACATCTTGATTACAATATTGTATTTTTATTAGATAGTATTTTGTAAAATATTTTGAAGATAAAAAATTGTGGACAGAAAATTATAATAATAACTTGTGGTTTGGTGTATTTGTATGGAGTTCCTGATTTTTAATTTGTTTTCTTCTTCTTTTGTTGTTTTATTAGTGTTGTGATCTTGGATACCATGCGAGTCTGAACAGAGCCCTAAGAACATATCTTTCTGCAGAGTATAACCTTGAAACCTCCAGGCATGAGGGCCTAGACATCATTGAAAATGCGGTTGACAGCTTGGAGCCACGAAGTGACAAGCAGAGATTCATGGAAATGTATCCCACTGCCTTTTGTCCACCAATGAAATTTGAGTTCCAGTCTCATATGGGCGATGAGGTCTGTAGTTAGTGACAAATACAGGAAACCCTGTGGTGACTGTTTCTGTTTGTATATACAAAGAAGCTTTCCTTGGCCTGATTTTTGATTTATTTTCAGCAGGATATAGATCTTATCCCCTTTTACAAAGAGTTTGGTAAAAGCTCTTATTGCTACCCAAAAACAAGTGGACCAGCAACAAGTTTTTGCAAAACTGGCAGCAGCACTGTGTTCTGAGTTGCTTGAGAGTGCTCAAGTAAAAGCAGTTACATTTTACTCTATTCTGAATTGCCCCATAGGGACATTGCTGTAGATTTTCTGGCCAACCTGCACTCAGCCTAGGGCCAATATAAGTATCTTCGTGATACTTTTTATCTTCACTACCTGCTTCACCACATCAGAACTTGTGGGAGTGATTCAAGAGCAGCTACAGAGCTGCTCCAAATTGTGCTCACTGAAATGCCACCCTCTCCCCTTCTTGCTCCCCCATGTTACTGTCTGGAGATGTCAAGAGCACAGTGTTCCCCAGCTGTGCCCTGTTTTGCTATGCCAAAGGACAGTAGCAAAGCAGAATACTGAATCACCTGTGTATATCTATCAATGGTAGCTCCACAGTTTTCATTTCTGTGTATTAGAGAAGCAACACAAAGCAGCCATACAACAAGGCTGTGCTCTATAGTCATAGGATGTGGTATGTAGTTCTCTACCTTGTAAGGTAATACATAAATACTTTAAATAGGCAGATTTCATTGCTTTGTTATGTTTTAATACCTTTGGTAGGAATTCACCTAGTTTTAGGAAGAGCAACTCTCAAGACTGTGATTTTTTTTTCTTTGCATCTTACAGCTCTTTTTAATTCTTTGTTAGGTTTGTCAGGTCACTGCTCAGCAACCTGTGCAAGCAGAGCTTATGCTTAGGTATCAGCAGCTGCAGTCACGGTTGGCCACGCTTAAAATCGAAAATGAGGAGGTAAGATCTGTGTCTACTTCACCTACGCACTGGACACCATTTTCAGGGTGATGCAGTGTTTTCTGCCTTGTCAGAAGCATATAAAGAACAGTAAAAATGGCTTCAGTATATATGAGCTATTTTAATTTTAAAAATCAAATACTGGCAAATACGCTAAGTTGGAAGCATAAAGAAAAAGCTCTTTGTATAACACTGCCTTTCCTGCTAGTTGGAGACATTTCAGGGGATGTAAATTAGTGCAGGATTTGGCATGCAGTAAGTGTGGCTATGTTTGCCCAAGTCATGTATAGTAACAGACCAGAACAAAGTGCCGACATATGTTGGTTTCACATAGCCTTTGTTCTTTCAGGAAAGGCTTGAGATAATTCAGTTTGAACTGATTAAAACGTACATACATTTTCCTGCTTTTATTCTGCTGTCTGCAAAATTATTTTATTCTGTTTGTTCAAACTTTTCTTTATCAATTCAATTCTGTGAAAATAAATGGTTTTGTAAATATCTTTCAGCTCAGAGAAAAATGCTGCATGTTTTTTAGCTAACTCTTGTATTCATTTAACCCACATGTATCATATAATAAGTTAGATTTGGAACTCTTGTGTTCTAGACAGTGCATTCCTTTTAAAAACAAATAATGTTTGGTTGCATACAATCAGGTGTTAGTTCTCTTTGAGATTGTTGAAATTACTGTATTTTCCTGACAGCCACTCGATCCAGTTTTAGGAAACCATTGAACAGAAAAGAGTCAAAACAGGATGATTTTTTTCTTACGTTCATATGCCCGTCAGCAAACTATATTTGTTGAAACCTATTTATGCTCGTTTAGAACTCAACCATGAAGGTCACTGGCTATGTAGAACCTGATGTTGCAGCCACCTTTGTGGACCTAATAAGTAGGGAAAGCCACAGATTCTGCAACTACCTTTTCTTCTGTTCAGCTCTTTCTTAGAAGATACATGTACATGTAGCAGGATAAAACTACAGCTCCTCCTGCCTGCTACAAAATGATCAAATGTGTTGAATGTGGAGGCAGTTCCTGAGATGCTAAAAGAAGCAGCATTTGGCAAGTGACATGAAATGTCACCAAGGTCTAAGTTTCTGGAAGTCTTACTTGTTGTTCAGTTGGTTCTTGCATGATGTACATAAAACTCTAACAAAAATTCAGACATAACTGACTGTCCACAGATACGGCTGTGTACACAAGTACTTTGCTTATCCAAAGCACTGAATTTCCTTAGTCTCCTTTTAAGCAAAAGTAGATTCTCATCTTCATATAGACATTTGAAAACTCCATCATTTACCTGTCCATATGGTCACCATACAGAATTCTGTATTTGGCAGAAGTTACAGTGAATACTTGTCAGAGCATATATTTTAAAGTTTTGTGGCAAAAAGCCACTGAACACAGAGTTATTGTCTTCTGTGCCTACCCTCTACTCCATCCCCAAATTGCTGCTTCTGAAGGGCAAAGGAATTTGTATCGTCTTTTGTGGTAGCTGAGTCAAAATCTGTTATACTCTCAGCTAGAGCTATTTATAAACAGTAGTAGTGAATGCCTGTCATGGGAATAGCTCACCTAGTAAAATAAAGTGCTTTTTTTCTTAAAAAAAACCCAGAAAAGCAGTGCTGTTCCCTATCCTCTACTCTGGCAGCAAAGACAGGCTGTATAGTGAGTATGAGTTGCACTTTTATCCAATTTAAGGCAATACAAGAATCCTTCCATTTAAATGAGAATCTGTTCCTATATTAAAGTACGGGGGTTATTTAAATTTTTTGTGTACTTTGATTAGGTTTTTAGATTTTAATTTTTCTCATTCTGTTTTATATCATAAATGCCCAGCTCAAAATGCTAATGTCTGTGAGTCATATACACTATACATGTACAGAACACATGAGTCTTTTAAAAACTACCTAAATTCGGAAAATATCTCAAGGAGATGGAAGGTAAAAAAGAAAAAAAAAAAAGAAAAAAAAAAGAAAGAGTTTTTGCCAGATAAGTGCAAGGACATGGGAGAAAAATGCTGGCAGGCAAGAGAAGGGTGCTTTCCTATGCTGAAGGCATAGGTGTAGAAGTGTGTATGATTCTCTGAGTCTCTTTACTAGACACTCTTGCACCAAAGCTTGGAGGTAAATCACATCCTTGTGGATCTTGCCAGTTACTTTCACTGCACTCTGGAGAGGCTGCGTTTCCTCTTCCATTGCCTCCATGCCTTGATTTCTACCATGAGTGACCACGCTCCATAACTCATAGGATGGGGTATAAATTGCTCTTTTTCCACCCTTTCCTCCAGCTGCACTTCTGCTATCTGAACACCACTGTGCACTGCACCCCAGCCCTCCGCAGCACCTGTAGAAGAACATGCTGCTCTATCAGCCACATCTTCAGCTGTACTTCTGTTCAGCCACTTTCATCGTGAGATTTGACTGTTCAGAGAAGTGTGTCACTGTTGCCTGTTGACCCAAGTCAGGGACCATAAACAAATCATGTCACATTTCTCTATGATTCTAATTTCAAGAAACAAATGCTGGGGACTACTATACAGACAGCACAAGAGTACACCTGTATTTGTGAGCTGTACCTCAGTAAAGCAGAGAACTAAAAATAATGTCTACTGATGTCATTCTTCAGTTATAAAAATATATACATATATATGTGTATACACACACACACACACACACACACACACACACACATGCATGTAAAGACATGTAGGTCTCTAGTTCTAGTGCACCTCATTTTTCACATTAGCACATCACAGTTAGTTTTAGGAGAGTGTGCCAGAGGGTTCATCTGAGTAGTGAGCTTCTGTTCAAAACTATTTGAGTATTTATTTATCTTCTCATTTGGTAAACTGTGCCTTTTAACAGGTTAAAAAAACAACAGAGGCTACCTTGCAAACAATACAAGACATGGTCACCATTGAAGACTACGATGTGTCAGAATGTTTCCAGCACAGTCGCTCGACCGAGTCGGTGAAGTCAACAGTCTCGGAGACGTACCTGAGTAAGCCCAGCATTGCAAAAAGAAGAGCTAACCAGCAGGAAACTGAACAATTCTATTTCATGGTATGTTGGTTGCTTCCTCATTCATGTGACACAGACTGAATACCTGAAGTGAATGTTATGCAGAAGTTCCTAGAATTTAGGTCACATACATAGTAATAGATGGGTCTTCATCTCTACAGAAATTCAGAGAATATCTGGAAGGCAGTAATCTCATCACAAAGCTTCAAGCAAAGCATGACTTGCTGCAGAGGACGCTCGGAGAAGGTAAGTATCCCACAATAAACTGAAAAGTGGTTTGAGGTCATACAGTGACCACAATTAAGTATTTCAAAGATGTGCAGGAGAAAATTTCAAAACTTAAAGCTTAATTGTCCAATAAAAGCACAGGCCTGATTTTTTTTACCAGTCATAGTTTTGGTGCAGTGGTAAGACTACATGCTATAAGTTGGTTTTATTTCCTCTACAGATGTTCATTTCCACTGTGCAAACGTTTAGACAAGTGACTTTATTTGGAAATGGAGCTGTTGAATGAAAAATCTCAGTTCTGAAATGAGAGCTGACACAGTCTGTGTAGGTTGATTTAAGAGCTATGCCAAATGCATTGTTCTTCCCAACAACAACAATTTCTGTTGTCTTTGGGGCTTTTTTTTAAGAAGTGGAGGGAAATGATTTTTTTTTTAACATTGAAAATTACCCAGGACCAATCTCTTATAACGGTTCTGCTAGTGCAACTTTTCTGACATGCGGATTTGAATGACCTTCTTGCAGCCTAACTCTGCAGGAGAGCATTTATGAAAGGTAATAAGGTGAAATCCTAACCTCACTAATGTCAGCAGGGAGACACTCATTGATGTAGTTAGTGGTGGGATGCTGGAAAGTATTTGCTCACTGTGAACTATAATAAATAAAAACTTAATGAATAATTGTATACCTGTTAATTACCACTATTTCATATGAAAGTAGCTGGGTTTTTTATATATATATATATATATAAATTATGATAACCTTATCCATTGTCCTGGATGCTCTCCACAATTTTTAATAATGTGTTTTAAATAAAATATAAACTAACTCAGCAGATGTCCATGATCAAAGAAACTAAAGCTGAATGAAGACAGTTATGAATCAGCCCCTGTGTACAGTTCCAGCCTGTCTCTTACCAGCCTTCCCGACAGGCACTTCCTCATGTACCCATGGGGGAAGTAGAATCATACTTCTTGCCTTGAGGACTAGCCACACAGTGTGTTACAGACTTGAGAGGAAGTGAATTGCACAGCAGAGTAAAAATCCTCTCCTGAAGGTTAAAGACTATAATTTGAAGTTCAGACTCAAGAAAGCCAACTTTTTCTCTGAAGAGCAATAGGACATGCCGATTTATTTTCCTTTTAGTGCCAAAAATCTGTTGTTAATCAAATCTCTTCTTACTTTTAATACAAAAGCACAGTTCCACAAATCCAGTTGTGGAGATGCCTGAAGAGCCATTAGCATTTCTGTGGCTATGACCCAAAGCCCTAGTCCAGAGTGACTGAAGTTGAGGATTAGAAATAAATAGTGTTTTCTTGAAGGAATGGACCCCAGAAGATGCTAACTACTTTTAAATAACTAACTGTATTATTTCCTTTTTGGTGAAAGTTCTCATATATTAGGATTTTGTTTTAAATGTGTGTTGAGCAGTTTATTCCTGCAAAAAACATGCAGCTTACGTTAGTCAAAACTCAGGATTTTTTTTCTCCAAATATTTACAGAAAATGTATTTGGAAAAATAAAGTAAATATTTGTTATCTGGAAGCCCAGTAAAATACATTTTTGTTAACTGAAGGGAAAAAGGAAAAAAAAAGGCAACAGAATCGTTTGCCTAATGCGTGTTGGAAAAAACAAAGGAAGAACTGTATCAAAGGAAAACTGAAGAAAAACAGCAGGGTGACCAAAATGATAAATTGCCATCAGACTCTGGGTTATTCTGCCATGCTTGGGCGTGCTTGAACCTTTCTGTTTGAACAGTTCACTTCAGCCCACCAGGTTTAACCCCTAAGCAGTTAATCTATTTTTCCCTGTGTTTTTGCACATAGTTGTTGTGTCATCACAGTGGCACATAGAAATAGTACCCCAAATGTATACATGCACTTTCAGAGTAGAGATTTGAAGCAAAAGCCATCATTCTTACAGGTTAAAAAGTTCAAATAACGCGTTTTATTGAGAAAGCGTGTCTTGCGTTACAGTGTGCATGCCTAGGAAGGAAGGTCTGGATTCTGTGCATGCCTAGAGTGAAGATGGCTGAAAGAGTACAATTACAGTGGAATTAAGAACATTATTGCTGTAGCTGGTATAGAAATGAATTTATAGGAAATGATCTTAGCCTCTGCTCCACTTAAGCTGCCTTTTCTGGAACCTTTTGTGTCAGTAAGACAGCAACACATCAAATAACGCAGGGTGTTGTATTAAATAACGCGGGGGAGAGTGGAGAGAAGAGAAAGGGAAGGAAGGGGTTGTCTGAACTGTGAGTTTTTCTTTGGCACCCTCTCTTGCTTTTATCTCATCATCTCTCTCTTCTAGCTATGCAGATCCTTGACAGGATGATGTAAGCTCACGCTGCAGGGTGCAAGGTCAAGGGTTAGACAGTCGTTCTTCACGACTTAAATGTGAGCGAGGCCCTCACTGTGCTCATGTCTGGCAGGATGACTAACAGCAGAAAATGAGTTGTGCTGTAGTTAGTGATTGTAGTGAAATGAGCAGGATGGGTTGAGCCAACCTCCCGGCTCAAAAGTTGCCTATGGATTGTTGAAAAAATGTGGTCAGATTTAGATTCTCAGAAGCACCAGGGAAGGGGTGAGGAAATGTGAACAGAGTCATCTTCCAGAAGACAGCATTAGCAATCAGGGGCCAATGAACAGGAGAAATTTGTGAAATGCAATACTGAGATATGCTGGAAACTTTGCGGTCAGGATTATCCTCCCTCAAAAAATTCCATGGGTACAATTTGAGTGGTAGATCTCAAATAAGTGCAGTGTAAGGATGTAGGTGGAATAAATCCAGATTCCAGTTTGATGTCCAAAACATGGGCCACTTTTGGATCCTGTTCCAGTTGATCACCTACCTACTGCAATCTGTTTCTGTTTATGGACAGAGCAGATAGATTAAATGCTCTATGCTTAGTCTGCATCTGCAGACTGGGAAAACTGGATGAGAAATACTCAAATGATAGTGGTGCTAAACATAGGAAACACACTGATTGCTATATTAATTCAAACTCAAAGCTCATCTGTTGAACGAGGCAAGGGGAAATGCAAGAAAGCTAAGAGGAAGTTGTAAAATAAATTGCTAATTTTCCCAAACTTAGAATTCTTATCTTTTCTATGTTTTACTAGCATTCATTATTGAGATTCCTAATCTCAGTGAATTTCCCTTGGTTTTGTGAGTAGGAAGAAGGAAGTTGCTGACTTTTCCTGTCCGTGTCATGATTATTTTACATATTCTTCTTTTGTCTCCTCTTTTTCACCTCTCTAAAATAAATGTCTGCAGTCTTTACATGTCTTTTGATGCCAGAAATTTTTCCCAGAGTTTGTTCCTTGTGTCACCACTTGCAGATCTGCACCCTTCTGGCACTGCAAGATATATTTTCAGGTTAGGGTATTCAGTATGGTGCAGTATTTCAGGTGCAACTGGCTATTGCCACATTACAATGTTATGTTTTGCATACCACTTTGATTTTCATTCTTTTTGCAGTCTGGTGTGTGATAAGCCTTTTTGGCATCACTTTCAAATAGAGCAATGGTCTACTCAGACCTAGCCCAAATGATGCTCAGAGTGACTTTCTGAGTCAATATTGTTATCTGAAGTTCTACTAGCTGCATGTTTAATTCTTCCCCAATATTTATTATTTGAGCTTGTCAATACTGAATTTCATTTGCCATTTTATGTCTTGTTCCCTAACTTGATTAAACTCCTGTGTAATGCTCACAGTTTTGTCAGGACTTGATATAAATATATTTTTGTCTTCTGCACAGTTTTCTGCCTCCCTTGCTGCTATGATCGCTCTAAGACGTTAATAAGTGCAGCGTATAGCAGGTTGTAATGGGGAGATTTGAGTGAATGACTGTTATCTCTTTGTCATGATGAAAACTGACTGATGAGTTCCACTCAGTTTTCCTTTCTTCACTAGTTTTTGATCAATGATAATACTTTGCCACTCAATCCATGGCCGTTTAGTTTTTTAGTAGCCTCTTGTGAAGAAATTTGTCAGGAGTCTTTTCAAATCTAAATAAATTAATCCAACTGATTCTCCTTTATCCACTGTTTTACTGACAAGTTCAAAGAATTCTAATAGATTAATAGAGCATGATTTCCCTTTGGGGAAACTAGACTGGATGGAACTTATCATATTACGACCTTCGTACTGTTTCATCATTTTACTTTTCATTATTATGAGTTTACACAGTGCTCATGCCTGACTTATGGGTCTGCAAAGGTTATCCACAAACCTTTTTGGATACAGTATTTGCTTCTCTACAGCTCTGCAGTTGTCACTCTTCTTATGTCTGTGTTGCATAGCTTCCAAGTGATAACATTGATTTTTTTTTTTATGTGATATACAGACAAAAGAGAGAAAGGAATCTTTCACTAGCAAGCCATTGGTGTCCTGAGCTCTCTGTTTCGAGAACTGAACAGGTTTAGACACAAGGGGAGATGCAATCTTGTCTTGACACAGCTCTATTTCCATACTGACTTAGTCATTAAAATACATGAGCATAAACCAGGGAGATTGTTTGGAGCTGTACTTCAAATTGTTCACAGTATCAAGTGGTTCTTTAATCTATGGGAAGGCTTCTGAGGAGGTGCTTCATGCACAGGTTCTGTTTGTATTTATTTTAAATGTAACCATGGAGATGGTAGATAACTGCACTGCCCTGTTTGTTGTATAATTTTATATCTTTGCTGGTAACCTGAAAGCTGAGGTTAAATGTAAACTGTCAAGCATGATTTAGATACTAAAAAATATATCTCGTTCCAAATTTTACACCTGATTTTCCTGTTCATTGAAATCTTTCTAGGTCACAGAGCTGAATACATGACAACAAGGTAAGGCGTTTTTATTTGACTTGCTTTAGTGAGCTACAAATGTAATAAAATTTGAGGAATTAAAAATTTTAGAACAAGTTCTTATGGGTATATAAATAATTAAATATAAAACATCACTATTATTATTAATGTTATTATATATATTTTGTATAGACATTGTATGTATTCACTGTTCTCTCTTTCTGCATACTGATAGATAAATGAGTAGCTTGTTCATTTGCCTCCTTCCTGTGAGTTGCTTGGGCTGGTGTCAGGCTGGCACACGCAGGGAGATCCTTGAAACAACCTGTGAATTGGAGGACACGTCATATTTGAAAGTTGGAGGGAGCTTTTTGGTACTAGAAAGGAAATCTTTTTCAGCAGTCTCTTGGCTGTCATGGCTATTAATGCATTTGATCAGGACATGCATTTCAGTAGAACCTAATATGGAGATGAATTCAGGGGACAGGTTGCATCTTCAATAAATTAACCCTAAAAACCTAATATGGAGATGAATTTATGGGATAGGTTGCATCTTCAATAAATGAACCCTAAATGGCAGTACCTGCCTCAATGAATGTCCACATATTTGGCATTTAAATAGATCTCTATATTCACAGAATAGCAGGGAGAGAGCGTTATATCCCTCTGCTTTGTGCAGTACATACTTTTTAGGCCATTCCTGCAAGACTGCCTCCACACATAAATGTAAACAAGCTCACTGCCCTCAGCAGTATCAGAGTATGGGGGGCAACGGCCACGGTTAGGATTTGCAGCTGCCACTTGCAGCTATCGCAACTACAGGCACTACCCCTCCAATCCTATGGACAGCAGGAGCATCCAGCCCCCGCTGTCCTGGGCTCACTCTTCCCTTTCCATTCAACCCATCCCAGTTCAATTCCTACCCTTTCTTCTTTTGGCTTTCCTGACAGAACTGGCATTGCCCCCAATCAACTTTGAGTTAAAAAATAATGCTGTTTCCTTCACAGCTAAGAAGTTTGGATCCAGCTCTGCTCTGCATTTGCTAGATCACTTGGTTTCATGTTGTCTCTTCTGCCTGGCCCCCATATCCCTGGGGACATCTCTACAATGACTTCAGAGCTTCCTTCCTCCCTTAGGTCCGTGGTGCATTTTAGCTCTGTCCACTGGACTTCTTCACCTTCTTCCCTTACACAACTCCAGCTGAAAAGTGATGACAAATCATAACATTCTTCCGTATTGCTGACATTAGTTATAAGAGATGTGCCTGTGTCCTTAACTCTGCCCCTGGATGCAACCAGGAATCTATGGAGGTCACCAAGCCTATGCTAATGAAAAGAAGTTTTTTCTTAATACCAAAGCAGGTGACTGATCAGGTTCACAGCATCCTAAATTCCATGTTCTGCAAGCAGCTGAAAGAAGATAGTGTACTCAGGCAATGTTTTACAGTAGTGAAGAGAGGGAACAGCTTGAAGCCATCATTTCTGGTCACTTAGGCTCTGGGAAGAAGCTCTAGAGGAGCAGGGCCTGCCCATCTCTTTCTTGGCACCAGTTCCCCCACTCCTGCTGGGATCTACCTATTGCCCCAAGGTTCAGCTGAGTTTCCAGTTTGAGAGACATGCAAACGGAAATGTTCTTCAAAGCCAAAGTTAAAATACAGAAGGAAAGAGGATTTCTTTAAAGATATGTTAGAAATAGTAGGTCCTACCACTATTAATTTTTAAAGGTATTGTTCCTTGCCCTGTCCTCTGAAAACATTGAATTTTCTGCTGATTTCTGAAAGAGCAATTTAAATATTGGAGTGTTTATGCAGGGGAATTAGGGAAACTGTTGGCATGCCAACTGCCACACTATTCACAAAATTGTGACCTATAGAAGAATACTTATTTTCTGTAATCTCTTTCAGTCATAGTCATCACATGTGTAACATATAACATACTAGGTAAAGATTTTGCAGACCAAAATTTTGTGTGGTTTTTTTTTTTCTTTTTTGGGGGTTATGCTGCTTTTGTTTGTTTATTTTAAGTTGACAATCTTATTTTAATTTATTTAGCTAATTTGCAAAGTGTTTATTTTCTTGTGTAAAGGTGTTGATGGTTGGATGTGGAAGGCTAAAGCTATTTAACCTTACTGGCTCTAGCTGAAAATGCAGACAGTTTGTTTTGAAATCATCTGAGGAGTGTGCTGAGCAGCTTTACTTTGCATTTGAAGCTTCTCCAGCATGAAGCAAGTTTCCTGCTTGGTAAAAGAGATGCTCAGAATGCCCTGTGCTCTGCCGCGGCTGGCAGCAGGAACTTCAGGGGTGCTGCACATTTCATGCATGACAACAACAACAAAAGGCGTTTCCAGTTGTGCCGTGTTTGGAAAAAAACATATATGATGTACCAGGGGTTCATCAAGAATGTCAACATTTATCCATAACTAATGTAATTTTTAATGGGGGAGTTCCCTAATCATTACATTACACTTGAATTTGGTGGACTATCTTTGCTTGTTAAGTGCTGTGTTTATCTCCCTTTGCAATGTTGTGTTGTTTTGCCATGAGCTTACAGATGTCTCATTTTGTTGTGTGACTTAATTCTACCTTGCTCAGTAATGATATTCCCTTCCCTTAGGCCTCCAAATCTTCCCCCTAAGCCCCAGAAACACAGGAAGCCCAGACCCCGATCACAGTATAGTGCTAAGTTGTTTAATGGTGATTTGGAAACGTTCATTAAGGTACTGGCACCAGCCACCGGAGTGGCTGATCTCAACACTTCTTGCTATAATGGTCAAGGCCTCATGTGAGCTGAGGCAGATCATTATGTTTAAGTCTGTCCTGGGGCTCTTTTCTTTCCCAGTTGATCAATATAATACTTCCTGAAGTCAGAGGGAAAGCCGAGGATTCGTTTCTCACATAAGACTTGCTACAATTTTGTTAATCAAGTAAGGATAATATTGGCAGCCTGGTTTTATTTAGGGACTTTAGCATCATTTAGAAGATAGGAAATAGCAGTGTATCCCACAGCTTAGCTCAATTTCCTGCTTGCCATTTTAGTTCTATTCGGCATTCAAAGTCTCTGAAGAAGCCATATTACCCTGGGTTTGATATCCAGCTCTTGATTTCCTGTGACTTTAGGAATTTATTATATTGTGTGAAATTGTGATCACCACTATTCTAGATCTTATATCTTTTCTGTATTTGCTATCTTCTTCTTTCTCATACTTTTATTTCTAATAATGCTTCTAGCCGGGGCCGAAGGAACTCTCACACAAGACATCAGGTATAGTTTGGTGAAAAGAGAACCATCTCTGCCTCGCTGTCGGGTTGCGTTCACGCCTGACTCAAAATTAGTTCTTTCATTAAGCTGAAAGGCGAAGTTTGCATTAAGAAATGAGTGTATGCATACAGGAGGCAAAACTGAACCAGAGCATGACTATGGAGTGATTGAAGTCTTAAATGACTGATATTTCCTTATTCTTTAACAAGCACTTGCTCACCACAGTGAATTAGTGTTCCTGTAATCAGAGTCCTGTGTTAAAGGAGAAAAAAATCTTCAAAAAAATATGTAACAATACATTTACATATGAAGTGACAGAAATCTTAACTGTTAGCTTGGTGAACTGGGTTGGTATGTTATATGGTATGTTTTCTTGCTCTGCGACATTGCTAGCAGCAAGTATTTTGCAGAGCCAATTTCTGTCTTCAGTGGCACCGTACCAGTTTAGCTTTGACTGGAGCTTAAAGCCAGCCTAAGAAAAACTATATGGAAAACAACCATTATTATGCAGGTGCTGCTGTGAGGTGCAAAGACATTCAGCAAATCATGGTGTAAGTGATGAATATCATAAGCAATTTCCTGCTCAAAGATGCAAGTAAGCAAAGAAACAGAAAATCCCACAACAAGAAGCCTTTGATTAGAAAAACACAAATGAAATGGGGAGAAATGCTACCCCATCATTTTCCCTCTCACTGATAAGAGTGCCCTATGGCAATAGGGGTGTGAGCTTTCTTGCTTGTAAATGGAGAGGGTTCTACCTAGTTAGTCTTGAGAAAAAAAAAAAAAAAAGAGGAAGAAGAAGGAGAAGGAGAAGAAGAAGAAGAGAGTTGGTAGCCTAATGACAGATCAGCTAGTATGAGGAAACACTGGGAAGCATCCCTGGCCAAAGACCGTGTCATTCCTCATAGGGATGAGTCATTTTGACAGGTCCAAATGGATGACAGCTAGTGAAATCCAGTACTGCACCAAATTGCTTTGCATTATATTTTTGCATCAAAATGTATGATCTTTCACTGATTACACACGTCAGGTTAAATTCACAGTGGTGGCAGGATCCGTGTTCTTGGCATCTCACCAACACCAACATTTGTACTTCAAATTAGGTTCCTGTCATTAGATCCAAACCCCAAAGCTGGTGGCTTAGATTGCTTAAGGGAATTACTTAACTATAAAGTAGTGCATAGTTTTGAACAGATACTCTGAAAACAATTATGAAAGTAGTTTTCTTTTTTGGTAATTTCTTACTGCAAACTATCTTTTCAGAGGCTTTACACTCTCTGCATGAATCAATGTACTAACAGGAGATGTGGGTGCATGTTGTGCATGTGTCCTAATATTTTGCTTTTTTTTTTTGTGGACGTCCAAAGTGTTCAGTGTATGTGAAGATGACAATATTCCTGGTTTAACAACTGACCTATTCCATAGGTTTTTTTTAATTCAACTGTTACTCAGTTGAAATGCAATCCAAACTGAAATTTTTGGTCCAGACGTTGTTGATTCTTGATACTCATTTTTTTCTAGGTTTTAATTTAAAAGACAAACAAGCAAGCCACACTTTAAATAACCTAGTTACTGATATAGTCTGTTATAAGCCCCACCAAAGCAACATCAGAGTACACAGAAAATCAGGTTGTCTCAGGAATTACACTGTTTCCTTACATTAGTGTGTATTATTTTTTCACGTATATTAAAAAAAAATAGTTGACTTCTCCTCTACTTGGATTCATAATCCTCCTATTAGTGTAATTCAGCGTGAAAATGAAGGACTAGTTTAAAAAGGAAAATGCATATTTTGAGTTACAAGGTGCTTTTAAAATTCATAGTTTTATAATACAGATTGGTTTTATATTAAGCTTTCAAATGAATTAGTCAGTTCTCCGAGTGCTTACATGTTTGAAATTCGTTTTTGAAAGAAAAATTATAGCTTCCAAGGCAAGAATTTTGAAGGTACCTATTATTTATGAAAAAGTAATTTTTCCAGCATAAGCACTAACTTTTCTAAATAATTTTTAATCATATGATTTGTGTCTTTAATAGATATTTGATGACTGAGAGTCATTAATGTGGATTGGGTAAAACATCCATTTTTTAAAGTGCCAAATATGCATCCAAAGGACTGTGACAGGTCTTTTGGAAAATCAATGGTTTTAAAAAAAAGGGCAAATCATTCACTGAAAAGCAGTGTATAGTCAACTCATCCCCCTATCACCACAAGCATTTCTTTTCCTTTAATAGAACAACTTTATTTAGCTGGAGAGGTCTCTGTAAAGCCGCACTGTGTCACGGTGGAGATCAGGAGCTGTGCCAGGTGCCGTGGAAGGGGGAAGCTCCCTTCCCACCGCCCTCGCAGTGACCATGCTGCCTAACAGCAGAAGCAGCCGAGCAGGCGCATCCTTGCCTCCAAGCAGCTGCAGTTCACCACCAGTATTACCAGCTAGGTAGCACGGCCTGATATAACATGCCGAGCCATGACCTGCTGTGTTTTAGGACACACAAGTCAGCAGAGCACAAAGGAGCTCTCTGGTCAGGCAGGAGACGCTTGCTACTCCATGCAGTGTCATTTGGTGGCTCCTCTCCAAGAGCTCTTGATAGTCCCACAGGTCTAGAAAAGGCATTGTCAGATGTTTTTTTGTCGACACTTTTTACCAAAAAATAAAAAATAAAAGAAACACCATCTCCAAGAGTTAGGGCTTTTGCATGTAAGATTTTTTCTACCAGGAGAAGAAAGGTAAGTTAGATGAATGCAGAAAGAGCATTTTCATGATGAATCGTTATCATTAACAATAAACTTCAAAAAGGGCAAATTCACTGCTTTAACTCATTTTGCTTCTAAAGTCTAAACTGAATGCATGAGCTTAGATGTCACATACAGTGTTAGGCAGATACAATGGTAGAGGCAGAGAATGAAGGCTACAAATTTCCTGATTCAGTGATTTTTCATTAATCCTTTCTCTTCTCCTCTTCCTCCCTGCCCCCTCACCCCGCAATGGGAAGAGAATTCTGTTAGAAATTATTTTTTTTGAGTGTTTTCTTTGTCAGCACTGTATGTCCATCTGGATTTATCAAGAAAACTAATTTTCATATTCAGTCTTGGGTAAGGAGGTTTTGTCTTTCAAGTTTGCAGTACACTCTTTCTGGTTTTGTTTTTCCAGGATTCAGGACAAGTCATTCCTCTCATCGTGGAAAGCTGTATCAGATTTATCAATTTATATGGTGAGCTCTGAAACATGTTATGTCATTTCTTAAATGCCATGGCAATTTTGTGTATATCTTTTGCATTTACTACTACAGCTTTGTTTTCAAAATATAATCTCTTAAAAATAGGTTCATTTCTCACCACTCTCCCCCATCTTCACTCCAGGTCTTCAGCATCAAGGAATTTTTCGAGTGTCTGGTTCCCAGGTGGAAGTCAATGATATTAAAAATTCATTTGAGAGAGGTAATTGCATTTTCATATATTCAAGCACCTTAATATCTGACACTTGAAAAAAATCTATTAAAGTCTAATTACTTTCTTGGCTTTTTAAAGCAATTTGCCATGCACTTTGTGTACTGCACCTAAAACTTTGCACCATCATATGCTTAATGATAAAGTATAATGATAACATGTAAATGTTTTTCCCCAGTAACGTCTCAGGAGCTTGAGGTTATGTTTTACTCTTTGCGCAGACAAGACATATGACTCTTGAATTAACTACAAACTTATTTTGTTAATGGTAAACTGCAAGGAATAGTTTTGTCTATATTTTACTTTGAAGATCTTCTGAAAGGAAATATATTTTTAATTATATTCAAGAGACTACTTAATGGAATTTGAGACTGCTGGTATTTGATCTTTTGGAATATAAGTGCTCGACTTTCGAGTCCCTCTGCCAACGCGACATCACGATCACTGCGCCTGCAGGCTGTGAAAGAGCCGTTTCCATGTTCAACCACTCTTTTCATTCCTGAAGGAAACTTCAGCCCCAGAGGAGGAATCATGGGAAGGATACGAGGAAGTGAAAATAGCCTTTTAAACATGAATGGCTGGCAACACCAAGCCTAGGATTACTCTGCTAGAGCAGCCAGGATCCAGCAATCCTCTAATTGTGTTAAAACAATACCAACTACAAAATTTTTTTTTAGTCTTGTATTCTCTTTCTTGGATTTTAGAACCTGTCTTTTAATTTCCAGATCTTTTTACACATCATCTGCTAATGGGAAAACCCTTGGAGCATTAAATCTTGTGACTGATACCATGAAAAATTATGCACAATATTTTTCTCCCTGGTATTAGTTATATATCTTGTTAAAGCTGATTTAGTATTTGACAGGATATGTGAAGCAGCTCTTTTTACGTGCTAGATGAAGCCTCATTCTCTTATTCTACAGCTTTTAAATCTACTTTATTGTTAACTCCTTCTCCTAGATAGCGGGATTCTGGAAGTTATGTACATTTCAAAGCATTTCAAAATAAAGATTAAGTCTTTAAAATACACACAGTTCAGTCATGAGCTTTAAGGTTTCACTTTCCATACACTGTACCACAAAACTGTTGCACGTATTTTTTTAATGTTACTGTTTTTCAGAATGTAAACAAATTTGGAGTTTGAAGAGTTATTTTATTCCATTTACTTTATGTAAGATCCCGAAGAATAGTCTGAGAAGTCCTATTCAATTATTTAATATATAAATTTGCTTTTTTATTTTACTAACTGCAAATCATAACATGTCCAGAAATATTCTATTGGCACTTCAGGACCTAAAAGATCATTAAGTTATATAATTTAAAGAAAGCTTTATTCAGGCTGCTGTTTCAGTTTAATCACAGCCTGAGATTTCTAAATCAATGTTTATTATCTTACTTGAATGCTTGCATTGCACATCCCACACAGTACAAGCCAAAAAGCCCCAAAATGTCATTCACTTATAAAAATGTTGCAAGCAAGAATTCTCCTGCATGTGTGTTTTATTTACTTTATTTACTTTTTTAGGTGAAAATCCTTTGGCAGATGACCAAAGTAACCATGACATTAACTCAGTTGCTGGAGTACTGAAGCTCTATTTCCGAGGGCTGGAAAATCCTGTCTTTCCTAAGGAAAGATTTAATGATCTTATTTCTTGTATCAGTAAGTAGAAATTCCTATTTCTTTCTCCTTAGAATTGTATTTTCGTATATACAGTAGCCGCCTGGAAAAAGAGCTAACTTCACAGATTTTTCTGAGACAATTTGTTTGCCATCTGGAACAGTCTGGGTCGGCTATTAGTCATACTTGCAGCTGTGGTCATTCTCTTTTTCCAGTAGGATTAATGTACAGTACAACTCTTTGTTTAATACAGCAGGAAGAAAATCTTTTGGAACACAAGAGATAGTTAAATTTATACGCATTGTTATTTTCTTCGGCCCACTGGGGCAGACAGAAGGGGGTGAAGTCATGACCATGCAAACAGAACGTGTTACTTTTCACAAAGGTTTTCATGCCCTGCAGCTTGGAGTCAGTGCTGGTGAATCAGTAACTAACTGTTTGACATTGTGTGGTTCTGGACTGCAGCTTAAAACCCCAAATCCAGCTGGTGGGAAGACCATTGGGCACAGGCAATGAGGGGTGCAAGAGCCCGCCCCACGTTCTGACCTGGGCATGTTCCTGCGCTGGAGCAGGATGCTCATGAGGAGCAGTGTGTTGGTCTGTGCCCTGCTGGTGCTTGCAGCTGGGCATGAGGAGGTTGTAGGACTTCAGAAAGTTCTCAGCAGGTGACTGAATTGCCCTGGAATGCACAAAACCCCTTCCAGGGCCCAGATGCCTGCAGATGCCTGCAGAGGGGTGAGGCCAAGCCAGCAATCAATAGGTTCAGTGTTCCACGTGGGTCCATTAGAAGTAGGCAGAGCTCCTGGCTTTGTCGAAGAATTTCCTCCTTTGAACCCTTTCTTTGTAAATCGCCTACTTCAGCCAAATGGAGAAAGAGGCTGTTTCTCAGGTACAGAGGCCAGTTCTCTGGGGATATTAATTAAAGTGGGCTCTCTCCAGATGATGTTATTTTGGCAAAGGGGCCTAAGCCCAGCAGTCAGAGCAGCAGAGGTCCTGAGCAGACCAGCAGACAGGCAGTGCTGCTTTGTGCCGAGTGGAAACCAGCTTGTGCAGATTCCTTCCCAGATAGAAAGGACTGCAGTAATTCAGCCCGGAGGATGTTACGAACGTGTGCATCACTGTGCTCAGGTCTGTGTGCAACGTTTTGGTTTTTGTCAGGACAGAGCTGGGTCGTTTTCTGCAGCTGTCACTATTTACAGACCCAGTGATCCTCAAAACTGCAAATTAATAGTCTGATCCCACGCAGAGGACAATGCTGAAGGAGAACACCATTTCTTTAGGAAGCATAATACTGGTCTTGCCAGGGTTCACCTTTAGCTACCTGCTGTGCCACAGCTCAGCAGATGTCTGAGAGTCAGAAAAACTGAAATCTAAAGAGGGATCATTTTGGCTGAGTTTGATCTTCTGCATGACAGGGACGATGGAACTTTACCTAATAATTCCTGCACTGCTTTCCAGAAGTTATCTCGTGGATGAATTAAAGCATGTCTACTAGAAGAATTTATTGATTTAATGGTTTCAGTTGACAGATGATCTACCACATCCTTGGCTAAGCTGTTTAAATGATTAATCACTTTCGTCGTTAAATTTGTGCACCAGGTTTCTTTTTCAAAATTTCTGCTGTCAGATTCTGCCTATTAGATCTCTTTATGGGCTTATTATTTTGACTAAGCATTAAGAAAAACAGGAGTGGTAGTTTCATATGTGGAGGTAGTATTGCCCTCTACTTGCTGGTCTTCCACTTGTGTTGAATGGCTCTAAATAGAATTGTGAAATACCAAGAGTGAGTACTCAGCCTACAGAGATTGTACACAGGACAGCTTAGGAAATGGAAACATAATTGCCCAAAACAACCTTTTAAATTTGTTCCAACAAGAGGAACTTGCATGGTTTCAAAGTATTTCCATTCACCACTGAATCTTCTGAAAATAAGCTGGGCTATTTGGAGAGGAGGTAGAGGTTCAGTGGACATTTGGGCATGGAGAGAGGGGGATAAGCCAGCCTCTCAGAGGGGCTCAGTTCAGTTATCATAAGATGTTCTTGCATTACTAAGAACTTTTAAGAAAAATGGCAATGAATACCAGATCTCTAGCACTGGGTTATGGTTTCCTTAGAAGAGGTCAAAGTATTGCATGCTCAAGGAAGACTGTAGATTAGTTTTTTGCAAAGAGGAATTGACAACTTCTTTTTTTTTATAACATCATCATCCAGTAGAACTGAAACCAGTCACAAGCAATAATCTTGAAGTCACTGCTTTTCCCAGCTACAGTGTTTTGAATGGGACAGTTATTGGGAAAGAGGTTGTTGCCATCTGCTCCTGTTTTTAACAGCTCTTTCTTTGAGGCTGTTGTTCGGTTTGTTTTCTACAACCCTATCTTAGGGACATTCTGAAAAGTCATGTCAATAACTTCCTTCAGTGAAGGGAAAAGTTTGGATTTTAGCAGGGCGTAAAGGGTTTTCTTTTTGAGCACCTTGGGGTGGTTTCATTTTCTCTTGTCGCAGTAGGAGTTTTGAATGTGGTGCAACAAGAGAAAGGAATAGCCCTTGCACCCTTATCCACAGCCAGCCCCAGAATCACACCTGGAAATGGTGAGCTGTGTGTCTGCATCCTCTGATTATCTGGGAGAAGCCTGAGGTGGAGTCTTCTTACAGCTATGTATGTACTCTGTGTGCTTTGCCAAGCTATCCACCACTTCCAGGGAATAAGAGGCTTTTTTTAAAAAAATAAATAAATAAATAGCAAGCATTTCAGAATACACTGTTTGTCACAGTTCAATTTTAAAAGAATTTGTGTGTTGGGTACCATTAAAATCTGCCTGTCTCAAAGACAAGTGTCCCTTGCTATCTTTTGACCTTAACACTTTGTACATCTTGCAAAGAGGAAGACAATCTAGGCAAGACTTTTGTCTTTGAGCCTGTCATAGCTGCATTAGTCTCTTTTTCTGTGCTCATGTGACCCTAGAACACCAAATAATTCCTTCACATATTCCTTCATGTTAATGGTAGCAGGGACAGACTCCGTTTCCTCTATGAGAACGGAAGTCACTGTAAATTCCTTGTATCATAATTGAGTATGCAAAGTCAAGAAAGCCTTAGTGCTTTTAATTAAGAGGGTGGGAATACTCCAATTCTTGTTACATTAGTTTTTTGATAAAACAGTAAGGAAAGGAATAAACCTTTTCAACTTGTTTTTCAAAATTTGCCAGTGCATTTTTGTTAATGTTGGCAGAAATTGTTATAAAAGAGGGGAGCAGAGAAAACAAATTCCTAAAGTTAATGGTCCTGAAAAGCTATAAAAGGGCAGAATGTCACAGATTTTATATGTGAATGTAATGTTGCTATTGAAAAAAAAACTTGAAACAGAAGTGCTTAGCTATGGATGTCAAGCATAATTGAGGCTACTGCTGTAAAATGAACCTTTCCTCAGTGCAGCCACTGAGGAATTCCTTTGCATTTATGCATATATTTTCAAATGAAATAGAGCATTGTGATTTAATGCTTTCCCTTTTGCAAATACATTGGAAACAGTGCAAAATGACTGTGACTTTTAAGGCAATTTGTATTAATTAGGCTCATGAGAACACTGTTATTCTGTTTGGGTTTATGAACTGTTTTAGATAAAATTGTGGTCAAATTGTGACTGCTCCAGAAAAGGCACGCAAGGTAGGACAAACATGTAAAAACTCCATCTCATTATGGGCTTCTGTGCATTACACAGCCATAATTCTGTATTCTCAGCAAAAAGGGTGGCTATTGTTGCTGACAGCACTACTGTGTCCAGAGGGTAAGATAGGGTGGAGGAAAAGGGAGGAGAGTTGCCCTATGCCTCTTTTCTGCCCTTCCGCAATAGCAGGCTGCTCCAAACAAAAGTGAGGTGTTTGTAACAGGAGTTACATGTAGGCACAGGGTCCTGAAGCTGTGTACTGAAGGCTGGCCATATGTCATCTTCCCTGCATGGGCTCTCCTCTCTTAATGTGAGTTCTTACACATCTGAATTACAGTTGACTTGTATATATACAGCTATGCAATGCAGCAGCAGACACACCTAAGCTACCCAGATAATTTAGCTACTGTTTAGGTCATTATAATTCTTCTTGCTGTCATCCCCCTTGCCTTAGATTTGATATACTAACACATCAGGATGGATAAAAACTTGTCTTTTCCCTTCTGATTTTCATCATTCTGATCCTTTGCAGCCAACAGTTTGCATTTCCCTATAGACATAAATATGTTATGTCAGGAAATTATTTTGTTGCTTTTCCAGACTCTCGCCTATTATTTAAAAAGTAAAAGACTGTATTATGAACTGTCCACTCTTCCTGAAGAAATTTCAGCAAATTGACAACAGCTTCTCCAAAAGTAATAGAGGAGACTGTTGTCTTTGCCTTCCTGTAATGATGCCTTCTTGAATAGATCTCACAGAGCCATAAGTGGCATTGTTGAGTTTTTTTAATACCTATATATAAATATAGGTATATTTATTTATAAATTTATAAATATATATATATTAAAAAAAATTCAATGTGGATGAGATTCATCTAGAAGTGAAAAGAGGTGCAAACTCTTAAGTTCACCACTAACATATATTTATGTATAATACATATCAGCTGCAAATTGACCATAAGAAGTTCATCTGGAAGTGTAACTTAATCCCATTTAAGGTTCAGTGGATGTGTAAAGTAAGTATTAGACATTCACTCTATTATTAGTAGGTGCTGCTCCAAGTGGAAGTAATGAGTGACCTCCCATAGATACCATGTTGGAGTTTGTCCTTCAAGACACTGGTCCTGAAGGAGAGAAATGGCCAACTGTATCTCACATTACCATTGTTTACTTTCTTCTTCCTTCTCTTCTATGCTTCCCTTGCCTGTGAATTGTGCTTACCTTGCACCTCACTGGCTATTAGGTTAGCCCAATTAATTTGGTGTTGACACCAGGTTTCTCCTCCTGTGTCTGCTGATCAATAATATCTTCGCATTGCCTTTCCTTTGTTACTGCTGAGATCAGCCGATGAAGGATGTTAACACGGGGGTAAAACAGACACAATCCAGAATTCGTGTTTCTGATTTCTGACCTGTGACTGCTCCTCTCCTCGTGAGGTACCCATCTCTCACCACCAGCGCGGGCAAGGCTGTGTGTAGGGCCATGTTGATGAACAGGAAAGTAGGGTGCTTTTAGAGCATTTTTAACTGAAATTGAATGACAAAGATATGTAGCTGTCTAGTTGGCCCAAAATACTTGAGAACTGCTTGCAATTGCTCTCTTGCAAGTGTCTTTTGTTCTCAGTCACCAAAGCTTTAAGTTTATGTATTTGAATATTTATTGCCTGTTACATGCTTGACTACTTCAGGATTATTGCTTAATTAAACATCAATTTGCCTTATGTTTTCTTAATGTACTTTAGGATGAATGTATCCCTCTCTTCATTTATAATTTAGTCTTGTTTTATTTACATTTGGGGTTTTCTGTTAGTAATTGTTAGTAAAAATCCCCTCTCTGGCTTTCTTTACTTTTCTGAGGCAGACTGTTCATCTTTTCATTCTCTTTGAAAACTCATGGTGATTCAACAAGTGATTAAAATGTGCTTTCTCTCAAGGAAGAGAAAAGTGCATGCTCACCTACTATGTGTCTCTCTGTAGTAGGTGACACTATGCATCTGAAACAAGTTCCAGTGCTTATCTTCTTAGGAAGCTGAAAATCGCATTTTTTTAATGTAAGGGTTAAATACCCAGGATTTGCACCTCTCTCACAGTACTGAGAACTGGTCCTCAGCTAGTGACTGGCAATGTAGCTCATAAGCAATTCTTTCACTTATGCAGTGATATGAGTCTCTACTGGATTTGTTCATCCATTTTAAAGACAAGGACCATTTGGAGAGAAAATACATGGAAGACCGTTAAATAAAAATTTTACAAGAGCAAAGTGAGATTGCAGTACAACAGATTATCTTGGGGAGGCTGAGGTCTGCATCATGGAAAGCTTTTATAAGCAGGTTGGACAGATATCTCTCAGAGGTGACAGAGGTGAAGATGAAGGTGAAGATGTGTGGACTAAATATCTCTGAAGAGTTATCCTAGACCTCTGTTTTTCATGTTTCATAGTAGCTGGTGAAGATTCCTTAGATCCCAAACACCTTTGATGGTTAGATGTCTATATAATTTTGTGGGTACATAGAAGACCTGGCTCCTTATATTATTGGGAGTTCATTCAATTTCTGTCTGATACAAATACATTCATAGTCCTGAGAACTAGATTTCCAGCCAGATGTCCTACAAAGTGCCTTAATCTTGAAGTCCCAGAACCAATCTGATCTTTTTTCCTTCTCTTCTTTTGCCCCACAATTGTCACGTTTTGTCTTTCGGGCTGCACTGCAGTTTTTAATCAGAGCACAGAGAGTTCCCAACTTGAAACATCTTCTTGCCTGACTGTGGCAAGGTTTGCCTCTCCTAGTGGCAGGTTTGGCCCCCATGGCTGAGACAGTCATGTCTGAGCTACAAGACAGGACTTTCTGTACTTAGTCTGCCTTGTCCATGCTTCCTTCTGGGACCAGTTCTAGGCTCATGCATGGCTGAGACAGGTCTGGAATGCAGGTATATCAGACAAGCTCCAAAATCTCTTCTGATTTTGCTCTACTCTGAGAACTGGGAACTACAAAATAGGTAACCCTCTCCATTTGCAGTATCTACCTGATGATAGTCTTGAAGTGTGGTTGATATTCCTGTGAATATCACACAGATCTCCCTTCCCTGCCTCCGTCTATACTCAGAAAATATGCATTAGTTCTCAATGTGCTCGGCCTTGCCAGAGGCTTATCCGATTGCTTGTGTCTGAGGATGGGAGTCTCATTTATCATTAGAGTAATGAACAAGTGCTCGAATTCCCTGATTTCCATTTCTATTTGGCAGCTAATTGCATTATTTGGGCAAGTCATATTATATCAGTACTTTGGTTTTCATAGCTGAAAAATGGCAAATACCTTCCTGGGCATTGAGGTAGGACTAATTACAGTACTTAAAAATTAGAGTAATGAAAAGAGAGCCACCAACAGAAGTGCTATGAGGGGAAAGATGCAGCTAACCTTCTTCGGTATTGGTATTGCTAGTGGTTCCTTGCAGCAGCCAGATTGCAGCCTGGATAACTGTTCCTTCCTGAGGCTCCCTTTAGCAGAGGAGGCTGAAGGGAGTGCAGGCAAAGCAATGCTTTCTGCTCCCTTTGTATGGGAAGCAGCAGAACTACAAATTCTTCCTGCCTGGATGCAGAAAGATTTCTCTGTATTCATTCCTTCTTTCCTACATATCCACAAACACACGCAATGCATACACACAAACAGCTGTAAAATTTGGCTCCTCATTTAAAAGAAGCATGAAAATAAAAAATGTTATTACCTCTCTCCTTTAAAACAAACCAGCGCTGAGAAAGAAAAGCTTTTTGAAATAGTGTGGAAAGCACCCAAATTTACCACTTGACAGTGGTTTGGATTTTCAATAAAGGAGCTTTCATGGAAACTGGGACTGAGTTACCAGGAAGGTATTAGAAATACACACACCTCATTCTAGTATGTACAGCTTGCAACAGCTTCACTATAGCGATGACCTGCTTGTACTGGTTATGCCTGTACTAGGACAACTGGGATAGCTTGGCATAAGGCCATACAGCCAGACTCTCTGTACTTAGTCTGCCTTGTCCATGTTTCCTTCTGGGACCAGTTCCAGGCTCTTACATCCCCTGAACCATGCCTGAGTACTGCCTGGGAGAGCTGTAGCTGGCACAGACCAGAAGCACACCAGAGTGTGTGATAGCAGTTACACCATGTGGCAGCTGCCCATCAGTGTTCAAGACCGTGTCCTGTCCTGTTCATTAGTTTAGACAAAGCTTTTACATCCAGATAGGCAGCATGCAACCAGAAGGAGCTGCTGGACCCAGCTGGTTGTTGAACCAGTCCATTTCTTGGTTCAGCTCTGATTTGAGTTCAGCTAGGACGAAATCTGTCCTGGTTCAGGTCAGCAAAGGTTTCTCAAACCGGTTGGAAGAGGCAGGGCTACAGCACAATGTACTAGCCAGGAAAGGCTTTAATGCAGCAGGCAGATCCTGGAGCTGTGTCACAGCTTCTCTCCAGCTTCCCAAATCCAGGACATAGGACTGAAAGGCTAGAGAGAAGCTGAGCCACGCTCTGTGCTCGGACCAAGCAGTGCTGCTGAGGCAGGAGAGCTGAAAGAAGTAACTAACAAACACCCCTGTAGACCTTTCTTCCCAAGCTCTGTTTGATATACAAACCACCTACACGCATACATACAGACTAAAAAACACCCAGACCTACAGCTCTGTATACAGCGATACACAGTCAGGCTTCCTGGGGGGAAGTGCAGATGACAAGGCACTACTAGTAGTAACAGGAGCCCTCTTGGATGGAAGAATGGGATTTGAAGGTACAGTCAGACTCCTTCCACTGAAAGCAGCTTAGTTTAGGCAGGTGGAGAAAGGCTGTGGGCTGCGCAGAACAGCAGAGCGGTGCTGCAGGGCAGAAGCAAGGGTGTATGGTACTGGCAAGCTCAAAATGTGGTATGCAGAGGAAAGGGAGAGAAGACAATTGCCACCGCTCTCCAATCCTGGCTGTGCAAACAGCTCCCAGGCTTAGCACATCCCTGCTGTGGACTGCTGTTCTTAACCAGGAACCAGAAGTACTTCCTTTTGGTTCATACCGTTCAGATTCAAGAGAAACAGAAAAATAAGCTTCAAGTCCCACACTCCACTTGAGGAAGTGCAATGGTTTGAACTGACTTTAAGCTAGAGTCTGGGTTCATTTTGACTCTTCAGGTTATAAATTACACAGCGTGGCAGCGGTCTTTTCCCCTATAAGCCCTGATGTTGTTAATTACAGCTCACCGATGCCACTATTCCAGTGTTCTGCCACCCTCCTAGAATAGGGTTTTTCTCTTCCTGCAAGAGCTTCACTTTGCTGCTCCTGCAATAAATGCCACCATCCAAATGGGTTTATACAAGTGGGGGTGAACTGTTCTGCTTCTGCAGAAAGTCCCAGGGAGCTGAGTTTCACCCCATCCCGAAATCTTCAGTTCCCCAGCGCACTGATGGGGCTGAGCCAATGGGATCTCCTTTAACTGCAGATGTGGGAACAGGTTCTGCCCCTCCGTTTACTACCCAGGCATTTCTTAGTGAAGTGCAGCACCTCTGAGTAATAAACAGAAGCGTCACTGCTGAGGTGCTCTGCTTATGCCCAGTTCGTGGTACGAAAATGCTAATTACTGGACTCCAGTTGTTCTGAGAAACCTAAGTCAGTGCACATTTTGCATCTACAAATAAGTGCTGATTTATAGGAAATAGGCATAGCAAAAAGCACAAATAAACACCAAAAGCTCTGTTTATAGTTAGTACATTTTTATGTAAACAATTATTTTAAGTGTCTACTGTTAAGCCATTTTTAGTACAAATGGCTTTTTAGCTATTGGCAACAGCTCTTGTTTCACATTTCCAAATTTCTAAACATCCATTTCAGAGCAACTGGATAGTATTTCTCTTGTAGTCTACTAATATTTTCCCTAAATGATGCTAATTGCGGCATTTTTTCTTGTTGACATAAGGAACATTACTGACATTTTAGATTGTTTCTAGCAGTGTTATTTACATAGAAAACACATTGATTAGAAACTTCAGAGACTGGTTGTTCTGAAAGATAATTTCTCTTCTTAGCCCATCCTTACCTCCAGTTGTAGCATATAATCAAAATGACCAACTCAGAAAATAATACATCCTTTTTATTAGACATTAGGAAGTGGTGGTTTTATTAAGCTGACGTTGTTTTGCCTACTTTAGAGGAATTTCGGGGATTGTTACAAAGTTTAGGGAAGGTACATGTGATCTTAGGATTTGTTGTTTACACATTAAACAACATAAAGCTGTTCTACTTTGCTGTTATTGGAGTTACAGCTGGAAAGTTGATAAAAATACTGATTAGAGAAGCTTAGTGATTGGAATATTATTTCCAATATCCACATTCAAATAAAGAGAATGAATCTGTGTTTGAAACTGAGGGCAAACTTCTCTTCCTAGTTCTCTCAGATTACTTCTGTACCAATTCAGTGGCTTTATGAGCTGTCTGTTTCAGCAGGTGGTATAGTATTTGGCTTCAGCAGATTTGCAAGGTGTATTTAAAGGAATTATTTTAAACTATGTATGATTTTAATGAGAGGGGAAAGGACTTTTAGGGCTTCTTTTTTTAATAGCCCAAAATGAGAAAATACTGGCTAGGGACATGCGGTACTAAAGAGTCAAATGCCAATTGAATGAACTGAGTGAATGCTGGTTTAGACCATAATAAGAAAGGGAATTTAAAGTATCTTCTTCTGCTTTACAGGAATAGACAATCTCTGTGAGAGGGCTCTTCACATCCGCAAACTCCTACTTACTTTGCCCAGGTCGGTCCTTATAGTGATGAGATACCTCTTTGCCTTCCTCAATCAGTAAGTGCTTCAGAATTCCTCAAGATACTTTATCTACCTTCTTCTACTGATATCAAAGATTGTTGTGTTTACTCATACTCTGTGTAGAATTTACACTGAAGTTTCATGTAACACAAAAGATAATATTTTAATTGGCAATGAAAATAGAAGGAAAATAGCAATTTTCATGCAAATTCCGTTTGTCCAAAACTGAGCAAAGTTGTAATAAGACAGATTAAAGTTATCTGAAATGGAGAGTGCAAGCTACAGCAGTAAACCAGGAAAAATAACATACACAAACTGTAGGTACATTAAAAATAATTTACATAATTTAGAAGTAGAAGTTTTCCTCATCTTAAGCTGATTTTAATCTCCTGATGGGAAAAATTAACAACCTATACAAGCAACACAGGCACTACAAGCTACTCACTTGATGCTAGTCTCAGCCAGAGAGAGACTCCATGTTTCTGCTTGTATTTTCTAATAATGGAACTACCAGTAAGGAGAACCTGTGCCCCGAGTGTGTGCTTTGTTATAAACTAGTTGGATTTTCACATTGCAAAAGAGAGGTGGCTGCTGGAAGGAAGTGTATGTCAGAAAGGGAAAGTAGTGTTTATGCCTCCATCATTCTCAAAACTCTTCTTCATTCTGAAAGAGAAAAGTAAAAGGTAGGCTAGGTGATTTCACTGTATCCTTTTTGCTTCACATGCTCTCTTCGTCCTTATTCTAGCTCTTCTCTTTCTACTGCTGTATCTGTTTTCACATTGCCTTTTCCTCTTTTTTTTTTTTTTTCCCAAATTTACCCTCTGCTCATTCATTCTGTCTTTGGTGTCTTCCTCATTTCAACTTTTTCTGTCTGTTCCTACAGAAACAGTGGTTTTGAAGGCCAATTATGTGCACATGTCTGTATTCATAGCTGTTCATGTTTCCTTTCTTCCAATAGTCTGTAAACCACTTTCAAGCAATATTTAAAAGAGGGACATAGATCTCAAAGATGAAGTTTTATGAAAATAAGCAGGTAGAAGAGGGAAGCATTACTCATTCCCCCAACAGTGAGATGAGCTAAAGTGTGAATTCATTGAAAGCATAAATCCTCCCCTCATTAGACAGCAAATAATCCACATAGAGCAATGCTGCTGTGTAAATACCTCAAAGGCTTCAGTCACAGCTTCTCCTCCACTTAGACGTACATGTTGGCCAGAGTTACATGCAGTTATACTTGTTATGTGGTCACATTTGCTAAATCTGTGCTCTCTAGAGGAAGGCAGTTCAGCAAAGGGGCTAAAGCCCTGATTGCCTCCAAACTGCTCCATGCACAGGAAGAAAAAAAGCCTATAGTTTACCTTTCTGCAAATCTCATTCTGCTTTGCTATATGTATCATTGGGCCTGCTTGGCCATGTGGAGTCATCACACCTAACGATTTGAGATCATCAAGTCCAACCTGCTTAAAACTTCAAAAGTTAGATCAAGTTGTTCAAGGCCTTGTCAGGTCAAGCTCTAACTTTCTCCAAGGACAGAAAATCCACAGCCTCTTTAGATGACCCATCCCAATGTTTATTCACCCTTGTATTGAAGAACTTTTTCCCTACTTCCAGTAGGAATCTCCCTTGCTGCAGCTTATATCTGTTACTTCTCATCCTTTTGCTGTGCATCTTCAAGAAGAGTCTTACACTATCTTGTCTATGCCTTCTCTTTAGATAATGGAAGGTTGCAGCTGTATTCCGCATTAACCTCCTGTTAAGGCTGTACTCGATTCCCTCCCCCATCCCTTTGTACTCACTGTGCTCCAGCCTCTTAACCGTCTCAGTGGTCTTTCTCTGAACTTGCCCCAGTTCATCGATCTCTCCTGTACTGAGGACCCAGAACTAGAAACAGCACCACAAATACAGCTTTGTGAGTTCCTGTCTGTCCCCTTAATCTGCTGGGCTATGCTCTTCCTCATACAGCCAGATATGCAAGTAGGGTTCATCACTGCAAGGGTGAATGTACTGTATCGCATCCAGCTTGTTGTCCAGCAAGACCCTACTGCTTTTCCTTGGGAGCTGCTACTCAGCTGGTCAGTCCCAGACTGTAGTAATGCATGGGGTTATTCTATCTCAGGCTCAGGACTTTGCATTCATCCTTGTTGAACTTGATGAAGCTCCCATTAGCCCATTCCTCCATCTTGTCAAGGTCACTCTAAGTGGCAACCCTGTCCTTCAGCATATCTGTTGCTCCCTGCAGTGTGGTGCCATCTGCAAGTTAACTGAGTGTGCATGCCATCCCCTTGGCCAGGTTGTTCAGGAGCATGTTAAACAGCATTGGCTCCAGCCATGATCCCTGAGGAATGCCACGCATTACCATTACTTCCCATATTTCATGATGACAGTTGTCGCCTTTGTTGCCCTGTCTTGTACACATGTAAATCTGTAAAACAAGATGTCTCCAATAAACACACGGGCTAAGATAACAAAATGTGGCATAAGAAAGGGAGAGCATCATTAATTTTGCAAACAGGTTATGAAGGGAGTCATTTAGAAGGTTTGCCTCTTCAGTTTCTGTTGTACAAATGCTGTCCATATATTGCCATATTTAAATACAAACAGACATACTAATGCATTTACTGCTTCAAGGTGCAGAACAATCCTGAGGTAAAGGGTGTCCAAGGGCTTCAGTTTATGTTTGACTGGCCCTGAACAGAACTACTCAAAAGCCAGAATTTCCATGAGAAATTTTAGTGCTTTCAAACAAGGGAATAAACAGCAACTTTTCATTCAAAATCAAAATTGAAAACTGATAATGTTTAATTTTCTGGAAGAAAAAAAAAGAAGCATACAAAAACTGTTTAATAAAACTAAGTCTTTTGTTTGGATGATTCCAAGATGAACCTCCCATGGGATTTTCTGGGCAGGGGTAAGGTGCGTAGGGATTTTTAGGTTGCTTGGTAAAAACACAAACTGGAAGTCACAATAGCCACTGTAAGATCCAGGAACCAAGTTACCTCCAGAGGACAATTCAATCTGCCTAAGTTTTATAGCCAGTGGATGGGAGAGATGCATCAATGTCTGATGAGAAATGGTAAGTATGTACCCATTTAGGATCCAGTCCACTTGGGCCTTTGAGGATAAACATTGATGAGATAGAAGCAGTAGCAGCTGATGCATTTTACATTAGCCCATTAGGTCAGTGTACGCTAAACACAACAATGTAGAAATACATATATGTGCACACACATACATACCGGAAGCTCACTTCGTAGTTTATATAGTCTATTGAAGAATTCCTCTTCCATTTTTTTTTTATTTTATTACATTGTGAGGAAATGGAAATTTCTCGAGTTTTCAGAATAATATAGGTCACAGTGAATAAGTCATGTTTTCCTGATTTTTCTGTTATAATAGCCTTTCACAGTACAGTGATGAAAACATGATGGATCCATACAACCTAGCCATTTGTTTTGGGCCAACACTGATGCCTGTTCCAGACATACAAGACCAGGTGTCTTGTCAGGCACACGTAAATGAAATAATCAAAACTATCATCATCCATCATGAAGCTATTTTTCCAGATGCTAAAGAACTTGATGGACCAGTCTATGAAAAATGTATGGCTGGAGATGACTACTGGTAAGTCAGAATATCATCCTTCTATCTCTTTAACAAAATCTTCGTATGACTTGTCTGAATGACTCCTGTGATATAGGATGACTTTTACAAACTATAGAAGTATGAAGATAAATGAGACGAGCGTTTAGGTTCACAAGGAAAGTACTAATTGTAAAATACATGAAGAGAAGGCAATTACAGTAATCATAGAAGGTTTCTGCAACGTTTTGTGGAGGAAGCTACCCTTGCATTTAGCCAGAGGCAAGCAGGCTTCCAGGTGTACAGCCAGAGTACACAGCCAGATACTGAACTGTAAGAGGTGAACTACCTTAACCAGTTTCAGTTTATGATGCAGACTCTCCCCCCTGCTCCTTTCCTCTCTTAGCCACTTGCACACACTTTTCATAAATGAAAGGATTCAAAAGTTCTGATAACTTTTTAATGAATGAAGTTGTTGTCTGAAAGGAGAGGTATATATCTTCTTCAATAGTTATGTATTCCTAGTAGAGCATGAGAATTACTTTTTGCATAACTTCATGGTATTATAATAATAATTTTTAATTATGATGTGGAGGGGTGACGTGATAGATATTTGTGAAAGAAGTCAGTGACTCTTGACGGACTGGAAAGGACAGGGACTGAGGCTTAATGCACGTTGAAGCATCCATTTCATGCTGTGGTTTCTATCTCTGCTCGACTTTTGTGTCTCTTCAGTGACAGCCCATACAGCGAACATGGTACATTAGAGGAAGTGGACCAGGATGCTAGTACAGAGCCCCATACCAGTGAAGATGGTAGGTCTGTTTCTTTATTGTGCCTTTGATAGGAATGAGTTTTACAGGTGTTTCATGCAGGAGACCTGCTTCCTTTCCTCATTGTGTGTTACTTGAAAGAAGAGGATTTCAGTCTTGGTGTTCTGTAGCAAAGCCACCATTTTTAAGCCTATTTGTTTGCTTTTTCACTCTGATCCATCTGTGTTTGGCCAGCTGTTTCCTTCTCCTCTCCTGGTTTGCCCAGTCACAGGAAGGGCAAGAGAGAAACTATTTCAGTCAGCACACAATATTTTCTGATATAGTGTTACATTTTGGTGACCCTTTATCTTTTGTCTGAAAAAGCTAAACTTATCAGAAGTAATTGCCACTCAGTATGCCACATTTTGATAAGAATTTAAAAGCTATGCCTTCTAAAACTGTCAAAAAGCTTGTGGATACCACCACAATAAGACTTTTGAGCAATAATCCTTCCTGTATATATTAAACACATTCACTCTGACAGTTCTGGGTACTGTGAGTAGCTATGAAGAAGCTGATGCATCTCTGTTAGGTTAATTCTTTTTAACCAAGTCTCCTAAATAAATAAGGTTTATTTGACTGTGGCTTATGTCAACTGGGTCATCTCTCAGGTATCTTACCCAATATCTTTTAAACTCATTGGCTGACTTCAGTCAAATGAACAGATGTAAAGAGATGTCAAAATTATTAAATACCTACACATTTCCAGTAATTTAATAGCTGGTTGGAGGTGAAGGTTTTAAAATAAAGCTCCCTGCAGAGAAGAATTGCCATGTGAGCTCACCAGGTGTCTGGCCAGCCGCAACCCAAATTGAGCAGCCAGCACACATGCACTGAGAAGCAGCAGGAACAAAAGCCCCCTCTTGTGCCTCTTGGAGGATGCAGGGAAGGAGGAAGAGGAGGAGACAGAAAGGGGGAGATGAGAAGAAAAAAATTACAGCAGCAGAGAAGCAAAATATTTAAAAAAAAAACATTTAAAGGATGTCATAAGTGACACTTTATAGGAGCTGGGATGCTTGCCATAGGGAAGGGGAACAGGAAGGTGTATCTATAGGAAAGCTGGCTATGTTGGTCCCTTTGTACACAGGACAATGTAAATGATTGTTCCAGGGTAGCGGTAACCATCTGCTTTGTCGCGAAGACAAGCCAGCGGTGACAGATCGCCCGTCTCTTCCCCCTTGCTGCAGTGAGGAGGGGCAGGCAGAGTCTGTCAATGCAGCCATTTAGAGAGGGGTGACATTTTTCCAGGATGCCTAGGATATCTCCCCGTGCCTGAACCCATCATAGGGAATACAGTTTTACAAGCTCTCAACCAGCTCGGTAAAGGTAAAAATACCTCAGCCTGTTCTTTCTTCAATACAGCTCCACAAAACAGTCTGAACAAAGTTATAGTTACACCTTATTTTTCCAAGATAATGTAGCTACACTTTGTTATAAAAACTGCTGCTACTGGAGATATTGAGCAAGAGCAGAGGCTGAAGATAGGCGTAGTCTTGTCTGGCTCTCATTCAGGGCACAGATGAGGTGGCGACATGCAGGTGGATACACCAGCCTCATACGCAGGAGCCAGCTGCTGTAGCAAAAGCAAGTGGGACCCATGACCAAACTGAGAGAGAAAGTATGGAGCAGGCGTGGAAGAAACATGCAGCTTTTCAGCACTGATCCAAAGAGGTTATTTCAAAACTGTGCCTAGAAAGAATGAAAACATTGTCAGGATCCAGCGAAACAGAGCCATGCAAATTGTGGCTATGGAAACATCACACAGTGCATCATCTGGGCCTGGATAATCTTGGATAATCAAGCACTGTGCTGTGGTGGTGGTAACAGCTTCATGTTACTGTTGTGGTGCTACCTGTGTTAGGACTGTGCCACTGATGGAGACAAACCCTCAAGAGAACAGCTGCCGAAAGAAGAGAGTTCTAGTAAAAGATTAAATTACTCAGAACATGGCTTTTTGTTCATCAGATTGACTAGCAGTTTAATTATAGTTGCCCAACCACACCTTTTTAATTAACTCAGTTCTGAAAGGACGCAGGCATTTGTGTTTACAGCAAAATGATTGTTAGCACAGAAATATTTGTGATTTAGGGAAATACTGTTGCAAAGAGGAAGCCTGGATCGCGTACAAACCAGTGCTGATCTTCACTTCTCAGCCTGCACGCTCTAATCCATTTTTTCCATTGGTAAAGACTTTCCGTTACAATAGGATGTTTTTCTAATGTAGGCTACAGACATTTGCATTAAATGAAATGCATTCACCATCTCTTTATATGTATATTCATGTGCCTGTCCCTTGGACAATTCCTTTTATAAAATATTCATGAAGCCCGAGAGTAGGTGATAATTTTACAGCTTGAGTATTGAATCTCATTAGAGTCACTGACTGACCTGGATGGACAAACAGAAAGCTTCCACTAAAAGGCTTGGAGTGTTTTGGTGTTTTAATATGATTGATTCATTGATTATAGGCTCGATGCATCAGTGCCAATAATATGTTGGGAGAGAGAAAGGGAGGCAGAGCAGTGTAGTTTTGTGCTTGCTGGAATTGATCGGACATGTGGTACTTATGTATTTCCCTCTGTTAGGAGATAGATGAAGCAGATTCTATAAATGCAATTTTTTTTAATGTAGAAAAATCTGATTAGTTTTATGCTAAAATGTCCTAAATGTTCCCAAGACCAAGCTGCTAACCCCATAGGAATTACTAGATTATTGAAACATAATCCAGAGGCTATGGTCAAAAGCTAAAGAATTTATTTTTCTACTTTAGTTATTCTTGTTATAAGAGTTATTTGCCATATAAAGTTAAAATGCAAGTGAGTCACTGTGCCTACTAGAATAAACCCACCCGTAATAGCTGGCTGAGTAGTACTAGGAATGTTTGTTTAATTACAAAACAAACATTTTTTTCAATAGTCTTTCAAAAAGAGTATTTCTGCAGAGGTAAAACCTGGAAGCTTGAGGAAAAGAAGATTGGGACTTACAACTGAGCATATAAATACTTTATAACTGCTGAATTTTAAGCATATAAATCTCCTTTTTCTTCCTAAGGCTACTCACATGTTCTGTTGATCGCTGCAAAGGGAAGAGGAAAGGACGAAAAGACATTTTTCACTATAATGTTTTCATTTTTTAAAAAAATGTGCTGAATATAACCCTATTAAGGAAAACACATAAGTTTATTTTTTCTCCTCAATTTAGAAATTAAATTTAATTCGTGATGTTTAGACCACTTGGACTCAAGCTGAGGCACGAATAAATCTACCTGTATCTAATTTTGCTGCAGAAAACCTTTACTTCATAGTGCTTCTTATGCAAAAATGCAAAAGATATTATTTATGTCTTGCTCAAGCAGTTTTTAGAATATTTTCTTTGCCTTTAAGTTACTGGAGATTTTTTTATTCTTGTTGGAGGCGTATGAAAAAGGATTTGTTTTTAAAGGAAGTAAGAGAGAATTTCCTGAGGAAACTGAACAGATGGGTTATTTCTGCTGGAAAAACATACATATCATTAATATCATACTGTTCATAGATATCTCATAAATATGAGGTAGAAAATGAGACAGTAGTTCTACTGAAAGCAAAAATTACAGGGACATGTAAGGTTATAAGTTACTGTTGTGTCCCCAATATGTCCTATTTTTACTGCTTTTCAGTAGTTCATGCTGGTATCAACTTTTTGCCAAATTCTGTTCTGTCAACACCTTGCAACATTTCTTTGCTTTTGTTGTTCCCCAGTCAGGGAACTGCTGCCTTGAGGACAAGACCTTGAAATTGCAAAGCCACTGTTCTTTGGTGGGACGCAGAAGAGCATAAACACATCAGGAACTACGCTAGTGTTCCCAGGGAACTTAGGATGTGCTGAATTCCTGGCAGGCAGGGCACATCCAGGGTAACCGAGGAAGCACAGAGCAAGAGCAACTGCTAACCCTCGCAAAAGCGCAGGGGGTGGTTTCCCCTCTTCCCTTAGCTCCTGGTGCCCTGCGGTGCAGAGGGCGGCACAGCACTGCTTTAAAGCCACCCGGGAGGTTAGTGCCACATCTGGCCCTCTGGTCGTAAGGTTAAAATTGGCGCCTCCATTTTGTATGCCCTTTCCCCTCTCCTGAGCTGATGGATCTGGACAGATCTGCTTGCCATCAAACCTTGGTTTTTAAGCGCAGTACACTGTGTTGTGCCACCAGTAATAGTAATAGTATTAACAGAATTTGGGGGTCATATGTAAAAAAGTGAGAACAGAGCTTGCTGGTTAACAGGACCCCTAAAGCTTTTCCCACAATTCTTCAGTTTGCCCTAAATTTTCACTTCCATCTCTACCTGAATCACTAGGGATGATCGCTGCTGAGATCATATATGTCATCAAGTACTTCTTGCCGTTGTAGGCAAATGCCCCCAGGTATGGGCAGAGGAATGTAATTATGTTTCCTTCCAAGCTGTCAATTTTACTGTTAGACATTACAGTTCAGTTTCATGCAGAATTTGAGATACAGCTTCCAAATTTCACCTTTCATCACCTTTGCCTCTGTGAAAAATGCTTGTCTGTCATTCGGTAACCTTGATATTAAATGGCTTGGCTTTTCAAAATGCATTTATTTCTAGGAGTAGCTGTCGTGCTATTTTGGTTTTAACTATTAAAGTTTGACTCGTAAAAAGGTGAATTAGTATTTAAGAAATAAAATCAGAGTATTGTTTGCTATAGGAAAGTGTAGTCCATGTAAAAGGAGCACCCAAGCAAGCAAAAGGCCCCTTTCAAAATAATAAAATCCATCTGGACTTACTTCTGAAGTTCTGTTAAGAAAACTGTATGAGATGTACTGAGCTTTCCTCCATGAGGAAGTAGGGTTTGTTACCCAGGAAATTTAACAAATAAGTCTCAGAAGTAAGTCACATCTGTTATCAGAACATTACCAGCTCATACAGCTGTTTCCAATGGGGCAACTTCCTTCAGGCAGCTGAGGAAGTGTTTAAATCTGGAGTGAGGTACAGGACATGAGAGAACACAAAAAATAGCCTCTCATCTTTCACCGCTCTTATATTAGTGTAATTCCGCTAAGGGAGATGGAATTATTTCTAGTTTAGTCCATTAAATTGTAAACTAGAAGAGATTTAGACCTGTATGCACAAGTGTGTGATACTATGTCATCTGTTGAAATTAATGTGGAAACAGGAAATTCCATAGCTAATCAGTTTAGAGGTTTATCAGTCACTCCAGGGTCCATACCCATTATCAGTTAGCTTCAGAGATGATCAAAGAAAAAAAGCAAAAACATGTACACGCACTTGCCTACTTGTTTTAAAGGGGGCTGGTTGGTTGCTTGCATTTGTGACTTTAATGGGTGACTTTCTCTCTGAAATCTGGGAGCTTATGCTTCCCCTCTTTCATAATCCATAATTTACATCTAATGTAAATGTATGTTAATACAAATATCTAGCCTTTTTTGAATTCTACCTGAGATAAGCCATATCTTCTTACAATTAATTTTGCAAGCTACATTCATGATATGTGTAAAAACAGCATTTCCTTTTATCAGTTTATATTACAGCCATTTGATTTAATATCACTTTCTTATAGTATGATGCAAGATAAACAGGCAGGTTTAATTTACTTTTTCTTCACATGGCAATGTTGTCTTTCCATGCCTCTAATCGCTTTGTCACATCTATACTTTCTGTCATGGTGTATTTTAGATACATTCTCTAGAAATGAAAACATGATCATGTATTAGTATTAGAATATGTCACTATTACGTATACCAGCATTAAAATTTTCCAGATTTTCCAAAAATACCACTGTATGCCATCTCTGGAAAGTTTCTCGTTTTGTAACTCCTGACTAACCAAAATGCACTGCAGTTTGTCACTGATGGCTCTTAACTTGACTGCGTAGCAGCAAACCACAGCACAGCCTCCTGCAGACTGGGCAAATTATTAAAAAACATCTGCAGACTATAACCTCAATAAAGGTACTATCATTATGTTTTCATGCTGCAGGATGGAATTAATTTTAAAAAGAAATTCCTGCACAAAATGTTGTCATAAAGGGACAGTGGTTTTTATTATAAGTCTGGTTCTTTGGGGAGTTACAGCCTCAGCGATTTTAATTTGCCCCAGACAGGAAGTTGCTATGCTAGTCATTAGCCCAGATGTTCATTTCCATCTAAATATTGCTCTAATTACGTGAAGTTTCTCATTTCAGGGGCTCTACTTTGAGTTATTCAGATCAACAGTGTGTGATTTTTAAACCAGTATTTTGCAGGTTTTCCTTTATATTTTGAGACTGCAATGACAAATTTTAATCTGTTTGAGCTCAGTTGCATTTGATTTTGTGCAGGAGAAGCTAGACGTTGCTAAAATCACAGCTGTTTCACTGGTGCCAAGGGGATACTCTGACAGCTCGGATGCTGTCTGCAAGTAGATGTTCAGCAGGGGCCCTTCATTGACATCAGTTCATTTCTGAACTCAGCATAGGTTGCAGACTAGCATCCTTTACCAGTGTAAGATGAATTTACCAGAATACTGAGTAAAGAAAATGTGGGTTTAGTTTCATCTTTGAAAGACAGGTTTTAAAAAATATAATCTTTTATTATTTCTTAATGGAGAAGCTTTTCCACACTGTGGAGACAAGTCAGGATTGCAGTAAGCAGTGTTTGACTTCAAAAAATACCAAGCTCCCCAGAAGAAACCAGAGGAACATCGGATGTTGGAGCAGCCAGAAGTGCCTTAAGCAGTTTCAGGCCACACAGGGACTGCCCTTGCGCAGGAGTCGTCTTTAGGCAACCTGGATCTGTTTGCCTTACCCAAGAGGGCATCAGGGGAAGCTTGCACATATTCAAGCACTGGGCTCAGCATTGTGTAAAACACTAGGGTTTTTTTTCACTGTGGGTCTGCACAGTCGTCACATAAAAAACAGAAGTCTCGTAACTTTAGGATTTAAAAGCTGTTAACACAGCCCAATTAGGCAGCGCATCCCTACTCAGGCAGAGGGAAATCGTGCCTGTTCGTTCCTCTGCTGCTGCAGATGTTAAAGGCACTCCTGTTTACTTCTGCTATATCACACGTTGCTTCCTCAGATTTCTTAGTATTCACCTGAATTTGTTCCTCTTATTTTCAGAGGTCTTCTTTGCCTCACCTGCATCCATGAAAGAGCTGTTGCATCAGGAGGCAGAGGGCTCTCTCCCACCACCAGCTATTGTAGTCATAATTTCAGTTCTGTTCAGTTTTATACAGCTTCCAAAGCAATCCAGATGTTTCACAGTTGGGCACAGGCTGATCATATTTCTCTGTAAGGGACATATTGTAACTATACCTGAAGTTTGCCTTAGCTCAGCTGATCTCTGTCAGCTTTGCAACCTAATGAGTGCTAAGTAAAAACAATATATGAATTTTATGAAACCAAAATCTGCAGATAAGCCTATCTGGAATCTGACAACCATTCTTTTTCCCTCCCTCTTCCCAGAATGTGAGCCTATAGAAGCTATAGCCAAGTTTGACTATGTTGGAAGATCTGCACGAGAACAGTCTTTCAAAAAAGGAGCTTCCCTTCTTTTATATCATCGAGCGTCCGAAGACTGGTGGGAAGGCAGGCACAACGGGATTGATGGCCTTGTTCCTCACCAGTACATAGTGGTGCAGGATATGTAAGCAGTGTCTAGTGTGACAATGTTCTTGGTGGGGTATAAAAACATACTGAAGCTGTTAATAAAGTAATGCCCAAATGGAACAGTGCTTTGCAGGCTCAAATCGGTTAAATGTTTGCCTTCTAAACAGGCTGTTTCTGTCTTTATTGCCCTGAATTGACAGGTCTTAACCAAATACTACTGCTAGGCTAAGCTGCTTTGTTTATGCATATGTTCCCTATACATTAAGAGACAGATGCTGCTACACCTATTTTAGTTGCTCCTATTTTAGTTAGACTGTCTCTTTTTAGCAATTGCTGACATTTAATTTCAGAATAACACCAGTTGGAGGAATGCAACCCTAAATTTTTGTTGTTTTATAGTATTAAGCATGTGCTTTGCCAAAGATGACAAAGTTCCTGCTTACTGAAAGTTACAGTCAAAATGTAAGGAGCTCAGTAAACAGAAGGATTATCAGCAATTTTGGAGACATGGAGGGACTACAGTGCATCATAGCAAGCCTGCTTTTCATTTCTTAAGGGGATTAAAAGCTAGGAGTGCCAAAATGCCCTCTGTCACACTAACTCTTCTCACCTCATCGTGTGTTTTGTTCAGGGATGATACTTTCTCAGATACACTGAGCCAAAAAGCAGACAGTGAGGCCAGCAGTGGACCAATTACCGAGGACAAGTCATCATCAAAGGACATGAACTCTCCCACGGACCGTCACTCTGATGTGTATTTAGGAAGGTAAGCTTGGGCATAACAGGTTTGCAGCAGTACTCAGAGCTCATGGCTCAAGTAACACAGCAATTACCTTTTCATGTGCTTGTGGTGGGTCATGACAGGTTATCTAATGAGTACTTCTCCATTCATGCAGGCAAAGAAAGAGATCAGAGCCTCCCCCTCCTCTGAGACGCCCTGGCAGAAGCAGTGATGGTCATTGCCCAGTGCATCCACCACATACTCTCTCCAATTCATCCATGGAGTTGGGTTCTCCCAACCTGGCAACTCACTGCAGTCCCCGAGCCCTCCTGCAAAATCGCAACCTCAATGCAGATAGCCCTGAAAGGAGGCGTAGACCTGGGCACGGCAGTCTCACCAACATCAGTAGGCATGACTCTCTGAAGAAGATTGATTCCCCTCCAATTAGAAGATCTACATCATCTGGTCAATACACAGGTTTCAATGACCATAAACCACTGGACCCAGAGTCAATAGCTCAGGTGTGTGTCTTTTTTTTTTTTTTTTTCCCTTGGAAAAAGCACGCTAGTACGAATGTGTATGTAGAATATTTTACTTAGCTTTCTAAACAGAGAGCATGGGAAAGACAATGCATTAAGGTATCCTGGATGGAAGAAGCACAAGGGGGAATAGACATTGCAGAAGCAATAAAAGGAAATAATTTCCCGTTATACTGTAATGAAATTTCCTCTGCCACCCAGAACACCAGGAGAATATATGATTACAACAGTTATGTAAATCTCCATGCTCTGATGAAGGCTGGCCTAATCTAACTTGCATAATCAGTGTTCAATTACTTCTTAATATTATAGTATGCAGAAAAGTGCTGTGACTGGCTAGCAGTGACCTTTGCAATTTAAAACACCGATTTGTATTTCAGTCTTGTGGACATCACATAGTTTTCATATAGTTTTGTTGATTTGGTGCTTGTAGTTGTGCCTAAGAACACGAAGTGCAAGAAGTTACCCCAGCATAAATCATGGGTCATCTTATTCCTGTGGGAACAGTCACCAGTCTCTTTCCCAGCAGGGAAGAGATGAGAAGGATGGAATAGGGAGTACCCAACCATCAGATTGTTCTGTTGTACAAAGCTGGTAACAACCAGGTCTTGAGCAAATAGATATCACTCTCATCAAAACTCAATTTTGACTAGGCAGTATAACGTGATTACTAAGGGCACCCTGACGGTATAATACAATTATGAAAGTATTCTACTACAGGCTGTCATTCATGTTTTAAAATTTAATGTACTGATAATGCTTTCAAATTCTGCTTCTAATGAAGGACAGAAGAGACTGTCATGGTTAATTCAGAAAGTTGAACCAGATATTAGAGAGTTAGAAAATGTAAATGTTGTTACTATTTTCTTTTACTCTTAAGTTATTTATTTACTTTCCTTGAGCTACACCAGTGCTGTTTGGCTGAAGCTAATCTTTTTCATGCGTAGACTGGTGAATATTTGGCAGGGAGAGAACCTGAATTTTGATTAACGTACATGAAAGTTACCATGAGCAAGCAGGGATCATCAGATATTTTTAACTATTTGTCTGGAGCTTAGTACCACTAAAAAGTGGTAGAACAATCTTAGCATGTTATTTTAGCATTTGGATCGGAAATACTGATAGGAAAAATAATTTCTTAGGTGAGCTCACTGAAAAATGTCTTATAGTTTTTTCTCCTTAAAATTTAACTGAGAGAAACAGGAGGAGAGAGGACTTGACAGACACACTAGGCTTGTTTCCTTAGGAAACCAATCTTATAATCTCTGTGAGGGAATATTGATCCTGAACACCCTAGGGTCTGTAAGAGGGGTGCAGTCAACTAAGAGTTAGCAAGTGGATTAAAATCTTAATGGCTGTCAGTACCCAAGAGATGACAGAAATCATCACAATTAAAAAACAAAGCTGTTGCTAAGCAAATGCCCATTCTCCTAACAGTCACGTAGTAAAATAATTTGCGGGGTTTGTTTTATTTTAGCTGAATTTTGACATTCTAACATTGGGTAAACAGAAAAAATATTTGTAATGTTCAGCCAAAGCTGCTGTCTTGGCAGTTACAATTAAATGAATCTAGTGGAAATTGGCTTTAGTACTATAATATTCATTTAAGAGGAGATGGTTTGCATAACAATTCAGGCATTTTCCGCCCCCTTCCCCTGCTCCTTCTGTCCTTCGCATTCAGTAGCAACTGCACTGACGTGCTGCTCTCTCTGGTCTCTCACCCAGGACATCGAAGAGACAATGAACACGGCGCTGAACGAGCTCCGGGAGCTGGAGCGGCAGAGCTCAGCAAAGCACGCCCCCGACGTGGTGTTGGACACCCTGGAGCAAATGAAAAACACCCCCACTCCTGCCACCTCCACAGAGTCACTGAGCCCCCTCCACAGTGTAGTTTTAAGGAGCTCCGAGCCTCAGATTCGCCGTAGCACAAGTTCTTCCAGTGACACCATGAGTACTTTCAAGCCCATGGTGGCCCCTAGAATGGGAGTGCAGCTAAAACCTCCTGCTCTTAGGCCAAAACCTATTGTTCTTCCAAAAACTAATCCTAGCATAGGACCTTCCCCTCCTTCCCAGGGTCCAACAGACAAATCTTGCACAATGTGAAAAGCTCAGCCACCCACAGCACACGGCTGGGCTACGCTAGGGAGAGGAATGGATTAACGATAGAAGTCAGGGTTCCATAACATCATTTGTTCATGTTTATAACTGGAGAGGCTTTGTTTTTCAGTGTTTTTGAATGTATTGTCTGAAACTAGCTACATTAACATGGGCATTTGTATTTTGTATGGTTTCAATTAAAGAACTGGACAATTGTGCATCATTTTAAAATACAAACATAGACTTACTTGAAAACTTGATGCTGCACCATTTGTAATAAAAACAACACGGATCACAAATAGCTTGCCACGTTGAACCATATTTCACAGTCTTACTGTAGGTACATAATAAGAGATCCTGCACAAAACTAGGGGTGGGGGAATGTGAGGGATGTGGAACCTCTAATTCTAGGTCACCAAATGAAATCTCTAGCAGATTATTAAGAACTGAAGTGTAGCAAGTGGTCTGTGTGGAATGTCTAAGTCATCCCAGGCCACATTTTCTTATTTAAAACACACCAAAAAAAACAAAAAAAACTCACTCACAGTTGGCAGCATGTTTTAGCATTCTTGTTGGCAGTCTTACCAGAGACAAGTGCTAAACAGATATGGAGATCACATTAGTCTCACCAATAAAAAGCATCCTTCCAAGTCACAGGAAAAGCATATCTTCAAGATCGTGTAAAGAAGCTCCTTTTGCTGTTCTCTATAATTGTATGCCTTTTTCATGAAACTGGGACTTCTTTCCCTGATGTTCCATTTTTTTCACAAAAATTTAATCCATTTAAAGGTCACAGTTGAGTGAGTCAAGCTCTGGAGAGCATATGAATCTGTTGGTCCACTTGGCAGGGTGCTAGGAGATTAAAGGGATCAACTGCACAGTAATTCAGCAAAGTGTCCCATTGACTTTATTGCTCAGTGTCCAACTGAAAACACGATTCGGTTCGTAACAGTCAGAGGAGTTGCAAGCTGAGCCAGCGCTGCCGCTCGTCTTACACAGCGCAACCGATGTGCTCATTTCCTCAGCTGTGCTGACTGCAGCAAGAGCGGGGCCGCTCTGGAGAGGGTCTCCTCCGGCCAGCTGTGCAGGGGTCAGGCGCAGGACAGGCGGCCCATCTTCTGCCACCTCGAGTCACACTGCCGAAAGTTTTCCGTACCATTTTTCCCCCCCTTTTTCCTTTTAATGACAGAAGGTGTCTGTGTGTGAGTGAAGACCGTCAGCTTTGCTTAGCGCTCGATTGTGAAACTGTTACGTGTGAAGTAAATGTACAGCTGTTTTGCACATTACAACACTAAGCCATACTATTATTTCTGTGAATTACATTTGCCAACATCCAGTCCATAGAATAAGTTTCATTGAAGAAGAGGGGGAGGCAAAATCAGTTGAGGTCTACCTATGGGAGCCCAACTGGCTTTAAAATCTGTCTTTCCTCAAATTATTTGTTATATTAAGATCTCAGCAGTGGAGAGCTTTAAGTTGTACCACTCACTATACAAAAACGATTGAATTAGGGAGGGGAAGAGTAGTGACAAAACTGGATAAACTTAATTACCAAGGTGACAGGAGTAATTTCCTGTTGTTGTTTAGGAGCTGCTTATTCCTGCTCTGGTTTACGCTCTGTAGATAGGTAATGCAAGGCCTCTGGTGTGAAAAGCATCCCGTGAACTGCATCCACAAGCCAAACCGGCAGGGCTCTTCCCACTGCTCCCGGTATTTGCAGCCGCGCGAAGCCGGCTGGGACGCGCCGGGGGCCTCGGCGGGGTGGTTAGCTGCAAAGCCGTACCCCGCGGCGGGGGCCCGTGCAGGCTCAGCGAGCGAGAGCCGCTGCCTGTGCCCCAGCCCAAGCAGGGCAGCCGAGTCCATGTCGCCTCTCCATCCCTCTTGGCTGGACCGTCCAGCCCTTTGCTGCGGGGCAAGGGCCGACGGCCCGGGTACAGACTGACGCTCGTCTCTAGGGCTGGCCACTTGTTTAGAAAATGTTTTCAAGTAGTTCCCAAATTTACTAGAATCAGCGGAACAAACTGGAATTTCAGCTTTCATTTACATGCAGTTTTAGTCTAGCGTTTTTAAAATAACTTACCTGGCATAATTGAGATGGATACCTGTATCTTTAAATTACATAGGGAATTTTGTATGTTTAAATAA